>NC_087321.1:11532500-12157500 GCF_037043105.1 Vanessa tameamea
TCATTAACAGCCTGTAAATATCCCACTGCTGGGCTAAGGCTTCCTCTCCCTTTGAGAAGAAGGTCTTGGAGCGTATTCCACCACGCTGCTCCAATGCGGGTTGGTGGAATACACATATAGCAGAATTTCGTTGAAATTAGACACATGCAGGTTTCCTCACGATGTATTCCTTCACCGCCGAGCACGAGAGGAATTATAAAACACGTGAAATTCAGTGGTGCTTGCCTGGGTTCGAACCCGAAATCATCGGTTAAGATGCACGCGTTCTAACCACTGGTCCATCTCGGCTCTAATATATAATTAAATGATAAAAACGGTCTTTAATTTTAAAGGCTATGGGGCTACGTCATTGGTAGAACCCATATCTAATAAAACATGTCTGATATGGGCAATCTAGACGTAACGAATGAAGGCGTGGAAGCGGACGGCCGGACGGTCGTAAAATGAATTGCTCGATGTCTTAATTCGGAGCCAGAGCTATTTATAGCAGATGTGACTGCCTCTTATTGCACTTGTTAACTACGATCTTCGCGATCGATTCGATGACGTTTTGTTTGTGAGGAAAGCTGTTTAAAAATATATATTTTGGTAAGCAGATATTGAAGTGTTGTCGTTTCCGAGATTGATATCCAATATACTTTATTGATACAAGTGTATTTTTTTTTAAATGTAATTTTGTTACGGCTGTCTGTCTTTTTTGAATCCTAATATATTAATCATTTAAATTTAACTACGGCTTTAAGTGCCAGTTTCAATCACATTATTGTAAATTGTTTGACTATGAGTCAACTTCCTATATTACATATTTAATAAATCAACTTTATAGCTGGTTATAAAAAAATGCAGAAACGTATATAAGTTCACGAGAACACGACATTCGTAGATATAATGTCGAAATATCGAGCTAAACCAAATAAAAATAACAAACGTGGTAAATATCCCGTTTCAAATACTTATAGTAACAAAAATAATCATGTTAATTTAAAGATCTTATATTTACGTATAGTTTAATACGTCTTATTCGAATACATATCTTTATGATAACCGTATCAAACTATATGTGGATATCATTTTATGGATTGTAATCGCTTAGTTCAATTAAATTACTTATGCACGGTATCCACGGTAAACCAAATTTTCTGTTATCATTAGTAAAACACAACACTGTTTTAATAAACTGCCTACACTGGTTTTCAAAGTTTGCGTGCTCCGTAATCATGATCGTATTTAACGTTCCCCGTGCCCTAGAGAGCACGTATAGTCGCCTATCCAGTATGTTGCCGCAAATACAATTTATTTACGTTAACGTCTACGTGTCGTGCACGCCAGTATTCAAATAGTATGTAATAAGTTTATCCTTTATATATTCAATGCAAATATTGAATAAACGTTTATTTGATTATAAGCCGAATGCAATTTCAAATGTATTTTGTATAATAATGATAATTTTGAATATTAAATAAAAATATTACTAGATAATATCTTGTAACATTTTTATTAAGTGCCTAGAATGACCCTCAATTAGAAGCCGAAACGAAAGCTTCCTTTTGATAAGACGCACGTATTATTAATCTTTTCTGTATCCCTGACAATCTGTATGAAAAAAATAATGACGATCACTTTTGTACTTGGGTGAGAGCGTATTAAACAAATAAATAAACTCACTTTTGTATTTATAATATTAGGTAAGCTATGTATCCTAACTTAAAACATCGTGAGGAAACCTGCATGTCTCCGTTAGATATCTGCTATCGTGCCACCCTGTCTGAATAGGTATCACCTACTCATCAGATATTCTACCGCCGAACAGCAAAACTTAATACTCAGTATTTTTGTGTTCCGGCTTGAAGGACGAGTGAGCCAGTCAACTACAGACAGAATGAACATAACGTCTTAGTACACAAGGTACTGACTGTTAACTTGATATGTAAAAAATATATTTCATTTTGTCAAAAACTTATCGAATCAAATTATTCTTTATTCAAGTAGGCTTTTAAAAGCACTTGTGAATCGTCATTTAACAAACTATTTAAAGTAAAGCTACCACCGGTTCGGAATGTAGATTCTACCGAGAAGAACCGGCAAGAAACTCAGTAGTTACTCTTGTTCACCGTTTTAAGTACAAAGTAGTACTTTTTTATATCCAGAAACCTGGAAATCAATAAATACGCTTTTAAGCGTGGACTTAGTATTTAAGATAAAAATATTTTTAATATGATCTTGTATCGAGTAATATGCCTTATATCAATGTTTTTTTTGACATGAGCTTTAAATTTTTTGATTGGTTAATTAATTCATTGGTCACCATCTACTAATCGTTTTCGTTCGGAAAATATACTATAAGATGATACAATGATACAACATTAGTTATATTCTGTAAGAAATCGTATCTCACTTGTGAAATGTCGAAAACTGCCGTGCGATTCTGCAAGATATTCACTTTGATGTCTCTCTCGTGAAATGTTAACTACTGACTTACAGTGATAAGCGATTATGATGCGTGTATTCAATAAATTTTATAATTTTATTTAAGTCAATGTCGCATATAACATTTTGACATTCACGCTCATGTTCTGCGGTTATTATCGATATTCTTGTTACAGAACAGCCACAGTTTAGTGCAATGATACGCTATTTTAATACGTATATCTTATAAATGTTATAATAATTACTGTGAAATTTGCATACATTTGTCTGATATTAAATGATCTTTTCTATGAGTTTCGATTTTGTTCTTACATAATAGCTCCACTGATGATAAATGAGCATTCAGAAGACGAGACAAATTCGTCCCTGTAATTTAGTAACATTTTTATCTGCGCCTTTGGACCCCTTATATAAAAAAATCAATATTTTATATTGCTGTATTCCGATCGGAAGGGTGAGTAGAGTTATAAACATGCGCGATTGCTTGTCAAAATCTAAATATATTAATAATTACGGCAAATATATCAAAGGAATTTTACCTATTTTAATTAATTGTTCAACAATTGAATTTACGATATTTTAAATTCAATATACAATGTTAAAGAGTGTCAAGGAAAATAGTCTAAAAGAGTCTTCTATATTCCGCCCTAGCACATTGAGCGCCATTTGCATAAGCCCCGGGCGATTTTTAACGTAAATTCATTGTTCGGAAATGCAATTCAGCTCTACACGGTCTCATCGTTTCAAACTTTCAGCTCTGGTGCGAGTTTCCTTTTTAAACTAACATTGGGTCAGGCTGTGTATTGTTGGAAAAAAGAATATGTATTTGGTAGAAAAAAATCTATAATAATGATCGTTTTATTAATTTATTAGTGGCCATATTAATTACCGCTTTGTAACACTAATTATACATATCTACATTATTTGTTAATAACTATTAATAATACATACATTACAGTTATAAACTTTTTTCACAATATGGCTACTGTCTTCTTAAAAAGTAAAATAAATCAAACAAAGTATATTAGAGTACGAAAATCTTATTCGAAGATATGTCTTATATGTCATTTTATGTCCTAATCTGGTGCAGTTACTAATCATACACAAACTCTTTCAGGAGTGACGGCTACGGTGACGTTTGAAATTCGAAGCTTTTAGAAATTCGAATAGTAAAATTTATTAACAAATGATCATTTTATCCATTTATAATAAGGAAAAAAACTATTTTGATGACAATTTTTTAATATAAACAAAAAAGCAATATTGATATGATTACATTATTTATTCGCCATACATTTCTTCTTCAGACGAATAGTGATCTCTCACAGGAATGTATTATAAATACAGTCTTTATTTCTCGTCCCACTCGCGTGCAACGATTGTTTTAAGCTTCACATAAAACATTTATTTAAAATTAATTAACGTTTTTTTTTTATATTTTATACTTTTTTGAATATTTAATTGAATAATTTATCAAATCAAAATATACTTTATTCAAGTGGTCTTTTACAAGCAATTTTTAATTTTCATTCTAAAAAATTATTACAGTTTAAGCTATCACCGATTCCAAAATAGATTATACCGAGAAATACTGGCACTAAACTACTAATTTGTACTACTGTACTGTACTGTAGTATTTTGTATTATATTTATGAAAACGAATATATTGTTATGTTATGTCAATTTCTAGAAACAACCATTCCAATTCAATCATCAAATAATATAATTTTAATAAAACTATTTAAATGTGGAACAATTACGTATAATGGAAAACCTTAAATGATTTTTCGTTCATCTATAAATATTGGTTTATTGTCTGTATTTCCTCTTTTTTTTTATTTTGAAATACAACATGAAATGGAAAGAATTAAACGTCACTGGGCGTGAAAAATGTTATCGTTAACGTATCATTACGTGGAACTGGCATATTTCATTTTATGTAAAATAAATTGTGAATAGCACTTTTAAGTTCAAGAAACGTTTTCAGTTCGTCTCCGATTTGTGATTGGGCGAATGAAATAAAAAGTTTGTGAAAGCAAACTACTTTTTGTACGTACTCGTACGTACATCTATGAAATTTGTTAGATTTTTGTACGAATACCAATACCTAACTAGCTAACTTAATGTATTGATGGCCATTTGAAGGCTACAAGGGACGTTCTAGAAAATTATTGTTCTTAACATACAATTATATTCAAATGAGAGTTCAAATATTTGTACCGAAGCGATAAGTCTTCTATTGACCTGACTTCTCGAATAATATTTTTGGTAACTTTTAGCTTAGCTTGAATGTCACAAATATATTGGAAATAAAAATAATAATCGGGAATACTACATATTATGAAACACAGTACCCCGATTCGTCGATCTTTCTGAACGCAGTAAACTAAAAAACTACGGAATGGATTGTCGTACTTCACCAATGAACGGAGTGATTCACGAGAGATATATAGGTGCAATTATAGGTATAGTTTTCTATACCTTCGAGTAAATTGGCTGAAATATAATTACAATTGTTAAGGATGTCGGAAAAATCATGCAGATTGAAAGCTTTACTGGCATGCATCGCGTAACAATAGAGTTATTACGATAAAAACGTTCCACGGAGACTCCTTATTGTAATCATGTTAATCAAGGACGGTTACCTAGTAATAACATAATAATGGACTATTGGAAAGCGGTATTTAAATGCTCCTAACGTTATTATAAACAGACGTAACCGCTAACCATGATGTGGTCGACTGATAGTTATGTATTTCCATTTGTACCAAGTTAATGAAAACCAATAAAATCAATAGAAAAGCAACATGTTTTTGTGCACTTGTCCAGTGCACTAGTATATTAGTGAAATGAAAATGTATATGTGAACAGGCAAAGAACATGTGCATGTAATATAAGTTTTATGGATATTAGTTTAGCAGTTCTCATCAGTTAGGTGTTACAAAAAAACTTCTCCTCATTTGAAAGAATAGATAAGAAAATGCATTTTTACTGGGATATTTGCTCGTCTATTTTGTTTATTTATTCTTATAAATAAAAGAAAATGCTAGAGTTAGACCTTCTGACTTATGAATAATCTTGCTATCTCTATATAACAATGGCCACTTATTGCGACACCGTTGTCACAGAGCGCCTTTCTCTGGACCTATTCCTAGACGCAATCTAATGGAGACAATAAGTGGTTGTTCTGTGTACACACGGACTACTGATTGTGTTTGTATTATAATGTAAGACGAAGACGTTGTTACGTAATTTAAGTTTTAGAACTATTTCTTTAATATTTTTATTTGTATTAAGTAACTATTTGGTAAAATAAATGGGTCATTTAATGGTAAGACGTGATCACCGCCTTTGACCATTGGCGCTGAAAAAAGTATTAACTATTCCTTAAATCGCCGCATGGCCTACCTTGGAAACTACACTAGCTCAGTCATCCTTCGAACGTAATATAACAATTACTGTTTGGCAGTAGAATATGTGATGAGTGGTTGGTACCTACCCAGACATGGTTAATACACAGCCCTACAAGAACATGACAACGGTATATGGAACGCTTAGCAATACCGAAATTTGGAGGTTTGATCTTGAACCCTTGTCGCACCTCCTAACAAGCTACGTTTAATTGAAAGGAAAATATAGTTAACTTTAAAAATATCTTAATTGACCGGGAAAGGACCTATCCATTCCTATTTTTTTTTTTATTTGAGAATGCATATGGTGAACACTTATAATTTAAACATAAATAAATATCATCAAAATGTATCTGATATATTGTGTACTGTCTATTTGCTTAACAAAAGTAGAATATAATACACCATAAACATATTTCTATAAAAAGCTTAGAATTTGACAAAGATAGCAAAAAAAGCTATTATACTAATAAATCTTTGATAATATTACTAACTCTGTACTTAATAAGTACATTTCGACAATGTCACGGAGATGACATGAAAATTAGGAATATTAGTAATTCTTTGCATGCCTCTTTCATTGTTACTATTTCTTTGTTTTTGGTTACGAAAAAAAATTTAATTAATGATGCCTAATTTTTTATTCTATATGTGTTCACCTTTGACCATGGATGTTGACATTGCTCATGTACGTTAGAATTAAGACGCTTGATAAAGTATCATAAAAAAAAATGGTCTAAGATTTTAACTTTCCCATGACTTATTAAAATGTTAACAGTTTAACGATCCATTACAAGTCATTTGAAGGACGCAAAGAGGTTTCATTTTTAAAAATGTATTAATACGCCGTAAGCATTAATGTATTAGAAATAAAATTGTTTTTTTTTTAACCTTTGCTTCAGTGTTATTCCAAATTACGCTATTTTCGACATGCGATTATTTTGTAGTGGTGTACAAAAATAAAGTTTTAGCGAATAAGTTATCGTTTAAAACCTGAAATTTGACGTTGGATCGATTTGTTTGGAAGAGAACAAACTTGTTTTGCAATTATCGCAGATTTAAAACTAGTCTGATAATAAGTCAACGAAGTTAAAGATTTTGTAATTCATAAAAATGGGACAAGGCGTGGTGTAAAAATAATACGTATATGATCTCCCAAAAGATATCTTTTGGGAGATCATATACGTATTATTTTTATATATTCCGAACTTATTTCAAAATCAATTTAGGTACATTCGGCATTTTGCACAAGCGTTGCCAATGGAATAATTCCATCGTACAATTTTCGCTAACCCTCATTCAAAACACTTGCATAGCACTTTGTATTCAACTATCATCTTCTCATTTCGTCTTATTATTTGTGAGAGAGACAAAATATTGTGATGTAGCGTTGATTATCTCCAATTTAGTTGACAGAATATACCAGTTCGATTCAGATTCGACGAGTTCTTTTATAATTCGACGAGTCCATTTTGTTTCGTTCTCGTTATTTATTATATATATGTACCTGCTCGGTACTTTTTTCATGTGGTGAATTAAGATTTTTAAATATTTGTATAGTATCGTCAATATCACTTAAGAAGTTGCCAGTATCGTCTCAGTAACTTTACGTTCCTACTTACTTCTAGTAATACCAAATATCAGTATTTAGTTCGAGACTGTCTTCGGTCTGTTAGAACAAAGTTAGAGTCCTTGTAGTTGTGTCATAATATATAGACTATTTTCATACAATTAATGCTAAGCATTCTATACGCAATCGAAGTAAAGTTAGACTTACAACAATATGTTTCTAGGACTACACAAAGTCAACACGACCTTTCGTCCTCCGGGAGGTGTTCGTTTCTATAATAAGATTGTTTCGATTATATTTACTTTGAAGACCTCGTTGGTGTAGTGGCTAGATATAAGGCCGAGATTCCGAGATCCTGAGTTCAAACCCAGGTCGAGGCAATAAAAACTTATCGAGTTTGTTTGTCGAAAGGGATCCGAGTGAAGCTCCCTTGTGCGTAAAGACGTGCGCTCGAATTCTTTCCGGTTTTGTCGGTTTTGCCGTCCCTTCAGATTATGAGAATAAAAGAATAGAAAAAGCACGTGTGTGTGTGTGTGAGTGTGCACACTTGTGCACTATGATACGTCCTGCGTAGCTGGCTAGTCTGCCTTGAAGGTTGGCCGCCATCATCATCGCCTATAAATTATTTATAATAGTATCGTAAAAAAACATTATTAGATGTGTGTTATTAAACAAAACAAAAATATGAAGATGATGAAAAGTTCTCAAACGATTTCCGTACAGAATATATACATTTCATTATATTTATATATAATAAATAAATAAATAGTGGCCAACATGACATACATTACTCTGATCCCAATATAAGTAGCTAAAGCACTTGTATTATGGAAAATCAGAAGTAACGACGGTACCACAAACACCCAGACCCAAGACAGCATAGAAAACTAATGAACTTTTTCTACATTGACTCGGCCGGGAATCGAACCCGGGACCTCGGAGTGGCGTACCCATGAAAACCGGTGTACACACTACTCGACCACGGAGGTCGTCAGATATATATAGTTGACTTTGTATTTATGTGCTTAAAAATGACGATTCAAAGTGCGTAAAAATTGAATAAAGTATTTTAATTTTAAGTGTAATTACAGACAGGAAATGTTCCTATGGTGTCTTAGTGGTAAATGTATTTTCGAAACCAATGGCAGAAGTTACCATTAACTGCCGATCGTATTCGGTCTCTACCTTGCGGTTGGTTAAGAACGTCAGCGCTTTAATTACCATACCTATATAGCGAAATGTACGATCATACACTCAAAGCTTTATATGTGGTAGTGAGGTGTGGTCGAAAAACAAAAGCTCATCAAGACTCTGCTTACCCGGATTTATCGTGGTATTTTCACTGGGCTATCACGCTTCTAAGCTTAAACCGAGAACATAACTATTTTTATCATTTTTTCCGATCATTCCTCGTCATGCAATGCGCGGATAAGCAAGGGAGTATATTCTGGACATTTTCATTTGAAGATTTGAATATCGTTGCTTCTTTATTCTTCGTTTTCATAACACGAAACAGACGTAATACAAATAATACGCCTTAGTTTCCGTGTTTAATTTGTGTTTATAATTTGGAGCAGCGTGGTGGAATATGCTCCAAACCTTTACAGCCTAATGTAGTTTCCGTGGTTGGCAGTGAAAGGACAAAAATACTCTTCTTTGAAGCGTCAATGTCTGTGGGTTGTTTAAATAATTAAATAGCCTATATATATGACTAGCCTTACATACCAAGTATTACTTAATGTAAATTTAAAGTAACCACGCCCGTAAATGTTCTACTTCGGATCCGGCCTCATTCCTTGGCGCTGTGGTAGATATTTATCCGATACATGGAGATTTCCTAGCTATGTTTTCTTTCACCAACAAGCATGTGATGAATTATAAATACAAGTGAAGGATATGAAAATTTAGCGATGAGCCACTGGCCCTCTCCATCTCCTTGTGGTGCTGACCACCTCGAATTCCCTAATCAATGTATATTTTAGTATGTTTTTTGTATCCGTAAGCATATTATATTGTCATATCTGTATCTGGTGGTATATAACGTTTGTAGTTTCGTTCCAGCGACACATTTATCGGTCCATCTCCCATCATGCTATTGAGGTTACAATTATTTCGAATATCATGTCGTTGTCTCTAACCTTTCCTGTTGGAACTCATTCATGGTTACACAAGAGCATTGCGGCAAGGTCGAATGCGTTAGCGCGGTACCGATTGCACTATTGTTTCAGAACTTCATGTCTGATTAGCTGACTCGTTTTACTATCTAATGCAACCATTAAGCTATGACAAAATAAATATATGTCTGTAGACAAACTATTTTTTTAAATATTGTTATGGGAATTTATAAGGAAACTTTTTTTTCGTAAATGTGAACGCTATCTATGTATAAAAAACACTTCCGTAGTTCCGAAGTAGTTAGTAGACATTTTTTAACATGGCACGTGGTCCAAATTTTTCCATATTTGTTAACTATATATTTGAAAATTCCCTATATATAAATTTCGTCAATCCAAACGTTAGCGTGATTCAGAAACTTGTTTTGCCATACAATTTATAATAAAAAAAATACTAAAGTTTTGAGGGATTTACAAACACTAACAATGTCTAAAAATCTTGTGGCTACAATGTCTATATTATTGATTTGTATAATTAGATGAAATAATTAGGGATTTAGGATGTTTTTACGTGAAAATTAAATATATTCTACCCGGGAAAGGACAGATAAAAGCCCGAATTACCATTCGAAAAATAGTACTTATTAGTTACAACTTATTAGTGGTTTTTTTTTCATTTAACGATGAAAGTCTTCCAATAGTTTCGCAGAGTGAAATAATCCCATGTCGACCTATGTACTAATTTGTTGACTTAGATCTCAAACTAAATTATATAAATAAATCAATCATCGATTGAGAAAATCAGTTGAACATTTGAGATTTTAAGTGCTTCAGTTGTGAGAAAACCTTATATCATAATAAAACATTACATCACCCAAAGAAATAAAGATCCAAAAGCGCCACAACTTAACAAACACATCCATTCGGGTTAAACCTTCTAATATTCATACGCTTCAAACTGTTCCTTCGAACGTGAGAAGATATTTGCCCAGAAGTGGTACACTAACTTGCTGTTCCTATGAAGATTGTTTGGTAACGATTTTATTAAACGTCGTTGACGATTCTGCAACACAATCAAAATTGTATAATGATGATCTTAAATATGTGGTTGATTAGTTTTGTTATATATTGACCGTAAATTTAAATTGCAATTATATTGTCTGAACGTCTTTTGTATTAATTTTCGTACGTTTGTTTAATTGTAATTGTTTGTACAGTTTTTTTATTTTTTTATGTTATGTCATTGGTTGGCGGAAGAGCATATGGGCCACCTGATGATAAGTGGTCACCACCGCCCATAGACAAAGGCGCTGTAAGAAATATTAACCATTCCTTACATCACCTATGCGCCACCAACCTTGGGAACTAAGATGTTATGTCCCTTGTGCCTGTGATTACACTGGCTCACTCACCCTTCTAACCGGAACACAACAATACAGTGTACTGTTATTTGGCGGTAGAATATATGATGAGTGGATGGTACCTACCCAGACGGGCTTGCACAAAGCCTTGCCACCAAGTAACAATACAGTTGATACAGAACTTTTTTTAAATAAATTACACTTTAAATTTTTAAATAAATACGTGGGTCCACATGGCACAGTGGTTAGAAGACGTGGGTATTAAACGACGATTGTTAGTTAAAATACGAAAAAACACAAAAAACAAGGCAAAATTTGTGTTTGTAATCTACCTCGTATTTAGCGATGGATGAAAACATGCACAGGAAAGTGCGGGTATCCACCAACCCGCTGCGTGGTGGAACATGTTACAAACCTTAAAGTGACGGAATGCCCTAGCACAGCCGTGTTGCGAACTGGTACATGTTATAATACTATTTTGTAATAGCTCGTGTCATGGTATATTAAAAGATCTTCCGTAAACAGGTCTATTAATTTAATATGAATGAATTAAACGGATACAACAGTAAAACGTATTTTTATTGCAATTACAAGGATGTTAATTTTGCTTTTAATGACGTACTTTATTTTATCATACGTGTAAATGGTAATTCATCCATGTAAACTGTTTATGAAGGCGGCTGGGCGTGCTCTAGGCAGACGGTTTCATTGAATAGAGTAATACACCCATAGGCGACGATCCTTTCAGATTCAATGGGTACTAACCGATAATTATATTCTCTTTTTTTTATTTACTTGTGTTCGCTAAGCGTTCGAAATTCAAACGTAATCGATATTTAAATTTTCAGTAAAACATTTTGCAATATTTCCATATTTTATTCAGTTTTATTTCCTTTTTGTTTTTTGACTACCGAACAAACAAAGAAATGGGCAAACATTGGAGAAAAAGGTTTTGTCTTTGCCTTTTTATATATAAGAAGATATCCGCTATTAACCTTTGACTTCTCGTAAAAATAAATACTGATTACTGGTGGTGCTCGCCTCTGGACCCATTAAAGGGTTTATATTAAAATTTCCTTACCAAAATTACCTTTAATAACCTAAAATTACCTTTTATAACCAGCTGACCCGACAGACCTCGTCCTGTCTTAGCTATGAATAGTCATAGTATTATTTGTTTAGGTCACCGATAAACATTTGGCTCGTAATCGCTAATAGAAAACATGCAATAACATAAACATGAATAAACTGCTAATAAACACAAATAATGGGTCTTTTCTGCGCATTTTCCTTAATGTTTGTTTTCGCGAGAACTTTCTACAAAGTATTAAGATTTTTCTTTTTAAAAGATGAATGAAATCGGTGATCTCGTTCTCGAGTTATCCGAGGGAAATAGGTCTTTTTTTTATATACAGATAAAGCGCCATCTGTCATATTGTATATTACAAAACAAGACAAATGTTATAAACTAATCGTTTTGATAGTTTTAAAGTATACAAGGGTATTAATCTTTTGACTTGAGTACAAGTCTTATCGGTTAGGTACATTTTATCGTCAAATATCTTCCGAGAATGGAGCCAAAAAAAACATATCCATTACATCAGGTCACTCAGCGTCTCAACCCTAAAATTGATACAATATTATTTTTCTGTTATAAGTTTTCATATTTAGCGATGTAAATAAACCTGCATATAGTCGTGCAATCTGTACATAACTTTAGTGGAGATATGATTGTATATAATAATGTCTCAATCACGCAGACCAGCTGAATAAACGATAATAGCAGTATATAATTAAGAAGCAAATTCAAATAGATTATATACAAATTGGGTATATAACTAGATACAATTAGTAGCAGTACTTATGTACTCTTTTACGTGATGCGTGTCGCTTCTAGAATATCGTTTTATTGACCGACTTCAAAAAGGAGGAGGTTCTCAATTCGTCTTTTTATATTTATATATTATAGTATATTGTAGTGTTTCCTTGGCTGATACCGACTCTAAAACTAACAATAATTGTAACTACACTATCGTAAATCGATTTTTAAGTAGTCTTATATTTTTCATTTCATTTTACTTAGGAGAACTCTAAAAATATTTTGATCATTGTTTGTTATTTATAGATATGTGTTGAGTTAGATTTAAAGTGGGTAGGTACATAATGTTCATACATACATATTGTTGAGTAGAAAAAGTAAATTATCAAGTTGTAGAAGTATACGCAATTTTTTTTTGTTACTTTTTAATGCATATTAATTTGTTTTGGAATATTGTTTTTTTTAAGTCGGTTTTGTTTGTTAAAATTTTTGTTTATGTGCGACGTTGTGCAAATCAACATTTATGTATTCAATACTAGCTATCTATCCTGGCTTCACCCTGGTACAAAAAGGTAGATAAGTATAATTGTATAATATAAGACTATATATACGTCTTAGATCGAAGAACAAACATAGAAAAGTCTTGTTTTCCGGCTTCGAAAGCTGAAATTCGCAGCTTTTCTCTAATATAATATGCATTTTTATAGATATAAAACTTGCTCTTGAATTAATGTTCTTTTTAAGAAAAAAATCATTAAAATCAGTTGCGTAGTTTAAAAGGTCTAAGCGTACAGACGGGAAGGGAATCTGTTTTATACTACGTATTGAAATTTTAATTTATTGATATGATTATATTAGATAACTAACATCAACATGAATCGTCATCTACCCTTTAACAAATATACAATTATAATGCAAGTCGAAAATACTGAATGGAACGGCTGCGATTCGTGACTTATCTCTTCTTCGGTGTCCATTGAGTAGGTCAGTGTTTGTTTGACAGTGAAATATAGATCTTGTTAGGGCAGAAGAGAAATATCAATTAAAAATAATACTTAGTTTACTCCTCAAAGGGAGAGGAGGCCTTAGCCCAGCTGTGGGAAATTTACAGGCTGTTAATTTATTTATAATATTATTCAGTATGTATGAAAACTGAACTGAAGTAGATTCTTTACCCGATCACTTTGTTTGTACTTTGTATGGGTACGACTTTATAGTAACTTGGAACACTATATGCTTTAAACTTATTTAACTCAATAGCTTATTTCAGGTGGTAATTTACTAATTTTATTCTATAAAATCAAATCAAATCAATTTTATTCAAGTAAACTTTACAACGAAGCGTTTTTGAATCGTCGATATTAAAATACTACCACCGTTTCGGAAAGCAGCCTCCAGCGAGAAGAAACGGCAAGAAACTCGCATAGTTGCTCTTTTCAAATTAGTTGAAGTTCAGGATGAGTTTCCTTTATATTATGCAGTCTCCTTATATATTGTTATAAATTATATTCAACACAAATGTCTTGGCACAGATGTTATCGTTTTTATGATATAGTTTTTATTTATGAGGCATGGTGGGTTGAAGTCTAAACCTTCTCAAGGAACGGAGATCTAAGGTGGGACATTTCTATTAGTTACTTTTTAATTAATGTAAATTTACGTCCTGTTTTTATCTCATAAAAAATTTTTCGTTTCTAACGAACAAGACCGACACTCCTAGTTCTAATACATTTATAAAATAAACAAAGGTATATCGATTCGCCCCGTCCGTCTGCCTGCGATGAACAAATTTAATTAGCTAATGAGCTAATAGACATACGATTCGTAATTGATTTTTTTAATTGCATAAATAAGTATCTAACTAAGCGTTTATAAAGAGTTTAAATTTTTTTTTTTTTAATTCTTTCTGTCAAAGGGAATATTAGTCGATAATATTTTATCTTAAAGAGTGAGTTACTATAAATACTGTAATTAGATCTATGTTACGTAATCAGAGAGAAATACTTAGTATTGTTTCAGTTTGAATGGTGAGTGAGCCAGTGTAACTATGGTACAAGGGACATAACATCTTAGTTCCCAATGTTGGTGGCGCATTGGTTATGTAAGAAATGATTAATATTCGTTACAGCGCCAATGTCTTTGGGCATTGATCACCACTTAACATAAAGGGGCCCGATTGTTGGTCTTCTAATAATATCATAAAAAAGACGGCAGATTGGGCGTATACTATTCAAGTTTGGCCTAGATGCAAAATATGTAGTAAAATTAATACATATGACGTTATAAATATGATGCTATATTTATAATTCTTCTATATATCGGATGTAATTGCGCCACATGTGTGTCTACCGCGTTGTATCAATATAGAGGAATAAGTTCTAAGCCTTCTCCTAAAAAAAAGAGAGGTTTATAACTAGCAGTGTCATATTTATATTCTTTACTATTTAAAAAAATCCACCTAAATTTTACTAAAATAAAGTTTGAAAAATATTAATTGAATTTAATTAAAGCAATTACTGTATTATAAAAGTTTTTGTCTCTATTACATTAAATGACCTAGATTTTATAAATGAATCCTCGCAGCGGCATATCTATTGTCCGTGCAAGCTAAGGAACCCAAAGAAACTTGAATATTTAGGCCTAATTGTTTTCTCATTACTTCTCTACACCATACTCGTACTTCGTTTGTAAGAATCAATAACCCTTAATGTATAAATTATTTATTATAATTTTTTGTGTATAATTTTATACTAAAAGATAGTAGCCAACATTGTTTTGAAGGCAATTTTTTTTTCTGTGAAATTTTACTCTTTTACAATTTCTAAATCATCTTATATTCGTATCTAAACTATCCGAATCAATCGGGTGATCCGAAATAATTTCGTATCCGTAACCGTATCTGAAACTGCTGTAATATTATTTACACATTGTAGCATTCGTCTATTATATTTGGCTCGCCCAAGTACCACCACGTGCTACCGGTCCAACGGTCTGACACCGACTAACTCCCCCTCTACCGGCCTGCGCTTGTGACGTATACGCTCGAGACAAACAACACTATATTCACACATACTACATCCCTTCCTTATTTTAATATGTTTGATCGTTGTATGTACGGTTGTATTCCATAATAATTAAATCACTCGGAATGTATAGCAGTAATCTTTATTTATTCTGTAACATTATAATTTAATATAATAAATTTCTCAGCAATTCTACGTATATATTTATTTTGTTAATTTAGTTAACTTAGATTCAAAAATCAGCTATAAATTCACTTCATTATTATTTTCACAACCATCACATACATATTTATTTTAATCTGTTACCATACTCTAATTATCTTCCTTATTTTCATTATTTGTTTCTTCTGTATGCTCTACTTTCTTCTCTTTGTCATTTAGAACTCGCCAGTGTCCCTCAATTCTTTTAAATGAACTACATTTCGTCTTGATATTTATCCCGTTAAATCATTTCGAACTTCAATATCTCCGCCGATACTTTTCTCTACGGTATGGGGAACAGGATTATAATTGAGGTTTAATTTGCTATCTCTGTGTACATTTTTTAAATACACCTTATCTCCCGGTACTAAATCACACTTTAGCTTTTCGGTTTTCATCTGCATACTCTTTTCCAAGCTGTTTCTTTTGCTTATCCATATCTCTTATTTCAGAGTCTTCTAAGCGACGACTGAGGTCGCTTATTATTGGAATTTTGTCACGGAATTGTCTTTTAAAGAATAATTCTGCAGGCGGTCTGCCAGTTACGCTATGTGGTGTACTGTTGTACATGGTTAAGTATTTCTCTAAAGTCTCTTTCAAATTGATCTTTTCTACTTGGCTAATCTTCAGTCTTTTTAAAATATCGCGAATCTGACGCTCGACTTCCCCATTTTGTTGTGGCCAATAGGGTACAGTATTGAAGAGAGTTATATTCATATCTTTACAGAACTGTTTAAACTCTTGGCTACAAAACTATCTCCCATTATCCGCAGTTATAGTTGCTGAATTTCCTAACCGTCTGAATATCTGTTTTAGGATTTGTATAACGTCTAAACTGAAGATTTTTCGAGTAATGTTTACTTCTTTGTATCTACTAAAATAATCCATAACGACGAGTATGAAATCTCCATTTGTAAGAGATCCCATTAAATCGATGGCTATGTCTACCCAAGGTTCATTCGGTAATTCTCGTCGCTTAAGAGGGTTTGGAGCTGATACTAATGTACATCCTTTGCAGGTCTTCACTAAAGTTTCAGCGTCTTTGTCATACCTAGGCCACCAAACATTGGTCCTCAATCTAGCTTTCATGAGAACTATTCCTGGGTGGCCCTCGTGGGCTGCTGCGGGAACTTGTTTCCGTAGTTGAGTAGGAATGACTATCCTAGTCCCTCTTAATAAAGGTCCTTCATAAAAGCACAGCTCTTCTTTAAATAAACTGTAGTTATTTACAATGTCGTCCCATGCATTATTATATATACCTTCCTTATCTTTTAAAATTTCTTGGTCCATTTCTGAGTATTTTATAATATCTTCCAGTGAGACAGCTGTAGGTCTTGATATTTCCACTATTTGATGGATGTCGTCTTCCACTGCATTCACAAAGGGTTTCTCCAAGTGACACAATCTAGACAAACTATCTGCAATGTTCTCTTTTCCTGGTTTATAGACTACCTTAAAATTATACGTCTGAAGTCGCAAAACCCAACGCTCTATTCTGGCGCATGGCTTAGACTTGGGTCCAAAGATGACTTCAAGTGGCTTGTGGTCTGTTACAAGCTCAAAGTATTTCCCGTATAGAAAAACGTGGAAATGTTCTACTGCCCATACCGTTCACAATCGGTCAATGTCTTGTGCCCATACGCAATGATGTGTGGACCCCTTTCATCTGTTTGAACCAAAACGCTACCTAATGCTATAGGACTTGCGTCTGCTATCACTAGTGTCCTGTCCTTCACATCATAGTAACCAAGAGTAGGAATGTTGGATAGGGCTAACTTCAAATCGTTAAACGCAGTCTCTTGTTTGGTTCTCCAGCTCTTACCAATCTCCGCTGCTTTACCTGGATTGTTACGAAGCAACTCTTTTAGGGGTTCTGTCTTCGTGACTAAATTGGGAATCCACTTTCCGACAAAGTTAATTAGACCTAAGAAGCTCTGAAGTTCCCCTATGTTAATAGGTGCTCGAAATCCTTGAATACTCGATACATATTTCTGTACGGGTTTGACTCCTTTTCCTGATAATTCATGACCCAGAAACTGTATCTTATTCTGTCTATATAAACATTTGTCGTTGCTCAATACCTTCGAAACAAAATCGAAGTAATATTGGTTATATATTATATATATATATATATAATATATAACCAAATACATTCCGAACCGTTTATAAAATATTCACAGCTAGTAACAACTTAACAAACTTAACGACAAAAGCCATATTTTACAAAAAAGTATAATTTGCGAACAGATAAGACCGTTGCTAATTTTGGCAATCCATAGCTTCCATATATTTTTTTTCTTTTTACACGTGTGACAAAATAATTTAAAGAATAATTCCGTCAGTCAATTACAATTGCTCAATTATTATTATTATTTATTTTTTTTCACTTGTTTTACTTCCTTCTTTTTCAAATACAATTTATATTCATACTCACTGTTTTATCCTCGTCGCCAATGTAGCATTCGTCGATTATATTTGGCTCGCCTACGTACCACCACGTGCTACCGGTCTAATGGACTGACACCGACTAACTCCCCCTCTACCGGCCTGCACTTGTGACGTATATGCTCGAGACAAACAACACTATATTCACATATACTACACACATTCATATCCAAAATTACATATGCATAATATCCCTGACGTAGAGATCTAACACCAATACTTTATACAGCTGCGTTCCGGTTTGGTGAAAATAAGCCCGTTTTATAACCTAGAATTGATTAGTTTACGTATATAGGAACGGACTATACCGTTTACATTACCAATGTTTGCAGAGACATGTGGACATTTACTTTAGCTTCGGACAAATAAATCAGACTAATACAATAGATTCGTTTTCACTAAACCAATCGTGATAAAAATCGACATAGACGTTGCCTAAGAGACCTAAATAAGGATATTAAAATTAAATTTGCCTTATGGGCGTTGTTTAGCATTTGTTTAGTTAAATACTTATACTGGTGATCAATGCTCCACTTATCTTGGGCATTGTGTAAAACACCAAGATTGGTGGTGCATGAATGATGTAAGTAATTGTTAATATTTCCTTTGGCGTCATTGTCAATAAGCGATGGTGATCACTTACCACCAGGCGACCCAACCGCCTACCTACTTTAAAATAAAAAAAAAAAACCTTTTGTTATTTTATCTATCATCGTTGATTCTACATTTTAGAGACTGCATTGTTAAACAAACGTCCCCCTCCCTTAATATTGACAACCTGACTCCATTAGTATTCGCAGTGCAGTCAGTGCAGAAAATGTGAGAATAAACTGGATTTATTATCTCCACGTACCAATACCCGGCCCTGTGAAGAGACCTAACGCAATGACCTGATTGTACTGACCAGCCTCTCCCAATGTCATGATGATTCGAAATCCTTCCTAGCATACTAATCGGGAACATGTACGACGTACGTTCGTGACGTGTCTGGCAAATTTCCCAAGAGGACAAAATAGATTACATTTTTTATCGGTTTCGATCGTATAAGGTCAGCTAGAAATTTCAATCACAACACGAGCAAAATACCATGGTGCCTGAGAATATTGGTTTTGTAATCTTAGTTCGATTTTGTTTTAATGAGTCGTTGTTCAGTCCCAGGCATAAAAATCTATGAAACTCATCTCATCAAAATCTTTATTAATATTATTCTTTATTTCGCTTGACCATTTCATAGCTTTTTCCAACGACAAGGATTCAGGACGGAAATGGCGAGATGATTTAAACTAATTGCAGAAATATGGATCTTAAATTCAAAAAATAGAGAGTTTTGGAAAGACGGTAGACGCCTTTGCCCAGCAGTTGGACACTCTAGTCTAATAACAATAATAAATCCATTCGCCTTATAGTTGAACACAACCATTGTTAAAGATTTGATTAGTATGTATGATTTTTAGTTTGAATTTATTTTCTACTCTTATTTCCTTTTTTTTTTATTGATGACATTTTAGCTTTTGAATAGCTTCAAAGCTACCAAATAAAAAGAAGTTAATCGACTAACAAAAATAGTGGAAACTGAACTATTTTATCTTTGCCTATTTGCATACAGATAATAATGTCTCATAATGCGTGCGCCGTTTGGTTAGTATTTTCAATTAAAAATACAAGAACTTTGGGTAGATGTTATTACGATAACTTGTTTTGTTTTATTGGCCCATTTACGAAATTGTTCAATTTATCCACTACCCACTTTAGGTAATCATTCGGTATGATTAATTCATTCGTTTATAAACTCCTTCAATTCGATAACAGACAACCTCAACCGGTACAAGTCCACACTTTATGTCTTTACATTTTCTTTGTTAGCTTCTCATAATTATTATATGATATAATTACAGACTTCGTTTGTTTGTTCGCGATAATTTCAGGATTTTTTGGTAACGGTTGGTAGCCCTTTCTGCTATTCCGTCGCGGTGATTCTACCGCTAAATAGCAGTATTTCATATTGTTGTGTTCCGATTTTAAGGATGAGTAAGCCAATGCAACTACAGGCACAAAAGCCATAATACCTAAGTTCCCAAGGTTACTGGCGTATTGGTGATATGAGAAATGGTTATATCTTACAGTACCAATGTATATGGGCAGTGGTGACCATTTACCATTAAGTGGCGTTTTTGCCAGTCCGCCTACACCTACGTGACATAAAAAACTAATTATTGCTGTTTATATTCATTTAAATTCTATCGTTATTATCCATTACTTTCTGAAAATTAACTAATAAGCTGTTAAATACCTTCAAGTACCAGGTGAATTGCTAAAAGCATTGTCAAGTGTTGGATATAAGTTATCGTGTCAGCTAACAGACCTGATAAAGTTTTGTCAGGAAGTCTGTGCTTTTAGTCTATATTCCAGCAAACCTCGAAACGTAACCTTTCGTGTACTTTCTCTGACTGACTGGAAGACAAGCCCATTCCCACAATATTTTTTAATGATTAGGATATAATGATAAAAAAAACAGACACAAAATTTGTCGCGCAGTGTTCGATATTATTTGGTGACGAATGATTATCAATTTTATTACTATTTAATATATTTACTATCTTACATATTAATAGCGTAAGCCGATATTTGTCCCAATGATTTTGGGACGCTGGCTGCATATAGGTTATAGTCTCATTTTGAAGAGCTCCAGTCGTATATGTGCAGAAAATTAAAGATTGCAATTTACTAAGGCGAAGTTTCGCGGGAGACCCACTAGTAATATTTGAACGATACACGATTCAAAACCGCGTATTACGATAAGTAGGTTACAACATTTCACGAGTGAGGCAGTATCTACTGATTTCGTATAGAATAGGACTGCTGTTCGAAGTTAAAGTTCGCTTGTACAAAACCCTACGAACAAGGTAGTTAGGTTTCGTATATGTGATGAAATAATATTTATATATTCATGCATCTTCACTATGTGATGTGCTATTGTTTACACAATTTATTTCTTTTAACAACCTTTGCTTACAACAAACATGTAATTATTTAAGCAAAAATACATTAAACTTTACCACAATCACAGTCGGCCTTGAATGTATTTTTATTGACATAGTATAGAACTTGTATTCAAGGTATATGTTTAGAATATACTTAGGTTTTTAAACTTTATATAATTCCGGATTCGGTAGTAGTTTTTATATTTAATTTGTTTTAAAATTACGATCTAATTGCGTTTGCAGTTCGAATGAAGTACGTTTTCATTATGGTTTAGATATTTTATAAATTAAATCTTTACTATAAGTTACTTGCTCAACTTTTGTTTCTAAGTAATTTCTAAGTTTTTTTTTTTAGACATGTGATAGCCTAAAAATATACGAAACATTCGAAACACGAGAAAATCTTGTCTTAAAAATAAATTACACCCTATACAGGCTTGCAATTTTGTCTTTGTAGCTTCATATATCTAAAATAAGTATCATATTTATAATTTTATGACCACACGAGAAACTAATTCTATCATAAATCACAATACACTTGTATAAGCAAGATATAGGTACATAAACTTGATCATAGCATTTCCTTGAATTTAAAGTAACTAGATTCTGATGAAAACACCGTCGGCTCCATAGCAGTATAACGTAAGATACCACGGTTGAAAGTTGCCGCAACCTTGACGACATTCCTTTGTTTTCGCGCCAGTTCCTCGAGATATCAAGATATGTAGGTAGAGTGGTCATCGACGTCACAGCTGACTCTTCCTTGATTTACGTCAATGATATGACGTGTTGTGACGTCATTGGCTGTTATAATGATGCATACGAAAGTAAACTGGTTTCAAACGGCTGATCAACATCAAAACTAATTCATTGGCAGATTGACTTATAAATTAACTTAAGTAATTTAATTGGTGGAAAAGTATGACTTGGGCTTCTTGCCGGTTTTTCTCGGTAACATCTGCATTCTAAACCGGCGGTAACTTTGTTTTGGAAATTTTGTTTATTCTTGTAAAAAAATCACGATTCAGAATTCTTTGTAAGAACCTATTTGGATAAAGTATATTTTTAGATGTGACATTAAAAAGGTAACTTAGTGTCGTTCAAAGATACTGTATTAAATAAATAATTCGCACCATTGTCATTTTAAGTAGGTCCTTTTATTTGATAGTAGGATTATGTGCAAGCCCATCTGGGTATATTCCACCCACTCATCAGATACTCTACCACCAACCAGTAGTACTCAGTATTGTTGAGTTCCGGTTTAAAGGGTGAGTGAGCCAGTGTAACTAGAGGCACAAGAGACATAACATCAGAGTTCCCAAGGTTGGTAACGCATTGGCGATGTAAGAAATGGGTTATATTTCTTACAGCAACATTGTCACACATAGGCGGTGATGACCACTTACCATCAGATGGCCCATTCCTCTACCAATATCGTAAAAACAAAGGTCCCAGGTATGCCAGTGTATTGAAAATCCACCCTAATTATTGACATAACTTAAACAAGCTCAAATAATAATATTTATGGAATCAATAAATAAAATAATACGGCTGGAACAATACACTATTAATAAGCTGTTATAATTTATTGTAATAAAGTTTCGAACTGTCGGTGAATTTCGTTAATGTCGACATTTAAAGATTAAATTATTCGAACATGAATTGATTTAATGTACGCATTTCTGTCAAAACATAAATCCATTGAAGTCAGATACGTATTCAAATGTGCAGCAGCTGTTACGCTTTTGAACTGGATTTTTTTCATGATGTTTCGAAAATGTACTGAACAACATCAAAGCAATGTCAAAATCTCGCTGTGAAAAGATTTTATGAGAATTTTTTCTTCTGTAAACTTTATATGATAAGATTAAAATATGATTATTTATTCATAGTCTTTTATTTTTTCAACTGTATATACAATAAATAAGACTAAAAACCTAGTTTTATACGTTCAAAATGTTACATTAACAGCCTGTAAATATCCCACTGCTGGGCTAAGGCTTCCTCTCCCTTTGAGAAGAAGGTCTTGGAGCATATTCCACCACTTTGCTCCAATGCGGGTTGGTGGAATACACATGTTGCAGAATTTCGTTGAAATTAGACACATGCAGGTTTCCCCACAATGTGTTCCTTCACCGCCGAGCACGAGATGAATTTTAAACACAAATTAAGTACATGAAAATTTAGTGGTGCTTGCCTAGGTTTGAACCCGAAATCATCGGTTAAGATGCACGCGTTCGAACCACTGGACCATCTCGGCTCTTGTTAAATTGTATATACTGATAAAAATTGGCCTTTAAATTTAAATGAACATGTAATATCCTTTATAATATAATAAATATCTTAAACCTCATAAGATTCTCATATATATGTAAGGATTTAAGTGTGTTATATGTTCGCTGTCGCGTTTGTGTTGGGGTTAGCTTAGGAGATATATACGTATGTACACACTTTTTTAGTGAGCTTCTATACTTTGTAAGGTAATTCTTAACTTAAATATCTGCTACACTAATATTCGTAAAACTTCTAGTAAGGGTTTTAATTTTACGTAACATAAAAAACGTACCACAAATACGAACTTTAAAAAATAATAGAAGAAAGAATATATTTCATACAAGTCCAGTGCGTTCTTTTTTAATCTTACGTTACAAATAAAACTTTAGTCTACTTATAAAAGTCAAGAGTGGGTCGTTTAGTCTTGCCAACAAGTGGGTCAGATTCGATTGCCTCTCAACGACCACTTTCACAGAATAATACGCTTTGAACTTTAAAGTATAACAATTGCTTAGAAAACTGAGACTATATACTAACAGTGCCCGCCGTTTCGCCCGCGTGGATATCAATTTGTGACTAAGATTACACGCTGTATACGCCCACGTGCAGGCAGCTCGATAGCACTTTTTCTTTCGAGCTTGCTTTATAAATACCAATACTGCAGACTGAGAAATTATTTATTATTAAAATTAATATTAGTTCAGGACAATATAGCTTTCTGAAAGGTGATTTTTTTTTAAATTGGTCATTAATATCATACTTTATCGATTACAAACAAATCTTTTTTCCTTATAGTATTACTATAGTCGTAGATATACGAGTAGACTGGTATAGATTACCTTACGATCGTATAAGTTCAAGTCTCTGGTTATTCGTTCCTAGTTTATGTAATCCAGAGCTGTACATAAATTTACGTAAATTATATAATACGTCTCAATCTTCTTGTCATATGAAAAAAAACGACGACGGTATAGAGTTATTGGGTTTATCTTGGAATATTGACAGTTATACACTCTTGTGCCTCGAAAAGGAAATAAAGCCTTTGGCTCAGCGCTTGAACACTCTTGGGTATAACGGATTACCGTCCCATGTGAGGGAATAGAGAGGAATATTTACGTTTGCAGCGTTTGCAGGAACGTCGTTCTGAGAATGTGAAAGTGTCGAAAACTTTCAATGTCGGTAGAAGGATTTCGATTTATTGATTCTGCTATTATGCAAGGAAAACGATTTAATTCGCTATCTGTAAATTAAACATTACTTAAGTTTAATAGTAAAGTGCTAATGATATGTTATTCGATTCTACGTAATAATACCTGAGTAGGTAGCCGAGATGGCCCAGTGGTTAGAACGCGTGCATCTTAACCGATGATTTCGGGTTCAAACCCAGGCAGGCACCACTGAATTTTCATGTGCTTAATTTGTGTTTATAATACATCTCGTGCTCGGCGGTGAAGGAAAACATCGTGAGGAAACCTGCATGTGTGTAATTTCAACGAAATTCTACCACATGTGTATTCCACCAACCCGCATTGGAACAGCGTGGTGGAATATGCTCCATACCTTCTCCTCAACGGGAGAGGAGGCCTTAGCCCAGCAGTGGGAAATTTACAGGCTGATTATGTTTATTATTATTTATAGGTATATATATATAAATGTAATGTTTCCGTAATCGACTTCATGGCAAATTTTATTAGAATCTGTGAAGTCATTCGAGCGTGATTTACTAATAAATATCATTATTTATTATATTAGCTAAGAAACTATCAGATGTGAATAAGTTCTTCAGTATCAAAGGTAATGAGACTGTTAAACAATCTTAGAAATAGCTTTTGAGACGTATTTAATAAAAATATTTATTGAAACACGCTAACGTAGTTTTGTTATTAGTATTAGCTCGTAATATTGGGCAAATGCTTCCTTTTTCTGTAGGACAAAAGATTGCAGCTTACTTCTATATACTAGTCCAGTGCAGGTAGCTCAGTGGTAGGGCTTCTGTGCAAGTCCGCCTGGGTAGGTACCACGCTTTCAACAGATATTATATCGCCAAACAGCAATACTTAGTATTATTGCGTTGTATTTGAGCGAGCCAGTGTAACTGTAAACACAAAAGGCATAACATCTTAACTCCCACGGTTGGTGGTGAATTGGTGTGCTGTATGAAATGGTTAATATTTTTACAGCACAATATTTCATCTATGGGCATAAGATAGTGATGACCACTTAGCATCAGGTGGCCCATGTGCCGGTCCGCCTGCGAATTACATTAAAAAAACATACATGTGCCAGAAAACCATAGATCATGTAAGTTTTCTCGTGACGTGTGATCTCAGTAATGCTTCGATTAAGATACTTAGTCTTTAATGAAGTTTATAGTCTATGTAATATTCAATTAGATATTACAAACAGGGTAAATCGAGTAGCTCGACTCCGTCGTAATCGGTTAATGAACTGGTGGAACCCAATTTTCAAGCGGCGGATTGCAGCATCGTTAACCGACTCCAATTAAATATATTTGATTCAGCACTTTGATATCGTGGATACTATCTTTTGTCATTGAATTGCCCGTTCGGTCCATCAGTCCTAATGTTGCCAGCCCTCCTGTTTATTCTAGGACATTTCCTGACGTTTAAATCTGGTGCCTCGTTTCAGTTTTAAAAAATATACGACAATAAGTCCTTAACCTAAAAAAAAATCTTAGGGTACTTGATCTCACAGTTATTACTAGATGTAACGTTATGAAAATTAAGTATCTCTATTAATAAAATTTTAAAAGTTTTAACATTATTCTTATAATTTATATTTCCATTTTAATTAAGAAATTTTAAAACCGTTGTCTTGTGTTGTTGTGTTTTTTATGTTCGAGAAGAAAACCTAATATTCCAAAAATATATAAAACATTTATTTTTATATACCAGTCAAAGTGTTGACTGAATTATACGTTGGTAACTTTCCGATTCAATTGTATTAAATGGTCCTTATTTATCAAGTCATCAAAAATTTATTATATCGTGATTACGATTGTTCTCGAACTCCTTATTAGGTGTTGGGCTCTTCGACTGCTTTACGTAGTATTGTCTAACGCCTACTGATTAGTCTTTTATTTTTAAAACACATAATTTATTTTTCGTTTTTTCCCGTTGAAAACACGTTGCTGATGGTAATCCTTCACTAGTCTCGATAGCTTTCAGTTTGTTCCCGAGTAAACAAGCTGGGCGCTTTTTGAATCCATTCCATTAATGGATTTCAAAGACCATTGCATTTAATTAGCTCCAGCTATGTATACATTATATTCTCTTATTTATTTAAACCTTTTATCAGCTCCGTTATTGATCGAGGGTAGTGTCTGGTCGAATGCTTGGAATAGTAAGGTAGTTTTTCAATTTGAAATATATTATATTGGATTTTAGTTCATATTGATATTAAATTGAATAGTCAAATTTAAAAGAAGCATTTTTAGAAGACGAATATGGTTTTTTGTGCGTTAAAGTTTAAAGATCGAGAAATTTCAAAGTCACGTTACTAGAATCCAAGAAATCGAAGTCTTTTGAATTGAAACAATCATAAAATTAATACAAAGTACACAAAATACAAAAAATGTAGTAGACTCGATCTCGGTTTGTTACTGGTAACTGCACGCTTATTGGCAACATTAATATATAACAATTAACGACTGACGAATGTACGGGACAGTACCTACTTACAAGCCCATAATATCGTACGATGCAGATTACCGGCTGTCATAAAGCTCATAATTGATCAAATTATTGTTATGTCACATACATTATATGTGCCATTGAAGATTAATGGTTCGTAAACACTTAATGAGCTGATATAGCCCCGTGGCTAGTTGATTGAGAGCTAACAGCAAACATGGGCAAACCTAGGCGAGCAGCATTGAGTTTTTATATACTAAATTTTTGTTTATAATTCATCTCGTGTTCGGCGTTAAAGGAAAATTGCATGTCAGATAAAATTCTGCCACATCCATAATCAACGAACAACATTGAGCAGCGTGAAAGAAACAGATCCAAACCTTCTTCTCTAAAGGTTCCACCCAGCAGTGGAAAATTTATTTATACATTGAACACTTGAGAAAAATGAATATTCAATATTATTCTGCTTGGCCAGTGGGGAACACCATAATTGAAAAAAAAATAAAGAGTGATAGAGATCTGGATCTCCTTTTTCGATCAGAGTAGTTTGATTTTTATAAATAGAAGTATAAAAAATAAAATTCTTTTCTTACTGAAATAAGCACGACACAATAATTTACACATCAAATAGACAAGAATCTTTCTCATCGACTTGGCTTTCCGATTCGCAAGTGATTAATATGTGTAATCGTATAAAATGTGACTATAAATAATACTCAGCTGCACGAATTAACTTTATAGAACAATTTTACTTTAGATAAATGTATTTTAGATTTTGTTTTCGACAGTGTAGGTATTCGTGAGATTAAGCCGTGAGTGTGTTACGTGTGATTTAATTGTTAGCAAAGAGTTCCTATTGAATTAATTCCCTGTTCTTCTCGATAGAATTAACATTTCGAACCGAATTTGAAATTTAATTCAATCATAAATAACAAAAAACAAAAAATAACAATGTGCATGTGAAAGCTCAATAAAGTAAATATTTATATTTTAGTTTTTGAATCTACATTCCAGAAAAAATATATCGAATCCATTTTACTAAATTTTTAATTTTATTTAATATATTTTTAATCGAATACATTTTACAAACAACAACAAAAATACAAAAATATTTATAAATGTAGTGATCAATAAACAGAGAGATAAACTATTGACTTGAAATTGATTCACGATTATCCTCTGGACCATATCGGCTCACGGTATCAGTGTAATTTAACATGAACGAGGCGTAGCGCAACGTTGCACTGCGTTGCGTAACGCGACGTTGGTCGCGTCAGCCTCGATGCGCTACGAAGCTTGATAAATGATGTAGCTAACAGAGAATACACGTACACGATAGCCAGAGGAGACAAAGCATTATTTGATGCTAGTCGGTTGGTAATTAATCAGAGCTATGCGCTTTGACAAATTACGAATCATTGGAAAATTAATCTCGTTCAGGGAATCCGTACAATTTGTAACCTAGTCGTATAATTGATGCAACGTATAATGCATCAGAAATGAGATTTGCCGAATTACTAAGTAGAGTAACTTCGTATTGTGAATCTTTGAGCTGAAGAGATAAAGTGGCGTAAGGAGGTTAGTATGGCGCATAAGTGATCTAAATCTTATATCAGACTTGTGTGAAACTATCACTTTTCCCCCGAACCCTTGCCAAATGTATTGATAACTTAAAGATAATTTAAGAATATTGCAAGTTCAAGTCTTAGAACCGAGTTTGATGACAAGCATAGCAAAAGGTTTAAATATTATAATTATAATCGACTCGATTATCTTATGGAGAATACTAAATGAAACGTTACTATGTAGGTATATTAAAAGAGCTCAGAATGCCCAATTGAACACTTTGATCTTTATTTATCGGTCACGGGCTCTGTTAAAAATATAACCAAATTGAATTGTCAGCAAATTGAAATTGTTGTGTTTGAAATTCATATCAGGCGTTATGGTGTAAAAAATTATAAATTTAAATGTAACATGAGCTACAGCCTCGATTAAAGCTTCGAAATCCTCTCAAAAAAACACCAAGCAGATAAGTATCAACTACTTGTTTTTTGCTAAAATGAATACAAAACATTTTATTCCCTGGACACATGGTATATGTACTAGTTTTAAATTACCAATTAGAGTTTGAGAAATAAATACTGACAACTGAATCTTTGACCATAGAATCTGTGAATAAATAATAATTCTGATATACTACCAATATTGATAAAATTCCATTTTTAAACGGTGTAAAAAAGTATGACGTTCATACTATGAATTGAGCAAAAGTAAAAACTCCAAGGTTACATTATTGTTTTGTTTATTTAAATAGTACGTCATCTTCCTAGTGATTGTAATAAGTATTAAAAGAACAAACATCATCAAGACTAGACTAGACTAATCCTTATCTAAGAGACTATAAATCCATAATAATAGCCCCGTCATCATCATCATCCTCCTGGCGTTTCCCAATTTTATTTGGGGTCGGCGCGGCAAGTCTTTTTTCATTCTTCTCTGTCTCATCTCACAAGTAACATTCTTTCCAGCCATATCGTTTTTTGGTCGTCCCTTTTCTCTATATCCATCCATGTTCATGCTCAAGACCATTGGCCCGTCCATGTATTTATTAAATAAAAAAGACTGCCATTATTATAATTTAAAAATTATACTGCTATCACGTGTACAGTGCCGCATGCGGGAATTCTTTTAGAAGTTGGCTTTTCTGAACATAGCTTCTTAAACGAGTCTACTATATCAAAACGAATCGTTTCTTGAATATAATACCGGACATTCCTCACCATACAATACACCTGTGCCAATTATTTACATCTAAAAGCCGAACAAGTGATGAGCGAATGGTACACAGAGCTGTACCATTTTATCTATATTAAACTGATTCAAGTATCGAGCATTTGAACTCATAAAAAGTGCACTTCACTTCACTTGTACTGTCCTAAGGGGTTTCGTTGTAAATAAGTGCACACAGACTCATAATAGCGAAATGTTTGATCGTAAAAGTTAACAAACTTCTACATTGCGGTAATAACTTCAATAAAGTTGGAGCACCTGAACACTGAAGGCACTGCGGGCGGGCGTAATTTATATATACACGAGCTTTGTTGAACTTACGCCTTTATGTGACGTCGGAGCTCACACATTTGAATTAGTGCTGTAATGACGTTAGTTGCAGGAACACTAATCACCAAGACAATAGGGAATAATGCCTAAAATTCTAATTACTAAAGTTTTTTCGAACATGGCAAGTTATGAAATAAAAATAAAAATTTAACCGAGATTAATTGCCAAGAAACTGCATGTGTTATATGGGTTAATATCTATTAAATTCCTTTATTGTTACGTCAACGAATACTTTAAATCAATCTTTTATCTAATAATGTGATGTCTATTAATGTTTTTAATATAGGTTTACATACTTATTAAGGTGCAATTGATTTTTAATATCATATTATTTTTCTATATAAGTGCAAGGTGTAAAAGTCAATTCATATATTTCAGTTTGTGCATTGAATACATAATTATATGGATCAGTTCATTTTTTAATTAATTAAATTTTGCATTCCAGTACTTTCAGGTCTCGGCTATTCATATTTTAACACCTGCGCCAGAATACATTTAGCTAATTGCGCAAGAAACTGCTATATTCCTCGCTAGTTATTTCAAAGAAATTTTGAATACCAAATAAGTTACGATGACTCAATATTTATACTTATATTTTACAAAATACGTTAAATATAAGGATCGCAAAAGAAAAATAGGTTTTGTTTCACATGTTTGAAAATGGAATTGTTGTTTGGTTCTTGCAAATAACAAGTTAAATGAAGGGATGAATGAGAGCTGGGAGGTAAAATTCAACCGCGACTGGATCGTGATTTCAAATGAAATAAAACGATTCAGTTCAGAAACAAATGAAAATCGAATGGATGTGATCGATTTTCGAATGATATCGAAACAAAATTGATTCTGCACACACAATGCGTCCGTTCGCTTGCTTAAGTTAATTGCAAAATTTGATATTTATTTTTAATTGCTGACTATAATTTAAGCTACCATTAATGTACATTGCAATGCACATCGCATTAAATGATAAATATTCAGATGATAATAAGTATCATGAAGGAAAATGGTAATTTTCAGAATTAAAAACTATGACAACTTATATTATACAATAAACTAAATATTTTTTAACGGCTTTTTTATATTGATTGATATGCGAAGTATCTCTTATTTCCTGAGGATTTCATTTCTTGCAATACAATTTGTCATCAAGACGTCCCCCATCGAAACAGATCGAATAGAATCTGAATCACCACAAACTTCCCCTCTCATTGCAAGAAATGTGATCTGTGAGAGTGTTTTTATCAACCTAAGGGGTTCCGCAAGAAACCAATTTAATTCCAAAATGATATGTTCAATCAACATAGTATTGTTTCAGTTTATATTTAAAAATATTTAGTTAAATAAGTGAGGTAAACAATTTTTCAAATATAAGTTAGATGTGGATGTTTTAATATTATTATCAAAAAAAAAATTTTGCTATACTTTTTTAAACTAGTTCCAGGCCGCGGTTTCGCCCGCGTTTAACTGACCTTTTCTGTACATTGTCAAATGTGTATGCCAAATTGCATAATGATCATCGGTTGAGTAGTTAGGACGTTAAAAGCGTAACGAACAATCAAACAAAGTTGCACATTTATAATATTAGTTAGAAAGACAGAAAGAATGACTCTTACAAATATTGAAAATTATAATCAAAATAAATTATGATTTGAAAAAGAATTTTAGACATCAATAATGCATAGAAAAGGGTTTCACTTTATGGCGTATCTCTAAATGTGATTAATACCCATCTTGGGGGAGGTGCGTACACAATGCCGCCCTTCCCTAAATGAGTCACGCACGTCCAGACATAAACATAAAAGCGCCAGCAAGTGTCGTTAGAAGTGAAAATTAAGTACAATTGTTTTTTATGAGTCTACTGGAATTCGTCTAGTGGCTGGTTTCAAAGGAACGTCATTGAACTGTTATTACTTTTTATCGAGTATCTAATTGATCCCTATTTTCTACTGTACGTTATGTATGTATGTTGAATTGTTGTTGTTGACTCATTTTGTTAAATTAATTTAAAAGTTAGTTTTTTCCGTGAATATAACGTTTATTCAACAGAACCGGCGAGTAATACAGTAGTTCCTTTTTTTCATCAATATTATACTTGTATCCTAAATAAAATAAACAAATATATGCAATAAAATATATTTATATAATCTTGTACAGAATAATATGTTTTATCTTTATAAATATAATTTACACGAGCTTTCAAATACACGTTCAAATACAAATATATTGTTATAAAATTCCTCAAAAAACTTTAAATTGGTGGTTCAAAGAACTGTCGAAAGAAGGTTGTCTTAAAAATATTTTAGCTAAAGATATAATGCGTAAAGTAATTAAACCAAACACATTGATAAATATTGTCTTACCTATTCTAAACTAAGAAAAATTAATCATGTCAACGAGAGTCGATCACCGAACTCCTCAGTAAGGTCACTGACGACGTGAAAAGAAACGCATCGACCTTACTCGATCACATGGTATGTTCACCAGTGCTCTATAAAACAAATTTAGATTTCAATGGTGTGATATTAATCTTCGTTGATCTATTTTCGATACTATTAAATGAGGAGACGCTTTTATTGTAATATCAACTATGTACAAAACCAATATATATAAATCTTATACCAAGGAGGTTTTAGTATATAATATTATTATGTAAGTGGCTCCGCTTTGCTGTTTCACCCGCTTTAAATTTAGATCAGGATTATTTATAGGAAATTTTGTAGGATGGATCAATAAAATGTTTTGTATTAATTCATATTTTTAACACTGTAATATTTTTGTTTTAAAATGTTTTTATAGAGGAAGAGGTGTTCGATGATTGACGACTAATGGTTTCCGTCTTTATAGGGCGTTTATTAAAAATGAAACAATTTTCATAATTAATGCTGCTTAAGCTCGATGAAGTGTACTTAAGTTTAAAGTCAAAGTTTTACAAGCACTTCACTCAAGCAATCACGGCTACGAGGGGATTTTAAGTTGGATAATATTATTAAATATTTGCTATGGAAATGCCAACGCGAGCGCCGTCCACATCGAGGTCGAGGGTGTATCTTGAACCGGCTCATTTATTAAAAGTTCTAGCTGGCGAATATATATTTCTCTATTCACATTTTGTAATTAGTTAAAATGGCCACGGTTCTTCAATAACCGACGTGCGCTCTATTCAATGCGGGTTATTTGACTTGGGATATAATAAACACGGTTTTTGTTGTGTGTGTTTTAAAGACAAATAATTTTGCAAAATACTAGCTAACCTGGCAGACGTCCTATTAGTGTATACTCGTATATTCCAATTGTCATGGCGATTAGTTGAATCGTGAACGGTATAGTTGATGTGTTGCAACGCCATCTAGCAGCGAGTTACAACAATGTGGATAGTATACAAACTTTGTTCAAGATTTCTAGGCCTTGACCTTGAATAAATTTACCGGAGTGAGGAATTGCTCGGGTAAGGAGGGTAACCTCGATTCCCGTACGAAGCCTGACCTAGGCCAGGTACTAAGACCTCACGGCGTCTCTATGAAAAATTACACATAAAAGCGGTCCCTCACCACCAGCACTCATTTAAAGTAACCTGACATTCGATTTTAAAAATTACGTCACAGTTCTGCCTCACTGATTCGCCAGCAGACGAGACAGTTGTTTTTAATGCTCAGTTCTTCTCTCTCAATAATGTAATAATGAATATTGTATGATAACAGGTTGGGCACAGTAATGCTCAGTCGTTTTCACTCATTTATGTAATGTTCGAATCTGAACTTAATACTTACGGAACCTCCTGGCGAGGAACCGCTCTCATATTTATCGGTGTAGTAGTCTGCTTATCTTTATTCAGTCATACCAAATTACATTTTTAAGTTTTATATGAAATACGTACAGTTGACGATGTATAAAAGTAAGGACGTGTGAAATTAAACTAATAAATAATAACTTAAACGTGATCAACGTTGGTAGTTTTTATTGTAAAAACCCAAACACGATCCCTCATGACGGCGTTGAATGATTACTTCTACTTTCATGGGTTGGGTTCTAGCCTGGATGTACAATCCATTAGTTATACTGGAATCTACCGCAAAACTTGCTATCCTTGTTGTGTACAGTTGCTGTTTGTTTACTGAAAACTGGAAGAGATAAACTAATTTTATTTGAAGGACTAACACTGACTATAATAAGTTACAACACGTTTCTAGTATCCGCGATAATTTTATGTTCTTGTTTTATAAAAATACTTCGCCGGTTTTACCCATGAAAAGTTTGTAATTGAATTTTCTTCGCATGCAAAACTCTATGGTTATTTGAATAAAAAACGCATTCTGGTTTTAAAATTCCAGCGCCTCACATCGCCCGTCACTCGCAGAATATGTTTTCCTACTCGTTGTTATTGCTGGCCGTAAATCTCTTGATTATCGTACAGCGTGAAAAATATTTTAAAAAATCTTGTACCTTTTATATAACGTAACACACGTATATTTGGCAAATAAAGCTACAATTTCTGACTGAATGGTCAATTATTGTGGTTGGCAACGTAACTTTAAGAAAATATTATATTGCATTTGGTTTAATTTTAGAATCAATATAAAAACTTTTTTCAAATAGACTACGCAAACAATTTCGGACAGTTAAAAGTTGCAACTCATACAAATTAACGAGTTTTAAATCGCTATTATTAAGTAGCACTTACGTGGTTCGTTTTGTCACATTTATACACAAATTCTTACAGTCCAGGATGACATTTCAGTTCGTAATGTTGCCCGTATACCTGAATAACGAACGGGTGACCCAAAAAATGGAACCCTTTCCTGTAACGCTTTCATTAATCATCGTTTACAAAATTGTACAATAAGGGTATATAAGTAACCCTAAATTAGGATTATTTTCATAAACAAATTTACTTAAAACAACGTGGATTATGAATACAAGGGTACGGTTACATATTGGTTTATTTATGAACTGTATTTTGTCTTGGACTAATTGTAAGTTATTTAAATGTTACCGTCTATTTAACAGCGACAGACCGTCCATTGTTATTAAATAGACTTTAATCAAGCCAACTGCTGCTGCGCTTTAGCCCTTTAAGAAGAAGGTTTAGAGCTTATTCCACCACGCTTCCCCAATGCGGGCTACTGTATTCACACATGGCAGAATTCCATCGATAGTAGAGAAAACTGACACGATGTATACATTCACCGCCGAGCACGAGATTAATTATAAATATAAATTAAGCATATAAAAACTCGTTGCTGATTTGCTTGCTTGCTGATCAACGCGTTCCAACCACTGGGCCTTCTCTATCGGCAATAAAAAACCGACATTTGACGTATTTACATGATGTGTTGCCAACAATAAATTGCTCTCGTGAAGTAACATTAAATTTGTATTATTCTGTATGTAAAAGTAATTAATATCACAAATGAGGTATTTTAATATTTGTTGTGTTAGTTTTTCTTGACTTTTATTTTATACAATAATAAAATAAAGTGTCGCCGTCACTTTATAATCTGTGCCGTGTATTTATTCACGTGTCGTGACCGATTTTAACTGTCGGCTATAAAATATTTACGACTATTTTTATCGTACGTCTAGTCGAAGCGTTATAATATAAAGCCTTCCCTAGCAATAATTGACATATTTATATTGATTATTTTTTTTAATGTAGTTATTTTCTCGTAGCATTAAAAATATTATTCATTTTTATATGAGGCGACTGTAAAGTTTAAGGACAAAAGTAACAGCCTTTAATTATACCACTGCTGGGCTAAGGCCTCTTCGCCCTTTGAGGAGAAGGCTTGGAACGTGTTCCACCACTGCTCCAATACGGGTTGGTGGATACACATGTGGCGGAATTTCGTTGAAATCTAGACACATGCAGGATGTTTTCTTTCACCGCCGAGCACGAGATGAATTATAAACACAAATTAAGCACATGTAAATTCAATGGTGCTTGCCCGGGTTAGAACCCGCAATCATCGGTTAAGATGCACGCGTTCTAAACCCTGGGCTATGTCGGCAAGGTTATTTAATTGACATAATTTATAAATCAATACTTTCCAGCACTCATTAATTAATTTCAAAATTTTCTAATGATGTAATATATAATACTCTTATTTTAATTTATTATCTCTTTAAGACTAAGCGTTTTTTTTTTTCAGTTTATTTTGAAAGAAAGTAAGGTGACGACATCAGATATGTATATATAGAATATACTTTCTCACATCGTGAACGCCAACCACGGAAAACATGATATTTTTTAAATATTGTCTTTAATTCCACCGGCTCATTAAATTTGCTATACACAATTACTTTCATTATGAGGGTTTAGTCATTAATTGTCAGTATTTGTAACTTTCATATTGCCTTGTATTTGTCTTCGTTACAAAAATTAAAATGTTAAAAACTGCCCAAGTTCACGATATTTCGACTCAGCTCGGCATCGGAGGCTTTTCAAATAAAAGTAGTTCAAACGATTCAAGTATATAGTGACTCTAAGCTAACTTGGTATATGATGCCTACAAATAAAACTACCCTGTTTACCGTCAACTTGAACTGCATAACTTTGAATATTTCTTACTTTTACAAACTTTGCTTCATAGAATACATAAACGATTCGCGCCTAACGAACTTCACTTTATAATTCATCTCGTGCTCGGCGGTGAAGGAAAACATCGTGAGGAAACCTGCATGTGTCTAATTTCAACGAAATTCTGCAACATGTGTATTCCACCAACCCGCATTGGAGCAGCGTGGTGGAATATGCTCCATACCTTCTCCTCAAAAGGGAGAGGAGGTCTTAGCCCAGCAGTGGGAAAATTTACAGGCTGTTTATGTGTATGTATGAACTTCACAGGTTACCCTTTGTCGAAGGGTTAACAGTTAACAAACATACAAGGCGGTTATATCAACAATTAGCTTTCGAAACTCTCACAGAGTCATAATCTTCACAATTAATAATAATATAATCGAATCTAATTTAGTTCTAACTAGTGGAAAATGACATTCACACTTTAAAAAGTATTAATCATCTTTACATCACCAATGGGCCACCACTTTGGAAACTAAAGATGTTATTTGAGCTCTTGGTTACACTGGCTCATTCACCGTTTACACTGAAACACAACATTACTAAGTATTGCTGCTGTTTGTGCTGAGTGGTTGGTATCTACCTAGACGGGCTTGCACACAGCCCTTGAAATAAAAATTAAATATCATATTTAAAACGAAACTTGTTTGTGAAATGACAAGTAGGTACATTCTCTAGTCGTCATTTGTGCAAAGTATTTTATTTTTTAATTCGCATGTCGTAATAAATACTGTTTGTTCGTCACGAATCATTTTCAACAATGCGTCACGCTCGGATGCTGGAAATCAATTTACTTTTGTTTCTCCATTCGGTATAATGACACTGAAAGAACTTATTGAATAACCGCAACGAATCTAACTTATTGTAAGGAGCTGTATCTGTTTTGCTTAGAACTTGGATGGCCCATGTATAAGGTTAAATTTTTTTTTAAGAGGACTACAAGAGCTGAGTGCCCTTGAGAATCGCACACACACACTTACAAAATCGACAAAAACGGCAAGCCCGTGAACTAATGGTTAAACGAGGTGACGAGGTTACGCCCAAATATTCTAATAGATGGCACCAAACCGAGCGAAGTAAGATCAATCATAAATCTCATAAAAAATAGATAGGACAACAGAATTATTTTTATTTCTTTCGATGTTAGTTACTGACATTTGCAGCAAACTATTGAGTCGTGACATGTAATACTCGATCCAAATTTTCGTATCTTACAGCTTAAATTTAATGTCATGCTTCTATCGCTTACGAATAATTCTACGTTAAAAAACTCAGTGGTTACTCTATTTATATTTTTTTAATTCGTTTAACCTGTTAAGGTGCATGATAACTTTTATAATTAAATAAAAACTACAATCGATTTTACCTTATTTTATTCGTTTAAGTTCTATTAATTAAAGACTTTATTAAGCAGTCATAATTGATTTAGTATTTTCTGAGGAATCGAATTACATCATTAACAATTATATAACTTGAAGCATTTAAGCAAAGACGGAATGTTTTACTTGAGTTGCTGCAGTTTCGAACTGAGTGACGTTTTAAAATAGTAAATAGAAAGGTATTTATGTCATTATAATATGATTTGGTCTTCAACAGTGTTATATTTAAATGCAAAAAGATTATAAAGGTTTCGGTCCAATATTTCCTAAAAAAAGTAAAGTAACAGCCCGGAGAGCCGAGATGGCCCAGTGGTTAGAAGGCGTGCATCTTAATCGATGATTTCGGGTTCAAACCCAGGCAAGCACCACTGAATTTTCATGTGCTTAATTTGTGTTTATAATTCATCTCGTGCTCGGCGGTGAAGGAATACATCGCGAGGAAACCTGCATGTGTCTAATTTCAACGAAATTCTGCTACATGTGTATTCCACCAACCCGCCTTGGAGCAGCGTGGATATGCTCCAAACCTTCTCCTCAAAGGGAGATGAGGCCTTAGCCCAGCAGTGGGAAATTAACAGGCTGCTAATATAACAGCCCGGAAATTTAGGATAAGGTTTGGATCTTATTTCACTATACTATAGGTTTCCTCACCATGTTTTTCTTCACCGCCGAGCAGAGATGAGTTATGAAAACAAATTTACATGAAAATTCAGTGCCTTGCCTGAGTTTTAACCCAATGGCCCGTATCGGTTCAACTCGTTTGCTAAACTAAACTAAATAGGCTTTAGCGTACTATTGTGAAAATAAAAGATGTACCATTGTTTTGGTCAATGAACAAAACTAACCAATTACGAAATGACAACAAACATCAGCTGTCCCTCAGAGATTGCTCAGCTGGTGACGTTAGTTGCATCTTGACGACTAAATAATTGACTTCTCGGTAATAATCAACAAGTACTAAGCATCAAAACTGAAATGCCGTTTTTGTATCAAATATGTCTCTGGTGATATTAGTCCAGTATATGTAATACGATTAATTTATTTAAGCTGCGACAGAACAGCAGTTTATAATGTAACCAAAATTTTAATCGACAGCCAATATACGACACAATGATTATGAATTGTTTATTAAATAAAAGCTTTTTTTTTTTTAAATTAAGAATAAAAGCGGCCACATTTCTACCACAAAACAGATTCCAGAGATATGTCCTCGTACAAAGTGTAACACCTCTAGCGCTCTCATTATAAGAGCCCTTTGTCCCGCTGTGGCTCACAAACGCGGTGTTGCGTTACTTTCTTATCGAAGCTCCTTCACCCACGAGCCCTACCTGCGGAACGTCATCGTGTAGTTTTTGAGTTTTAGCGACGAATAGAGAGTATATTGATCGTCGTTCAAGGCAACAGCACTGCAAGGCCGATGTCTAGGTATATAATACAACGCAATTGGAAACGATTATGACTAGGCAAATTTTACTATATATATATATATATATATATATTTGTTAAGAGTAAATATATAGAGTGACCATACAAAATTTAATTATAATATCAAGCTCAGTCATTAAAATCATTTAAATCTTATGAATAAATAATTATCTGTATAATTGTGTGTTATTTTTTTTATTGAGAATTAAAAACATGTAGGTAATAACATATTGATATATCTGGGTTAACGCGCAAAACGAAGGTTACTACGAGGCGGTACCCTATGTAGACACTACGGTTAGATTTGTGACATTAAATAACACAACGACAAATACTTCGTTCTACAATATTGTTACACGTACAGCCGAAGCTATTGACGAATTTATGTCACTTTCTCTTCGCTTTTTAGGTCAAATATCCAGACCTATATCAGATAGTTATTTCTAAAACATTGTTCTACGTATATACGTAGATTACGTATCTAAAAAAATAATAATTTGTTTCATATTAGACAAAAAATACGTAAAAATCAATATCCTATACCTTTTACATGATTGTAGGGCTTTGTGCAAACCCGTCTGGGTAGGTACCACCCACTCATCAGATATTTTACCGCCAAACAACAGTACTCAATATTGTTGTGTTCCGATTTTAAGGGTTAGTAAGCCAGTCTAATTACAGGCACAAGGGACGTAACATCTTAGTTCCCAAGGTTGGTGGCGCATTGGTGATGTAAGGAATGGTTAATATTTCTTACAACGTGGTGGTGGCCACTTACCATCAGGTGGCCCATTAGCTCGTCCGCCTACCGATATCATAAAAAAAAATCCTGCAGTTCATACGTCTATAGATATATAGATATATAGTCTATTCCAATCTAAAAAGTAATAAAGATAAACAGACCTTAGATTTACGTTTTCCATACGATTTATTACTTACTCAGTCATACTGTGCAATACTAACATTTCTTGCTTTATATGTGATTATTTATAGAAGAACACTTATATCCACTATACTTTTACTTCCAAAGATCCGATAACAGCTTCGCCGACGTTCAAAACCCCATTTTTAAAAAATACTTGAATTATTGAAGTATGTACAGCAGGTGCACGATTTAACTTAAAAAAAAATTCAACTACTAAATAAAAAATAGTGATGCTCGTCTGGATTGAATATATTAACTGCAGTTTATTTACAATATCATATCATATCATACACATATATTAAACAAGTCGTCGCAAGCGGCTTTTCACATTTGTAATGTTAATATAATTTAAACAAAATATACGAACTTCCTTCATCTGACGTCATAGATACATAAGACTGGCTCTCCTATTGACCAAATCCCTTTGTACTTTACCTACTTCTTAAGTTGTCAACGTTCTTTTGTTTCAGGGGGACGGTAGCCTGCTCCTTAAAAAGGTGGGCCTCGATGACGAAGGCCTATACGAGTGCGGCGTGGAAAATGAAACTGCGTATGTTGATAGAGTCAATCTAACAGTCAGAAGTGAGTATGGTTCGTTGATGATTTATCTATGATAGTGATTACTTTATTAATAATATCTATAATTGTTTTATTATAGATTTTGTTTTGAACGATGAGACATGAATTTTTCCAGGTAAATAAGATGGTTCAAAGTTCATCAAAATTGATTAGAGTTTCTAAGTAAAAGTTTTAACTTATTGTTATAAGACAAAACTTTCTTAACAAAGCTATAATAATAAATATGATATCCTGTTTTTGTAGTTCTTAAAAATGTTTTTGTTCGTTTTAAGCCTAAAATATGTTATTATCTAAACTATCCTGGTTCAGAATCGGAGAGAAATAATTAACAATAATATATACTATAAAAAAGTAATTGAAATAAATCGAATAATATTTAACACTTTATTACATAAAATTAATGTAAATTTTAATTTGAAATGTTGAAATAATCATATGACCGAGATAACTAAAATATGATCTGAAAGATATCATCGTAAAGCACTGAAAAGTCTAGAATTCAGGCAATAAATCAAAAGATTAAATAAAGGTCGTCTAACGGGAGCAATCTTGTCCAGATGCGTCTGAACGTATTGTACGTACGTGATGTAGTAGCCTTAATCTAGACGATTTTCGTGTTATTATTCTTTATTTTATTTAAGTATGCTTTGTTGAACACATTTTAGTAGGCGGGTAGGTTGTCCAGTGGTGAGTTCGTCTGGATATGTACCATAAACTCCTCAATTGTAGTGTTATGGTTTAAAGGTTTAATTTGGTGGAATTACATATAAGGAGACATTATTATCGTCATATAAATTTGAAGTGTTCACTTGGTTGTAGGGCTTTGTGCAAGCCCGTCTGGGTAGCTAAGACCCACTCATCAGATATTCTTTCGCCAAGGGCCATAAAATCTTAGTTCCCAAGGTTGGTGGCGCGTTGGCGATGTAACGAATGCTCAATATTTATTATAGTGCCCTTGTCTATGGGCGGTGGTGACCACTTACCATCAGAGTCCATTTGTTCGTCCGCCTACCTATCCCATAACAAAAAAAGCATTGAATTAGAGATGATTTTTACGCCGATTGATCGCTTCAGCATGTTCCACTGCTACGCCGATAGTTAACATGAACTCTCTCATATGTTCGTCAGTTTGACAACTCATGTAGCGGTCTACAATAGGGCCTGCCCCATTTTCTAAAGAACCAGTGCCTTAGCCATCATAACGACTAATTCTAGTGAGCTGAATAGGAGCAGGAACGTCAATGGCGGCATGAGCCATTTTTATTGTATCATGAAAAAAAAATCGAAATTCATGTATTTATCGCAAAAGTTAACGATTTTATGAAATCGATCTAACAGTGGTTTTAAAAAATATTATTTTTAAATTCATCATTCATGGTTTTTTTTGCAATTATTATTTCTCTTAAATAAATGAGATGTTGTCGAGTTTGCACACGAAATATATGAGTAAGTCTCGAAGCCTGCACTAACACTCGTGTAAAGTCAGCAATTAAACAAAGTTTCAACTCAATATGATAAATAAAACGTCCGGAATATAGGTATATAAAGAAATAATAATTTATATATACATACCCGTTCTAGCTTTGCTCGTAGAAGGGTATTGACGAAAACCTTATGAAAATCGGCTCAGTATTTTTTACTGTATTAGTGTTGCGTTCAGAGAGAGGTTTGGCGGGACTTTGTTTAATAATATCTACTAATATATATGTCGTCGATTATGAATAATTATTAACTTAGATGATTTTGTTGTATCTGTGGGGTGTGAACGCCGTGACATAAAACGCGAGCGAAGCCGCAGGTGACAACTAGTACAATATATAATAGATATACTATATTATATGAAAACACAGTACCGTATCTATACGCACTAATACTACTCTACAGCGTGTAATATTTATATATAATTATTATTTTCCTCCAGCTGCCATTTACATAACGACCATTACACGCTGAATAACCCCGTGTGGAAAATCAATTCATACAAAACAATTTAGTGGTATTCAGCGCGCTACAGTAATCCCATCGTGATACCAGGGACAATCTGTTAAATTGGATCCATTACGGTGACTCCATGATACTCTGTTTACACGGGACAGTCCCACACGGAAAGCTAAATCACTAAAGCCTTAGTTAAACTCAGGTTTAACTCTATAGAATTTTAATAAAGAGGAATAAAATGAGTTGCAATAATTTAGATTAATATTAATTGAAAAGAAAAGCTATTGTAGCCAATTTCCTGTTTGATAATTTACATATTCTTGTACTCATAGCTGATTCTCGCTCGATGACAATTCAACTCAAATAAATAACTGTATATTTTATGAGTTGAATAGGACTTTTAAGTATTTCGTTAAGTATGAATAGTAAGATTCAATCTAGTGACGTCTCAGATCACAGTCCGACGCAGTTGTTTTGCCATAAACAGCATTTATTTTCATTCTCATGAAATATGAAAATGTTGATAACATTAAACATAATGTTCGAAGCACTATGTTCCAGTTCTGTCGCGCAATAATGAGTTTAGGTGTTGTTAAAATGTATTAATATGTGACGAATACTATCATGTTGTTATAATTTGGCACAACTTATCATTCGATTGTCCATTTCCCGTCTATTTGGCGTCGCTACACTATAAGAATAATTTGGCAGATTTTTACGGTCGGTTGCCTGCCTAACGGCAACTATCATTTTAATAGTGTGTTCATTTCTCTACAGACTATTGAAACACTACACGTTCATAGTATCAACTGATGCGTTTAACACATAAATCCTTATGACACCTACCGAATGAGATGGAGTAGCTTTATTCCACCGGTAATTCCAGATTTGAAACACAAAATTTCTTCGCAAGGTCAAGTTTAAAGATCATTCCGAAACGCTGCTTTACAGTGGAAAAATCCATACTTACTTGAAATCCATCGTCACTCTACTTTCTATATTGTACCTGAAGACGCGTCACACGACTCACAAGGCCGCCTAATGACCGTCATTATTGTCCACTCGCTGCATCCTCAGTGCTGTACTATGTATTAACCTAAACGTCATTTATTTCAAAAGATACATTTTGATTTATATCTGTTCATTTTATATTGACATGACTTTGATTCGTTATTTGATGTCGCTTTTTACGTGCAGTTGATTAAACGTGTGATAAGCTAATTTAAAATTAATTTCGTTAGTCAATTCCTTCGTCACTTTGAAAGCAAGCAACTGACAATTAAATTTTTTGGTTGTTATTTCTCAAGTGCGGTTAGTATTATCATCGCTGTACAAAAAGTCTGATTATAAAAATTAACCCTAAATTCAAAAATAAAATGCATTTAAAGTGACGTGATGTGACGTCCAAAATGAAAATTCACTAAGTTAAAGTTAGGGTTGGCAACCCTAACAATGGTTTACAATGAATTCCGAGGTCCGATTACGAGAACTACATAAGGGGCGCATAGTTATAGCATTCCTAGTCAAAGTTCGGGTTGTTAGGAGAATTGGACATTACTAAATCGAATCAACGCACCTAGTTAAATACTCCAACGAAATGCGGTTATAGTTAGTTTCTAAACGTCGATATTTAATAAACCGTCTAGACAGTAGCCGCCACCTGACTGTTTGCTCGGACGAATTCAACATTCGGTCTACGACTTAGACTTTCACTATGCTACATCTAAATAATAATAATAAATATTGGACAACATCAAATACATTACTCTGATCCCAATGTAAGTAGCTAAATCACTTGTGTTTTGGAAAATCAGAAGTAACGACGGTACCACAAACGCCCAGACCCAAGACAACATAGAAAACTAATGAACTTTATCTACATCGACTCGGCCGGGAATCGAACCCGGGACTTGCAACAAAATTATTTGTATGACTGCAGAAGAACAACTTCTATATAGGTATATGTAGTCACAACATCGTCTGCCCCTAAATCTGGACCCACAAACCCTTGCAGAACACCATATTGTCGGCCCCCTAATATTCACCGACGGCAGCAAAATAGAGGGGAAAGTCGGAGCTGCCCTAACATGGTGGGATCAAGGGAGGGAAACCAGAAAATCCACGTTCCGCCTAGAGCCGCACAATACTGTCTTCCAATCCGAAATGTATGCACTCCTCAGAGCTATCAAGATGGTGAGGAAATCGAAACATCGCTCCGCTAACATCTTGAGCGACTCGAGATCCTCTCTTGATCTGCTTCGGAGCCCTTCAGTCACTCATCCATTGGCTCTGGAGATGAAGGAGTGCATTCGACAGATCGGAGAAGAGGGCGGAAGCGTGCGGTTCTTTTGGTTAAGGGCCCACGTAGGAACACCGGGCAATGAAAGAGCGGATGAGCTAGCGAAAAAAGCGGCCCTCACGAAAAAAACGGCACCTGACTACGATAAAGTTCCAATATCGTATGTCAGGAGGCGGATACGCGAAACCACAGTCGAGGCATGGCAGGCGCGTTACAGCTCCTCAGAAACCGGTTCAGTGACAAGAGCGTTCTTACCCGACGTCAAAATAGCAAAAAAAGTGGTAAGAACGTCGGTACTAACACCCACCGACACCCAGTTACTGACCGGCCACGGGGGGTTCGCGGCGTACCTCCATCGCTTCAAATTAAAAGACAGTCCTTCGTGTGTCTGCGATCCCGAATGCGATGAAACGATCCTCCACCTAATCCTGGCATGCCCAAGATTCGGCAGAGATAGACTGGAGTTCGAAACTCGAACAAATATCACCCTCACCCAGTCCTCGCTCCACGTCATCATGGAGAAGGAGGATCTTAGAACACCCTTCATCGCATTCGCGAGAAAAGCCGTACAAGTGGCCGCAAAAAGAAACAGCTCAAATGCTCAACCATCTGCTGCAACCACAATTCCCCCATCCCAGCACCATCCCAACATACCACTTAGCACCACACACACACCAACCAACACTGACAGAACACATCAACCTAACACGACCCAAATACAAACCACACAGCAGACTCAACCGACGCAAATACCAACGCTGACCACCCTAAGCCGGGGGATACGAACTCTCTCCTCCACCATGCGGGGAATACTCATGAAGAGACACCATCCTACCGCGCCTTTACAAACCACCCACTACGCCACATTTGCAGAAGTACTCCAAGACGTAGGAGAATGTGGCGTCCCAGGGATTATAGTAAAAGGCGTGGCCCTCTTCATGAGCGACGACACAGAAAGGATGGGCATCAGTTTCTGCCGCCACGAAAGCTCGGACCGCGTGACGGTGTCGCCTGGACTGGCCCTGCTGATCAAAGGGAGCACTTCAAAAGTGAGCATTAAGCGCACCACCATCGAAGCGCTTACCATGCAGATGCCGGGAGCCCTGACCTGCCGACTGGTGCGATCACAAAACAAAGTGGTCGCACTTTTCGAATGGGAAAGGGAAACCTCATTTGCATTGGCATGTTCACAGCTCTTGGAACTCAGAGGGCGGGCCCGGGATGGCACCCCACGTCGGATAAGTGTGGACGCCATGAGAGTTGGCTCTGAAAAAGGCGACGTAGCAGTCCGCTTCGGCTGCCTGAAAGCATCTCAAATACACGAGATGGTCATATACGAAGACAGGGGGGAAGACCTAGGATTCTTAAAACCTAAGGCCACACCATCTCTCCCCAGTGGATGTAGTTAATTTTTAAAAAAAAAAAAAAAAACATCGTCTGCCAAGTTTTATTTTTAACCGACTTCAAAAATGAGGAGGTATGTTGTATTATTTTTGCTAGGTATATTGTAGTGTTTCCTTGGCTGACACCGACTCCAAAAAAAATATTAACATTAATATCGTAAATCGACTTTTAAGTAGCCTAATATTTTTCATTTCATTATACTTAGGAGAACTTTAAAAAACATTTTGAACATTGTTTGTTATTCATAGGTATGTGTTGAGTTAGATTTAAAGTGGGTAGGTACCAAATGGGTTATCTAATGCTAACTGGCCACCGCCGCTGATAGCAATTGGCGCTGTAAGAAACAAAATCTTTTACAAGTACTTTTGAATCGTCATTTTAATGAATTACATTAAAGGTAAAGCTACACCGCTTCGGAAAGTAGATTCTACGGAGAAGAACCGTCCAAAAACTCAATAGTTACTCAGTATTTAAAAAGAATATTAACCATGTGTTACATCACCAACGCGCCGCCAACCTTGAGCAATAAGAAGTAATCTCACTTGTATCTGTAATTACACTGGCTAACGCTCCCTTGAAATCAGAACACAATATGACTAACTAGTGCTGTTTAGTGGTAAAATAAGAAGGAGGTTCTCTTTCGTTTTTCGTATTCAAAATGGCGCTTGCAATTTTCGTGATAAGGAGGTCAACACTTTTAGGAAGTACACCCGCGCCTTGTTTAAGGTTACTACGATAATTAATACGTGTTACTACAAATATGTCGTAGTTGTATCATTAACAGCCTGTAAACTTCCCACTGCTGGCCTAAGGCCTCCTCTTCTTTTGAGGACAAGGTTTGGAGCAAATTCCACCAATGTGGCTCCAATGCGGGTTGGTGGATTTCGTTGAAATTAGACACATGCAGGTTTCCTCACGATGTTTTCCTTCACCGCCGAGCACGAGATGAATCATAAACACAAATTAAGCACATGAAAATGCAGTGATGCTTGCCTGGGTTTTAACCCGCAATCATCGGTTAAGAAGCACGCGTTCTAACCACTGGGCCATCTCGGCTCTATAGTCGTAGTTGTATCATAAACAAGAAAACAGTAACAATTTCTAACATATGGTCTACTATTATTTCTTTATATTCGTTTGTATAGAGCCACATACAACTTTGAATAATATTAAAAGAAAACCTTTGCTTAGGACAATATTTGAGACGCTTAGCGCTGAGCCTATTAACCTCATTGGCAGCGACGACGAGAAAAAACCGTAACGAGACATTTTTTGGTACAGAACTAGATTTTTCATGTTATTTCGATGGAGTCATTATGTATAAGGTAATTAATGAAGAACTATACAACGTATTACATTCCTCCGCGTTTTGACATCCGTTTCCTTCCAAGAAATAAGTGCTCAGCTTACCGTAACGACATGCTTGAAGTTAAACGTGTTCTATATTTAGAGAACGTTGAATTTTCAGACAATAGATTTAGTGCGATTAAAGTATAGTATCTTTTTTTTCTATTTCATACATGTCTTTGGATTTTTTTTTCATTTTACTTCATTTCTTTCTTACGTCAGGCTGACCAAAAGCGTCCTGACAGGCCCGTTAACGAATGGACGATGTGTCTTTGAAGTGGCGAAGAATTTGCGATTATATCATAATGATCAATTCCTCTAAACTATTATATTAGATTACATTAAATATTGTAATTTTTCGCTTAAATTTATTTTTCAATAGTTTATTTTTCCCAACTATTTCATAATTGACCGTGACCACGTGTCAGACGTCTGATCAGCTTTCTTTTACTCTGATGACCTTCAAACCGGAAAACAAAAATACGAAGTATTGCTGCTTGGCAGCAGAATACCTCATAAGTATTTACCCAGACGGGCTTCCACGAATCTCAATCAAGTAAAAAGTAATCGAAGGAAAAATATAAATGTCTAAAATATTTCCATTCGATGTATAACTGGACTAAGTCACAGGTCACAGAATATATTGTAATATAGAAATATTGTAATATGTAATAGAGAAATAACAATGGTATACGCATAATATATTCAATTTTTCGTTTTACTTTTTCGTTGTGTCGTGTTACTTTTTCGTTTTACTGCTCTAGATATAGCAACATAGCCTCCCTCTATGAAGGTGTCTTAAAGTCGTAGCTCGGGCTTTAAAAGCTGCTACAGAAAGCGTCTACCGACTTACGTAACGTTGTATAAATCCTTCGACATAATCATTATACTTTGTTTAGGACTCGTTGTATACCAAAAATATATTATAAATGTATGTACGTATATATGTAATATATATAATTTTGTTGTTCATTATTTTGTCATTAGAAAAGTTTAGAAAAGTTTTAATTATTCATCATGAGTTTCAGAAAGAGTTTTAACATGAAAGCCTACATATATTTTGTACTAACCTTTATAAGGGAGACCGAAATACCTAAAGCTTATTCAGTAGTAATACAGCAAACACAGATAAATACTGACTCTAAATTTTTATGTTACTCTGACCGAGTTTATCTTTAATTTCATGCAAACCTTTCAGTTAAGTTGAATAGCAATTCCCTCGTTTTGCGGTTAAAATTCGAACTAAGCACTTCAAACTGAAATTCAAGAACCTTCGACATTTCAAAGTTTAATGCTTTCAAAATCGTCCGGTAATCATTTATCGTTGATTGAAAGCTTAAAACTTAACTCGCCCAAAAACGAAAATTGAAAAGAAAGTTTTAAATGTCTAAACAACTTTAAAACCGACTACAGAATATTTATTTTTATTATAAGCATATTTTTTCAGAAAACAGAAAATTATTTACGATATTTTGGAAATAGATATTATAAACTTTAAGTACAAGTTATAACTGCTTAGTCTACATAGCTTATATAGGTTGAAATAATAGCACTATAATGTTGGATCATCATCCTCCTGCCCTTATTCCAATTTTACTTGGGGTCGGCGCAGCATGTCTTCTCCTTCCATACTACTCCGTCGGACGTCATCTCACACTTTCATAGAATCCATCCATCGTTTGTTTGATCGCCTCGATCCCCTAAATCTATCCATCCATCCACATCCATGCTCAAGACCTTCCTCACAAGATGGTCCTCATTCCTCCGCATAACATGCCCATAGTACTACACAGACATAGACATAGTACACACAAATAAAGGAATTGCTATAGAATCGTATTTATTTTAAAGGATTTTTGATTAATTCTATAATAATTGTATTAACGATTTAGTCATAAGCTAGGATAAAATTTATTTTCTAAGTTATTAAGTTATCGTGCCTTATCAGTTATTTTATATACTTAATACATTAATTTGTATTTCTGTTTCAATTCTATATCCATAATTATATATATAGATAAAGTTTCTAACTTAAAAAATGACGGTCTTCCATACAAACGTTCAACCCCTATTTCACCCCTCAGGGGTAGAATTTCCAATTTACGTCCTTAGTGGGTGTCTACTCAATAAAACGATCCTACTCACCAAATTTCAAGGCCCTAACTTTATTAGTTTACGCTCGGCGATGATGAATCAGTCAATCAGGACTTGTTATAATTATATATATAGATATTATAAAACAATGTCAATTAAATATGTCAGCCATTGAATTTGCTGGTAATCGAACTCTCCTTCCAGTTGCCGTCTCGTTTTATCCGAATTTAACTGGCATTTATCTATGTCACATCCTGCAATTAATCACTCAAGATTCGATCTGATTAATTATTATTTGTTATATTATTTATTTATACGGGGCATATAATACCCAACAAAATATTAGTCGCCAAACTTGTGCTGCAGTTTGTAGATAGCTTGCCTGTTTAACAGTTTTATCTTGTACGGTACCTAAATTAAACTCTACTTATTACTATAACTCACTGTTGTTAAACTTTGTAAGACTCATCTATCCGCTAATATATTATGTAATGTGTTTTTTTTAATATTCGGTAGAAGAAGATATTCATGCATTTATTGCTAGATTAACTGAATAATTGAAAACGTTATAGCTATTAAAGTTTTATCTACGTATGTGACAATATCAAAATTAACATAAGGAGTTGATTTTCGTCAACAAATAAATTGTAAGTAAGAAATCAACGAAATGTTACGTTAAATTAAACATAACATCGAAATCCCCTAAAGTTTACCTGAAAAGGAAATTCTAAGTTAATCCGGGGCTGAGTAATTAGGAGAGACGGGGCATGTGCTGTAAATGTTGTTTCACGCAATAATAAAATACTTTGTTATGCAAAACTGTGACAGCAAGGGTTTTTTCGAATTAAAACGTTTGTTTTCAACTCCGATGTCCGCGTGGAATGTGTATTATGTGTGTATAAATTTATTTTTATGAGACGTTATGATTATGTGGCATTTTTTTTAATACTGCGGTTTCACAAATGCGTGGGGAGTTAAAAAATGAAACATTTGAAATTGCGGCTAACTAAAGCACGTTCGTTAAATGACCCTCACGCTTATAGCTTATAGCTTATATAATGATAAATAATTTAATATATATATATTTTTGTAATATAACATCCCATGAAAAGACACAATTACCATATAAAATATAGGTGTATGTAAATATCTAATAAAATACTCCAATCCGAAGAAATGAGCAATATCGGAAGTCTCGGAGTTAATATAGACGCCTTGTCAACCCCCAGGCAATCATGGAACCCCTTAGATTTCAAGGCTCACGTTTTGTCGCCTGACAAGCGAGATAAATGAGTTCCATTGAAGACATTAAGTCTGTGAAAAAACGTTCTATCCATGGTGTTTTATCAGTACATAATGATTTTAAGATTTAGTTTTTTACGTATTGCGTACAATTTGAATAGTTTTTTATTTAATCGTATCACTAGTATATTTATGATTTAACACCGTTACCTTTCTGAACCTAAGCCTAATTCATTGTTTTAATGAATGATTTTATTTTTCACTAGTTGTTTCGTGCAGTTTCATCCGTATTAGACGTTCACACAAAGAAAATATTTTTCAATCTGATTTTCGCAAAGTGCACTAGTCCCAGTATCCGCCTAGTCGAAAATTATATTAAAGCGTTCAAATAAAGAACATTTTCAATTTTATATATTAGTATGGGTATAAATTTATTATTATTCATACCTTAATATAAAAATATATATCAATTAATTAAATATGTTGCTCTTGCTATTCGGATATTATTTTACAATATTTTATAAAACGGGATCATATAAATTTTAGGTAAATAACGATATGAACAATTCTATCCTCATTTATAAAACCGATATGTATTCGTGGTGCAACACAATGAGTCTATTTTCCCATTCAAATGGTAATGCAGAGTTCGTGTCCATTGGCCTAATTGTTTTTTGTCCCTCATATGTACGACAAATTCTGCATACAGGTTTTTTTTTACATAAAAATCCGAAAATATCGTTTTGCATTATTTGTCTAGCCCTAAAATCTGTGTCAATAGATTTAAATGTCAAAAAACATGTATATAGATAATATTAAATAGTTTAGTTCTTATAAGCCCCTTACATAATATGCCCCTGAGAACCTGAAACTCTAAAGGAACCTAAAACTTTTGTTGTTATTTGTTAATTATATCTACCATCCAGCTATGGTTTATTTGATACTGCTCGTTAAAGAAATAAATATAAGTAAAGCAATTTATTTAAAAATCAATCTGTAATATGTGTCTTTGTTAGCGTGAAAGTCGGAATAACAAGTAGAACATGTCCAACATAAAATTCCCCCATAGGACTGTGATAAGATCTCATACATATTTATATCCAGTAATAAAGGTGAAGTATGTCACTTCATTTTGCCAAGTTCTTTAAAAGCGCTTTTAGTGATCTACATAAATAGCAGCTTGTTTAATAAACTGCGTTTTTTTAACTTCATTATTTTATAAAAAAAATTGGCCCTAAATATTACTTCAAAGGTAATCACCGTTTTTACTTCATCATGCTTAATTAAATTTTAATTTCTTATCAACTCGTTTAGCCACGTATATAATTTTTATTATGTCTCGTCGTACTATTATTTTACATCATTGGTATTAATAATAATGGAAATGTTTCCATATAAATACTAAATATTACTCATTTTCTTTGCGATTCTAGACACTACGAAATAAAATGATTTCTAATTAAATTTTACTTTTAATCAAGATTCGCTGAAGGAAGTTTCAGTCATAAACTTAATTTCGTAAATTAATTAATAAAGAACAAAATCTGTATTAAATTTAATAGTACGCGGGTTGCCCGCGCTTTAATTTTTCATTATCTACTTTTTTACGAAATATATAAGGACTGGATACAAACACAGACAGCCAAAATACATAATTTTCTTTATTTCGCCTCAGGGTGAAAAAAATTAAGATACATATTTATTTTTTTCGATATAATAATTTAACTGTCTATATTTATCCACAGCGGAGCCTCCACCCCTAGTCAACGTGACAGTTCACGCTTCAACCATCCTTGCTATAATATTGTGGAACGTGGCAGGTGACGGTGGTCACCCCATCATGGATTTTACCGCGCAGTACCGGTCAGCAGCACCCATTAATGATAGCCTAGAACCATGGCGGCCTATCAGCCCTAACCACATCAGCCCAAACTCGGTAATCATTTTATTTTTTTGGGAATAGAATAAACTAGAACTTAAGTAAGTATAATTACACAAAAGTAACAAATGTGTCTTTAATATGTAAATACTACGATTGTAAATAAACATTTAAAAGTAGGGATATCGTAGGTATAGAACGCAGTGCGCCTTGCGCTCTGCGCGCAATACCTGTATAAAAATACGTGTTCAAATATTACATATCTTATGAATTTTAATTATTTTTGTATTTGTTGTAAGTGCTGATTTTCTAAGGTCTATGATCCATGATGATGATGTTGATGTTAATTAGGATAATACGAAAAAAGTATATTTGTGCATTAGACGTCTAGTAATCTTCAAACTTAACTTAACTCAAATAAAGAACCGACATTACGATGTTTACACTGTCTTTATATTTATATGTAATTTAATTTAAAAAAAATTTACGTTCCAGAGACAAATCGACGTGTACCATTTGGAACCAAATGCATCGTATTGGTTCCGAGTATGGGCTAACAATGTTCTGGGTCCCGGTCCCCCTGTGGAGGTGCTCGCCACCACACTCTATAGCGACCAGGAAGCAGGTTTGTTGGAAACTATATTTCTTGTGGGTTTATCGTTCATGTGTACGAATCTACTTCAAGCGTCAGTTGTGTTTACCCGTGCTAGGATAAACTCAATAAGTGAAACATATAAGTACATTAATATACATATCCCGTATCAAATTTAGAATTTTGCATTTTAGTTGAATTGTTGAATTTGTTTGAATTTAAAAATTAAAGCGCCTCAAATGGTTGAACAAATTTTTGTTTCAAATGGCAAAAATTAGTTCACCGTTCCTTCATTTGCGTTCCTATACATTTCTATAAAGAAAATAAACTTTTATGTAACGCGGATCAAATGCTGCACGCCTAGTGATGACCGAAACCCTCCAAGTTACGATAATGCGCTTAGATTCGCAATCCACTTGATTCTTTGAACATATCAAACATGTCAAATAGTAACGATTTTTTAATCCAAACGTATTATGAATTGCGTATTGTTATATCAATAAAATATCACCCTTATTATATACGCAGGCACATAACAAGCATTTTTTTAAATATAAACTTACACAAATATTATGTGTGCTCAATTTCTGAAGATTGAAGACGATTTATTAAAAAAATAAAGGATAATTACGAAATTAAATTATTCTTCTGGTTTCGCGTAATATTCCATTCAAGTTTATATAGATAATAAAAAGCGAGCATGTCTTGCCATAGAACATATTATAAGAAATTGATTGTATATAATTAGTAAAGTATGAATTTTTTAAAAAGAGTAACTTGAATCTCTTTCTTCATATCTAACTGGTAGCAGACTACATTCAAAATGCTTGCTGAAACCTACTTGAATAAAGTATATTTTGATTTTGAAGAACTTTTAACACTGTAATATTCACAGAACTATATAAGCACTTCCTCGAGGGTGCCGAAACATTCGACACGCGCACGTGGGTGGCCGCGGTGTGCGTAGTGATGGGAACACTCGCCGTGCTCGCGGCGGGCACGTGCGCCGTACTCTGCCGAGAGTGGCGCCGGTCAGGTGAGCAGAATCCCTAGCCCACGACTTCCCGGCCTATGTTGCCCCGGCTTTACTTCCTCTTCCATTGAGCCGGGTGTGGATCGCATAGACTGGAATTGAAAGGAGTTAGGATTTTCTGCAAAACGTTTTTTTAGCTATAGATCATTTAGCGTTTAAGCATGTGCTTCGACTGTATCGCACTGACATGTACCGAGCTGGCTGTGAAAATATCAAAAGATTTATCCTAAACTTGGAGTTAAAAGTATACAGAATTAATTAAAACTTGCGTACTTGACTCAGCCCAACGATAATGTGTATAATTCTTTCTTATGATGATGTTGGGTTGATCAATGGCTGATTGTAAAAACACACAAATCACAAGCAAATAGTGATAAATGAATATCTTTGAGTCGACCATTCGTTTCAACTATGAGAATATCAATAGATTATTGTGATTGTAAAGTTGTACACAATTAGCCACGACGTATGTATAAGTAAAAAAACTTTTTAGAAATACCTTTAAATTTCGGACTATTATTTGGTTTTGGGTAGTTTAATGTTTGTTTCAATCAAACTGGAAACTGGTGTACAATATTTATAAGTATATTTATATACTATTAAAATCGAGCTGTAGTACTACATTGTTAGAAAATATGAAACGTCAAAATGGACATGGGGCACTATATGTAAAAACTTATTGAAAACGTTATACTGCTCAAAATTATTTAATTAATTAATTGTCAATTTAAATTCTATATAAATGAAGCTCATATAATAATTAAAAATCTCAAACTAGGTACCTCTTTATCTACAATCTATATAATCTTTTAATCTATATTATTTATAAAAACAGAGGATTCAACTAAATAATAAAATATCAATCTCACAATAAATTTAATGATGTGATAAATATCATACGAAATAACTACGTCTTACAACTCGACCACTATACAAAAACTTTATTACATTCAATAAATATTAGTAAAGCCTTAAAAAATGTTTAAGCTAATATTAGTTGCCTTATAGAAATAAATATAAGAATCAATCAAGCTTAAAAAAACAGTATTTATATGAAACACTTAGATTTATATTCACACGAATCTATTTAAAATTTAATTAACAATATAGATCAAAAAAATAATTTCAATTAATTCTTTCAAGTGCCAATTATTTACAAAATTTGAATTATATTTATCATGTAGTAGGGTAGGGGGGGTAGATTAGATTTTTAAAAAAGCAATTAAAATGGTACAAAAAAAAGTTTTAAATACAACTTTGCTATGCTATAAAGATGAAGGTGCTATGCTATATTTTTAATATTAAATAGTTTTAAATGTAATACCAAAAAGCAATAATAATTGTAAATAAACATTAGGTCGTAGTACAGCTTTCTCAAGTAAGATTTAAATAGAATTCTATCAAGGGACAATATTCTTGAGGTTCAAAAAAAACACAGTTTATCCTGTGTTCTAAGCTTCATTTTTTTTTTTTAAAAACGATACTTCTAGAAAATAGTAACTATTTTTTATTCTTTTCATTTTGATTCTCAGGATGATTTACAAAATCAACTTGAAATCAGAATAATCAGAAATTAAAAATAAATATTGTTTCATTTTTAAATTTTCGTTCAGTTTTGTATCTGTAGTTTAAATTCAATTCGAAACTTAATCTCGAATGCTGATATTCATTCCTATAATTTATATATGAAATAGCAACGCAGGTATTAATTTGTTAATAACAAAAAATATTTAGTTGATACTTTAATATTATTTTGAAATGTAACAATTCTTAGACATAATGTTTATGGACCAACACAAGATTAAAGTCAATTATATATACTTGGATTCGATGAACTAGGTATTAAAAACATCTCTCATAATACAGAGGATAGTACGATAAAGGACCGGTGACGTTCTTTTGTTTAAAATCACAGTTAAATGAGCATGAAATAAAGGACTTATAAAACTACATAAATTAAAATATAAATAAATTATGCACCAGAAAAGTTTCATTTAAAATTACATACAGAATCGCTGCACTGAAATTCGTAGCTATAATGAAAAAAAAAATTATGTTTTGTAAGTATTATATACGCGAACTTGAACAATATGAATTTTAAAGTTTTCAAACCTAATCTAAAATGGCGCCATAAACGTATTAAAATGACAAAGGTCACTCTTTAAGAGCCCAAAATTTTCAGTACTTTATTTGATAAATTAATTTCAATTGCACATATATGATATCAAATATACATATAAACAGTATTTTGGTCCCTGTTAGGTTTTTAGATTAAAATCAATAAGTCTTAGGCTTTTTAAGTTATAAACTTAACGTCTAAATGGTGATAGTATGCAAAGTAATAATTCGCTTTTTTCTAATTTATTAACTAATAATAGTTTTTAAGAATTTTGCAATAATTCCATAATATAATTATGTATTTCGTAGTAAATAAGGAAGAAGTATATAATAGGAGGTTTAAGATTTTACTTTTTAGTATACGAAAATTTCTTGCCAAAATGCATGTTTATTATTCCTTGTAATAAAGATTTTATTTTAAATAAATATTTTATCGATATATAGTTTCAAATAAGAAGTAGCATTTATTTAGGATTTTGTTCAGCAAAACATTCCAAATTTAAACGAATGTTTGGTTTATTAATAAATAATTATAACATTTACATACTTAAATTGTTCGTTAAAATGAAAACATAACGATCATTTTAGTATTCGCCTTTTTAGATATTTTTCGATTCAGTAGAATTAAAAAAAAAAGAAGATATAAAAAAATTAAAAAAAAACTAGCTTTTGGCGTACACATTCTTATGACTTCAGGACCACTCAAATTCTAGGACCACACACTACTAAATTATCACTTACTACTTGAGCACGCTAAAATATAATACTATAATATATATATATGGGACTACCAAAGATACAAATATTTACTAAGTACGCATAAATCTTACCATATAGACTAGTTGGTAGGCTTTCTATGCATTGAATTTTTTAAAATAAATATATATTTCTAATTAGATTTACAATTTTATAGGATAATACTTAGTATTAAGGTGTATAGGATTAAATGAGACAGATTAATGTGATTTTCTTCTTAAATATATGTACCATTCCATTTTATAATAATAATATTTTATGCTACACGTATTTTAATATCATTCTCTGGTTTTAGCCGTGATCATTTCTTGCGTTCTCACCAGCAGTAGTAACGAGACGATTATTCTGTAAAAACAACTTTCAATCTCGCTGCACAACACGATCGTGAAATGTCAGAAATGATTTACGACCATGACTGCAATTAAAGGATATATTAAAAATGGGGTAATTCATTTAAGTAGGTCTTTAACATTTCACGATTGAGATACGAAGTGAGTTCTGTCATAATAGTACTGCAGTTCGTGAACACGAGAAATGACTTACTCCTCAGTCTTATGACTCGTAACTTTAAACTCGTAACGAATATTACAAAAGGCTTGAGCGCGATTCAGACTTGAATCATATATAAATTGTGCTTGTATGCTATAAACTAATTATATTAACAATTAATTAGTTTCATCGAGTGCTTAATGTATCTGAATAATTGCTATTATGAAGAAGACGACCTATTTGCATTATGGCTGAAAAGAGTGAAGAATACCTAAAGATAAACTTAATATCTATTACTAAATAAATAACACCTAAGAACAGTATTTATATAAACTATGAAGTGACAAGTACAAGTTGAAATGAAATAAATTATTTAAAAGCTTTAGCACTCATGTATACATCATTAATAATTATTTCTTTAAACTTGCTTGGCATTTTAGAACTAAATGTATGAATTTCATCGTTTAATAATGGAGATCCGGATAGTATAGCGATAGACTCACTGCTTCGCTTTCAACTTTTATTCGTTAATTTTAATCGTAAATTTTGAAGCATGTGGCAACGCAGATGTAGACGATGCTTAATGTTTTGAAATAATGATCAAATCAAAGATGAAATTCATATACAGATTACAGTATTAACATGTAAGAAATTATTTAAATTGAATTATTCGATTTTAAAAACATATGTAATCGAAACTCCCTCTCATCGACTTGTACAGTAACTAATTACAAAATAGAAATTTAAACTAAACCAAACGATATTGTCCTATGACGTCCTGGGCTACACGCTTCATCTCAACCGAACTGAGAGTGAGTTTCACACTTTTCAATTTAACCGCATGTTGCATATCTTCCGAAGGTGATATTGATGCCGTATGTATTCATTTTATTCATTCGAAATTTTTCTTCTTCCCTCTCTATCGCACTCGCTTGGAACGCACGCTTGGACTGCGGGGCTGCACACTAACAAACAAACACATATACACATGGTGACGGTACGTATTAATCCGACTAAATTTTTACCCATTCTTTAACCCCATAACCGATTTTACGCATTTTGCTTTCGTTACTCGAATTACTCAATCAATAGATTACTCCGAGGAGCAGGATGTTATAGAATTAGTGCCTAATATAATTTTGAATCCGGGATTTATGGAATCCGATCCCGTGCGACCGCGGGAGTCATACGCAGCCTCGATCATCAAGTCGACGGAGTGTCCAGGGCCCGGGAAGCCGAGGCGTGTCTGATTCTCGTCTATACTGAACCTTAGAATATTCTATCTCACTGATTCGGGGCTATTATCGTGATTGTAAATTTTAAGAATTGAGTGACGGTACGATGTTCGATGGCAGAGGTACGCTCATGGCAGTAACTTGGAAATGTTGCTTTTGTGCTCGAAACGACTCAAATATTTATCACTGAGTAGAAAATAGTGGCTTGATGTTTGGCGAAACGACAGGGGCTTAACTAAAATATAATTGCGAATTACTAAAGCAACAGAAACACTACAAGCAATGATAATTAATTAATGAGAGAATGGTCGATCCTATCATATGTCCGAGTACTGTGACGAACACAATTGACCCAAGGGTAACGATGGACATATCAACTGCAACGTAAAGATTATTTTGTAATATTGAATTGGAGCGATAGAATATTCTATAGTTTGTAAAATTTAGCTATTGCGCTCGCCATTTGGTCGATTTTAAAATGCAATAATTCGTCTTTTTCAAAATGCAGACAGTGGAATTGATGTAAACAAAAAATATATCATTTTTATGTGAATATGAATTAGGTGGAAACATCTGCATTTCGAAAAATATGATAAAGATAGCTCTAACTACTGAGAGAGATCACTTTTTAGAATATAAGACGTTTGAGTGTTAGGGTTGCCATTGATAAATGATGATGTAGCAGTTTCTGCTCGGTTTAGTTTTACACATTTCTTTACAAGAACTAACGCTTGCATTTACTTTTGATAAAACTTTTTACACCGTTACGGCGACTAAGGCTGACACTCGCTTTACCTTTCTATATTAATGGCAAACCTGGCGCGAGTGTAATTTTGAATAATATTGCTTACCGTTCAAAATGAATTGTTAATGTTGCTAGCTATAATAAATAGTAATTTATTATTTATTTTTGCAATATTGTATATGTATAATATTTTTGTAAAAAAGATATCAAGTAATTAAGGTTTTAAAAGACAAAACATGAGTTATTTTCGTTTGTTATTGTGATTTTATACTGTGATTTTTTTTATTTTTATTTTAAACGATTAATATAAATGACGATATCCAAAGTTCGCTTAAATTTTATAAAATAGGTCTATGGAGACTGTTTCACGTATATCATATAAAGCTTAGGTTATATTAGAAAGTAGATATTTAATAGTATAAGCACCGTGGGCTATTTTGACGCACATAAAAGCCCAGTGTATATTAGCCTAAGAAGCACAGCTTGTTGAGAGCTTCGCGATATTATCGATTGACAATACGGTAGTGAATAATCTAAAGCTGCAAATAGATATTAAGACACTTTAAGGCAATGATGCGTAAATATGCCGTAGCTATAAAGTATTATATTGATTTGTCATTTTAATAATAAAGAAGATAACGTTGATTCAAATTTGTACGGTGCATAGTATGGTCTGTCGCAAGGAGCAATGTTTGGACCGTTTATGTTTCAAATTTACAACACTAATAATATAATTGTGAGTGATATAGAAAATGATTGTACTATTTTGATACGTGTTAAATGACGTTGTGTGTAATTTTTAAAGAGAATACGAATGTTTGTGACAAATTAATATAATGAAAATAAATTGTATTAATTAAGTGTTAGAACAGATGGATTATAATGTTGTTGACGATTTAAAGAGGGGTTTATTTTTATATACGTCGTGTACGCATATCAAGAACGCCTTAGAATATAATATATATGTAAATAATGTCTTCTTTTCCTAAAATCTTGGCGCCATCAGAACGTTATCTATGATATTTTAAAATGGTATACGGTAAAGGTAAAGAAATATTTTGAAATTCATATATATAAATATTTTTAATATGCATAAAGTGGAACATTTTAAAATAAATCCAAGGAATATTTTTTATTTATTACGTAGACGACTCGTTCTAATGGTGCATGTCCACTTCGTTTTTCCCTTTCTATACTGCTCATTGCCTTTCTGTGTATTCACTACCTTACTATTATCGCTGTATATAGATTTGTGATTGATGCTTATGTAATTTATTAATAAAGATCGAATATAACTTCTATTTGTTCACGTGGAATCGTCATACTATGGAGACTGTTTTAAATTTCCGTAATATACGAAATCGGTCCAAAAATCATTTCTCGTACGGAATGTTTTAAAAATTGTTTTATAATCCAAATGCCAAAGATAATAGGGAACAAATGTTGTCCCCTTTTGTCAATTATGAGCAGTTTCCATATAAATAATTCAATATTTTTTTTTATGATTCATGTTGTTCACGTTATTGGTAACATAAACCGCACCAATAAATAGCTTTCGTGCATTTTCCGTCCTATTAATCGATAATTCGAAAATAATCTTTCCGTTTTCAAAATTAAAAGCCATTATGAAATTATGCAAATCTCCTAAGAACAGTGTCTTTTGAAGAGGCAAAAATTGATGAACAAGTAAAACGCACGCACAATACTTCAGACCCATCCCAAGTATTGTGCGTTCATGTGTTCACGTGTCTGCTCGAAGTAGGAAAACATCGTAAGGAAACCTGCTTGTATGTAGTAACGTATATTGGGGATTGTGGTGAAATCATATCCAAGTTGTGATTAAAAGGCTTTTATTTACTTTCATAAAAATTCAATGGCATCAATCACTAATCAATACGGTGTTCCTGTACGCGTTGTGCTTGCTCTTGGATCGTATATACTTAAGTCTGCAATTATCTGTCCGTCTCGCGTGATTTATATCGTGCTATGTCAATTATGTGTACTGTATGTGTTTGTATTTCACCTTGTGTGTGTGTGTGTGCACTGCTCCTTAAAACTGTTCCTTTTAACATAGCTTGTGTATATTTTGAAAAATCGATGCGTTGTATAGTACGGCTATAATTTTTCATTAATTAATAAGCTTTTTGTAGCCTGGATTTCATTTTAGGCGTTTTATTAAATAGCTACAACAAATCGCATTGAATATATCGATTAATATAATGATCAATACTAGTATTTAGAACTTAAATAGCTTCCTTAAAATTTAACGATTTTCAGCTTTAATAAACAATCCCACAAAGTCCATTTTTGCTTCCAATAATTATACAATATGTTATTTATAAATTATATTCTCAATAATAATAACGAAAGAGCAGGTGTTATAAATTAAATAACTGTAATGCACCACTGTTGATCTATGATTATGAAAGGAAAAAATAAATTGAGAGTCTCAATTTTGATCAGACGTTTCATTAGCAATATTGTGTAATAATAATTTTATACGATCAGTCGTAACTTTAAATAACGTTAATTCTTAATAAAAAATATAACTTTCAAAAAAAGAACATAATCGAATGTTAAAAGATATTAAAATCATACATTAGTGCTAGTTGGGTTGTAATAGGCTATAGTCTTAGAAATGTACGCTAGCGTTAGTAACGGCACGTAGGGTTTAAATAGCGAGAACTAAGACTGGGGTAACGTTGACTTAGCTGAGGGCTCGTTTTGAGTTAACGACGAAGGATACCCCGTTTTAATATATATTTACTAAGATTAATCAATTTGGTTTGTACATTTGGGAAAGGTTTCAATTAAATTCATACTTTATATTTGTGTTGGGTAACGCCTGATAGTCTTCAAATATTTTCTATAAAAACCACTATGTCATAATAATTCGTTTTGTTTGTGCTTAATTAAACTAGCTAGCTTGCTTATTAGCTTATAAATTATAAATTTTAAAATGATCATGACAAACATTGCAAGATTTTTTAATACTTTAATATATTTAATCTTTATTTTATTTTATATCATGAATTAATTTGATTACTGTGAATGTTTTGTTAATGCCTGAGTCATGCTTTTTTTCCTTTTTTTTATTTTAATCCGATTAGACTATAATATCTGTTATAAATCTTATATTAAATATCCATCTCGAGTTACTTAATTTTTTTTGTACGTTACATACCTCTATGTGTTTTTATTATTATAAAAGAGTTTTATTTATTAAATATAAACTCAAATATAGACTATAATATCAAGTGAATAAAAATCGAATATGGCGTACTCCAGCCGGACATATTATAATTATTGGCGCTTGTGGCATAATACTAATTATATAACAATAATTGCGCAGCATTTTCCAATGAGTAATTAAATTAATTTATTGCATGCTGTTCATTCTGTATTATAGCACTGTAATTAAAATATTATACATTTTATTGTTTTAAGCATATACATTATTTAATATATTTATTATTCGTAATATATATTAGAAATACACATTAGGCTGTCTCGTTTGTGAAATTGCAGTTTAATTTTCGGTGTTGCCATTGCATGCGAATATATTATACGTTTACGATTAGATTTATTTAAAAAAATATGATTGTCATTGAATTACTTGATTGTTGATTTAAAAAATGGGTTTTACAAATACATGTTTTATTTTAGATTATATTTATAATTTTCATAATCTAATTAATTATTTATAACCTGTATTATATGTTTTTTTAATTCGTATCATGTTAAATTTATGGAGCCATTGTAAAAATGTTGTCTATACCTAAGCTTATATTGTCACCAAAACCATGTTAAGTATAAATAAATAAATCATTTACTTTATATTAAAGTAACATTAGATAAATATCGCCTTTTATAAGCACGTCCATATTATGTGGCAGCGAATGGATTATTTTGCCAATGTATGTTTGAATAAGAGTATGTTACCAAAACGTCGGCATGTTATACGAACTTATTATTTACAAAAAATCATCACGTGCGTTACTTACACAGATAAAAATAAACCTTTTATTGTACCGTTCGGCCAGACGTTTGTTTCTTCCCTAAATGCTTACTAAACGAATTCAATCTTGATAAAAATGTGTGGATGTCAGTGTGTATTTTTAATTAAAATTTTCTCAACTTTTCAATATTTAGCTAACTGAGACAAGCTATATGATATACCTGTGTATCGCAATTAGTGATTTTTTGCAAATAATTCGCACTAGCAATACCAAAGTCGGCGATTTTTTTATTGGCAATATTTTTCTATTGTAAGTAATTTTAAGTATACTCTAATGTTTCGGGTCTGAAGGGAAAGGCAGATTTTTATTAAATATCTTGATTGTGAAGTTGGTAATGTGATTGTTTGAGCATTTTTTACGTCTTAAATAAAGTCATCCGAAATCAAGTTTCGTCGCTGTTAAAATTCTCATGACCAGAGACAACAATGTTCCGTATAATGTATTGATTTAAGATGGGGCATTAAGTGCAATTACCTTTGCTATTAAACTATAGGCAGATAGAGAAGAAAACCTTCAGAAAAAAGCATAATAAAATAATACTAATAATAAAATCATATGTTTGAAAAAAAAGACATGTAACATTTGCCCTTTTCTTGCCGACTATACTTTTTTCCGACTTCATAAGTTAAATGTCTTAAAATATTTTCTTGTCTATATATAAAACAAATAAGGCCCTGACTGTACAATCAATAAATTGGTCTCTATATGAAAAATAACTAGTATTGTATTTTCTGTCTTTCGACTTCCGATCGTCCTATCCTAAGTGTAATTATCCAAAACAGTATGCAACTGTAGTTTGAAACAAAACGCTTTACATGTTATAACTAAGACATATATAGATATATGATCACGGTTCCACAAAATTATCTTAACATACATAAGGGTTCACTGCAAGTACGTTACGCACAATCTAATTTGACCGGTTTGAAGTTGACGAAACATTCCCGTATAACGAAAAATAACTATAGTAAATTTATATACATAATAAAAACCGCACATTGTGTATCCGTAGTATAAGTTCGTAATCCTCGCTTTGGTTCCTAAAAACTATTTGCACAGCCGTTCGTGACTAATGTCTGACCGGACAAATTAAATTGCACGTATTGGAATTTTAATTCTTTTTAAATATTTTTTTTTTTGGATTAGTGCTGTATTCACATTGTATCAGTTTTACATCATTTCATCCTTTCTTTTATTAATACAACAATCGATTAGAATAAAATTGTATAAAAAGTTCATAAAATTTTAGTTTATAAATCAATAATAAGATTAAGTTTTGTATAGAGTATTATTATATATATTTGTTTGTTTTAAAATGTTACCCGTTGATGATCTCGTTGCAGTGAACATGTTAAACTTTCCAACAGATGAATGTGTTTATACATTTTAATAAATTCTTGTCGTCATATCTATGACGGACTGAAATAATGTGATTCAATACAAAAAATAAATCAATCTATTATTTTATTTCGATTATTGGTGATATAAAGAATCTCATTCCAAATTTAAAATGTGCAATTTTTTTATTTGTTTTTTTTTAGAACCAGCAAAATATATCTTTTTTAATTTTTGAATATTTCAAATTCTAGAAGAGCCTAAGATTTTATAAAAAATATTATTTTGCTGGTATTAAAATATTTTTTATATAAAATTGTGATGATCGATGATACAATAGTGTTACCTGTTGTTGTGATGTTGGAAATCATTCCCATTAAAATACATTTTACACAAATATATCGTTTTATTTTTTATCAATCCCGTACATAATTTTTTTTTTTATATATAAATCAAAATTCAAAACCATAGAGCTGATTTAGCTTTACATTTTTAATAGTCATAATATAATTTATTCGAATTAAATTATTGTATTGACTGACATATCCTCGAAGACGAAAAGGGTCCGCTTTGAAGTACTTTTCTTATGAATCGTTGCTGCTTACTTCTGACTCCTGAAAAATAACGTTGCGCAATTAATTGTAAAAATTGACAACTCATCTGAATCTGTATAATAGATAAATTTAATGTTTGATTTGATCCTAAATTTGATTTGATGAAAGAGTTTTACTTTAGAAGGACTTTTATTATGATATTTGTATAATTCGGCCATTATCTGGGAAAACTAGCAAATCGTTAGGAGATATTTAAGCTTTCTGCAAAGCCGTTTTGGTAGGCTAAATCCATTCTACCACCAAACAGCAATACTTTGTATTCTTTTGAATATACTTTGTATTCGGTTTGGATGGTGAGTGAGCCAGTGTCACTACAGAGAAATGGGGCTTATCATCGTAGTTCGCAAGGTCAGTGAAGCATAGGTGTTAATTTTTCTTACAGCACTTACATATCAACATCGGTAGAAGTATTACCGTCCATAGACGCTATGGGCGATGGTACCCATGCATATTTTATAAAAAATAAATAAATCCTCCCACAGGGAAATAGCGAAATGATGCTCGAGAACTGGAATTCGTCTACAAGTAAACAAAAAAAAAAAAATCCCGCTGAGTTTCTTTCGCCGGTTCTTCTCAGGTCCGAGGTACTAAATTCCGAACCGGTGGTAGATTTTTGACAATCAATAAGCAAGTGTAAACACTTCTATATTGAATAAAGATTTTTGATTTGATTTGATTTGATTTGAGTGACTTTAGTGAGGTGGCAATAGAGACCGTATTAATTAGTACTAATATTATATGTTCTGTTCAAACTAAATATTAATATACACTAAGTGACAATAAAAACTATTTTTTTGTAACAATAAGTTCATTGACCATATTAATGGTTCAGGGAAATCTTATTGTATTTAAATTAGTTATGAATGCGTTAGCTGCTTTTGAGGTTAGCCAAATCAATGACTTGTTTATTTGCACTTAAAACTTATTTCTGGTAATTCAAATATTTTGCATAGAAAAGAAACACATCCCAAAATGTAATGGAAATTTAAAATTAAATAAGAAATCAGTTAATGTTATGTTTAAACCTAGTAACTCACGTACATGTGATATTATATTTGGAAATCAAGGTAAGAATTGCGTTAGAAGAAGCAATCAGGACCGCGTCTGCCATTAGTTTTACTACTATGCTACTGCTACTAAATTGTGAGATACAAAAGTTGGCTTGACGATCTTGTGAAGGTCGTGGGAAGTCGCTAGATGGGGGTAAACCGTGGCAGAGGCCTTTGTCCAGCAGTGGACATCCTCTGGCTCATATGACGATGAGGTTAACACGTGCGGTCTGGGTGGGCCCTCCACTCTACACCAATACTTTGTACTGAGTACAGTGTATTGCGGTTTGTATGGTAAGTGAGCCAATGTGAGACACGGTGGTGCATCGACAACATAAGAAGTGTTGTATCTTTGCTGTATCAGTATATGATTAAGGATGAAGTTATAATACTCACCATCTGTTTGCCCATTTGCTCGTCTGCCTTAAAGAAGTAAATAAAAAAACATTCCTTGAATTTTAAAATATTAGATACGCTTGTAGTTTTTAGTATCAATATTTAGTATTTATTTGTAATACTTACTTGAGTAAATAAATGAGGCAGAATGTAACAAAATACCTTCAAGTCTATATTCCTCAAGGCTTCTTCCAGTACTAACAAACCGGGGTCATCGGGAGAGAACACGCGGCACTCCTCCTCGAAGAAGCGCTCCATCTTCAGTTTCAATTCCTCATTGTATCGGTTTCGCTTTAGGTGAGATTCTTCTATGGCTTCTGATGGCGTATCTTGAAAACTGTTACACGAATTACTCACTTATACTATCACTGTATTATAATTAAATATTTTGTTGTATCGAACATCTAAATCATGCGGAAACCGCTGTTGTACAACTATTTAGACGAAATCCTTTATTATAATAGCATAAACATTAAGCTTACTGCCGAGTGTAGTGCCTAACTTATGCCGCAGGCCTCGAGGTCTTGGATTTCAACCCTGGGTCAGACCAATAACAAAATTTTCGGCTTTTCTAATTCTAATAACCCGGAATTTTTAATAGCAGTGTATATGTCACCGTAAGATTACAAACATCGTTAGATTACAATCTATCTCGTCAGATTGTAAACTGTCGAAATATTGTGAACCGTGAAATATGATTTTACGTTATGTGCCTCCCGCCTCCCCGGCACCCGCCATATTATTTTACCGTAAAATTGCAAATACCGTTAGATTATAATCTATTTCTCGCAATTGTAATAGATTGTGAACGTTTATTCAATTTGCCATAAAATATAAATAATTTCGATAGTTCATAATATTTCGGTTAGGTTAGAGTTTTTATAAATTAACTGAAATTTACTTCGATAGATTGTACGCTACCGAATAATAACGGTGACGTATGATTGATCGTTCTTACAATAAGACCGGCCAATCAGGGGACACATTGTAATCTAACAGTTTGACTTCGACAGATTACAATATAGCGAAAAATAATGCGTTAAATTGCAATCATATTTCACAGTTCAAAATATTTCGACAGATTACAATCTGTCTCGTCAGATTGTAATCTAACGATTTTTGTAATCTTACGGTGACATATACAATCGCTTGTCTTAAGCACGCCGTTGGATATAAGCAAGCAGTTTGAATTCAGAATCAACGATTAAGATTCACGTTTTCTAATCACTAAACCGTCACGGCTCTTCGGATAATAAATAATTAACTTCAAATTATAACCTATTCAAAGAGTCTAGGAACTCCGGAGAAAAAGCATCCAGAGCGTTTCTCATGTGCACCCACGGATCACTTAAACTCCTGGTTTTAAACTGAAACATAACATAAATTAATAGTAGAGACTACAGAGGATCTCAGAAAAACGTTTGAAAGTTAATTGATAATATTAACTAGGTGTCGCCTGGAACTTCGTTTTAGAGATTGGACATCAGGTGTTAGGTAGGTTAGGCTGTTTATTTATAGCCTATGTCCTTCCTAGGATGTAAGCTTGCTTCGTACAAATTCGGTTCAGTCGTTTATTCGTGAAAGCGTAACAGACAGAGAGACAGAGTTTCTTTGGCATTTATAATATTAGTATAGATAGTCTATATACATTTATTACTACAAAGGATGAAATCTGTGTGCTATGCCAGTTATCTTGTAACCAAACCCTAGGTCATATTTATATAAGTACTAAGGAGGATGTAGCTATAATGATAGAAGTTTATTGCACTTCACCTGTTTTTATTTATAATCAATTAAACTAAATTACCAATTACTCTTCTAACAATATTCATCCGCAAAATTTAAGGTGAAAGATAAGGTAAACAATCAAAATCACCTCCAAAAACATGCTTCTTTACCTCTTTAATGTTTTAACTTATGTATTAGGCGTTTCACTTAGATGCCATGACCTGAATTATCAGTTTTACTTCGAAAGATAACAACATGAACCTTTATATTTTTATAACTAACTTACCCTTCTATATCTACCGTAGTCGATCTCCGAATCTGTCATAGCTCTAGATAATGCTGGACTCGAGTCAGAGCTGACTGTCTTTGCATCGAACTCGTCTATACTGACAGAAGGTATGCCGTCACTCTCCGTAGTATCCTCCGGCTCGCTCCAGATGTAGGGAGTAACTATCACATCTTCCGGAATGTCGAGTTCATTGACCATTTGTGTTCGCGTCTTCGGTACCGTCTCAAGAACCGAGCGAAACATATCCATATTGATTATTATTTTTGTGAAAGATGATTCGATCGATATTAATTCATTATGAGTTTTCCCCAACGATGTTCGTTAAATTGCTTGTAAAGTCTAGATATTGCCTGGAATTAAAATTAATAAAATATGTACGAAACATAAACATTGTTTGCGTGGGAAAGTAGTAAACATATCTTTCTATCTAGACATTATGTCTTAGTTACAACAATAAACAATTAACCAAACATAACAACTGTAATGTTGGGAACATAACGGCTGTTCATCATTCATCATTCCAAGAACTCTTCTCCGCTCGTCATTAGATGTCTGATAATTATTTAAGAACCAGCAGACCCGGCGTTTCTGTAGCTACGTTATACGTTGAATTATATTGTGTTATAATGTTTAGCTAAAACTCTCTCTGAAATACGTTTAATATAATGGTACAAATCGCATGTGATGCGCGTTCAAAAAACAGCGATCTTTTTATAAATTATTTTTATAAATATAAACACAAAAATATTTACATGCATGCATTTTATATAGATATATATTTTTTATTTTAACCGGGATTTTGTCGGAATCTGTCGAACTATTCGGAATTATTGTGTAACATGATTACAGATGTTGAGTTGTTTGCTACGATTTACAAAAATCATTAAATTTAAAATTTTACGTAATCCTAGGGAGATCGTCAGGTCGGACCGACTATACTAATGTACTAATTTTTGTAATAAAACGTAATATCCTGTTTGGCAGAGGCATCGTCGCCTTTAGGAAGTATATATCTTATTTCAAAGCTCTGCGCGTTGGTGGATACAAATGCAGAATTTCTTCACTTTTAAACACTAACTGAATAAATATAAATGATGTTCATATAAGTATAAAAACTTCTTCGTGCTTTCCGAGATCAATTAGGTGGTAGAGCTTTCTCCAAGCCCGTCTGGGTCGGTACCACCCACTCATCAGATATTCTACCGCTAAACTTGGTAGCGCATTAGTGATGTAAGTAATGCTCTGCTCTTGTTCTTACGGCGCCATTTGGGCAGCGATGACCACTTATCATCAGGTGGCCCATATGCTCGTCCGCCAACTAATGCCATAAAAAAAAAACAACCTGACCGTCTTCGAGGCAAATTAGTGCGATTCGTTTACTAGACTCAATTAACACAATACGACGCACTCGCCACGCTTTTTTACCCATATGCCATTCAGCTACTGAGACTAAAGGAATCACTATAATACGGATACAAAAAAATATCATTTATTAGAAGAATCACGTTTAGTAGACGGGATCGCACTGATAAAGCACTGGATACATCAACCTGTTTAAGCATTTATGAGTGGGCGTCAGGTTAAATAACAGGTCACGATGCTACGAGTTGTAACCGCTTATTACCAATACCGGCACTGGATTATAACAGATTCAAGATCGTAAACACAAATATTTTGAAGCACTAGCACCAACCGTGTCACTACTAGAAACTTTTATTCGAATGTTATACATAAAATTAAAATCGACCTCCTCTTCTCATCAGCATATTGTATTATATAATTCACATGTACGTATGTATATATGTCATTAAACTAAACGGCTGGACGGAGTATGATATTTTTTTGTGCTTATTGAGTGGATTTGGATTGGGTCCGTTAGTAACGCTGTTTGGATACAAGGATTTTTATTAAAAAATATGTTATTTCACCCGAGCCTTAAACGGGCCTAGCACGTGCAAGTATTTAAAAAATTTACAAGATAGTTTACAAAATAAGTATTAAGGCCTCTCCTCCTGCTCTTTTCAATACTTGAATCAATATTCTGTTGCAAACGGTGATGGATTTATGCCTAAGCCCGTGAGGCATGGGGCTAGGATATAAGGGTGCGGCAAAACTTGTTTGGTGAGCTTTTTATCAGTATGACTTTTATCAGCTTTTAATTTCCCATTGAAAAACTCAAAAATGTCACAAAAATAAATTACGTAATTTAATTCTTAAATCTTATATGTATGTACTCGTATGAACTTGCCTCAATTTTCGTGCTTTATATCATAGGCCAAGGTATCAAACCGCCACCGTTTGCGAGATATATAAATTCACAATTTTATATAATCTAATACATACTAAAAGGTTCAGCCTCGTTTATATAACTTGCTTGCTCTTTATAACCACGGATTATTGAATCCTTAGTAAGTACCGATTAAAGTAATGTTACCTTTGTCTGGTTGTAGCTACTGACCTACAACACTAAACAATCACCAAAATTATTGTTGAATATCTTGATCACTGTCTATCAAAAACACAAGATAATTTTAGGAGAGAACGAGTCATGGGTCACGTAGTCGATGTCCAAATAAAATAAAGCCTCGCCAAGTGACGGTGCCGCTGCTGCTTGGTCGATAGGTTACGTGAGAACAAACACGCGAAGTAAAGTAAGTTTCTTCGAATAATATGAAGTCACATCAAATATATTCAATTTACACTGACGCTTTTATTGTTTATTTAATCTTACTAATATTATAAATACGAAGGTATTGATGGATGTTTATTATACAGAATGTCGAATGAAATTTGGCACAGATGTAAGTTATATTCATTATAATTTTTCGAAAATCACATACCTAGGTTACTTTTTATCTCTAACACCTGCTCTCGACCCTTCTGTCCTCCTCTCACAGATAAAGAAACTTACAGATTTTTACCAAGAATGGTATTTATATTCATATTTATTAATATCATTTCGTTCAAGATGCGTCATAATGTTTTCTTTGACTAACTACTGTGAAAAGTTTCAATATTTTCTGGGATCTTCTTATAAGCTGCGGGCGGAAACGTTTTATTTGTAATCAATTTTCTGTCATACAATATGACGTCAATATTGTCTTACTGTTAACTTTCATCGCTGGATATAATTAAATATCGACTGTTGGTAGCCTTCCCCTTGTTTATAAATTTAACCTCATTTAATATTAGCATGTGTACACTTTCATTAATACACAATATGGTTCGATCTAGAAGCACAACACTGAAGAATCAGTTTATGTGATTGTTTAGTAAGCATAGTAAAAACAGAAAAAGGTCTGATACTAGTTTCACTGGTAAACAGGGAAGTATCCAATTGATGTAAAATGCTGAAGCGAACAAGCGCTGCAAATATTCGCGTTTTATTACAAATTAGTATTTTGTGCCATTTGCCATTTTTTTCTCTTGCCACCGTTCCAGGTGACCTTAATCTGTACGATAGATATTTTTTAATATTGACCTGTAAGTATTTATAATTAAATAGCGACACAACCCCGCTTCGCACAGATGCAATTTCATATATTTTAACCCATGAAAACTGTTAATAAACGTTTTTAGTTATTCTGTTTTTATTTTATTTTATGCATATTAACCCTACACATTAGTACATTAACCCTAATTTGTTTTTCCGTGAAACTTTTACAAAGGTTAAAAAAATCTGAAAATCGTTCTTAAGTAATGGCGCGACCAAACGAGATAGGGATACATTGATTATTTATATATGTTATTGGGTAAATTAAATCATCAATATATCTAAATAACAATTATGTACTATGTCATTCATTAAAAATATAATCTATTTTGTTTTATTCTGGTATCTTTTGTCAAACTCTTTTTGCCACTAATATTCATATTCACGCCATTGAATTTACTTTCAAACAACCATTCATGATTCATTAACATTATTTTCTTTAAATATTCAAAGAAATAAACTAAACGAAGTCGTTAAATTCTAATTAGCGAACATTGTACTATTCAGATTTCAAATAATGCATTACTTATACATGAAAACTTATTCACTGGTGATATCATTCAATATTTTCTAGTTATAACAAAAGCATGAACGCTATTTAAAAAAAAAAACGAATAAATTTACAAAACAATGACCACTAATATTCAGCCAAGAATATTCTCCCATCAAAATATGAGCTATTGTTTCTTACATAGTTTATACTCGTAATGAATGTCTCTATATAGTCTGACATATTCTAGCTAACATACTTGTAGACAAACATTGTACAATTCCATGAAACATACAATGTAAAGGTCGAATGTATCGAATAAAAAATATGATGATTAATCATGCTCTCAATCGTTGGACTAAGTAAAATTTAATAATTAGCGAGTTTCATTCTTTAAATTGGCATAAGGCAGTTTTATCTGTTTTATGCCAATTTAAACAAATTCACAGGTTCAAATCTTCTCAAGAAAGGCTCCGTTAATTTTATCTGTGTTTTGTGTTATACCTAATTCGTGCTACGCCTCGAAGAAAAATATCTTAAATACGCGTCGGATACCTCATTTGATGCTGAAGTGAAAATCGTTAGAGACAAAATAAGAATATACTTGGTAGTAGCCTGGGAAAAGACGAAAATGCGTTTTACTGCGCGTGAACAGTGAATTCTTTTGGTTGTGTCTTACACGCAATCCTATCGAATTATCGATTTTTGCACAAAAGTATGTCATGCGCAATTGGCTGGTCTCACTTAAGAACAGCCGCCGTGGCCGAAAACAGGCAGGAGAACTTTTATCTGTTTGTGAAGGTATTTATCCAATGCTGTGGTAAATATACACGTAACAAATTTTCACCTACAGATGTCCAGGTTACGAGGCGTGCAAAAGACCTAGGCGCCGTGCAATAAAGGGCGTCTCACCAACGATGAGGCACCCCAGATACTCTGTTTAAAATCCCTTTTTTTAGATCGCCAGTATTTGTATATTTGTATCTGGGCGCTGCTTGTGATTAAAATGGGGCTGACCTTACACATGCAGGTGTGCTAACCTTTTTTTCACCATCAAACAGAAAAACACAATTTAAATGAGTTGTATTTAAATTGTGTTTTTCTCGGTCAGCTCAGTCCTTCCGCGGAACCATGTCAATTCATTTATTTTATTTAATCTGTAATTTATTATCGCAGTTCCCACCTGACTACGGAACACTGTCGCGGTCACTGCAACGTACTTTACTATTTACATACGTACGCACAAAATAATATTAATCTAGAATATAATTAAAGAGAGCAAATATAACATTTAATTTATTTGTTTTAAAACAATATTAGAATAAAACACGCAAATATTTTAATTATTGTGCCAATACTTAATTAGATTCTACTTTTTCATATCACCTTATATGAAAAAGTAGAATATATTATATTAGTATATATTATATATATATTTTTGTGTCTTTTGTATGTAAGCCGAAATCTACAATTAGCAATCAATGTTCAAGGACAATCTTCTACTCCTATTTTTATAATCGTTTAATAGTATAGTACCTACTTATTACATACATATTTACATAATTGGGCTGCATTACAGATACAGAATGCTATGACGTAAAATATTATCTGGCCGCGAACTACACGTTCGTATTGACGTTCGACGCTCTCCATAAAATAATGGCATAGTGCCCGAAATTACTTCAGTAGTGCACGCGGTCGTCTTCCGATATCTCGCATTCCATCTGAGCGAACCGCAATACGTTTTAACGTCTAGAACAGACCGCGCATCACTTTGATGTTTTTATAATTACATTGTAGAATACAAAGTGATACAAATCCTATAATCTGCCGTATTATTTGACACTCACACTAGGGTGTCGTAATACAATTATTGTTTGAATATAAAAGTGTGGTGCCACTTCTAATCTTCTCGTAATTCTTAGGATTGAACATTACCGACACAAACTGCGCAGCGCAGCGCATACGCTCAAGTGAGACGATATATCTCATATTCCATAAGTTTCCACAAAATCAGCTGATAACATTGCATCGTCGTTACTCGGAGTATCGGCTCGGAATTCGAGCGCCTTGTCACAACTCACAGTCAGTCATGCCGCGATAGTGAACGCAGATGGATGTGTTAAACGGTCCGTCGCTGCGGTTACGCGGCGGCGTCAATAGCAATTGTGAAAATAAAAAACATGAATTGAATCTGTGCACCAGTGTCATGTCGCCGGAGACGCAGCGGCTCCTGCCTCCGACTACAGAGACTATAATGACGAAGCCGTTCCCTATAAGAGGTAAAATAGTGTTCGTGAATGGTTAAATCTTTGGTTCCTAAAATATAATAATATAAGTGTTCCCGTCGCGTCGGTTCGTTTCGCAGAAACTGAAGAATACGGTCATAAATCGATACTAATCGCATTCGTTGTTTTTTTTATTTATAATCGTGGGTTTTGACATAATTTTACGTCTGGACCTTCGGTAAGGAGATTCTTTATTAAATAGTGGTAAGGATAAAAACTATTTTAGCGTATCAAATCATAAGAGTAAAGTGCTTTAAGAGGTTAGAAATCGGATTAATAACAATTATGTATTTTATGTGTATATCAAACTCTTTAAAATGTTGTTTATAAACATTTAATGCTAACATTAGTTAGTAAAAATTAATATAATTTTAATTTGAATAGCAGTTACTTCACTGATTTCGCCATTGTATGGTTCATTAATAGGATTCATCCGTATTTTACTCCATTAATATACACATACATACACATATGTACCTACTATTACATAATCTTGGTATGTATTATTTACTTCAAATTTTTCGTATTAGTTACGATTGTTATTATAAAATAATGAACCAAAATGTACAGTGGATCGCAATTTTATTTTCTGGCACTAATAGGCAACACGGCTTTGTATACAAAGTATCGTAAATATATTTTACATACGAGATGTAAAATATATTTAAAGTATTTTTTGCGTATTCTTATTAATTGATTTATAAAAAATTAAAAAGGTTTTACGTAACTAATATTTTATAGTACTTATGCAATTATTATTTTTTATAATAAACACAATAAATATTTATGATTTTCGATGAAATATTGTTTAATTCTAGAAGATGGATTTTGACAATATTTTGTTAAATTTAAGATAGAAGTTAAATTAAAAAACAAAAGAGACAGGTTTATTTTAATAATATACATATTCTTGCTCCCGTTAAAAAAAACCTTCAACCTTCGAGCAAGGCTTCATGACCTACTCGCTCTACGTGTTACATAACAGAATACTTCACTTAGTGAATAATTATTATCACATTTTTTTACTCGTTTAATGTCTCAATGGTACAAGCGATCTGTACTATATAATTATATTAAACTGTCCGTTCCGTACTTCGTAAAGGTAAAATAATTATTTTCGTCCAATGTTACATCAATTGTCGTAAAAGCTGTAAAATGTCGTTATAATTTTTAAACGGTTCGAATTGCAAAATGTAAGAAGAAATATTTATGTGAATAAAACGTTTCAAATTAATATTTTATTTTTTTCGATAAAAATTAATACTTTGAATGACTTTCCTGTACACATTTTGGAGACCTACAAACCACTCGTACATTTTGTGTATTTGGTATAGTTTTGTCAGCATATATAAATATAATACAGATTAATATTAAATTTGAAGGTTAGCTGTATCCCGTGACTTTGTTCGCGTCTTCAATTTATTGAATGGACTCGCGCGTCACCTATTGTAAATTGGTTGTACTAATTTAGAAACCTTGGCATGCACACAACTCACTAAAGTTTTATCGAAATTTATATACATGTATACAAGATTTATTTTATAGTGAAAAAAGTTACAAAATGCCAATATGGTGCACAATTTATATTATTGCGACAGTTTGACTAAATATTACATAAAAACTTCATTATTAAGGTGAAGTAAGAAGATTCTCGAGGGTTTAGAAAAGCATATAGCTTTTTTTTGGAAATCGATAAACGATTAAGAAACTGTATGATAGAAAAAAAAATACATATCTTGTAAAAATAATCAGATTTTCAGACTTTAACCACACGCTATTGCTTTATAATACTAGAACTAGCTGTTACCCGCGGCTTTGCCCGTTTAGAATATGAATATATTTACAAATTAACTTAAAATGTTACGTTAATGTAATACCTCTTTGTATACCACATTGGTGTGTATTTCAGCCCTTAGGGTACAATATCCAGAATCGCTTAAATGCGAATCAACTCATTTTTAATCGGTAACCCGAAAATAAAATTTCAAGCTTCTAACTTAAAAATGACGGACTTCCAGACTAACCTGTATACGAAATGTCAACCCCTACTTTTTTCCTTTAGGCGTAAAATATCAAGAAACGCTTAAATACGTATCTACTCATTTTTAATCAGTATCCCAAAAAACAGTTTTTTGTTTATAATTTAAAAACGGACGGACTTCCATAAAAACTTTCATCCCTTATTTTACCCCCTCAGAGGTAGAATATCAAGAAACGCTTAAATACGTATCTACTCATTTTTAATCAGTAGCCCATAAAAAAAGTTTCATGTATCTAACTTAAAAAAATCCATACGAACGTTCAACCCCTATTTCACCCATTTAGGGGTAGAATATCCAAAATTCCCTCCTGAGTGGGTGTCATGATATGTTATTTTATAAGTGTACAGCCTAAAATATAATTTTTATGCTTCTAGTTTTAAAAATTCTAAACCTGACAATACTTTCAACAACTTACAACCTTTCATCCCCCTTTTCAACCTTTTACAGCACTTTTTTCCAAATAAAAAGTAGCCTATGTCCTTTCTCAGGCTCTAGACTATTTTGTACCAAATTTCATTTAAATCGGTCCAGTAGTTCGTGAAAATCGGCGTGAAAGCGAGACAGACAGAGTTACTTTCGCATTTATAATATTAGTATGGAAGTATGGATTGTTATTTCCCTCGCTAGAGAGCTCCGATAATAACCGCGTCCGATCGCTGCTAAATTCAAAGTGCTACAGAGAGAACCGCGGTCTCCGACGCGCCTATAGCACGCTCCCGCCGCCCCGGCCGGGACCACCGCAAACGCTACGCTCCGCAATTTTTAAATCTGTAATATCTTCGAAAATATTCATTTAAATCATATGCTGTACAGGGCCATATAGATCAATATTAAATCAACAGTGTATTTAAGGCATTTCATCGGATAAGGATTAATACTATATAGGTTAAAACCGAAAATTTCGAAAATAAGCCATTATTTCTCGTAAAAAGTATACGATAAAAAATGTTTATTGTGGGTTATCTTTAAGAGATAGACATATACCATCGTGGACTTTTTTGTAGACATTTTTGAAGTCTACAATTCTGTAGTACATTATTTTTATGTATCTAGTAGGGTTCAGCCAGCGTTTACAATGTAAGCGCAATAAAAGTATAAATTTACGACATCACATTAGAAATTTTTAAAATTATCAGTGTTACTTAACTATATTGTCTATGTATTATATAAAAACCTCTCTTCTCGAATCACTATCTATTAAAAAAAAACCGCATCAAAATCCGTTGCGTAGTTTTAAAGATTTAAGCATACAAAGGGACATAGGGACAGAGAAAGCGACTTTGTTTTATACTATGTAAAGATGTAAAGATTATTAATAGACAAAATATATCATAAGTACGAATAACGTACTTAATAATTATTACCTCAAGTGTTTTAGTTATCAGTTTTACAATTATAAAATAACAAATAAATATAAACTAAATAAAAAAACACTTATGAGTTCAAATTGTGCTATTTCATATGTCGGTCAAATGGTTGCGACGCCTTGTCAACGTCAGACCTCGCCTTAGGAGTTGAATGAGAGACTTTTACTAACCCAGATAATGAAAGAAATCATTTAAAAAAAATAGAGCACCTGATAAATATTTTGTTACTTAATACGTTGTAATAAATTACGTAGACATCATTTACAATAACCATAAAGATTATTAATTTATTTGCTTACTGTCTTATAGTTATCATTCATGCTATCAAAGTATTTTTTGACTACAAATTATCATTTCAGTCGTGCGATTCTGTAAGAATTCATTTCGTATCTCACTCGTGAAATGTTGACAAACGACTTACAGTGATACGCGATTTTGATACTTGTTGTTGATCAATTTTGTAACGATGAATCTCAATATAGTTTGTATTCTACGGTGATTTTGGAGTGTTTTTCTTGCAGTATACGTCTCTTGTAGGGTTATTGTTTACATTAGCAGCCTGTGAATTTCTCACTGCTGGGCTAAGGCCTCCTCTCCCTTTGAGGAGAGGGTTTGGAGCATATTCCACCAAGCTGCTCCAGTGCGGATTGGTGGAATATCATGTGGCAGAATTTCGTTGAAATTAGCTTTTTATTAGAACAAATTGGAAGCTCATAGTATATGGTCGTGAAATGTCAGAAAGTGATAAGTGATATTAACTTAACACTTAACAAACCGGTTTTCAACATTTTACAAGTGAGATATAAAGTGATTTCTAACAGACACCGCTAATGTAAGGATAACAATTATGTAGTTTTAATTGTCGCTATAATTACTTGCTGTGATTAAGTAAATAAAACAATAGCTAATACCGAAACCATGTAAAAATGTAGGTTATTATGTACATAACTACGCTTTGTTAATAAATGTATTAAATACTTTAGTATAGATAATAATAATACAATCTCGTCACACTTGTCATATATTTTCGTAATCGCTGTTTTTTTTACAATACAATATAACCATTTTATTTTTTTTGTTATGTGTTATTATTGTTATATGTTATGTTCGATTCAGACATTTTTTTCTTATTTCATATTTATGATATAAGATAAAACAATGGACTAAATAATGTACTTCTTTTTTTAAGTTGACAAGTGAATTGTTCAGAGTAAACTTTAGTATCCGGTAGCGAGTAGGGGAGGGGTGAGAGGGGACCAATGGGCGAGGGGATGTTCCCCTATTTTCTGGTACCTATCCCGTTGCAAGGCGGTGATCCTGAGTGTTACTGAAGTAAATCATTTTTTATTAAGTGGAATGGCGTAATAAACTAAACATTCTAGGGATGAAACTTACAAAAAAACGCAGACTTGGGAATTAAAAGTCATTCAGTGTTAATTTTCCTAAAACATACCTACATATGGTATGTCCATAGAGCTGCTGTCTGAACAACAGACGTCTGTGTGTATAATATTCTACATATTTAAATTAATATTTTTAATTTTCGAAATTTTAATATTCCCTTGCCTTTCAAAGAACACAACCGTGATACGGACACGTACTTTCAATCTTGTATGTTGAATCCTTGTCTATTATCGAACTTAAACAAAATAGCGTTTTCTCGTACATACGTACCTATATCACGACGATATATCTTTAAATATGAACAAAATAATTAATTAATAAATAAAATAAGTATGTAATTAATACGCTGTTAAATTATTTATAAAATATTTTAACAATAGCAACACTGAGATAAAAAAAAAACTATTTTTCAAATGAGATCTTCTTAAATTGTGAAAAAATGTTAAATGATAAATAATATTATTGTAAAATCAACACATATCACTAAACATAACAAACCATATTTCGGCCCAGTTATTGCAAAAAAACTTCGTAACCAATCTCTAAACGAATTTGAAGGAACCAGATATATTCCTGTCTCTTTTTTACATCTAGTTCTTATAGTTAATTTTATTACTTTACTTATTAAATATAAACACTGGTTAAATTATGCTATATATAGGATTATTTTTTATAAACAGCATCAAAACCAACTAAAATGTTCACCAGAAGGAACCACTTTATTAATAGAATTCATAAGTCATTCATTCGTTCGTTTAAATAATAATATTTAATTTGTTGTATCAATTAGTTTTTTTCATTATATCTTATCAGTGAACGTGTTACTTCTGTAATATTTTGGTCACTTCTATTTGTGTCTACTGACCTTCTCATTATTCGATGTACATATTAAAAACTTTATCGATATTAGGTTCATCTACGTTCATTCACCTCTCACCAGCACGCTGGACGACGGTCGTATCATATCTACCGCCACATAACAATGTAATATTTCGTCGCATACAGATGTACAGATACGTCAACATGGACTATCCCAAGAGGGGAAGGGAAGGTATACCTAATGTCACTAATATTATTTGGGTAGACTATTATTAGTTTGACATAAAAAAAAGACCCGCTGAGTTTCTTTCGCCGGTTCTTCTCAGGCTGTTTCTTTTTCCGAACCGGTGCCGGTGGTAATGTTTAATTTGACTATCAATAAGTAAGTGTAATGCTTGTATATTGAATAAAGGAGTTTGAGTTTTGAGTTTGCTACGTCACAGTTGTTTGAAAGTTATAAGTTTATTTACATATAAATATTAAAACAAAATAATTTAAAAAACTACGTATTTATAATATAAAAAAAAAAAAATTATCACACAGGCCTTAGTCACGAATAATACTTGTTTATAAAAAAAAAAATATACGCGCTGTCCACGTAACAATTTACACATCATTCGTGTGCACAGAAAGGCGTCACCAAGCGAATAATAGACGAGATTATATTGAAACTCGGCGATATCACGTCTGGCACACATGATGTCTCATATATTGGCGTTCCCTCGACCCACCGAAAATCCAGTTATTTATCTATACACCTAAAGTACAAAGATTATGGAATTTAATTAATCATGTAAAAAGTATTACTATATCTATGATAATTAGTTAAAAATCTTAAACGTAATCTAAATTTTTAAACTGATTAAAACAATCGCCTCATATATAAGGATACAGGTAAGACAAAACCTACAAGTTTCCTTCGCTATTTCTTCTGTGGTCTTAAGATCAATAAATCTAAAAATATCAAAAAATTAATAGTCAATAATTATTTTCAATTTTAGTCTCAACTCTAGTTACGTCACTGACCGTTCCAACTACTGCGGGATAAGTGTCACCTTGACCTAGAGCCTAAAGGGCTATGACATTAGACGAGTCAAAAAAAATCCTAGATTCGTGCGGCACATTTTTCTATAACCACATACGTATCTGACATTATCTATCTATCTTTATGACTAAAGAATGACATAAAATTCGATTGGATCGATTGGATTTAGTTTAAGATTGAGAAGTTGCAACAAAAAATATATTAAATAATTGCCTAAATTAAATTAAAAAATATACTCTAAATAATTTCTTGACAGTGCTGGGCCAAATATTTGTTTTACCGATTACGAATATTCAACTGAATGTTTTGGTACAAATATTAAAGATAACATTTTTAATTGATCTGTACCACATGCCTATATTTGATATAAATTAAAAGATAATTTTAATCAAATAAACAAACCATAGATTTACATATGTCATCAATCACACTATTCCATTAACGTTAAAAGGTTATTCCTGTGCTAATATTTTTTTCTCTGCTGTTTAGCCAGGTAGTTAATGGACCAACATCAATATAATGCTTAATTTTGGTAATCAGAATAAATGCAATGAACTGTTGTTGATTGTTTCATATAACATAGAGGTACGCACTTATTGCGTAATATTAGAAAAATTAAGCTTATACCGTTTCAGCACATTTTTGAATGTACAACATTTACAGCATGTTGGTCTCACTCTAACCCCTGTGATAATTATGTGCGTGGATCGTTATGACATAAGGCATTTCCTTCCGAGCGATATTTTCGACAGAAAACTCAGGGCAGAAGAGAGACCCATCTCAATCCTGATCTTGCGTTGCTCACAACCAAACAAAAAGACAAACGTCTTTATCTCAACCGCCTTTGCACTGATCCATGTGCATTCGACAGAGGTTGCCTCAAGAGGAAGAGAGTGACCTTAATCTCCTGTAATCATCAGTGCACGTAAACGTGACGGTTTATACAAAGCAATGAATTTATTAAATAAGCTACGTGGAATTTAACGAAAATAAAATTTATTTATCAAAAAGGAGATACATAAAAATGTTTCCACAAATCACTCAATATATCTGTTATTTAATATTGACTTATTTATTACTGGTACGGCAGGCAGTCATATTGGTTTAGTAGTTTTTTTTAGTCAGGTATTACACGCAGGGTTTATCTGTCTAGAGATTACATCGCTTTCATATCCGTCCGGGGCTATATTTAATAATACCAAAATAAATAAGTATAAGTGAAAAATAACGGCGCGATCTTTGACCCATAGACTATTATATTATAAACTTAAACTAATTCCACATCAAATATTTGAACCAAACACTTGGGTATTTTTAGCGATTTTATTAAACATTCATTCAGCAGCTGCTCGCCGGTCAAACGATAATGTGGTCACGAACCATGCGCGTGCGCAACCCGTTGCGCTGTGAACCACGATAACCGCGGAATCTATTTAGTACCATAAACCGTGAAACAAATACGCTCTTTATTTATTTACTTCGTTTCATTTCACACTGCTAGTATCACAACCTCTACCTTTATACATTGCTGGTTGGAAGAGGAGGGCTGACTCGGTTGAGTACCAAACATCCATCCATCTAAAATATCGTATTTATAATATTGGTAAGATTTAAAAATAAATACGATCAAAGTATATCGTGATTAACTGAATTAAATTGATAGAATAACAATAACTTTGTACTGAGACTTTTGCCGGTTCGTCTCAGTAGAATTTATATTTCGATCCAGTTGTTATCTGTACTCTGTCTGCTACACTTTCGGAGCAAAGCATGTGAACCGAACTTGATAAAAATTTGAAGCAAGCTTTAAGCCCGAGCTACATTTTTTATACCTAAAATCCCCTTCGACCCATTCGAAACTAGTTTAGTATAATCTTGCTTTTAACAGCTCATTTGATTTAATAGATATTGATGTCAAGCAATTATATCTTTAAATAAAAATAAAACGCAACAAAAACACAAGAGGGCGTAACATAAACTACTTATATTTGCGCACAAATCCGAAATTTTATTAATAGCTGTAAAACGGAATATTATTGTTTGTATCTTTCATTTTTAGAGAAGATAAATCTTAATTAATCATAATTAAAAAATAAGTCTCTTATTATCTATTGATGATACTCGTAATATGATAATTCTTATACATTTGTTTATTAATTATATATTTAAATATTATTCAAAATAATGTACATACACATCAAGATGTAGATGTTATTCAAACATTAAAAATACAAATTACAGTCACTCGAACTGTTATTTTGACGTTTTATTGTTACTCTCAAATTGTATTTAAATTAACAATACATTCAATATTATGCTTCGTTTTGTTATTTGTGATACGTACAATTCAGTAAAGGCATAAGCGAACAATAATTATAATATTGCCGTTAATACTTACCATGCAATTATCACCAAGATATAATATTGTCTGTACTGAATCGTAGTAAACAAAGATTTTATTTTGTGTTATTAATAATAATAATAGTATTTTAATTTAAAAAAGTAACGCATTGCTATCCTAAAATTATAAATGGAACGCAATGTTTTACAAAAAAATAAAACGTAAGTAATATTTAATTTCGTTATTAATTTCGATCATACAATTCGAAAAAAGAACACACGTACAGATTGTCAGATCAGAATGATTTTTTTTTAATAAATAAAATAAATGAGAGCCAAGCAAATAAATAGTTAATATTCTAGTCATTGTATACAAAAAACAGGACGAAAAATGCAAATGAACCGAGGATTTTTGGAAATGTTGTTGTATGTTTAGAAAAGAAAATTGAAATTGTCGACCTCTATTACCTTTGTGCCTTCGCCTTGAAAAAAGGGTTGAAATTTGATTTTCAAACCTATCTTTTTTTAAATTATGATTATACTTATATACTTATTTGTTGCTTGCATTTACGTTCTACAATTTAGATGCCATACATTTTTTCTACCAATGATGGTTCACCATATTCCCTTTATGTTTTGTGTTATGTAAAGATGGTAAATTTTCCTTGAATTAATATTTACATTACATTAGCAGCCTGTAAATTTCCCACTGCTGGGCTAAAGGCCTCCTCTCCCTTTGAGGAGAAGGTTTTGGAGCATATTCCACCACGCTGCTCCAATGCGGGTTGGTGGAATACACATGTGGCAGAATTTCGTTGAAATTAGACACATGCAGGTTTCCTCACGATGTTTTCCTTCACCGCCGAGCACGAGATGAATTATAAACACAAATTAAGCACATGAAAATTCAGTGGTGCCTGCCTGGGTTTGAACCCGAAATCATCGGTTAAGATGCACGCGTTCTAACCACTGGGCCATCTCGGCTCAAGCCTCATTATAATGTTACTAAAATTAAGCTAATATATTTTTAATCGTGCAAGCCAAATAAAATATTTAAAAAAAACTTGATACACGACATAAATCCTATTTGCAACCAAGCAATATACGTATTCGCATTAGGAATCAAAGAATATTTATTCAATATTTAGACCACTGATTTACAATGACTGAACTGAACTTACGATTCGGTACGAAATATCTCAGAACTAAGAAGAATTGGCGACTCATAGTCAAAGAAATAGAAATAGAAGCATAGAAACAGCCTGGAGCCGATCGATTCATTTAATTTAATAAATGAAATATTTTTGATCGGATCCTGTGTACATAAGATTATATATAAGCGTATATATTGTCCCATAAAACAATTATGAACCCAATGTTGTCGGGTAGCAGGCGTGACCTTGTTTCTAGTGCGTGACAATATCGATACTAATAGACATTGAATAGTGTTACTAATGGCCGCTACCTATGACAATGATATATGTGATTTGACTTTGCAATCTTATAACGAACGGTCCTATTCTCTCCACACAGCACTTTCGGCGATCATACAGCGATCATTAGTTCTTCGTCGAAGCTCAAGAAGTCCACGCGTTAAATTAGTCATCAAAATAATCAGTAGATTTTGAATTCTTTCAATTATTCACGGTGCCTACTTCGATTTTCTACCGACATGATGGGACTTGGGTACGACACGTGCGCACACATCAAATCCCTTCATGAACTGAGTGATAGATTTACTCCTCCATCCACACCCTATGATAAGTCTTTGAAATGCAATCGAAAACGATTTATCGAATAGAAATACCGCCAAACAGCAATACTTAATATTGTTGTATTCCGGTTTGAAGGGTGAGTGAGCCAGTGTAACTACAGACACAATGGACATCTTAGCTCCCAAGGGTGGTGGCGCATTGCTGTAATGTAGGGAATGGTTATTATTTGGACCACTTACCATCTGGTGGCCCATTTGCCCGTCCGCCTACCTAATTTAAAAAAAAAAACGAATTTGACACTGTTACCGATGAACTGTTCAAACGAAATAATCAGCAACGACGTATCCTACACACGTTCGATAGAACTGCACATATAAATCGCTACGGTATATCATCGTTGGCATAAGTTACCGTCCTCCTGGTGCTATCTCCACGCTTTTGTTCGAAAAAACTGTATCTGGGCATCCACTCGTAAATAATCTCTGAGAGGCCAACTTATATCTTGCGTAATGCAGTCACTAGTTGATTTTATCATTATCACGCACCAAAATGCACTCGGCAACGTGGCTCTTGTGTATTATCTATCTTTGACGATAAACCGAACATTAGTATAGAACTATATTGTTCACGGCTTCGTTGATGTGCGTGATGGATTTAGAAATTATATTTTAATGAAATTATAATAATCCTCGGAAATTACACAATGTCCAAGAAATGACTTCTTGGGTATCGCGTAATTTCCGGGATGAAGTACTGTATTAAAACATGTTCAAGTAAATGCGTTGTTTTTATAAGTTTATCATTATTTTGTCGACAGTCCATCTCTCGACGTATGTAAATACAATATACTTATTGATAAATACTTGTTGATAAAAATATATGTAGTATATTATTTTATGTTTGTCGCAGTGTACATGATACAGTGTTAATATTGATAAACATTTTATGTTTATTTACATAATAATTACTTATTTATATTGCATGCTAAAATAATATTTTATTTTTTACTTGATAAATAAAAACTTAAACTTTTAATATCAGATTTTTTTCTGCGTTTCTAATAAAAAATAATAAAGTAGAACCTTTTTCAACCGGAGAGAAGCCGGGACGAGTAGCAACCATATAAAAAACAAACAAAAACATAGTAACTGTATAAATCACGACTGCGTAGAATAGTGTCAAGAAAGTCAGCATAACTTTCCCGGTGTCGTAATTCTGATTTTCCTGACGAAAAAGAAACCACCAGCGCAAGCAATAAGGTTATATCTCAAAGTGTCTTACAGCTGCAAAAGCCACACACTATAAATTTCTAAATATCATTCTATAAATTCGAAATAACAAACTAATATGTTCGTAGTTTGTTCTCTTCAGCATTTTACAATGCTATATCGACTCTTAACAATATGTCAAAAATGTATTATTAACTCGGTTTTTTTGTTAAATCTCAAAATTATTTAAGTCATTAAAATGAGTACTTGGATAGTAATCATTTTAATGACTTTTTTTACTTAGTTAATATTTATATAATTTAATAGTCACATTGTCCTAATTGCGTGGCACGTTATCGCGGTGCTCAAATTTAATACATATTTGAAATTCATGAAATTAAAAATCTATTTATTTTCAGTATATTGCTAGTACAACTAAATCTCACCGGTATGCATGCGCCGAGCATTGCTTACTGCGTATTAGGTATCTCACGTAAGTGTCAACTATAAACGTGCAAACATTTTTTTCAGCTGACCACGAGCTATTTACGAAGATTCAGCTTGATAGTAATTATTTTTACATCAAGGATGTAATACTTTTGGGCGTAGGAACGGGATAACGTACCACGAAATTTGTAGGACAATGTGACTATTAAATGATTTAGATATGAAGTATAAAAAATAAAATCAGCTATTTAGTAATCATTTTGATGACTTCATCATCATTACATACTGGATGGAGGGCACTCTTTGATCGAACCATACATTTTGTAGGATAAATAATTTAAATGTTTATTTTGAAATTAAGCAAAAATAATCCCAATTAGTTATCATTTTTTGAGGATCTTGAAATCGACATATTTATCCCTGTTGCCTCTGTTAACTACCACAATCGAGAGTTTTCGTACAGGAAATTGTTGGGCGTGTCATCATAATGAAGCTAATCACGAAACATTAGCTTGATCCCGGATCCCGGACTACTACTTTTTAGTACTTACAAGGACTAGTAATATTTTAAATATAAAAGGTCAAAGGATAATAACTAAATTAAAATGTACGGTGGCATTCTATAAGATATGAAATCTCATTAGTGAATATTTTATACAAAAAATTTAATACCTTTATGAACTCAGCGTTGATTGTGTAAACTGTATTGAAATTGAAAAAGAGAAATTGCAAAAAACTAGTTATTATTTCCTATTTTGTGGCTTGTTTTATTTATTATTTATATTATTTTGTTCATACATATATTGGATTAAATAATATTTTTATTTTTTAAATGAATGATATCGGAATTGCAATTCAACGGGCAAATGCTGCTAGCATTCTTGCCACCATTCCACCGGGTCATGATCCGTACAGTAACTATTTAAAATTTTTAGTTGTATAATATATATATATCATAAAACGTTAAAATAATTAAAATCATTATTTTAATTATGCAATCGTTAAGCGTATCAGTTTCTTTTTGATTTATGTTAAAAATTAAATATAAAACCTCATGTAAAACTGAAGTAAAGGAAAATAAAAAATAAGTAGTTATAACCTTGAATACTTGTTAGGTGATAATGATGTGAATTGGTTATTTCGTCAACGAAAGAATACAAGTTCAAGTATAAGACATTGTAAAATAATTAACAAATTTATTAACAAATACCATTTTATTTTGTTTCATATGTTTATTCATTATTCTCGTTTGTTTAGTCCTGAGTGATTTGTTAATAAGGCTGCCAAATAATTATTGTTTGTTTTATGGCAATAAATTATCAGTTATCATTATACAATCACAATCCACTGCTGCTACAATATAGGCCTCTCCCAAAGTGCGCCAAAGCTCCTGGTTCTCTGCCTTACGCATATAGTCGGGCTGGAATTGAGAAGTAGTCTACACCTGTGTCTCAAAAGTAATGGTCTGGCGGTTATGAGATGTGAAGTTAAACTGATGTTTCCGAGTCCAAACCCGAGCAGGGTTTAAGCGTCACTGAATTTTCATGTGCCTAATTTTTTTAATATAAATATATCCTGAGGAATCATGCATGTACTGGCTGATAATGTGCCTCGTGTATCGACTAACTTAAATTGGAGCTAAAAGAAAAGGAGAGAGGCCTAGCTGTGAGACATTACAGGCTAACAGCCTTTACTTTATTTTTTTTTTACATCCTGCAAATCAGCCTTTGATTTGAGCACACACATGTGCGTTTTAATATTAATGTTATAATGTTCGCTAGTCACCGTTTAAAAAGGCAACCTTGACCATGGCCGTTGGTTTATATATAAATATACACTATGTATATAGATAATATCAATATTATATTGATAATAATTTATGTACACTTCAGTGGTATAACATTTTTCTTTTTTAATTCGAATTTTAGTCTTAATTATATTCAAATAAAAATTAATAATAGTTTAATAATCATTATTATTTTTAGATAAAATGACCTTCGATGAAAACGTTGATTAGGTCTTAGGTCTGTATGAGTCGGTACTTATTGCGGACTAAGGGATTATAAACAGTGAATCTAATAAACGCTATAAAACCGGACTTATAAACGACGCAGTTTTAACATCTTATGTAGATGTGTATATTGTCATTCTTTATCGATTAGTCACGTGTTGATTACAGTCTTTGCAACACTAGTTATTTAAAGTCTAAATGGAATTATTAAACATCTTTTATGAGAATATTGCAATATTTATATTACAATAAATTTATAAATGCTATATATAAAGTACAGAAAACTATATTATATATATGACGGCGACTGCGATAGATCAGCGGCACGCCCGCCATCGGTAGGAGCTTCTGGTACAGGGTTCATGGCGTAGGTTTTGGGCAATAAACACAACGATACAATATGACAATTCTTGTACTTTATGTAGGTCAGCAATCTCAAATTATAAAGTAGGTATATTATAACTATCCGAGTTGCGTGAACCAACGCGGCAACGGTCCCGTTTGGAAGGCCCGAACTGCATTGCTCTCTATAATAAAGTTTAGCTTCCGACTCATTGCTCTCCAAAGAATTCAAAATGTGACAGTTGTCCCTTCAAACGATTCCGATCACGTGACTCATTATGTCACGGCGTTCACACCGCACAGATGCAACAAAATCATCTAAGTTAATAATTATTCATAATCGACGACATATACATATGTATATTTATTTTTTTATGATCCACAGTTTCATCATTGTGTTTTACGTTGCTGTAAGCAATTACCAAGACAAATTGTAGAGTAAAAAACAAAAATAATGATTGTTATTATGTTCGTATGTATTAAATTATAATTTCTGGTATATGGCAGCCACTGACGATTACGTTGAGGATTGTACATCACAATCTTTTAATGTCGATCTTAGTAGAAGCTAAGTTTTTGTTCCACATTGATTTATAACATTAAAATATATCTATGTTTTAATTAAAATAATAGTATAATATTTTATTTATGTTATGTATAACTTGTATTATTCATTAGATTTTTTATATAAAAAAAAACTCGATTATTTATATTTCTAGACAGACCGTCAAAGCTGAAAACGCGATGAAAAAAATCGTTGCCAATAAGTTTACGCACACTAGTGAAGTATAACGTTTGACGAATGTCAAACGTAGCTGTAACGGACAACAAAATAATAAAGTTAGTCCGTTTTTTTAATTCATTTGTAGTGCGACACTTTATCTATATTTAAATAATCTATCTACCTATTCTGTATTTATTTCCTTATGGTTTTCTTATATAAATATACGGTATATTTATGGCGATATAAGAGCCGAGATGGCCTAGTGGTTACGCGTGCATCTTAACCGATGATTTCGGGTTCAAACCCAGGCAGGCACCACTGAATTTTTATGTGCTTAATTTGTGTTTATAATTCATCTCGTGTTCAGCGGTGAAGGAAAAGATCGTAAGGGAACCTGCATGTGTCTAATTTCAACGGAATTCTGCCCCCTTTGTATTCCACGAACCCGCATTGGAGCAGCGTGGTGGAATATGCTCCAAACCTTCTCCTCAAAGGGAGAGGAGGCCTTATCCCAGCAGTGGGAAAATTACAGGCTGCTAATGTAAAAAAGATGTATGTAATATTTATAGCAAGAGTGTTTAATTGAAAATCAATCATTTAATATATTAATAATTATTAATATTAAAAATATCAACGGTTATTATTTATATTGACTATAATAATTAAATTTACCGTATCTAATAATGCCTATATATATTTTGCTTATAGTGGACATTCAACACTTAAATTTGTTTCATTTTATTTAAAAAATTTAATCATGAAACTTATTGGGGTAAACAGTTACACATAAGTAAAAAGTTAATCATTACATTGTGGCAAAAAATCAATCGGCAATAAATAATGATATATTACTTCTAAACCTTGACAGGATTAGTAATCTGTGCTCATTTGTCCCTACTGACAGCCGTTTTGTAAATAATAGATAAAAACTGTGTACTCTCTTGTTTACCTAAAATACTTGTATATATGTATATTGTAATAAAAAAAAGAAAGAATATAATATTTTGTTAATGTACCTATTGCACTAATCCAATTCAGCTTTCCCACGGCGAACACGCGTATAAATTTTAAGATAATTTTGTTTGTATCGAGATATCCCGATATAACATCGATTAAAATCCGACGGGATTTTTGTGAGATGTACTTACTAATTATGTTTATTATTTTTGTAAATGAATAACCACATACAACCGAATCTGGTCTAAACGAAAACTTATTGGAGGACATAAGAAGCTATCTACTATCTATAAGACATTTAATAAAATTATAAGATATTTTTACTAACTGAACCGAGATGGCGCAGTGGTTATAACGCGTGCATCTTAACCGTTGATTGCGAGTTTATAATTCATCTCGTGCTCGGCGGTGAAGGAAAACATCGTAAGGAAGCCTGCATGTGTCTAATTTCAACGAAATCCTGCCACATGTATCGACCAACCTGCATTCGAGCAGCGTGGTGGAATATGCTCAAAACCTTTTCCTCAGAGGGAGAGGATACCTTAGGTCAACAGTAGGAAATTTACAGGCTTTTAATGTGAGGTGTTAATGTGATAAGATATTACCTATATTTTTTAGTGTTTTGTTAAGGTACACCATTTAAGACAGCTAAACGATTTTTATTGTCACTGCTAATGTTAAAATAGGTAAACAACTTACCTTAAATATATTAAAGCGTGTACTTTACAATTGTCACGTTACTTTATCGTCAGAAGTAATTTACACGGTGTTCGTCATTCCGTATTAAATGTTAGGTAGCGATACTTCGTTATTATAATAATTGAACAGATACATTACGCGCATCTTCTTTACAAAATCTAAATAAATATATATTTATATAATTGTTTTTATTCGTGCATCAATCACGTGCAAAGTACCTTATCGGTTTGAGAATATGTATCGACGCGGAGACATCCGTAGGCCCGTGGCTATAGACTAATTATTTTTTTAATTCCGCTCACCCTTCTCCCTTTTGCCCAGCGAAGCGATCAAGTAACAGATAATCATATATAAATTAAAAATAATAAAAAAAAAACAAATGACAATCATTTGTTGTTCGTTTATTGTTTTAATATTTACTCTGTCTGACGGTAATCGTTAATTTTTTAATCCTATTAGCGAATGACTAATATCTAGGACAAGCTTCAAGGTGTGTATGACGTATTTAGTGACGTAGGTCTGTGCGATACTATGATATCAAAGGGCAGATTTCTGTCTCAATACATAATACTTTTCAAACCCTCGATATTGATTGAATTACTATATATATCTACTATATCGTATTTTACTAAACTGTTACGATTTAACAAAGAAATTCTTTTGAAAAATGTTAGTAGAGAGCGGAGTTATGGATGTATAAAAAAAAAATTAACATAAACAAACAATTCCAATTGAACTAATGTATATTGGCTATTTGATATTAAAAAAATCATTTAAAAGAGGTTTCATCATTTTGGCGCTAAAAGTATATGAGTGACTTGCAGTTTACAATGAAATGAAATCAAAACAAAGCCTGTCATAGGTTTCGAAATTCCTAAAAAAACTTTTGAATTAACGCGAAGTTTTGCTTGAGACCCACTAGTATTACATTATGAGTGGAATCTCGATTCTGATTGTATCATGACACCACTTTGATGTAGTCTCATTATTAAAATAAATATAACTAAATATATCTGTCACTATCAACTATGCTTCTAAGACATGAAAATAAATATCTCATGTCTTCGAGTGAAGACAAAACAATAATTATGCACAAAGTACAAAGAATACAGACTCCAGTTTATGTGTGCGACTGTTCATGATATCAAATAAATCATTATGTAACAAAGAACGAACAAACCAACTTTAATAAGATAAGCGTAATAGAAAACAATATATGCATTGTTTACCATCATTAAACTAAAAAACAAATTTGATGCCGTATTTTATGCCCGGTCCCTATTTGGCTCAACAGAAGATCCTTTTGCTAATTATTAACGGTTAATATTATATTAAGTTTTGCTAAACCGATAAACACCTATGTATTAATATTTTAAATTGTCATTAATACATGACTACATCGAGTAAGTCATTGGGATAATATAAATATATATGTATATAAACAGATCATATTCATCATTTGTATTGGTATCCAAGAAATACACTTTTAATTTGTTTGAGTTGTTAGCCCTCTATCAGAGTAAGAAACTTTTGGTGCCCCATATCAGCCGGTGCTGAGAGCCTGCCTATTTTGGGCCATCGTAGAAGATAATCATATTAAAATTTTATTCTTACGCTTACATAAAAAGGTGTTTAAAAAAAATCTACTTATTTTTTGATGTTTTAAAAGGGCTCCATCTTTCTTTGGCTGCGAGCCCATTAAAATGCTCTAAATATAACGTATGTATATTAGAATGGGTGTGTCGAGGATAGTACGCATTGTAGGTATGTGGAGAGATTATGCGATAAACAATAGGAACCTTGCCAAACCGGGAAACTGAATTGCCAAAGTTATTTATGCTATATTGTACCCCGGCTTTATTAAATCAATGAATTGAGTAACTATTTTAATCACATCTTTTATAAAATAACTTCAATCTTTTCGCATATTTAAAATAATCAATTTTATTTTGTTTTGGTCAACCTACATCTTAATGACAGCGTTGAGTGATGTGTGTTCAAAATGATTTATTTGATTATATCGGGAATCCCCTTGATTTAAAACTAAGCCGTTGCTCGTTTTATCTTATCCTTGAGTAGCGTGTGTGTAGGTATAAACTTATAAAACTAAAATCAAATTTGTGAACTCATTTAATTTAATATAAAATAAAAAAGTCGATATATACGTATCATGTAGTTGAAATATTATCAACGACAAATATAATACATATAAGTAATTACCAAATAACCTAACTTAGTTAAAACGAATAAATAAATATCACATCGATTCAAAGAATTTATCATTTATATGAGATCTTTAGTAGCTTAAATATTTTTGAACAGTCAATCGTTACTATATACAATGTAATCTAAATACCTACTCTATAAAATTATTATAAATTCGAAAGTATCTCTGTCTGTTACGTCTTCACGTTTAACCGCTGAACCGATTTACATGGAAATTGGTATGAAAATAGCTTGAATCCCAGGAAAAGATATACACTACTTATATTAATTACCCCTCGATGGGGTAAAATAGGGGTGACGTTTGTATGCTGTAGGTAAAGTTCTATGAAATTCGTGCGGGTACAGCCGTAGATTCGACTAGTTTTATATAAATATAACATATAACGTAAAAATAATTTGTTGTTTATTTATTTTTTGTCTCGAGTATTATAATAGGTTATTTAAAATTTATCGTGCCTAATTATTTTTAACGTCTAATTATTATATATAAATAATGCATGGTGTGCTTACCTTTAAGCAGCTTTGCATATTAGATTGTATTTTTTTGTTACTTTTTGTGCAATAAACACAAACTTGTTACTCCTGTTACTTGACAGCATAGTCAGTAACTCTTTTGTCAATCTGTCAATTTTTTTGGGGCAATCTATACGGTATCCCAGAAAGCGTTCAACTTGCCTCTGTTGCCAAATTAATTTTTTTTGTTAAGGATCGCTTGTGTGAGAAAGGTTATTATACAATTAGTGAGTTTATGATTGACGGTGTGCACCTTAGGAATGAAATGATCACCTCCTGACCATTTCTTTCAAAATTGACAAAAATAGAAGACGCGCAGAGTTTCTTTCGCCGGTTCTTCTCAGGTCAGGGTATTTTCTTTTCCGAATACTATTATTATTATTAATAAGAAAGTAATTCTCCAGTGTCTGGCACAGGCTATATTTTTATAATATAGGTAGGCGAACGGGAAATGGCGACCAGATAGTAAGCGGTCACAATCACCACAGACATCGGCGTTGTGAGAAATTTTAATCACTCCTTACATCGCCAATACGCCGTCAACATTAGGAGCTCATATGTTTAGTTCCTTGTCCCTTTAATTACACTGACGCACTTCATCACCCTTCACACTGCCCTGCTACCAAGAGTTTCCTACGATAGTCTGTATAAATGTCTATAACCGGGTTGCACACCAAAGTGATGTATTTAACCGATATTGATTCGGTATTCACTTTGGAAACAGTATATCTAGAAATTATTTCAATGAATTCGATAATAATTAACATTCCACTGACCCCATCAAGGAATATTTTTAAGATAAAATCCATGATCTAGGTTATACATCTAACCTTTCTGTAATTACAAGTCTATATTCTATTTAATATGTAAACAACAGCGCGTATGCCAGGTGCATGAAGTTAGGTCAAATTTTGAACTTTATAATTTGTTACTGTAAACATTTTAAATAAGTCTTAAATTTCGCTTAATTTATATATGACGTTTTTATTAACTGCTCAGTACCTTACTTACCTAATATTATTTTCATCTCTTACTGTGCACATATGTACCTATGCACATATGCCAATTTTTGTGTTTAATTAGATTATTTTATACATATTATTTTCTCATGTTATGAAATGAAAAGAAATTACGTACGACGATAATTGTTATATAAAAAACTAGTTGTCGCCAATAAAAAACATGTCTATATCCTTCCTCGGAGTTCAAGCTTGCTTCGTACCAAATTTCATCAAATTCGATTCAGTGGTTTGGCCGTGAAATAACAACATACAGACAGAGTTACTTTCGCATTTATAATATTAGTATACATTATTTTAGGATATCGAGCGCATTTATACTTTAAAACACTACGTGTATACCTATAGCCTAAATAATATCGATATATCTTTTGTTGATTATTAAATAAGTTAATACTACACACAAGCAATTATATATGTTAAGTCTAATCTAAGTTATGAGTGTTTTTGTTGTTTTATATTTGTTTACATTAATTGGACTGTGCACATTTGACCCTTTGACAAAACTTCAATTATTTATGTCATCTATCACGCAAACTTGGAATGTCAACAATAAAGTTACCAAGTGTTAGTAATATGATTAATTTTATATCCATATATAGGTAGATGTTATGATAACATTCGTAATTGCTTACTTCGCTCTATATAAAGGGTTATCGATATTTACTTCCACCTCGGTTTAAAGGTCAGTATTTGACGCTAACATGTTTGTTGGACGTAATTATATTTTTCATTCGTTAAGTCCTTTTTTTTTCAAATAAAGCTAATTAGCCATCAATGCACGTAAGTTAAATCTTTAAATGTACAACGCAACAAAATTGTAGCGGATATATTAAAAAAAACCAAAATCACAATTATTTTCTGATTTAAAAAGCCGCTGATTTTTTATCTAATTTTTTAGATAGACGTCTTTTATCTAAGAAGGTTCGTACTGAAATTCTGGTGCTAAGCTGATTTTGATAAAACTTGTAACGATCAAACCTGTCATATAATATAATCATTATAATATTATTCTTTAAATTATTTATTAATCCAAATGGTCCATTAGATAAAACAAATTGAAAAATTACAAATCCAAAATTCCTACTAGAACCTACTCGAGTAAAGAACATGTATATTTTTTTATTTTAATTCAAATGTTTCTTGACGTTGAAGAAAAACATCGTAACCTGTATGTGGGGCGTTGATACACGCAGTGCAAATTTTTGCTTAATTTTTTTCTTTTTGCGAAATGGCTATTTGTTTGTCATTGTTAAATACTCTACATACTGTACTGTCAATTACTATACCTATATGAAAACCTACACATTTATTAAAAAAGTGAGCTATAAAAAGCACAATACGTATAAAATACATGCGTACAATATATATAATATAACTGATACAAGAATAGCCAATTTTTTTTTTGTGGTTAATAAGGCTGAATTACATCTTACAAGGTTCTCGGTTGAATGCTACTACAGATATTATTTTATGTAATAAAATTAATAAGGATTTATATTATTATAATTTAATAGCCACGCAGTACTACACTCAACGTATATCTAATAAACTTTATTTTTGTTGATGATACGTAAGTAATAAATTAGAATTTCATGAGTTAATTAAAAAAACTTAGTCGAAAACTAAAGCTATAATATTTAAATATAATATCGTCAATAACACCCGCGAACAATAATAAGATTTTATAAAAAAAAAAAACAAAAAAATATCCTTTATCTTTTTTAAATAAATATGTTTATTAATATAATACAAGTATCCGATTACTTCTCTAATTATCAAACGTCACCGTCACAAGTGTCAAAGTATCGATTTGATGGAACCACATTTGACAGATACCAGTCCAGTCGCGAAATACTGTCGTGATAAAGCGGTAGTGATTCACATATATATTGTTTTTTAGAATTAAACCGATATTGATTTAATAAAGTTGAACCACGTGTAATTTATTAATTTAACTGTTGAAATGGACACGGAAGATAACCGTGCTGAGGGCTGGAAATATTTAAACAAGCAATATTTCGGTGATGGTTGGTACAACTTCTTTGATGTTTCGAATTCGAATGCGAAATGAATTATATCGCAACCAGGGTCGTTTACATTTACCATTAACTCAGTGATTAGTGTATATCTAGAAACGCGGAATTGAACTATTTCAAGTCTAATGACAAGGACGACTAGATAGTGATCATTATAGGGAAAATAGTTTCTAACATCGTCAATTAGTGCTATCTTTTCATGTAACTTTACCGATGATAAAACCAATTAATCATATGTGCAGATTACTTGTTGCTGCTCCCACTACTCTTGACATTTCGTCAATATGTAATTTAATGTGACTTACAACCTTTATGTCACTGGTAATTTGTATGTTTTAACAAATATTTATAAATAAAAAAATACGTTACTGTGAAAATTCATATATGTTGTTAATTAGTAACTATCAATCATAATCTGGATTAAGTTTACCTTGAAATTTAATTTCAAATAATTGTTTGTGGTTCTATTTTTATCTTCTATAAACATTATTTAATCTGATGATACCATGATCCTGTTAAGTAAGATATATGTAATAGATAATAGGAAGTTATTGAAAATTATCTAAATCAAGAAATATTGATTAAAAAAATTTTGTATGTTTTGCATTAAAATATTATACTTACAGTCAATTATATAAGTTTTATATGCATAAAATTAAACAAGTTAGTCTTGTCTACAAAAATTAACCAGTCTACCAAATCAGTCCATATATTTATAATACTGAGAATTTGAAATACTGTATTAAATTAACATACATATTTAAAAATGAATACCTCAACCTTATAACAAAGATAAACTAAATTTAGATATAACTAAAAAATGTAACTTTGCTTCTTGTCAGTCAGTTAAATCTACAATTCAAATCTGTAGAAAATGAAATCCTGTGAAATGGCAATTCAAATAGGCTTCTCTTAGTCAAAAATTCCCTAACCTTATGTATTTAATTCATGAAATCTGTACTTACTGTTAAGCTTATATACAAAAAAATATTTTTGGTGTTTCAGGTGAACGAGCCAACTATGTGAACATTCCTCATGTTATTGCGATGGTCGGCCTTCCAGCTCGTGGCAAGACATACATATCTAAGAAGCTTTCACGTTACCTCAATTGGATAGGAATTAATACCAGGGGTAAGTAAGTTATATTTAAGTATTTGTCAACATATCAAAATATTACTAAGTATTTTCCACCCATGGTTTCACTTGCATAGAAGACGGGGATAGAATATCTATCCTTTTACGTAACCCTGATATGTGTAGGCAAAATTTCACATGAAATCGTAACAAACAAACTTACTTTCCTATTTATAATATTAGTTAGGATAATCTATCAGAGCTAAATAGAAATTTGTATAAGTACACATTATATTACTAATCTTTTATATCTAATTAACTGCTCAAATAATCTCTATATTAAGAAACAATTTCTGTTCTAGTTTTCAATCTCGGCGAGTATAGACGCCACGCGACCACCGCCTACACCAGCCATGAGTTTTTCCGCGCAGACAACAAGGAGGCGATGGCGATACGGCAGCAGTGTGCGCTCGACGCGCTGCACGACGTCTGCGAGTGGCTCGTCAAGGGCGGAGAGGTGGCCGTAAGTATCAAATTCATACACGCACAGAAATATACACTAGATAAGAAAGATACATAAACTTAAATACATACACATGGATACATATATATATATGTGAACACAGGACTCACACCAAACTGTAAATACATCAATGTCTACTTTTGATTTTAGTAGAGAGTTGATGGAATAGAAATACCTCTAAACACTCATTGGCTTAAGAAATGTTACAAGGTAATTCAACAAACACCCAATGAACAGGATTCTTATTTTTAAAATGTATATAAAGCAATAAAATATTCTTGTTATGTTTCAGGTGTTTGATGCGACCAACTCGACGATGGAACGACGGCGTATGATCCGCGACATTGTCGTTCACAAGATGGGCTTCAAGTTATTTTTAGTGGAGTCTATCTGCGACGATCCAAGGATCATTGAACAAAATATTATGGTGAGTATACAGAATTATTGTATAAGCAGTTAAAATATAGTTTGAGTGTGTCAATGATAAAAAGAAAAATCGAAAATGTAATATGTGAATTATCAAATGTAAAACAAGATATGTATTTGAGACTAGCTAGACTATTTAAGATCAACATCCATTATAATGCCTTCAAATTTTTTCTGTTTCAATAACTACTAAGATTCTACTCAAGATAAGATGAGATGAATATAGGAATCCATTATTTAACACTAATACGGAAATATAACAACTTATCTGAATTTTCCCATGTCATATAGATAACAGATTCCCATAGACAAGAAAATATAGCCTTTATAAAACAATTGACAAAAAGTTTGTCTAGTACTCTGATTTACATCAAATATTAGTAGCATTTCAACAATTAGTGAATAATACTTTAATTAGTAACAATTGAATCCCTTACTGTTACTATTCTATTCAATTGATTCTACGATCACAATGCCCTTGACAGAACTTAAAGATTTGAATAATGAATATTATGAAGCAAAAACTATGAGTCGTTGCAACAACATAGTCTTCAATTAGACTATCGTGTCTATTATAGTCCTAATTGGTCATAAATTAATTTTCTCCTCGAAAACTTTAAAGCTGCCAAGAAGACTTCAAGTGGATGATATTGAAACGGTATTGTACTAATCTAGTTTAAACATTTCATTAGAGTTTTATGTGTAACATGACGCAATCTTTAATCAAGCATTTTTATATTTTCCAAAGAAAAAAAAAATTCACACATTGAAACCAAGAAAATATGTCATAATTAATAGTTATTGAAGTTTATTTAATTAGTACCAATGGCAGGATAAGTACAGATAAACAAACCTTTGATTTACATATTTCATACGATTTGCTAATAGTTCCGTTATGTAATGCTACATATAATATACATACTACAAACAGATCTTTATTTATACCTAGATGAACCCACGGCGTTACACACAACCTTCATCCACATACTACAAAAGTTCACATAATATTATAACTCCAACAAATGTTCTCATTTTTTATTGTTCATAATGAACCCCTTAAACTCTGTCAATATGGGATCAAATAATAATTATGTTCACTCACATTTAAAGATGTTTCATGTTAAATATGGTTAAAAAAATTATAAAAACGGAAGTGACAAACCTCTATGGTACATTTACAAGACTTAGCTGCTGGACAGATTCGATTTTGTTGGAAAATTATCTATTAATCTAGTGTCAAAAAAAAACCTATTAATAATCAACTCTTTCATATAAGAATTGATTATGACTTAATGTTGACTTTAAACTTTTGCGAAGTATGTTATGCATTGCATTTGGGTTTTATAACAAATACATTAAAATAGATTAAAACTTATGTTATATGATATTAATAATATTATGTACTTACATGAAGGAAATATTAACTATTTTCAAAATTATTTAGTAAGTTTTAAGTAATGTATTATAAAAAAAATTATAACAAAAACTACAAGAAAACTTTAGCTGTGAATAAATTGTAATATTGTATAAAGTAATGTTGATATTCTTTCACAGGAGGTAAAAGTGAGCAGCCCAGACTACACGAATATACAGGATACAGATAATGTTTTAGATGATTTCCTTCTAAGAATAGAACATTATAAGGAAAAGTATGAACCGTTGGACGAAACACTCGAGTCTGACTGCAGCTTTATGAAGATATATGATACAGGGGAAAAAGTTGTTGTACATAAACACGAAGGACACATACAGAGTAGGATTGTATACTATCTCATGAACATACATATTGTACCTAGAACTATTTATTTGACTAGGGTGAGTAGATTTCTTCTGTCTGATATTATTGCAGAACTTTATGATTGTAAATAATAATTAATCCTCTTATGCTTTGTAAATTATATATATATATATATAGATATATATACATATTTAAAAACAATCAAGATCTTAATAAAAAAAAACATAAAGAGTTTTTTACTTTATAGTAACAAATGTTTACTTTACTTTATAGTACTTTATAGGAATAAATGTTTATATTGCCACTTTATTACTATAAATTTAAATATTAGATTGTCAAATGAGTAGTATAACATGTTATATCAATTCTAAAAATTAACAAATACATTTGTTTGTGCATAAAATTAGCCAAATTACACGGTTTATTTTATTTATATTAGTAATTTTATTTGAATATGAAAATAGTATTAAATAAATAAAAATAAAGCGAACGCATTGTACCCGCAGCACGGCGAGAGCCTGCACAACCTGGTGGGGCGCATCGGCGGCGACAGCGAGCTGTCGGCGCGCGGCAAGCAGTACGCCAGCGCGCTGGCCGGCTACATCGAGCAGCAGAGCATCCCGGGCCTGCGCGTGTGGACGTCGTGGATGCGGCGCGCCATTCAGACCGTCAAGGACGTGCGCGCGCCGCAGGAGCGCTGGAAGGCGCTCAACGAGATCGACGCCGTGAGTGTCTGTGTGTGCGTGTGTATGTGTGGACATGTGCGAGTGCGACAATAGCCCAATCGAAATGAGCATTAGATTGAATATACCCATATAGGATGAATATATTATTAGCAAGTTGGTTTACAAAACAATTATATGCCGTGCAAACATTACAAAACTTATAATACTAATAGTATTGCTATTCGTTCGTAGAGTAAGTGATGAGTGACGGTTATTTATCTAGATAGGCTTGTACTAGGCCCAACCACCGAGTGATTATTTAACAGACTTATTTGTCTTCTAACAAATTTCCTTTTGTTTTCAGGGCATCTGTGAAGAGATGACCTATGCTGAGATCCAAAGTAAATACCCGTCCGATTTCAATGCGCGGGACGCGAATAAATTCGCGTACCGATACCCACGCGGGGAGAGCTACGAGGATCTGGTGGCGAGGCTGGAACCCGTCATCATGGAGCTGGAGCGGCAAGGCAACGTGCTAGTGGTCTCTCACCAGGCTGTCATGCGCTGCCTGCTCGCGTATTTCCTTGACAAATCCGCCGGTATGTTTACTGTACAGCTATTCAATATTTTACAAGGGAAGGGAAAATCAATATTAAACTATGCCAGTCCTCAGAATGTTTAAGAACTGATTTAAAAAATTGTGACACACGCCTCGTACCTGAATTTTATTATACCATTTTATATAATTATATAGTTATATCTGTAAATGTTAGCTTCGCTTGGAACTCATTGCATGTCCTGTGTGTACAGAGGAGCTGCCGTACCTGCACGTGCCGCTGCACACTGTGATCAAGCTGACGCCGGTCGCGTACGGCTGTCGCGAAGAACACATTAAGCTGTCCGTGGAAGCCGTGGACACGCACCGCCCCAAGCCTTCTGTGAGTCCCCCCAAAGCTCTAAATACCAACTATGTATAATCCTCCCATAATTATAAACTTATGAGGAACCCTATTTTTACTAATAGATAAACTACACTTTATTTCCTAGAGTAAATGTTAACGTATCCGATGTCACTTATATTATTTATCGAAAGAAGTTCGTCAAGTTTGAGAAAGACAACGGTTATGTATGTTGTCATGTAACATACACGTTGAAATCACTAATTTGACATGAATTATTGAATTGATTGAGCATTGTGCGATAAATAAACAGTTATTAATTACCAGATCTTTGACCAATGCTAGTTTATATACAGTAACAATGAGTCGATTTTTTTTATATTATATCCTTGGTTTCCAATTCTGCCTTAAAATGTTAAGCAAATCGACTATGCTCACTAAATAGTGAGCATAACCTATCAAATTAGATAGTCATTTTCTACTAATAATATAATATTACTTTCTTTATTAACAGTAACATAAAAGCACCTGCTACTATTTAGCACAGATAATTATTATTACCTAATTTAATAACTTTCTGTCATCCAAATTTCTCACTTGCTGTAAGACCTCAATGCTACATTAACCTCTGTGCTCCTTATTGTACCGAATAATATAAAACTCTGAGCAACTTACGACTATATGAAACGGTGAAATGAAGAGCTACTTGTTTTAGGGTAATTTAAAAAAAAATTGCAAAAAACTCGATTTAAATTACAATATTTCTATTTATTGATCACGATCGCTAAAATTACACTTACAAAAAATTTTTTTTTTTTAATTAAACTTTTTAATTTAATTTTTTCTGAATTATACTTTTTTATGATTTGAACATATTGAAATATTTTATAAACCCGTAATTATTTCTGACAGGAAGAAGGTGACGACTCATCTGGCTCAGACGTACGCAAACCATAATGTGACCTCTTGTTGTCATGTTGCTTACAGATACAACGAAATTTTTAAATATCGATTAAATTGTTTTTTTTTTATCCTCAAATTTTGACTAAGAAACGACAAATATATTTTAATATGTAATAACACGATGTAATTAAAAATATACATTAAGGATACAAACGAATTGAGAAACTTAAGTGTAACCAATGACATTCGTCTAATCAAAATGAACCCATTTCAATTTCCTCTATTTAAGGATAATAGGTGCTTTATAGTATCTGTGAATATGAATAAATATTAACATCATACATACAATTTTTTTTTTTTTAATTTTTAATTTAGCAACATGTCAACAAGTTTGGTCAATAAATTCGATAGCATAGAAATTTTATCATAGCATGAATTGTATTTTTTTTTTTCAAATGAAGATTGGATTTTATTCGCTAACTCTAAGTTAAGTTGTATTTTTTTCAGGGTGATGGTTTTTTTTTTTTAATGGATTTTGGGTATTATGGTACAAGGATATAAAAATTTAATGTTTATTTTCTAATACATACACACACACACACTATTATATACACTTACACAAATTTATTCTTTTTTTATACAGTTTTTATACTTGTATTTTTGTTGTATTTACTTATGGTCTTTCTATTTATAATAAACTTACAATTCTAAATAGACTATTATAAACTTATATTTTTGTGTGTGTGCAAGTGTATTTAAATTAAGTTTAGTTATTTTTGTTACATCAAGGATTGCTATTTAATGCACATCGTGTTTGTGTGTTTTGGTTTAACATTTGCAAATTTATGTCGATTTGAAAATAATTGTTTCATAATAATTACAATATATCTGAATTCTTATTTTATTAACAGGTGATACCAGCTCCGCCTATTAAGCCGCCAGTCCCACCCATACTCAATGGGGACACCAATGGAGAAAATAAAGAAAATTATAATAATTAACACAAGCTACTCTAGCTCAACACCATAAACAATATAGAAGCTTATAGTAAAAAAAGTTTGACCAATTGTGAAATGCGTACAGATAAAATAAAACTGTGGTAAAATATGGCGTATGGTCTGTGAGTCGAATTTGAGACTGATAAGTGATTTTAGACTAATCTTTCATTTTATAACCGCATTATAAAATATAAAAAAAAATGAAATTAAATTTCATTATCATTTCGTCACTCGTATCTGAAAATGCGCGGAGTTACACAGTTCATGTCAAAAGGACAATACGTATTATCTTATGTACAAAGATGAATTTAAAATAAAGTTCGGCCAATATTCGATGAAAATCGTCGTGTTTTTTATACTATCAACGTAATAAATTATTTCTAAATAAATAATTGTTGTCTATGCTTTCTACATTGTTAAATTCATAAATAATTGATAGATTTTTTTTTTATATAATTTATTTAAATTAGGTATCAAATACCGCGAGTTTTTATGTTTATTTTCCTACCAAAGATAACTGACTATATTGTGTTTTAGGTACTTTTGGAATGTGATTACTTTTAATATTTATTATCATAACTTCAAGACCAATATATTGTTTCGTAGAACTGTCTATATAATTTGTGTATACTTTTGTAAATTTATATGTAAATATATAATTTAATTATGTATTTATGTTTAACGTGTAACTCTGCGCTTATATTTTTGTAATCTCCCTCGTTTCTACCTAATCACTAGTTCATATTATTATAAATTAATTATAAACTATTACATTATAGAGGATTTTTACAAAATGGCTATATGTAAATTTATAATTTTAAATGTTAATTTAATATTTAAATATAAGTATTCTAAGCGGGTGTGCGATTTTTATTAAATCCTTATTTTATAGCAAACTTTCATATTAACACTAAAATTAAAAGTTTTCTAAGATGTTTCCTTCACCCCGAGTACGAAATCAATCATAAACACAAACTAACCACATCAAATTGCAGTTGAACTTGCCCGGGTTTAAACTAAGAATCCTCGGCTTTGATACACATCTAACCATCACGGCTATGAGTTGAAACAATAACATAAATTGAATCGAAACTTAGGAGATCGGTTCCGTAGAAAGCTTTTAATTAGTCATACATCAACCTAGTCACCCATCAATTCGTTCTACCACCTAAAATCAATACTCTTTCTATTTCTATGTTCTGGCTTAGTAAAGTGAGTCAAGAATAACAATCACAAAAGATAAAAACATTCTAGATCGCATCAGCGCATCGATAGTTTAAGAAGTGATACTTCTACTCATCGTTTCATGCTATCTAGTGCATCTACTTCCCATGTATCTTCATATTTTTAATAAATAATTATGTATCAGTATAAATAATGCTAATTTATATGGGTAATATATGTTCTAATTATATATTATTACTTATAATGATGAAATGAGTTCGATTTGTAGAAAACCAGTACTGCAGCAACATACCATTAGGTCATCTCTCGTCGTTAAGCGTGAGCAGTCGTTTGGAATAACCGATATAATTAAATCATCAATCTTGTGCTATCGATCGATGTTTCAACGAATTCATTTTGCGATCAGGTTGTACAAAATTATAATTATTTAAATTATTTCGCATCCAATGATTTAAAGTCTAAAATATAAAGTGGGTTTTATAGTTTTGGTAATAACGTTTTATATTACAACTGTAACAGCACAAACTCCGAATATTTAAAAATAATTATTTAATATGGTTAAAAAATTATTTGGGTTAAAAAGTTAAAAAAATATTGATTTTACTTTTGATTTTTAATTCAAACATCATAAAAGAAGATATTATGATTCCATATCTACTACAGAGTCAATTTATTTACACACCTATTTAATTTTGTTTATTTTATAGCGAAATTACTTTCTATAAAGTTATATCAAACTTTCATATAACGTCTAATAACAAGAATTATTTATTGCTTTCTAATATTATTGGAAAAAATAATTAAAATTGAACGATGATCATTTACAATTTTGTACTAAATTTATTTCCTAACAACTTTTACTATTTGCTACTTATCTTGTATTTACATACAATTTCTGATCAACAGGAAACTCAATTTAGGTCTAGTCCTATTTTAAAAACTTGTACATGGTAACCCTAAGCCTTTTAATATACAGGACACGTACGAAAGTGTACAATATAGGTAATGTTACAATGAAAAAGGTCAATCCTACAGAAAAACCAAATCATATGCTTTCTATTGTTTGTCACAACTTACGAGAAAATATGGAAAGGCTTTATCTATAAACTCTTAAAATATTGTGCTTAGGTAGTTATAAAAGTTCGTTGTAGCTATGAGTGAAATATTTTTATTAAATGTTTGCTAAAAACACTGTCGGTTTATTTTTCTAATTCCTGAGTAAATATTTTATTTACTTGAAAATCTTATCCATCTTGTACATTTGCACATTTAAAAGTCCTTTAACAAAAACATTTTTATAGAACGTTAAAGTGACCTAAATACAAGCACATAACAAAATAAACGTATCGAGCATTACTCTAGCCATCTACGTATATACCTATGTATAAATCGCTGACGTCCGTTTCAATACACATGTATAAATCGTATAATGCGGACACAAGTAATCGATAAACTACGTATATAGATACTATGTATTGCCCGTCAATGTCTATGTAGTCCCGGTCATCACTTTGTATGTACTTTATGTTCGGGATTACAGAGAGAAATGGAGTAGTCGTTAGTTATTGACTAAATATTTCAAAAGAATATGTGTTTTGGCAAAATAAAATCAAATATAACTTAATGTATTGATTATGACAGCTAGTAGCTGTAAAATTTGTGAAATAGATAAAATTTAACTGAAAAAAACAATAAAGACCAACTTAATTAACAATATATGTAGACCTTGTTTGATAAAAACATTTATGACTGGATTTTTCAAAGCGTATTATTAGACTCGTAATATGAAATTCAATTCAATATTGTAATAAGACAAACCAGACAAATGACTACACAGATATTCAATGCAAAATATAAACACTATCGATTGCCACATCGATTATTTACCATAGATCATCGATAAACGTGTTTTTATTGTCTATCGGTCTCAGCTGTCAGTGACATTTCATCTTCCAAGGGTCAAAACGTAATATTATTTAATAAGGAATTATTGAAATGTAAATTTTCATTCTTGTCAGTGTATTATTTTAAGCCTACTTATGTAATCAATAATCTGAAATAATATTATAATTACCCTATTTTTGTAATTTTATCTCAATTAAATGGAAATAGATAAAAGTATTATAGTTGCTATTAGTGCTTCTTTTTTAATTTATAATATTATAACATGATGGTTTCGAATTTGCAGCTACAGGAAAAGTATAACAAAAGTACGATACATTTCTATAACTTCTATGTTATTGTGTGATTAGATATTAACGTCAGCTTTACGTTTCAGTTAGAAAAAACTTCTGCTTTTATTTGGACATACAAGAACCTAGTTTATCTAGATCTATTTCGCGAAGGCTACAAGACATGGGTTTGGTAAGTAGATGCATATTTTTGCCGCCAAAAGTTTTCTATCTTACAATATTATTAAAGTAGTTAATAACTCAAACGTTTCAATGCAGTTTTGTGGTTATGTATAATATAAAGTAAACAAATTATATAGACAGCTTCAACTCAAGTCAAAAACGAAACTGTTATTCATTTTTAAATTAGTTGGGTTATATATGTTCCGTTTTATGTTTTATTTAAGGAATACACGCTGAGATGTTAATGATTTGTAGCTTATTATTTTTTTAAATGCAAAAAATAATCTTTCAAATTAATTAGTAACGATGTTTTCTATTAAAATATAATTGCTGATTCATTTATAAAAGATTAAACATAATTCATAAATACTTTTTTTAAATAAACAAAATGGAACGTTGTCCACGCGTTGACCAATACCAAGCTATCCCCCTTCCACACGATTCAAGCGCCACCGGTGAACAAAACACAAACTAAAGCAAAATATCTCCATCTTGTATGACAGATTTGTGTTTGTTGTTACTTTTCCGATTTTATTTAGTAAATGTGTATATATTAAAATTAAAAGTATCGTAATTGTTGTTCCCAATCTCAGTTAATACAGTGTACATTTAACAAAACAAACATACTCAGTGTAAATAGTGAATTGAGGAATTTCTAATAGTGACGAAGTGGCCGTCTCTGTGACTAGTATATAGTTACTTATTTTTGTGATAAGCGGCGCGCGGGGGCCTCGCGGACGGCTTTTGTGTAAGTATATACGCTGTACGATACCTACACGTGCAGACTGACACATCGATCGAGTCAGAATTGTTTAGAAAACAGTTATAAACAGAGTTGTCGGAGTGCCCTGTTACGCGCGTAGCTAGCGTTCGATTTTAGGTCATCTTTTGTATGCTCGCGTTAGAGCCGCCGTCTCAGCGCAAAATGCATCGTGCCGAGGCCGCGCGCCGCGCTCGATCACGCTGCGTTGCACTACATCCATTTAAAAGCCGTTTGAAATGTAGTTTTCTTTAGCCTACGCGTGTGTATGCTTAATTTTTGACAGTTGATATGGCTTTTAAAACGCCAAGGCGATGTCATTCTTAAGATGTTGTTATTAAAGATGATATTGGTGTGAATTGAGTTGCTAGTGTTATTTTGTTGCGCGGGACGGTTGGCGCGATCCGACATAGGGCGCGAGCTCGTCCCGCCGGCGTCAATTTGCAGACTGTATTTCAAGGAAAATTCAAGTACTCGGTGACTTCAATTGTATCGTGTCGATGACACGCGTTCACGCACACAAGTTAATGTTTTACTAGTAATTGTAACATGAAACAATATGAAGCACCAAGCTGCTAACATCAGCATTTGCCATTGCAAAATTGTTGTATTTTAGGTCAATAATTGTATTAAATGCTGACTTTCACATTATGCATCTTTCTGCTTACATTTTTAAAATATTTAATGACATTTCCAATTAGAGTTGCCACATACAATTTTTATTATTATGCATTTTTAATTTCATTTAGTACTGGCAATGTTTTCCAATTATAATAAAAGTCTTTATTCATAAAAATGTATTATTATATTATTGTTTCCACATTTTAAATAATAATAATTTTCTTTGTTATTAGGATAAATTGTAGGACATCAGAAGAAAAGAATTTTTTATTGATATAAAGTAAACAAACAAATATTATTTTTTAATTTTATTCTATAGAATTTCTGTAGAAGCACTTTTATGTAATGAATGTCATCTCTAGTATATTATACTTGAATAGATTTAGTTATATAATTTTTGTTGTACTTGATAATTCATATAAACTACAATTCATGATGTATCAGAACTTCATAAGTCCGACCTAGGGACCTTGTGAAACAACTATTCATTTAAGTTTTATAATTTTGTCTTGCTTGTAAAGCCAAACAGAACCATACAACTCTGTATTAAAAAATTTAAGCTAAGTTTAATTTATACAAGACTATATAGGTTATAATAAAGAAAGGAGTTAGTCTATATTGATTTTACACACTGACTTTATTAAATTATATTAATTAATTCTACATTTATAAATTAATGAAAAATAATTACATGCCCATACTAAGAGGAACTGTGTGTTTCTATTAGTATCTATGTATATTCCGAATCAGTGATAAGCTTATTTTCTAACTGTAACTTTTCAACTACAATTTTATTTTTTAATTACTCGCAAGAAAACATTAATTTAATATTAAATAATTCACATTTTAGCGTGAGGAGGTCTTCCTGACATCTCGAGTGACACACGTTGTGGGAGCGCGTCCTGAAACAGTCGCGCGATGTGCGCGGCGTGAGGGCCGCGCGCGCGCCGATGCCATGCTCCAGCGGCTCCGCCAGCCGCCCCCGCCCCAACACCACAACTACGTACATCTTACCGTTCAGAAGGTAATAAGTAGTTGAGTTGTACAGCATAATGTCTATTAAAATTAATTTATAGGCTTGGATTTGTAGTAGGTAAGTTGGGTGCATACACGGTAGCTACATTAAAGTATGTCTTGAGCTTTTTAATAAACACTATTCTACAAAGATTGTTGTGCTTACTATTGTGTAATGGGTATTATTAAACTTGCATGCAATATATTATGGAGAGGAGCTTCAATATTCTTTGTGCTTTATATATAATAGAATGAACTAACATCTAGTTTTTCCTTGCCATATGTTTATATATCCTTATTGCATATTTATTAATCTTTCAGGCTATAAGTCTATTGGATAAACTGTATGACACATTCTTCACGGCACCGCGTAAAGCGCATGTCAACCTCTTCAGTAAACATTTTATCAAGATTGAGTTTTTGGACAAGTATGGACTAATATTCTACGAATTGTAATTGATGTTTTTTCAAGCATTTTAAATCATACATTTTTATTTCAGATTATGCAGACCTGTTTACAAGGAGTTTGATGAATGGCCCCAAATATCTCTAGAGCCTGACCCACCAAAAGAGAAGAAGGATAAAAAAGACACTCCAGAAAACTTAGTTAACGCAATTCCATCTAATAATAACATACAAAAGTATGTCTATAGACTGACAATTTTTTCAATTCAATATATCCATTTAATATCGTTGACTTATAAATAAATTGTTTTCAGAATGACTAGAAAAAGCCGCCCGCGTATCAAAGAGAGAGAAGAAAAAGAACAAAAAGGTGGTTATTGTGAAATGTGTAACGCTGACTATGTCGATGCCGCCATTCATCGACGATCACCTCATCATTTAGCTTTCGTTAGAGATCATACGAATTTTCTGGCTCTCGATTCATTGATAACCTCAGGAACAGATGTTACCACCTTCTTAGATAAGACAATGCCAGTTAATGGAGAAAGACGATCTCTACGCAAGTTATGCAATGGTGATGTTGAGCCTAAGAGTAAAAGATCAAAAAGATCACAGTCACCAGACACTATTAATGGTAATGTCAGCCCAAGAAGAAATGGTGGTTTGGATGATGAGAAAAAGCATAATACGAGATGCAGTAAGAGAACAAGTGAATCACAACCATCAGAAGATCGTCAGTATTATAAAGTAGTTGGAGTGAGTACAAAACTCCGTTCAAGCGGTGGTTTCGCTGTCAAAAAGAAGGATTCGCCTCCTACTTGTAACGGAACAAAACCACTAGTAGTCAAGTTTCGGAAAGTGCGTCGATCCGAATTATCTGTATTAAGCGATGAAGCCGAACAATTTATGTTTCCGAAACGTGCTAGCTCTACTAGCTCTACCTCATCTGATGAAGAAGATAAAGTGGAAGCAATAAAAACTCGGAGAAAAACGCCGCCAAAACCACCGCCTCCAATTGAGAGGCAGCGTTTAGCAAGACCCGTGGCATTAAAAGAGGAATCTTCAGAGGAAGACAGTTGGCCTGAGGACAAAAGAAGACGGAAACGGCGAGTTCCTGCAGTAGCTAAACGAGGCAAAAGAGTTGCTGGTAGACCACCTGTAGTTGAATCTCAAAAAAAATCCCCGGAGCAAGTAGAGCCTGCAAAACCAGTGGAACAGCCTCAACCGGAGCCTGAAATCAGTCCATTGAGGGAAGAACCTTCGGAAAGATGCATGAAATGGGAAGATGGAAAACTAAAGTACACTCCTGCTGTAGAACAGTTGGAATTCGCTTTTGAATCAGTTCCACATAGCGAGCCCTGGTTCGAAACATTTAAACGTCAAGATCAAGACAAACTTGTTGCAAGAAATGTGCCTCAGTATTTTGGTAATTATAATGATTAATTTATCATTGAATATATTATAAAACTATTTCCTAACAGCATTTTTTTGTTACAGAATTGTATTCTAAGTCACCAAAGTTACCCTATGAAATTGGCCAGCTACCACCTCTAAAACCCAATTGCTGTCCTTTGAGTGACTTTGTTAAAAGAGAAGAAAAACCTGGACCATCTCGATCTTATGGTACCCGTGGAATGAAGAAGCAACGAATAAAGAAAAGAACAGCTGCACTTCTTGCATTAGAGGGCCATCCACGAAAGTCTCCGAGAGAACATGCATCTACATTAGCTATACTTGGCTCTGCAGGTTTATTGCAGACACGAAAGCATGCAGACGATACAAAGTCAACAGCATCGGAAGACACAGTTAGTGATACTCAGAGTAATATAAAAGTTGAACCTGTCTTATCTGAAACCCAAGAAGCCTCCGAGCGACTTCAACAATTCCTGTCTGAAGTATTTGAAGAACCCACGGACTATGAAATATCTTATGATTTGGCAGGTGATGAAACAGCTGTCATAGCATCAAAAAACCTCCCTGATGTTTCAAGCCTCGTATCAGAATGTGATGATTGTGACATTATAAGGAATGAGATTAAACAAGGTGCTACTGGCTGCATGCGAGGTAGACGAGGCAAGTTCAAAAAGAAGAACCGAACTGGGTGGCCTAATAAAAAGAAACAAACCAAAAAAGACTCTCGAACTAGCAGTATGGAACTTGAACAGAAGGCAGATAGTAGTCTAGACAGGTCATCAGTGGAGCTTCCTGATGATGACACAACACAGGACACACTAAGCGAAGAAAATAATACTTTATCAGAATCAGATGAAAAAACATTGACTAGTGAAAAGTTAAAGATTAGTTTTGAGCCGCATAAAAGTGAAACCCCAAAGAAGGATATTAACAATATTACCTTAGAACTAAAAGAAAAAGTCACTCCTATGGAAGTAAACCACAATGACAAAATACAAAAAGAAGACAGATTACACTTAGATTTAAAGGTTGTATTACATGATAAAATTAACCATAAGTCTCCAACAAAACGGGACACTGAAAAAGACGAAAAAGGTGCAAATCGTTCATCTGCATCAGATGCTGAGGATAGAGATGAAAAAGCAAAGAAAAAGAAACGTGTTCTGCAGGGTTTATTGTTACAACCGATAGTGAGAGTAGCGCGAGTGGATCCGAACGCCGGCCGGAGACTGCGTTCGGCCGGACGGGCTCGGACAAACCGATTCAGATAGCGCGCGGCCAAACTGACTCGAATCAGTGGATAAAGAGACTCAACTCGGTTTTAATTAAAATCCATGGACAAAGTGGCGTTTTACATTGATGAACATTATAGATACGTTCACATTATTGCTTCCTAATATTTTGGAATATCTGTCAATGTGAATATTCTCAATAATTAAAAACAATTGACTGCTCTAGCTAATATACCAACATTTTTATAAAATGTAGAAAGATTAAATTTGTTATTTGAGATTATTTGCACAAATGTTATATATGTTGATAAATCACACTTAGCAATAGATGTGAATAAAACTACAATATTTTTAGCCAATGTGTAAAACATGGGTACAAATATTGTGTGTAGTGCGACATACAAAACCTGCAGATCAATCCTGTTAGTAATTAATTAATCTTTCCATATACAAATGACGTTGTCCATATAATTTATTTATCATTTCGAATAGTAGAAGAGTAGCTGACTGTTTTGTAATTAGTTTATTTAATAACAATTTTTCAAAAGAAAATGAATTTACTAGTTACATTAGAGGCTCTTTTTTGAGTTAAATTGAAGTTTCGTTTTTTTTTTTGAGAAAATATACCTTATGTTGTTTGTTATTCAGAAACACTTTTATTATGAGTGTGTTCAGATCGACGCATGTGAGAATTTTTTCTTTGAATAATTTTAAAATGTAAATATAACTTGTAATATATTTTTTTTTTTTGTTAAATATTAGTATGAGTGTACAAGCAATGTGAATTTAAACATTGAGAGCTTAGTCTGTACATAAATTGATGTTTTTCGTATGCTTAAAGTATGTTTTCCTTTTTCATTGGATGAAAGTTGTTAAATGTCAAGTTTCGTCAAGTAAAGTTGTATAAAATAAAATATTAATTATACAATATCTGTTCTTTTTTTTGCAAAAACATTATACAATGTTTTTGAAACGAAGTTCTTTTACGTAGCTTACATTGGAGTGAACTGGCAGAAATCGTTACACAAGAAAAAAGCGTTAGGCTTAGTTTTCCCTCTCATTTTCTTTCTATTTTAGTCGGTTTTATAAAAGAATATTAAAAATTTATTTTTGGTATTGTTCTAATTCACAAGGGGATTTAGTAACAATTTCATTTATTGTCATTTAATTATTAATAATTTAATTTAAATAAATTATTAATAATTTAATTTAAATAAATTATTAATAATTTAATTTAAATAAATTATTAATAATTTAATTTAAATAAATTATTAATAATTTCTTTCACTGTCTATTATTTAATATATAACAAGTGTAACTTTGTTCAAACATGTGGCAAGACTTGTCACATTTCTTTTAGTTTGCATTGTCTATCTTTAGTTTTGTATATGATATATTTATAATTCTCATTAAAAGCTGTTCTGCAGTTGTACAATTATGGCTTAAAAAATTATTTCCATCATAGCAAAAAATATATATATTCATTATAAGATGGTAAAACCACTAACTTAAGTTTAAACCTTTTAGTTTTTACTCTAGTAACTGCTAGAAATCATGTTAGAAAAAATAAATCCATTTTAACTTCTTTTATTGAAGTATTAAATTAGGTTTACATTGATCAAATGAAAAGCAAATGATCTATTCTAACAGCCATATAATCAATAAAAACAATTTACACTTTTTACATCCCCATTAGATGTTCAGCCATATTCACATTGCTCATTCTTAAATGAATATGTTAATTAAACGTCCTATACACTAAGCTGAATCGCAAATATCTTAGACCAAGTGGTGGATATAAAAAAAAAAGGTTTTATTTCTGTCTATGGTATACTATTGATAGTTTGGTCTAAGATCACTGAGATTAGTTCGTTTTTAAATGATTAATCATAGATATCTTCTTTGTCAGCAACATATTGGACAATGTCTTTGGGTTTAAGAAGTCTCTCAGCATCTGAATCGGGGATTTCAAAGCCAAACTCATCCTCCATAGCCATGATGATTTCAACATGATCAAGGGAATCCAGCCCTAGATCATTAATGAAGTGGGATTCAAGAGATAACTGAAATAAGAAAAAAATTACTTTAGTAATTTCAATATATGGTTAACATAAAGTTAGTTAAGTTGGAAAAAAATAAATCTGTAATTAAAGTTTGCGCAAGACTAATATAAGTTTTGATAAAACAATGATCGAACTACCTTCTCTGGGCTAATTTTGTCATATAGTTGGAGTACTAGAATCACCCTACTTTGAATAAGATCGAGTGTAAGAGGAGGCCCACCGCTATAGTTCCGAACTCCGATTTTCTGTTTCTGAAACAAAATTGAAAAAAATAAATGTAGAGTACCTGAGTTGAAACCAGTTTGTCGTAAGCCTTGCACACTTTCATCACTCGTTCTTCGATCTCCTCTTGTGTTATTTTACGCACGGGCCCGGTAGCGAATTGTCGTTTACGCTGATATTGAACCTAAACATTATAGCACCACTGTACTTTCGTTATGCAATAACAGAAATAAGGTTATGTTATTGATTGTATATAAAACCTTAGATAATACATTAAATTTGAAAATTAAATCTAACCAAGTGATATATTCAACAAGAAGTTAAATTAATCTTTTGATAGACGTTAAATAATGTGTATTGATCGAAAATGCCTTACCCCATTTTGTAACTGCTGAATATTATATGTTCTAGCAATAGCCTTAACTGTATGGTATTTTTGCTGTAACGTTACAGATGATAATCTGCATACTACAGGCGTTTTGTAAGTAGTGGATTTTCGTAATAATCCATTAAAAGCATTTCGAACAAGATTTGCTGCAGCCATTTTTTCGCTTCAATGTTCCATAGACAAATTTGTACAGATGACAACAGCAGACTAATGTTACTAGTAATCACGATAAGTAAAACCTTCAACTTTTAACTAGTTCACAAAATATGCATTGCTGCAACCATAGACATAAACGAAATTGTACTACAATTAATACCCAACACACATATATAGCTGTAGCTGAATATTATACCAAATATGTATTGATATAAAAATACTTTAAATTTCTTTAAATAACTGATATTCTGTAAACCATCACCTCAAAGAGAGAGGAGATCTTAGCTTAGCAGTGTGACATAAATAGGCTGTTACTTTACTTTAAAATCTTTAAATGCAATAAAGTATTTGTTATGATAATTATATTGCATTGACAATTATATAGTTCATGCATTTAATAAAGGTGGTTTGTATGATAACGCATACTTTTATTTATAAAAAATAAATAATACTGATATACCTGCTGTGATTGATCACTATTAAGGCAATATGTTTTCATAAAATTATTGGTTACTCTATAATTAATCTATTCAAATTTATCATGGATATGCTATGTAGTATGTAGTGTATGTAGAATAAAAGTTACAACTAAATTGTCAAGTTCCAACTTGTCAAATCATAAATGGCATTTTAATATTGTTTTGTGCAGACGTATGTTGGAAATGATTTTATTGTTTTATAAATAAATTAATAAAAGAAATGGGTAACGCGGATACGAAATTAAATTTTAGGAAAGCTGTTGTTCAGCTTACATCAAAATCTCAGGTAATTTATAAAATAACGTCATACACAAGTTATGTTGTTTCGAAGTTTATTGATTAAAATTATAAATTTTAGCCTATCGACGCTTCTGATGAAAGTTTTTGGGATCAATTCTGGTCAGAGACGGTAACAAATGTACAAGATGTGTTTGCTTTGGTACCTGGGGCGGAGATACGTGCATTACGCGAAGAATCACCAAATAATTTAGCAACACTTGTATACAAGGCTGTTGAGAAGTTGGTGAAAATTGTTGATAGTAGCTGTAGGACTCAGCGTGAACAACAAACAGGTATGCCCTTGAATATTTGATGCATTTCAGTTTTAAGTCAGTTTTGTTCAGCATATGTTTGTAAATTGTACCTTATGAATTAAATCTTATGCGAAAATTAAATTAAAAGTACACATTATTCAAGGAGAAATACTTTAAGCATTATTAACATCAATATAATCTTATACTATTAATATGCCTTAGTCATAAATATTTTTATAAGATGAGCTTTAAATTTGTTTATTGATAAATGTAATATTATCTAAATGAAAGGGTGTAGTGACTTATTAGTCAGAGACATAGGTGTTAAATGGTAACATATTGTCTAGATCTTGTTTCTTTGAACATAATTGATTATATTGGGGAGTAGTGCTGGACGTAAAGAGACTATTTTGGCATAAATTCCCTGAATATCTAAATCTAATATTATAAATAGCTCAAACATCATGTTATATATATTACCATATCGACACCAAAACTTTATACTACGCTAACTCGAAAGTGTGCGCACACTCTGCTAATAATTGTTAGCGTAATATAAATAGATTGATTTCAAATATTGCCTTTAGTTAGCGTTGTATAAATTTGTAACTTTGTTAATTTTGTATATTTCATCACAATTTTATTAATACATATAAAATAACATATTTTAAGCAACTTGGCACAAAAAAATGATTTTCACTAAAATTTGAGTTAGCGTAGTATAAATTGTAGGTGTCGATATTAACCTTTAAAATTTAGCTAAATATACTCGAGCAGTATCAAGATTAGTTAGTAGTCTTTATAACGTGCACAGAATATATTTTTATAACCAAAGATTTTATTCAACTGAGCTAATTGAGGTATTATTTTCCTTAAAATTAAGTTTGACAGAGCTATAGTCTAGAATTGTTATAATTACAAATTTACCCATTGCATATTCTATATAATTAATTTCTTTGAGGTGTAGTATATATATCTTTATACTGAGTCATAGATATAGCAACTGTAATTCATCATAAATGACATAATACCATAACAATATCATATTTATTTGAAAAATATTTAATTAAAACATCTTAAATAAACATTTAAGAAACTTCTAATAATAAGTCAGTGTATTTTCAGAATATTGTAGTATCCTTTCATATTACCTATATATAATAACCTTTTATCTAATATTCACACCAAACCTATTTTTTTTATTGGCTTAACTACCTCGAGGATAATTTTACAACAATAATCACTTTGAATTAAAAAATGTAGATTTGAATATAGAAAAATATATTTGTATGTTAAAAATTATGTCTTTCCCTATATTTTCATTAGTCTATGTTTGGTGTATCTATCTTGACCCTACTCTATATATCTTGTACTAGACTTAATAACTAGAATTAGGTGTTAATCAAGTCTGTGTAAATTACTAGAAGTACTATGCTGTATGCATGATGTATTTTATTGCATAGGCGTTAAAGATGCTAGTAGCCATCTACCAAACTCAATCAATAAGACCAACTCAGGTGTGCTTCGGGGTTCACACACTGGTCCTATTTTGTTAAAAAAGTTATTAATAACTTATCTTTTTATAATTTAGTTTAAGACCAAAAAGAAAACGAATAAATGAGTAAATTGAGGAATCAAAATAGATAATAGACATAGAAAAAAAAATAACATATTCTTAAATTGATGATATCTAATATTTTCTTGTAGCTTTAAACTGTTCGAGATTGCTGACGCGTGTCCTGCCTTATATGCTTGAGGAACCCGAATGGCACAGCTTCTTCTGGTCGTCGTTGCCGGCTGCTTCTGAGAACGATTCCGTACCACTAGCACAATCGCTCATCAATGCTATCTGTGTAAGATTTTTTTTCTGATATTTCCGAGTACAGGTACAGTTTGATAGAACATCTCTGATTACAGTTGAAGGTAAATATAACGAAATTTCATCGTGTAATTTTATTTACAGGATCTCCTCTTTTGTCCAGATTTCACAGTCGTGAGCACGAAAAGATCGGGGCCTGTGAGTTCTTTCGTCATTGTTCATCTTCATTATTTCTGAATATGACTCATTTAACGTATATTCATGCGTGCAAAAAATATACCTCATATATTTCAAACAGAAATAAATAAGGGCTAATCCAGAATCTCTGAATATTTTTTATCACACTAGACCGACTTGCATAATTCTTAAACTTGATGAAAAATAAAGGATCATTAGTTTCCTAGAATATGGAATTTCCGTAAGATTTTAATCAAGAATAGAGTATTGCACGTGGATGTCCGCATCGCTCGCTAACGGGTCCCCCCCCCTAGGAGCGCGCGGAGGAGCTGTCGTCGCTGGACAGCTGCGAGTACATCTGGGCGGGCGGCGTGGGCTTCGCGCGCAGCCCGCCGCGCAGCGCGCAGCACGAGGCGGCGCGCGCCGAGCTGCTGCGCCTGCTGCTCACGTGCTGCGGCGAGACCGTGTACAAGCCCGCCGCGCAGGCCGCCTCGCACCACAACAAGTGGATCGCGTCAGTACCGGATACCGGATACCGGATAGTTCGAGGGAAAATCAAAATTCACAGTAGAGAGATTTAGAATTCGGAGGACCCCGGGGCTCCTACTTATTTTCCAAATAAATTGAATTTTTTTAGTGAGGTATTTCAGTAATTGATTGCGAAATAATTATTTTAACGAACAATGAGATACAGTAAAACACAAGAGTGGCACTCGTATTTTACTATATTGACATATATTAGATGTATTTACTCGTCGGAATCGTAATGCTTTTTGTTTTACAAAACTCTCTAGATCTCTCTCTAGAACCTCCCCCTAAATTCGGCCCTGCTTATTAGCTAAAGACGCGTACAAAAAGCGCTGTGTAAAAATACGGTTATTGTAAATGACAGAACTCGCAAAGGGTTAACCTTGACGACAAGAAGAACTATTGTTTTACTCAAAAGCATCAGAATTGTCACGGAGTGTTGTTTTTAAACAGATATTTAACAAGTCCCGAAAACCGTCACGCGTTGCCTCTGTTCACTTCTTTGCTGAACACGGTGTGCTCGTACGACCCGGTGGGGCTCGGCCTTCCGTACAATCATTTGCTGTTCGCTGACACCTTGGAGCCTTTAGTTGAGGTAAATCACGAGATGTTTAATTTGAATTAAGCTATTTAGTTTAGCTTACAGCTAAATTTGTGTGCCTGATGAAATAATAAAATCTAAAACTTGGCGATATTGACGAAGGAAGAACGACGTTTTTGTCATTATTACGTTGTTTACATTTTATTAAAAACTATAATTACCCATTTGTATGCCTAAAATGTTTTTACTCAAATATGTAGAAAAAAAAAAATGCTAATCTCAATCGACTTTTGTTGAATTTTTTCGAAAATTTCCTCAGACATGCTACCAAGTAATAGTTGCTTTGAAGATTTTTAAACTTCAATTTAGACTCACTTTGAGACGGACACATGGAAATTTTATTAAAATTTGCTATTGTTCCATCGTGTCCCTTGCAGGTAGCGCTCCAAGTTTTGATCGTGACTTTGGACCATGACACAAGTAATGTCGTCAACGAGGATTCTGATGAGGTATTTTAAAATCTACTTTTATTAAACCATTTGTACCTTACTTTGTGCAAGTCTGTCTGGGTAGGTACCGCACACTCATCAGATATTCTACCACCAAACAGCAGTCATCAGTATTGTTGTATTCCAGTTTGAAGGGTGAGTGAGCCAGTGTAACTATAGGCACAAGGGACATAACATCTTAGTTCCCAAGGTTGGTGGCGCATTGGTGATGTAAGGAATGGTTAATATTTCTTACAGCGCCATTGTCTATGGGCATATGTGGTGACCACTTACCATCAGGTGGCCCATTTATTCGTCCGCCAACCGATACCATAAAAAAAAAATTGAAATAAGTAGAATTTACCCAGAGGTCGAAATTCGACCTGAATTATTGCTGAAGTTTTAGGAAAACATTGTTTTTTTTTATTAGACCGTTTTTTGAAGATCGAAATAGACGTGCTCAGTGCCGGTGTAACAACACAGGGGACTGAATATCGTAGCTCCTAAGGTTGATAGCGTATTGACGATCATCACTGCCAATTTATTTGCAGTGCTGACCAAGTGCCACCCTGTTACCTACTGTTTAATAATAAACCATATGCACTGTTCTAAAAAAACTGGGCAAATGTTAACCATTTTATTCCTGCATAGTAATATAACTTCAAGTGGGTATATATCGTCTTCAATTGCTCTAGCGGCTTCCTGATAACCTCTTCATCAACTACCTATCCCGTATCCACCGAGACGAAGACTTTCAGTTCGCCCTACGAGGAGTGACACGACTCCTCAATAATCCTCTTCAGCAGACCTACCTCCCCAATTCAAGTAAGAAGGTGGCCTTACATCAGGAGCTACTCGTCTTGTTCTGGAAGATGTGTGACTACAATAAGGTATATGAAATTTCACGACGCTCAGAGACTTTTTCGAATTCAGCTTACTCACGTTAACTCGTATTAACATATTGTTAAGTGATTATGATGCTAGGAAAACTGGTTCTGTTTTTCGACTTTTGATTTCTGAGAAAGTTTAATAATCATATGATCCATTAACATACTTACAGAATCCTGTAAATGCCAAACCGAAGACTTTTATTAGTAACAAGTCGTTGGAGATTAACGGAGTGTCACACCCGTTTAAGTAACTTCCAATTCTTAGTTTAATGGCTTTTAGTTGTGCCACAGGGATTAAGTAACTTTAATATTGACGTCGGCACGTGGCAATTTTGATTACTCACATAAGTTAAGGTTATTTGTGTCGATCGTATGCGGTTCTACAACAGGATCCCAGAAAGCGTTCGAAATGCCTCTGTTGCCAAATTTCAAAAATTTTTTAAAGAACGTTTGTGTGCAAAAGGTTATTGTACAATTAGTAGATAGTACACTTTGGGAATGAAACGATCGCCTCCTGGCTGTTTCTATTCATATTCAATATATGTAAAAAATAAAATTGACAAAAAAAAGATCCGCTGAGTTTCTTTCGCCGGTTCTACTCAAATCTTCTGAACCGTTTATTTGACTATTAATAAGTTAGTGTAATGCTTCTATATATAATATAAATATAATATAAAGGAATTTGAGTTTGAGTTCGATAATTGCCCGACATATTTTGGGGATCGACATCTTCCAATTGAATCTTGTAAATTTGTCAGAATTAATAGTTTTAACAGAATTTAATTTGAATTTAAAAATATCTCGGATGTCTTGGATAAATCAAAACGCCAACCTAACTATGTTATTTGTTTTTAGAAATTCATGTACTACGTCTTGAAAAGTAGTGACGTTCTCGAAGTTCTGGTACCGATATTGTATCACCTGAACGATTCGCGCGCTGACCAGTGTGAGTATACCGCAGTATGGGACCATTCGTTTATTACGTTAGACTATTTTCGCTAGTTTTTGACCCCTCTCTCCCTAATATAAGAAAAAATAAGAACTGGCCGACCCCCTCCCTCCCTGTTTAATAATATTCCGTAAGAATCTAAACGAGAAAATGAATACACGTTTGGTTAATTTTACTGTTTATTTTTCAAATTAACAACTTTTTGAAATGTGTTTATCTGTAATTTCAAAGGTTCTAAAGGCATCCGTGCGAACCACAGCAAACCTTGCCGCGTTTTTTCAAATAATTTTAATTTTTTTGATCTTACGTAGTAACTATCGAAACTTCTTCCCACCCCACCGACCGACCCACCTTCCCCCCTAAATCGTCTTACGTAATAAATTATATTGGCCCCTATATGTAACGAGTACTTAAAAGTTTATTAAATTATATAGCCTAAATTCTTTCAATACTAAATCTGGGGAGATATTGATTGACGGATCGATTGACTCATCAGTTATACTTATGTAAATGTCGTATAAAATGGTATATATTTACCGAACCGAACTATTTATATAATATATCCACCGTACAGCAAAAGATCCATATATTTTGTCTTATGTTAAAATGACTTAAACTGTTTTTACTGATAACTATTCGCTTGATGGTCATTGAAAAAATCGAAACTTTTTTTGTCCTTTTATCCGTCAGATAAGTTAATTCGCTGGTTAGTTATTCGATGATTTAATGTTCAGCTCTTAATGTAACAATGACTCGTACAATGTTTTCAGACCCGTTCAAAGCTTTCTTTTTTGGATAAAATAATATTATGAAATTAATAACTTTAGATAAGTTTTGTAATATGAAAGAACATGTCTCAGCTCGCGTGGGCCTGATGCACATCGGCGTGTTCATCTTGCTGCTCCTGTCCGGCGAGAGGAACTTCGGCGTTCGTCTCAACAAGCCGTACACCGCCACTGTGCCCATGGACATTCCGGTGTTCACCGGCACTCATGCGGACCTGCTGGTCGTCGTCTTCCACAAGATCATCACCACTGGGCACCAGAGACTGCAGCCACTATTCGATTGTCTGCTCACGATCCTCGTCAATGGTAATACTTTAAATATATATTTTTTTTTGTATATAAAACGCACAGATTTTGTGAATTACAATATAATGATTTGGAAATTTAAAACATAATTTCAGTATCACCGTACCTGAAGACTCTCTCGATGGTGTCGTCGACGAAGCTGCTGCACCTGCTCGAGGCGTTCAGCACGCCGTGGTTCCTCTTCTCGAGACCCCACCACCATCACCTCGTGTTCTTCCTCCTCGAGATGTTCAACAACATGATTCAGTATCAGTTCGACGGTAAGGGAGCCGACCGCGAGGCGCGGCCGAGCCGAGCCCGCACGGGGAGTGCCAATAGCGCGTGTGCCCGCAGGGAACTCCAACCTGGTGTACACGATCATCCGCAAGCGCGGCGTGTTCCACGCGCTGGCCAACCTGCCGCACGAGCACGCCGCCATCGCGCGCTCGCTGGCCGCCGCGCGAGCGCCGCCCGCCGCGCTGCCCAGGTGAGGCCCCGCCGCCGCCCGGGCCCTCGGGATACGCTGTGGCTAATGGCACCCCGCCCGCAGGTCCCGCAGCGCGGAGTCGGTGGCGGAGGCCGCCATGGAGGGGTCGCGACCCGCGCAGCCCGCGGAGCCCGGCACGCTCAATGCGACGCTGCCCGACACGCCAGGTGACCATGAGACGTCGAACGACTTAAACGACACATGCCATGAAAGACTTATTTGATTTCGAAACGTTCGATCTGCATGATTTATTTACAATTGAATCGATCCCCGCCAGCGATCGCGACGATGACGGAGCGCGAGTCGGCGCACCCGCCGGCGCGCGAGCAGCTGCTGCCGCGGCGCGACGGCGACGGCGAGGACCGCAGCCCCGAGCGCGCGCGCGTCGCGCAGGTGCGCCCCGCGAGTGGGGGGTGATGCCGCTCTTTTTGAAATGTTAACTTCTAATGGGAGGGTTGATCGCTTCGTTACGTAACGCGTTACGGCGCCGTACGCATACGGCAGCGGTAGGCAGATTCATCCTCTCTCACTCTGACCCACAGCGCTAGCATTATTTTATACAATTTAAGTTATCAATTCTGTCGGACGTCCCGAGACGCACACGTATTTTTTTTTATTTTTAAAATGTATTTATGCTCGTGATAATTGAGTCGGCCATCTTGGGAGACTTCTGTCAAGTAGGTTTGCATTTATCTAAAATGTAATGTTATCGTCAAAATCTATTAATTCTTATGCCTTGATAATAATATTTCTCATTTGAATTTAATTAAAACTTCATTAATAGAAACTATTCACTATATTAAAGCACACGACCGCTTACTAAGTTTGATTTAATAGTGTTATCTCACAGAAGGAGGGGCTGCGCGTGGGCGCGGAGGCGGGCGGCGCGGGGGACGGGGAGTGGCGGCCGAGCGGGGAGTGGGTGTCGAGCTGGCGCGGCCGCCTGCCGCTGCAGACCATCATGCGCCTGCTGCAGGTGCTCGTGCCGCAGGTGGAGAAGATATGCATCGACAAGTGAGTGCTCGCCGCCCACACGTAAATCACGTCGTTAAACTGCAACGATTACTATGTTGCAAGTTATATTTGAAAACGTTAATGGATTAGATGAATTGTCTTGCTGTTAAAAAAAATATATTTTATCTGGTAAAAACAAATGTTCCATTGACTGATTACCTCTATCCATAGATAAACCAACCGCGTCTACCTATAGACAAAAAATGCTGTATAAAAACATCTACTTCAGCTCCATTAAATTGATATTTTTTTAGCATATCAAGTATTTTATTTAGGAGGTAGTAGATTGCAGTGAACAATATTAATGTCGGTATTAATTTCGGTCCACTCCAGGGGTCTGACGGACGAGTCGGAGATCCTGCGCTTCCTGCAGCACGGCACGCTGGTGGGGCTGTTGCCCGTGCCGCACCCCATCCTCATCCGCAAGTACCAGGCCAACGCGGGCACGGCCGCCTGGTTCCGGACCTACATGTGGGGCGTTATATACATACGGTATGTGTACACGTACCGATTATGTTTTGGATCAAGGCTGCCAAGGTCCTAGGTTCGAATCCGGAACGAGCCTATAAAAAGCTATCGGGTTTGCCTCAATCAATCAATTTATCCAATCGGAATACTTCATTCAAGTATAGCCTACTTACTATAACGTACCTTTGAACCGTCATTTCACAGGATTGTATCAGGTGTAAAGCTATCGCCGATTCGTAATGTAGATTCTAATTAGAAAAATACTCAGTGTCAGTCCGGACTTGACAGAAGAACGTTGGTGGAGCTACGTCGTATTAGAACGAAAAATTAGTTTGTAAAAGTTAAAAAAATCAATGTTATAAAAAAACATATATGCATAAGTTGTAACAGTTACTATAAAAATCACTATAAAAATGGTTTTCCCTTTTTAATCATAATCACTTTTATGAGTAATACAACAGATTTAGCGTAGACTAGATACCGCATGTTTATTAGATAGTATGGAAACCGAGCGTGTCATGTTATTTACCTACGATGACGTCACCACGATTTATGGCACAGACTAAATAAGGCTTGTCAAGTTTATACATAGCACAAATTTCGGACACGCTTGGTCGAACGATTTGCGGTACGCAACCTACTCTAAATCTCTTAAAATTACTGATTACTAAAACATTTTAGCAAGTAACACGGTCCAATTTAATAAATATTTTGTGTCTGTTTCCAGCAACGTGGACCCGCCGATATGGTACGACACCGACGTGAAGTTGTTCGAGATCCAGCGAGTATGATCGTAAGCTCCGCACACACACATAGTTACATTTTGTAATTTTGAATAGAATAATTTAATGTAATATGTTGTTAAAACATCACATCGCTGGATCAAATTATTTATTGCACTTGAGGAAAATATATATTTATGAATATGTTATTTACTGAAGATAGAACGTAACTAGGAACACCTGTATGTAGTCTTCGTCATTCAGATATAATGTAAAATATGTAAACAATATTATAATTATGAAAAAACTTATGCGCTAAATTTAAATGTATAAGAAAACCATATCTAAAAAATATATGAATATCGTTCCGACACGTGGCGAAATATTCGTCCTGTCTCTCTTTAACTTCACGGAAACCTTTCTGTGAGAAAGAGATGAAGCGAATGTGTTTATTTCGATATCACATTCGTTTAATCTTTTTCTCACAAACCGTATAATGTAAAGTTAAACAAATCTCATGTCAAATCGGATGTCAACATAGATATTTAATTCAAAATATCCGTTCGGATATGAGATATGGCCCTGCCTAGTGTAATACAAGCTGAACATCATACGAGGCGTTCTTACCCGATCCCAATTAGCCCCAATAACTGTTCACCTCAAAATATTAAACATCACTATTCTATATAAATTGAAGTTTTTATGACGTTTGTTTACATTTTGTACAATTTAATAAACGGATCATATGTAACTACCAACTACTAGATAAGTGTATATAGCACTTCAATACACACGGTTGGCGCTGCCAATTATAAATGTGGGTAATTGCTTTTATATTTGCGAATATCTATTTATTTCATTAACCTAAATTTTAACAGACTTACGTATAGCCTATTCCAATGGAAGTCGGAAAAATGATAAACAAACCTTAGATTTGCGTATTTCTTGCGATTCGCATATAACTCCGCTGTATTGTGCACTACTGGGAGTTTATGATTAATATATTCATAACGCAACACTATTTCACTTAACTATTTCTTTCCACTTTAATTCTACATTCAAAATTCCGATAACAGTTTTGTCGCCGTTCAAAACGCCATTTTTTCGCAAATCCATAGTGAATATCATAGATTATTCAAGCCCTCGACCAATGATATCGCGTCAAAATGTTGTTTCATTGGTTTTTCTCCTCTTTTCGTTAGAATAGAGTATATAAAGGTTGTTTAGCGGGTGTTTTTTAAATTTCATTGATTTCTCTCTTTCTTGCTTCATTGATTTGTCAACCGAAAGAAGAAGACAGCATTGTTTAGTTAATACACCTTATATAAGAATCATATTTAAAACCGGATAAATATAAATATTACTGTAATTTATTGGTCCTTCTAGTTTTTTCACGCTTCAGTCAAAAATCTTACATATTATTTAAGCACAGCTATTAGTAGTGTTATTTTATAAAACTTTCTAGTTTATAGCTTGTCATTTTTAATCTATTTTGGAAGGCAAATGTTACCTCGACTAGATTTTATTATTTATAAATTAATTTGTCGTGTCCTATACTGTTTCCTGTAGTCGTACGCGCTGACTTGTGGAAGAACTTTTTAAAATTAATTGTTTGGAATCTCCTGCTAAGGTAAAAACTTGACTTTGGAATTCATAACCTCTAAAGAACACTCGGTCTTTTAAATTTGATCGTACGTCTTGTACGAGTCGTTTTACCAAAAAAGATAGATATGAACGCCAGCAATGTCTATTTTTCAAGACATTTCTAAGAATATTACTTTAAACTTTCCCTTTATGTATAATATGCTTGAAATTTAAATAATTATTATTTATTTAATGTGTGGCAATAAAAAGGTTTCATTCTGCAAAAAAATAAATTGTCAGGATAAAAATATCCCACACTAACACTGCGAGGCGGCCTGCAAGTCGTCGAGTGATAAATGTTATCGACATTGTATTGTGTCAAAATTTAAATTAAATGTATTGCCACCTTCATTTAAAAAAAAAATTAAATAAATATTAGTTGTTATCCACACACAAGTACGATTCCTGGATTATTGTTCTGGGCTGTAATTTAAATTGCTTAAAAGTATAATTTATTAATCACAAATCATAATATATCTTTAAGAGGCTACTTTGATATTATGTAAGTTGTACAAATCGAATCAAATCCCAGAATAGATAAGAGAAAGAAGAACCGGTGAAAGAAACTGCGCAATTTATTTTTTTGTCAATTTATGATTATTTACGTATATTCAATATCAAAAAAAAAATAGCCAGGAGCGGATCGTTCGGTCCGCTTTTCGTCTTATTTTAATTTTAATATAATTCTAAAGAAATCGTTTTATTTCGTTAACAGATTCATAGTATTCGTTAATGTATAAATTATTTTATTATATTTCGTGTAAATAATATAATATTACAAATATGCTTCTTGAAAATAATTGACTGCTTTGAAATTTAAATTAACAAATTTTAAAAACATCATTCTCGATTTACTTCCAACATAAATCGATAATCGATCTTAAATATCGATTACCGTACCGAGTTAATAGTCGAATAACCCGGTGGACAGAGTATAATATAATTTGGTACTGATACATACTTTATCCTTTTTTTGTTTTACACATTAGAAAGAGATAGTAAATAATAATGCCAGCTATAAACTAGGAATCTCAATAAACTAGTTTACAATATCGACGAACATGACGCAATTTATATTTATGTTAGAACTATGCCAAGAATAAAATTAGTTTTATCGAATAATTTTTTAATCTTATATTTAAGTCTTCTTTAGTCAATCGCTATTTAAAAATGTTGTTCATGTATACTAATATCTTATGTAAAATAGTGAGATTATAAATTTAAACGTTGAATTTTAATTCCAAATTATATGAATACATTAAGTATTGATTCGTACCTGTTCTAATGACTTATGATGTAACGAATTGATAACTTTTTTTTAAAATTGTGTTCTATATTTAAAATTATTGACAATTGTACTTATCTAATAGAAACAGAAAAATACGTAATATAAACATGAAAATCTTGTTCTTTGATTATTTTATTATCTTAACTATCTATTCATTGTTAATGTCGACCCCTCAAGGGAAACACAAATTTTAAATATGAAAATCTTTTGAATATTGTAACACAGTGCAGGGCCATGTACAGAGTAATAAAAACCTGGAAACTATTTACTCTGTTCTACGAAGTGATCATCCAATCAGATTATATCAAAATGAAAATTCTACAATGTCTCTTTATTTTTGGAGAAACAATTATTTTTCCAAGAGACAAGGCAAAAGTAATCCACCATACAGCCCTTTCTTTATTTCTACCGTGTTACAAATTTCAATTTGATTTTCCGATTTAAATGGTTAGTCTAATATTAATCACTTTTTAACCAATGTTATTGTGATAATGGGCATATATATTTTTTAATATTAATATTAAATGACAGGCATTTCATTTCATTTTATAAAAAGGTTTTTAAGGCTTCCTAATATTGAACTTGACTCCTAGTCACATGATTTTTATTTAATTTAGATTATAATATCAGGATTGCATTTTATTTTGTCGGTATGTTTGCTACTATTGGTCTTTATTCACATTCCATTTTATACTCTGTGGCTTTTTTAAAGCATAAAATTCGATTTGAATTTAATTCGATTAAAATTTGTGTCTTGAATTTCCTATAAACGTACTACCTAGGTATTCATTTATGATTATAACTAGCATTGTTTAGTTAGAGTAAATATATTTATTTTATAATATCACTAATGTACTTAATGTTATTGATTGAAATACATGGAAACGTGAGCTTAATTTTAGTTTTTCTGTTCTTCCTTAATTTATCCCCATCCCATATTTTTTGCTGAAATTATTGAGATGACAAACTATGTTGTATTGAATTAAGGATTATAAAATTAAATTAAAAAAAAATTGTAAGTTTTTCACAGAATACTTCACGACAAAGACATGGCGCAGGCAGTCTTGTCGCTACAAATGTCGAGCATGACCCTTATTGGTGCAGGTGATTGTTCTGCCAGATTTCATACAAAACTCGCAGGTGATTCCGAGGTGTTTCCTCCGCCGAACTCGCGAGGAAATATGAATACAAAAAATATAGGCTATTCCACGAACGGAGATGTATTGGCGAATACCAATCACGGAGCCGGCAGAACGGTGCCGTTTAGTAAAATGGCTAGGCTGTTCATTAGATGGCTAATTCGGTGGTTATGTCGCAGGTAAATAGCTTATTTGCCTGCGTCATCGCTCGACTTATGAAAAATTGTATTAGTCTATGTAGTTATGTTGGTTACTCTTTGCTTTGAAATAAAAATGAAAACATTGGTAAATATTTGTAATCAGTTGTTTATTAAAGAATTTAATTAACAAAATAAATAAAAGATAGAGACAGTTACAATGTTTTATTCGAAGCGTCAGTTACAAAGACGAACGCAGTCCCTTCTATAAAGGTACATACAAAAATAACATTGTTCATCAACAACGAACGCGAAATAAATACATCACATTAAATATTAACTAACATGACTAGTCTAGTTTACAATAATCTATAACACAGACTCCACTAAGTTTTTTTTTATGACACAGTTTTAGCGGGCAACATTATGATAAAAATATACTTAGTGTAAATTATTTAATTTCACTAAGTTGTCGCAATAAAGCAATATTTATACTAAAGAGAATAAAGTCGATTTTAGTAACTTAAATCTAAGGCTCTGATAATGATGGGATGTCACCAAATTATTATACACTGTAAAACTCATTATGTTTTTAAATCACCAAGGGAAGCGAAATTAGGATATTTTGGCCTTAGATGTATTTAAAATTAAATTTAATTTTAAGTAAAAAAATACTTTGCTACACTAAACACTGGACGATATATTAATTCCATTGATTTTTTTGTCTTTATTTAATACTACAAAATAATGCTACATTAATTTATTAACAAAATATAAGTGCATTATAAAATTTATTAATGCCTTGAAATTGAAGTGATAATCTATTCCCAAAAGGAATGTAATTGTGTTTGACTCGAAAATTCTAAATATATACGTGTATATGAGTATAAAATAAAGGGTGTATTTCTAATGAGTTAATTTTTTATTAGTACACCTTGGACAAAAGATTAAAATAAACAAACAAATTGTAGAACAAAATAAAAGTTGCTCTTAAATACAGAGCAACTTCGTTTTTTTTAAATTATTATTCTATAACTTATGAATTGATTGTCATGGATATTTTATTATTTTTAGCAAATAAAGATAGCTCTGAAAGTTTTGATTTTCTTGTCTATGCCCAAACTATTTATTTATAAAAACTTAAATTGATATAATTATAAATTATCAATACAACAATTTAAGAAGTCCGTGAGTCCAATGTGTGGGTATTTTTTTGCAATTGAATTCGTACATGATGTAAACAATGAAGTTTGAAACTTGATTTTAAATGTTATTTTTTCTAAATAACAATTTCTGTATGAATATATTAAAAACTAGTTAATTCAATCTAATATACCTATATTTAAACAGTACTTTATAACTCTCCCATTTCACGATAAAACAATATTTTCTAATGATTTATTAATCGTTCTAACTTTTGTTTACATTATGTACGAATAATATTTGAATGATATTTAAATATGCACAGATTATAAAATAAAAAATGGAACGCGCGATACATTATAGTAAAGAAACGGAAGCGAATACAAATTTCCGGTAGTGTGAGAAGCGATGTCACTCTCATTATTAATCACTGTTGTTCGTATTAACAAATTGTTAATTACTACAAAACGGGAGTTACCACGGGAATTTGCATTGTTGCTTTCGTTGTTTGTCTTTCTAATATATTTTGACATTTAAAAACGACTGTAGTCCATTTCAAAAGTATAAGCGCCAAAAATACCACAACTTTCTATAATTGTTATTTGTGTGATTCCAAACTACGCGTTTTAACTACACATTAAAAAAAACAAAGTCTGTCTATCTGAACGTAATAAATTAACGCCTTGATGATGTCAGAAAAATTCACGACGATTTGGAACTACAGGTTTGTGCCGCGTAAGCCAATATATGTACCATGATATAAAAGTTTTATGTGTAGCATAATGTACCTACCGAACGTACACGACAATTACACCTTTCATCGAGTGTTCAATGTATATGATATGATTAAAATATAGACAAGCGTATGCCCGACATGCGTTGTAGCGTCTTAAAATTTGAAACGACATTTGCCGTACTCAAATTTATACAAATTACTAGCTGTCATGGCAACTTCTATGACAGTTGATAATTTAAAGAGTAAACGTATCCGTAAATTTTAATCGTTAAGTCCATTAACCTCGAACATCGTATTTTGTATATTTATTATTTACATTTAAATTTCAGACATACATATTAAGACGAAGCTGTTTCGTATTCTATTATCGCCACACAATAGATATTGTGATTAATTTAATTTTATATTATGTTCTTAACGTCTCGCACGACTACTAGTGAAATGGACTATTAGTAATGATCTTTTTACATTCATATTAAAATTCGTAATTCCATATCAGTTCACTTTATATAACAATATTACTAAATAACAAAATAAAAACAAATGAATTTAATCGTATTTGATAAAACTTTGGCCCTTCGCTGTTGTAAATTATTTTTAATAAACTAATTAGTGATTAGTTCGTTTAAATAATTGTGTATTTATTATATAATTAATTTTATTTATTTAATTGTGCGTATAGAATAAAATGAATGCTTTTAGTGTAATTTTTAAATTGGGTGTATCGCATAATGTGTTCTGATATTTAAAATTAGGCCGACATTTTTTTATTTTCATCTAACTATTAATCTAAGAGATAAATATGGCACACCAATTAAATTTTATTATGTTGGTCCGTACACAACACACATAAATATATAATAGTCTAGTTCGTTTGTCTAACAATTACTTAAGTTTAGCCTTAATTAACTCCAAGCCAAATAAAGTGGAATGTTAGAGATCGATAAAAAATATTTTAACGCACCGGAGTGAAATTATTTGCATTCCACTAGAACCATATCGGATGCAAATTAAAACGATCGTACAACAACATCTCGAATAGTTTTTCTTAAATTTTCAACATACTTCTTTACATTTGAGAACATTTCAATCACTTCACAAGCAACACGAGGGCTACTTCGCAGACGAACACACTCCGAAGGAGGTCGGTATCGCGCCCACCGCCGGCCACTATATGATGAGCTCCGGCGCGGGGCAGGGTGTGGGCTAGCTTAGCGCGGAGTAGGCCGGCGGCGGCGGCGAGGGCGCGCGAGCGGGCAGCAGCACCGCGATGTGGTAGGGGGGCGGGGCCTCCGCGCCGCGCGCCTCGCCCGCCGCCTCGCGTTCGGCGCGCGGCAGCACCGTCAGCGAGATGTCCTCGGGCTCCGACAGGGCCGTCTGGGTGAATTTAGAAAATGGTGAATGTTCTCAATTTGTTGTTTATATTTCATAAATAAATATTTAATTTTACGTGCAGTCAGTAATCTGGTTTCTTCTGAAGGACAAAATATTGATAACGGCTGCTTTGTTCTAAGTAGAATATCATGACACACGTGACTAAAATATACACTTACTCTCTTTGACTACGAAACCCCCATGTTGCATATCGAGACTATATACTATGGTATAAAAACGGAATATCCAAATGATAGACTTAAGAAAGAGTTTACATCGTAATAAATGAAATGTCATGCGGCCTAAGATATAAGGAAAGTAAATTAATGTAAGTGGGCCGAGTTGATCCCCCTGGGACTCAATTCAACTCAGACCAGAACCTCGGGAGATTACTCACCTACATCTGAACAAACCCAACCGTCTGAATTTAATGAATTAAGTACGAAATATAAGAATGAAAGCGGTTTCTTAAATGTCATCGTGTTGTAGTTTCTTGGTCAGTCTGTCACGTTGCACACAATCAAAGATCTTAGATAAGTCACAAAACATCTTTATCTAACTTAGGTAACTAGCTTATGCTTGTTTCTTGTATTTTGTTTTTTACGAAAGTTAATAATATCAGTACTAATATTATAAAACACAAGTAACTCTGTCTGTTGCTCTTTCGCGGCCAAAATATTGCCAAAATTTTATGAAATTTTTAATGAAGCAAGTTTGAACTCCAGAGAGGACATACACTTTTTTATACCTGACGACCAATCCCTAGAATGCGAGCGAAGCTGCGGGCGACAGCTAGTTAATTAAAACAATGCATTTATTTAGGACAAATACATGAACTAAGTCTTATATAAAATTATTGTGTCTTAGGTATACCCAATAGAATCAATTTATACTTTAATTAAGTAGGTTACTACGAGCACCTATGACTTGTCGTATTTATTTTTAAAGACTCCTTTAGCTCCTACTATACGTTTTATCAAAATATTCCATTTTCGGCTTGTGCGATTACGGAAGCGAGCCCCTACCTCCCGCGGCGCGGGCGCGCGCGTGGGCGTGCGCGGGTGGCGGCGCGCGGTGGACGACACGCGCTCGGGCGGCGGCGGCGGCGGCGGGCTGCGCGCGCGGCACAGCGACAGCGCGCAGCCCACGCCGCACACGCACGCCACGGCCGCGCACACCACGCCCGCCTCGCCGCTGCTCTCCGCGCTGCTGCCGTTGCCGCGCATCAGCTGCGAACGCGCCAGACACTGAGTCACGTCAGCCGAGCGTAGCGGACTATTCGATACTTTTAGGATTTCATAATTTGCCGACAAATAACAGTAGCATATATTATATTATCACCTCAAGAATGTAGTAAACAAACCGAGGTGTTTTGGGACATTTATTCGGAACGAAGATACAAACTTCTCTTTTATTTATAAAATTTGGATTTATTATTAATCTTCATACACACGGACTCTCCACTTAAGTATAAAGGAAAATATCCTCGATAGTACCAAAATAAGCAACCAGTTAACCAAGTGCTATCGCATGGAGCACATTTGAATTATTCTACCGTCGAACGTCAATCACTGTCAATAGTCTCTACGGATTCGTTTTAGTTGATTTAAACTGTACATAGGAAGGATGTACTACGAGTATATCATGTCTGTGCTTCATAATTGAGAACGCGGTAACAAATTAAGTTGAAAATCTTTGGCGAAGGTGACCAGTGACCACTTACCATCAGCTGTCCCATTTCCATAAAATATAAAAAACACATTATCTTGTCCCCTCTACGTTATTACCTGCCGATCGAAATAATATTTCGCTCCGGCGAGAAACAGGGTCGCCAAGGCAAAAGAAACCAGCATCCCGAACTTTAAATGAGGAGCCATCATAGGCGAGTGGTGGAGCCCCAGCGCTGCGGTCCGCAGCAACGTGTCCGGCGTCACGCTGCGGGCGGCTGCGAGACTTGCGATAGTCGGCTGAGGTGGTTCGGGTGGAATTTCCACATACAGGCTTGACTCTTCATTTTGACGCCTGCTCGAGTGTACAGCTGGCATCGGTGGAGGCCTTGTAACCGAAAATTTTGGTTTATAATTTAATTCTTTAAATAGTATAGAACCACGCCGCTTCCCACTGTCTTTAAAATCAGATCTTGTAAACTAAGCAACGGATTCTAATGCGGTTGTCATCAATAAATAAAGTGATTCAAGAGGAATGTTTATATGTATAATACATGCATAGTATAGTAGAAAAAAGCCGATAATTTAAACTTTCCCAACTGGAACCTACGTTGTAAGTTAACGGGTAGTTAATAAAACATAACTAAATGAAAACATGAAGGACATATTAATGTGAGCGGTCTGAAAATAATTATCGTAAACTAATTTATGATACGTTTAGATTTTAATAACAGTGACACAATATTATCGTATCTGATGAATGCAGCTTTGCGAATTGCTAATGACATAATGTATTGTTGTCAAGCAGACAATTTGTTCCTGTCTCATGTTAAACGCGCGGTAAAATTATAATAGAACCCATAGTGTCGCAGAGGTCTGGGGCGGCGCGGCGCGCAGTCGACGGGAGCGAAGCGGTGCACGGGCGCCGCCATGCCCTTGCGGCCCGCCGCCGCGCACACGCGCCCGCGCGACCTCCCCACGCCTACGTACATACATTACATCATTTTCAGTTTTTAAGTGATTCTACCACCATGTTAACTACGGAGATAAAAAAGTTTTTGAAAGAAAAAATAAAAAATAAACACCCTCTTTTACCCCGAATATTTTGTCTATGAATTATACATTGCCTAAATTTAGTTCTCTAGGATTTAAAATTAATCTATCTCTAGTACATAAAATTAAACTACCAACATAAGCTGTTTGTTTATACATACTTATGTTAAAGAATTTTTCAATATATAGTATAATTAATTAATAATTTATTTATTTTATATATATATTAATTATATAAATATTACAAACGGCAGGTATTGTTTTTCGAAAATTGAGGTCATGTTCATGGAACTATCTCAACTTACTTACTTGATGGTAGGGCTTTGTGCGAGCCCGTCTGGGTAGGTACCACCCACTCATCAGATATTCTACCGCCAAATAACAGTACTCTGTATTGTTGTGTTCCGGTTCGAAGGGTGAGTGAGCCAGTGTAATCACAGGCACAAGGGACATAACATCTTAGTTCCCAAGGTTGGTGGCGCATAGGTGATGTAAGGAATGGTTAATATTTCTTACAGCGCCTTTGTCTATGGGCGGTGGTGACCACTTACCATCAGGTGGCCCATATGCTCGTCCGCCAATCAATGGCATAAAAAAAAACTTCAAAAGCGACGAGCGAGCTTATATTACGACAAAGCTAAGCAATTTTGATTTTTTAATATTGAACAATCTTGTTTTTCTATAAAATATTTTATTGAATCGATATCAAAATACAAATGAATCGTGAAAAAAACATTTTGGATAGAAAACTTTATTGTTTATCTTACCAGCTGATAATGAGGACGGTACGCGGTGGCGGCCGCTATAAGCGCACTGGCTGCGTTTGTCGATCCAGAAATGCATCGGAATTTAGGAAAATAGCAACGCGCAATTTAACTCCTCTTTTGCGTAAAAATATAATATTATTATTTTAATTAAATCATTTCTACATCTTTTAATGCTTGACTAGATTAAAAATATATCTACAGCACTGTAAATACACATTTAAATTGATCTAAACTCTTAAATTAAGGATGGTAAGCTACTGTTAGCCCATTAGTCTTTGTTCAATTTTTTTTTAAATTATACCACATTCTAGTAACTTTTAACTTATTTAATATACATTTTAACACTATTAATATACAATGTTTAATAAACATTACAGATTCATTTTATTGCAATATAGAAATTTCACTAAAATATTAAGAGAATCTTCATTTCATCAATAGAGCGGAGAGCCACTTGACAGCCATTTCTGGGCGGGGTGCGCGCGAATTCGTGAAGCAAAACAAACAGAACTACCAACTTTGTACCTGGAAAATGATGCTTGGAAAATCAATATTTTGCAATCATATGGAAGTCTTCACAGATGTGAAATACCTTAATATACTATATTGTTATTATAATTAACATTTTGATAAACCCGGTATGTTTTTACGTTTCATTTGTGTCATAGAAGGCAAATTTGATCCTTTGAACAATAACATTTATATTTAAACAGAACAAATCTAAATTATAATGGAAGCATTTACATTAATGTTAATTTTCAACAAATTAGTTGAGTGTAATTAATATTTAACATTAACGAAGGAGCTGCAAAATATTTAAAACTTTTAGTTTGAATTTTGCGCTGTTCAGCATTGCCAGATTTATATTTTAAAGTATTATAATTTATTCAACTCAAATGTCTGGTAAACTAAAAATATGTCTTCCAATAGCTCAATGCTATCGGATGATTAGAAAAAATGATTTATCATTTTGTAAAATAAAATATTTTCGATTTTTAAACATCTAAAAGTACCACCAAACTTTTGAGGTATTTCATCTTTACGCTTAGGGATAAACTTTTATGCTGGCAACTCTAAAACAATGAATAAAGAGGGCATAGATATGTCCGGAATTTTCTCGATAATTAAAACGTTTAGAAATTGACTAAAATGTACAAGATTTTTTTTTGTTTAAAAAATTGATATTTGAATATGATAATAAAAAAAAATAATTAATTTCAGAATAAACTATTTCTGTACGAAATCATTTTAAGCGCTTTGCTTTATTTTACTTAATTGACATTTATTTTATTAAGATATCACAAAAAAGTTTTAAATCTTGGATAATATTTATGAACGAAAGCTAAGGTCATATAAATATCATTACAACTGCCAATTGCCATTCGCAGTTCTTTGTTGTTGGTTGTATATGAATGTTAAAATAGCAAAGTTGAAACTACTGTTATTTTATTCGATCTGCCCGACAATAAATTTATAAAGAGTTCTCCGTGGTGACTGGCAAAGTCTACATCAGATATATTCATGTTGCTGTGGGTTTTATTACGGGAAAACCGTAGTGCGTTGCATTTATTTAAATTGCAAAATTCATTTTCTCTCGAAGTGTTGTGGGAAAAGTTTATGATTTTAATATTATAGTTCATTATTCACGCGGTCACTATGTTGATCGCGCCAGCAAACTCGCGGTCTAGGGCTAACGAAAGAAGGGCAAAACCCTACTGCAAATGCTGGAACAAAAAAACACCGGTTCTTTGGAAGCAGTTAAGAGCCTGCAGTTGCGGGGAAGACAATGATGGTGAGTGTTTTCCTGCCTTGGATTGGAGTTATTTAATATAATCAATATATATATATATATTTTCAAAGATTTTAAGGTTGAAACTTAACTTATTAATATTTTCTTCGTATTTCTTAGTGACTGAATGGCGATGGTCGACTCCAGACAGTAGCTCTAGTTGGGTAGTAATTAGCGAAGACAGAAAGCAAGTCACCTTCCACCCTTTCTACAGTTCGGGCACAGCTGCTGCTAAAGGAGATACACCATTGCTGCACAACTACCACTACTACTGGGAAGTGAAAATACTTACGGACACATATGGCACAGATATTGTAAGTATTTATTACTTTTACTTTCTCTACTATATCAATCAATCAAAATCAAAATATTCTTTATTCAAAATAGACTTCTAAAAGCAATTTTGATTCATCACATTACAGTTCTGAACTGAATGTAAAGGCAAACCACTATTATAAATTAAAAAAAAATAATTATACCAATTTTTCTGAAAATATTGTGATTTTGAAATATAGATAAGGATTGTTGACACTGCTGGAATCCAATATTTGTGTTTCATGGATGAGTTCTGTGATTTTTTTTCCATTAAAATATCATTTATAAAATAGAATTAAAGTTTATAAATCAGAACTTTTTAACACAAACATTTTACAAAATAATTATTAAATTTTTAGGAGCTACATAGCAAATTTGTTTTATTTTAGAGAGAGAAAGATTTACTTGTATTTTCTGAGATATTATTTATAGTCTGGGTTTTACAACCTTAATGAAAGTCAATTCAAAGATTAACCTGGCTTAAACCTTAACTTAGGCAGATGGGATTGTTTCCCCCATTGAAAAAAAAAATTAATTGCATCAATATATTTAAATGATTACGATATTATGTGAAAATTATTAAAATCCATGCAAAAATAAGATCTGTATATAATTATTTAAAATATTATACAAAGATATATCCAGCCATTACAAGCTTTAATATACGTAATGTCGCTTTAACAATATAGAATAATTTAAATAAAAATGATCATATATAAAAATTTGAATACAGATTGAGCCCAAGCATTTTTTTACAAATTTGTAATTTATATTTAATTTATAAGTTCATTGGTTTGTTAAACTTTCATGTCTCCTCTACTAGGCTAATGTCCTTTACATTGGGTACCTAACACTGACCCCCTTTCCTTCTCACATGTAAGTGAAGCTGCCAGTAGGAATTTAATTCACGAATACAGTAGAAATATGAGTTAATAGAATTATTTATCAAACTATTTGATAAATGAAAGCTTTTTTTAAGATACTGATAACAATGTATTATTAAATTAAGTTCAATGACAACTATATCCGAATCTTTTATCTATGTGTTGTCTTTATGCTTTCACATTGTCTCGTTATCATAGGACAATACCCCAATTAATTAAATTATCGCTGATAAGACGTCGCATATGACTTTCTGACTCTTGTTCTTGTTTTTTTTTTTTATGGGTAGGCGGACCGTCATATGGGCTATAAACTAAACTGTTTGTATTAAAACGGATATCGTGAGATTCGCAATGACCGCATTTGTATAAAAAACGGAGTGTTGTTAATGATTACATTAACAAAAAAATTAACTCTCTCAAATCTAAAATATTTGGTACTAATTTCATTAATATGTTAAGTTTATTTTATTGTTTTTAAGTTAGCGAACTGCCTCTGAATAGTTAGTCAAATGTTCCTGATGGTATCAACCATCCCTTGCATCGCCTATGCGCCATCAAGTGGCACCAAAATATTATGTTCTGTGTCTATACTTCCACTGACTCAGATGTCAAACCGGAACACATAATTGCTGTTTGGCCGAATATATAATCGTCATTTCGATAAGTATATAAATATTAAACATAATTCACAGATGGTAGGACTGGGCACTAATAAAGTGGACACGGCGGAATCTCAATTCAAGTTTACATCTCTCCTCGGTCGAGATGAAGAGTCATACGGGTTATCCTACACGGGCGCCGTGCGACACAATGCAATGGTCGCCCAGGAGTCCGCCGGTTTCTGCCGCGGGAGCATCGTGGGTGTGCGAGTGGACTTGTGGCGAGGCACTCTCGAGTTCTACCTGAACAGGAAGCCGCTAGGTATGTCCTAATCAATATACTTATAGACTATTCAAACATTTCCAAGCACAAGAGCAGGAAAGACATAACCAACTTTGACATTGATTTGACGCGATATAATCTGTGTTATTCACTATGGATGCGTGAAAAATGGCTTTATTAATGTTGCCGAAGATTTTACCCGAAAATCATAAGTAATGTTTAAATTTAAGATATGTTTATCTTTGCTCCTTATTCAGTCGAAAGACATACAAAGATTATAAAGTCGAAGAGTTAATTTGTGTGAACAGACGAATTTTTGGACGAATAATTAATGTGGATTTAAATAGTTGATTAATAGAAATTGATGACTTCGTATATACAGTGCCATAGCGAAATTACACATCCATAACATCCCTGGTTTATAATGCGATAGTTCTCGTGTGATCACACATCGTGCACTAGTTTAGCGAGACAACAAATATATTTCAAATTACTTTCGATACTTTTATCATACTGTTTAAACAAGTTGTAATTAAAATTAGCCTGATCCTTAGCCTCGGACATTGTTATTACAGTTTATCAACTATTGTAATAAATAGTACAGATTTAATTTTAATTGTGTTCAATATTATCTTCGCGAGACACTATTTCTCACACCGATAATTTAACTTCATATTATAAATTCGAAAATGTTGTCATGGGTACAGAAAAGGTACCTAACACCTGCCACAGAACACAAAATATCCCCTCTCCCCTATAACTCGGACCAAGCCATGGTTCGGGAACTAGTAGACATAATGTCGCCTACATGATGTGTCTACTACTGAATATAGTGTCAATATTTAAAAAAATATAAATGACTCTCCACTTGGCAAAAAAGAGGGTAAGGTCAAAGGATTTCCAAAAAATTGATAACCTTTAATCAAATTTGGACGATTCTGTATCGACTTTTCGTAGTATAAAACCAAAGGTTTAGTAGTTAAAAAAAACATTATTCATAAATATACATACATCATAGTATGTAGGATAATAAGAAATATAGTTATGATAAATGTATATATCAGATGTACAAACTCACTGCAACTTACTGGTCATTATATAATGTAAGATTATTATATCTACGACCACAACTGGTTCATAGGTTAAGCTATATAGTATAGATAAAAGTAAAATCATCACTAATTGCTTAGGGAACAACAATTATGAGTATATATCAATACCTATTACAGATACATAAAACCTATCTCGTGTTCTTTGAAACGTTAAAGTGAGATTGATGAGAATGAGACCACATTGTAAGGAGAAGAACTGGCAAGAATCTCGCTAGTCATTTCCGCTATTTCAATTTAAAAGTTATGAATTAAGATAGTGAAAATAATACTTATAAATTAAGTTATGCCAATCGAATACAATTCATCCAGTATTAATGTGTATATACCTAACGTGCACGTTATCACGCCGCATAAAGAAAGATAAATTGAGCTCAATAAAGACGTCTCTGTCCGGATTTGTAATTTTTCTATCAACTGAGCTATGTCGTGTTTCAATACAGTCGTCTATCAGTGATGACCTGACTAAGACGGGGCGACGTTGCAGGCATATCGTTCTACAACCTGCGCCGCCACCAGGCGCTGTACCCCATGGTGTGCTCGACGGCGGCGCAGTCGTCCATGCGGCTCATCTACGCGGCGTCGTGGCGCGCGTCGCTGCTGGTGGACGCGGCCAAGGTGCTGGCCTCCTCGCCGCCGGCCGACGGCGACCGCCGCCTGCGCCTGCCGCCCGGCCTGTGGTACACCTTCCGCTCGCAGTTCTGGCTCACGCTGCCTTCCGAAGGTGAGTCCTCTACTCGAGCCTCTGCATAGGTGTGAATGAGTAGCGACTCGTCGATTCATAGGTATCATGTTAGTAAATGAAACTAAATGCATCTATATGAAATTTATGGAAAATTTACGCTTAACCTTAAGATTTATCTTGTAAGATAAGCCTATAAAATGTCCCAGTTGATAAATTCATATTGTATATTATTGTACGTGGAGATTCGAATTTGACGACTGCTTGGATTAATTTTTTAATTATATTTAGAAACAGATAAATATATAGGTTACTTCCTAATCTCATTAGACGAAAAAATAATTCTACGAGACTGAGTAAGCAACGAACAATGATAAAAAGTCATTGACTCCCCCCATTAACATTTGTTTGCTACACAGATAACATAGATTAAATATTTTTAATTTACTTTTTTTTATAGTAGATCATAATGCATAACACGATGCGTGTTTGTCACATTTGAATTGAAGATAAGGGAAAGAAAGTAAGGGTTTTAGGTATCAATTAAAACATATTTTTTTTGAAGTTCTTACTTATATTTAATTTTTGATGCTGTCTTGTTGTGGTAACACCCCCTCACGGTAATACTGGTTATATAATTTAGGGTGAAAGTGACGATTTACCAACAGTAATTACCGTTATTTTGCTTATTTTTTTTTTTAATTTTGTGTACTTATGTAAATTCTAGGAGGACAGTCGGACGACGAAAGTGAAAAGGACGAATCAGCTGGCACTGAAGCTGTGAAAATGACGAAAAGTATGGTGAGTAAACGAATAATAAAGAAATATACTGTTAGGAGTATCGTTAAAAATAAGAAAGTAAAAACCCTTAAATATTTTAAATAATTATTTCATATTTTCATTGTAAAATGACAGAAAATAACATTTATTTTATTATATTTTATCTGGCAACTCAAAAACATATAACTCCTATAGACATTATTTTAGTATGACATTGTTTTATATGAATACATTCACAGTTATAGTGGTGACATGAACTTAACAAAGTGCGCTTAATAATATACTGACTCAATTTTAAGATATGTAAAAAGAAATTTGAATTTATAATTGTTTTTAAATTTTCTTTCTCCAACGACTGGGACTACACACATTGTCATCTTAGTTGTGAGCTTGTCCTCTCACAAGGAAAGTTAGAAGCGAAAATAGTTTCAATGTTAAGATTCACTGCGTCAAGACAGCAACTTACTATAAATTTATTCATATTTTGTCTAGCACACTTCTTTGAGGACACGTTACGAGTATTAACATTGGCAAATTCATAATATAGTATTTTTTCCAAGTTAAAGCCTTTTTGCACAAAGTTTTGCAAAAAAAAAAAAAACAAATACAACTGTCTAGTCTTTTTCAATAGAATAATTACTAAAGATACATTATACTGATTAATAAAGAAATAAACATTATTTACGTATTTCATGTGAGTTCCTTATAGCTCCGCTATCTTTATTTATAATACAAGACTATTTCACTTAACTACTTATATGCACTTTAGATTTACTCTCAAAGTACCGATGAGAACTTCGTTGACATTCACAACGCCATGACGAATATCATAGATTATTAAAGATCTCGACCAATGATATCGCTTTACTTTTTTCGTCGTTGATCTCTACGTTCAGTGTGATGTGATTTTCTGGATATTTTATATTATTTTTATTCAAATGGGTATCAATTTTTTCGGTTCTGGGGTTTAATTCGGAAATTGTAGACAAAAGAAAAATGTGTCCTTATGATGGCAAAATGCTAAGGTCACATTGGTCTGTAAAAATCTAATGTGCTATATTATGAATGTTATATAAGATCTTTCCAGAGTTAATGTATATGTATTTCTGTATTCCATCATACCTTATCTTTTAAATTTCAGACCAGAATTTCAGCTAGGGATTATCGGGAAGTCGGTGGGTTAAATTTTGTAATAGTCATAGTTATTCATTGTCTTTTGTTCTTCGTTGAATTCTATGTAAAGGTCTTGTGTCTCCATGAATATAGTCACGAGATGAATTTTGATGTGTCGTGGAATTTTATTCTTGGTATATTGTTTCTAAACGTTTTAATGTTTGATATTAGCAGATCTTTTTTGTTAATGTACTTTAAATAATGTTGATCTGTCTTATAACATTTTATACAGCGTCTGACTGATCACGAAATATAACGATTGACAGCATTTTGCAAAAATGGTAAACATGTGCCCAGCTTTAAAAAAATGGATACAATCTGGGTTGTATGGTGTTTGTGCGCTGTAAAAGAAAGCTTTTATATACTATATGCTAGTTTTGCCGAGTGTCCGAGAAACATCAATAATAATTGTGAAAACATTGCGGACTTTAACTGTTTTTCTCTTAGTTTTATGCATTATAAGCATTCCTCATTCTTTTAGATTTATTTTGTATTCAATCCATTTTTTGTAGTGTTTTTTTTTCCAATGCCTTCCATTTTTTTTTCTGACATTACCATCTCTGTTATTTCTGTTAATTGATACTCATTACTACGTATCTGATCGTAGCGATTGTTTTCGGCCTTTCTGTATATTCATGATTTTCTAAAATCAGATAGATATTTCTTTATTGTCACTGTTTCTGGTCTTTCTGTTGGTTCAGGTTCTCTCGACGGATGAGTCACAGTTCCTTCGATTCTCTCCTCAAATTTCACCAGAAAGGTCCTTGTCAAAATTAAAACTATCTGGAGAGGATGACTTTGAAGACGAATTAGAGAAAGATGAGCAGCTGCTTGAACTGAACGACAATCTACGTGACAGCTCTTGCAAGCTGCAACGCGAAAAACTAAACTGGTACAACCATCTTAGTTCTCTGTTATTCAAATGTCAGATCACTGAGGTCCACGTCGGTATTAAATATTTAATTATCACCATCTCATGTCTATCACGCTTTAATTGAACTCATTAGACACATAAGATAACATCTTAGACATAAAATAACATACTACATCAATGTTATACGATTCGATTCTCACTTCATAATTTCTCCAATAGTTATACAAATCGGTCGTTAAATTTTCATAAGTAGGTATGTCGTCAGAGATATAATTTTTCTAGCCTGCCTGTCGATTACTTAAAATCGTCATAACTGTTTTACCGGCAGCTCATCGGTAAAGCAGGGCAAGTCGCAATTTAAAGCTTTTTTTAGCCGTGTTAATTTGAGTAATTCAATATCAATGATTTCCTAAACGGGTCTTTATATTTTTAAGCGTGTTAAAAAGAAATTAGCTTTACATGACTTTATTTATAATCTGTATTCAAATCTTCATTTGGTATGAGTTCTTCTTTAAACTAAACTAATGTCTAAAACAATTTTGACAGTTCCGTTTAAATTAAGTTCTTACAAAAGATTAACTTACATGGAACAAAATATTTACTCAAGCAGTGATTACACATAAACCCACGTAATTGAGTATACCATCAATTTATCTTTACCGTAATAGTATTTTAAGTTATAATATTCTTACTGACAAATTAAGGGGACTTATTTTTTTTTATTTTTAACGGCTCTACTAGTCATTACTTTACGTTAGGATTTAAAATCTGAAATGTGATTTTTGAATACTAAACATATGCTGGTATACAAAATAATTAATTATATAACTAAAACTATGAAAATTTTAATGAATCGCAACAAAATTGTTTAATTTAAAAAAAGAAACATTCCCTTTATTAAAAAATATCTGTGATACATTTGCTTTGTTTTATTTTTTTATCGTTTCTATAATTATATATTTAAAATATAATTCTTATAATATATTTTTTTAAATATTTACTGCATTTACTGTCAGGCGACTAAATAATATTAACAGACCAATGTTAGGGATTAAAACATTTGTAAACAATTTACTCATTCACAAATATGTTTAAGTAATTAATTGTTTTTGTCTTTGAAAAACCTATATGATTGTAAAATCATATAGATTTTTCAAAAGCAAAAACATGTTTAATTGTCATTATTAATATTAGCAAGTTATGATATAGATATTTATGTTTAAAGATTGAATAGTGACTATCATTTAACCCCCCCCTCCCCCTCTCGCTCTCTCTCGTTGTGCTATTCCTTCTCCCGAGCATTAGTTTAACTTAACCTATTATTAAAGTATGGGTTCAAACAAGTGATTGTTAATGTTTCAATTAATTCATCTAATAGACATTTCATACATCTATATTTGTTTGGTACTGATAACAAAATAATCAATAACATACATATTTTGTTTTTAATCAAAATCAAAATATTTTTTTTAATATTATATTTTTTTATTACTTTATTTTGATATTATCATGGATAGCTGTATCACAGTTAAACATACTTTATTGTTCAAACAATTAAATTGTGGGAATTCGAATATTTTCATTGTATGCGTTTAATCGTCTTGCCTTACCGGGGTTGCCTTTAAAATCAAAACAATAGACATTCCAAAATATTTATTTCAGCTAAACGAGGTCGTTCCGGATCAGTTCGTGAACGGTTACTACGTGGACAGCGTCGAACCCGACTATCGGATCGTCGTGTGGGAGTAAAGCTATTATCAATATCTTATGGGTTTTGAATTTGTTTACGTGTTTAGTAATATTACATAGTAGTGTTGTAGTAGAATTAGCATGAACGTAGCTAGAGAGTACCGCGTTGGGTCGTCAGCTACAGCTGACAAATATATTTGTTACGACTTTCTCATTATTGTTCCGTAGTGTGTATTTGTCTCAAATGAATATTGTGGATTAGACTAGAAGAAAGAGTAGATTTAAAATGATTGATATATATTTTTTCAAATTGTAAATCATAAGTTTTTAATTTATGTATGTAGGCGTTAGGCTGTTTGCTGTAATACCTTGTGCCACTCAGAAAAAAACTGGCTACGCCCACGACAGTGAGCGCTTGCTATGAACGTGTAATATTGATATAGAGTTTTGTAAATGCAGCAAACGTTTAATAAGCGACTCCTGAGCGACGATGGTTCCAATCCTAGTCGCAACTATTAATATAATTTTATGGTAGATTTTGATCCTTAAATTGGCTAGTGTTTTGAAAATGTTATTATTAGATTAAGATATTCTTCAATATTAAAAAAAAAAAAAACATTATTGAAATTATATTCATATTTCAGTAGAATATTTTGACTAACTTTCTACACAAAAACTAAAAATTACAAACTCAGCCTTAAAAATCAGCACTTAGTTTTGTGCTTGCTAGTTGTGTAATTTAAAGTTTTTGTGTAAAATATTTCAATCTGCTTAAGGTGTTATTGAAAATCCAAGTACATAATCTCTAAACTATATTTGACAGGACTTAAGGACTTATCGTCCTTTTTTAACCTCATGCGAGAGAAAAAGATAGCAATCTATTTTAGTTTTGTCAAAATAGTTTAAATATTGTGTTTGATGTTTTTATCTTCATAAAATATAACTTTCACACAAGTTCTTCAAGTAGTTGTGTTTAAATAATTAGTCTGTAAACTTAGATTAAATAATCAAATGTTTCGTATAAATCAAATATATTTTTTCTATAATGACGGATTGTGACAGGGATAAATGTTAGTAAAAAAAGTGGTGTGTTGTGCGCCGGCAAACATACAATGTTTGGTGATGTATATCAATTTATTATTATTGTAAATCCATTCCAAGAAGAGGCTGTAAGAGAAGTTGGAAGGCTGGAATAAAACTAACATTTCAAAATGATTACTTAAAATTTAAAATAAGTGCAAAATGGCAATGATGATAAATCTGACAAGTTATAATATTCGTTATTAACGAAATATTCATGAAGTCGGATATGCGAGCTTCAAATAAAACGCGTAAGGAAATAAAACTTTTACAAATCAAATCAAAATTTCCTTATTAATTATATGAAGGCTTTTACAAGCATTTTTAAATTGGTACATAATATAATTGTAAAGCCGGTTTGGTAGGAGAAGAACAAGCAAGAAACTCAGTATTTCCTCTTTTAAAACATTTGACTTACAAGATTATGTTAATAAAATACCAAGATTGTTTGACTTCGTTTGATCTTTGGCTAGTGCAATACTTTGCTTTTATCGCAAGCCTTAGGCTCTCGGAAACTGAGTCTTAATAAAAACTTTAAAAAAACATATGACGTGTATGTGGCAAAGAGTAATAAGTTAAATATCAATGTTGTTCGCAAATTACATACATCCTTACAATATGACCAACTAAAAATCTCTTCATATCGCGACATTGAGGTTAAAAACAGTGCTCATTTGACGGACTTAAAACTATTAATTATTTGCTATACGCAGATGAGAATAATGTATTTTAACTTTTTATTTTATAAATTTAAATATATTTATAATATCCCATAGTTAAAAGTTGTATTTTTAAATTATTCGACTTTTGAAATATCTAAAATAAAAATATTTGTTCTGAATGTGTAAAAAACTACATGAGATAGTTTATAAAGTCGAGCTCAGACATATGATCAAATTTCATAAATCCAATTAACAAGCTTTTGTTTTAATTTATAATGAAATTCGAAAACTAAGTATAAGCATTTTCCAGACTATTTATTGATATGTATGTAGTCGCATGTCTTGGATCAAGAATATGGTGGTTATTAACAAATTCTAAATTGTATATTAATCTAATTAATATCCTGATATATTATAACAGTATCTTCATTTTCTCTATTAAATTAATCACGTAGAAATGAAATTTCAATTAAATAGATTGCGTAATCGGTAAAATAAATGTTTAAATATGAATGTTGTTTTATTTGTGAGTCCTTAAAGACTATATTTACATTGATGACCTTCACTGATGCCACGGCGGACTCATAAACGGAGTATAGCCAACTGCACAAGATATGTAGTACTGTGTAACGAATGATTGACTATTCCTTCAACCTGGAAGCCCTGGGACAACAAAGGAGTCCATCCCTGAATTTGAACGTTTTTTAAGTTTTTAAGGGTATTTTAATCATTTATTGTAAATCAAATTAAATAATAAATATGGAGATATATTAAGTTGTATTATTTAACTTGAAACTTCGCTCGGCTGACGTAAGCGCACCGTTTGTTAGAGAACCTTTTTTAGTAGGTACCGTTTTAAATAACATTGAGTTCACAAAATATGGGTTAGTCCAAAATTGGTATATTTACATACATTAGCTACTTACTGTCAAATGAATCTATATACAACAGAAATAATAAACTATGGTAGAAATAATAACCGCGTTGAATAGTGGCATCCTCTGGGCAAAAAATGAATATTATTAAATTGCAAAATGCATTTTGCCAATTATTGACTTATTCTTACAGAAAAAAATCCTATTTAATAGATATGGTAATAATAAGGTTCTTAGATTTGAAGTTTGTTGGATGACAGATTTATTGACGGTGACGTGTTGAGTGTTGTCAATTTGAAATTTGACTCGGCTCTGTTAATGTCAGAGAGATCGTTCATCGTAGCGTACGGTCAAACAAATTGCGCTTGTGTCAGTTTTTCTTGTTTTTTTTTGTGAGAAAGTCGGTATTTGCTTACAAAAAAAGCTAATACTAGTGATCACTGATCAAACTATAAATTAAACAGTTCTAGCTTTGCTCTTACGTCTCTTCTAACAGATAAACATGTCTCCAATTGTAAGTACATAGTTTTATGCTGTTTGCTCTATAGGCTATAGTACAGTTAAAGGGCGGTTCCTGATGACATCAGGGCTCAATTAAGCTTAGGGCGGAATCGATGGCCGTGACCTTATTATTTCTCGCGGTAAACAAGCGAACTATTGATTACGTTTTTATTAGAAAATTACGAATTCATGAGTCTATTAAACTATGCGATGACTTAACACTAGAAAGACGGCAAAATACTCTTACCAAGAAAGACGGCTATGGGTCAAATGACCCCACGTCATAATAACAATGTATTTAATATGTGCAATGAGCATTTGAAGTATGGTTGAATAATCGCCAAAGTTCGAATATTAATAAGCACAGCTGTGGGTGGTGTACTTTAATATTACTTGATTTTATCGTAGCGTGAGCCTACTGTCGTTGGCATTGCCAATTTCAATGCAGCTGAGGATGCAGCTACATTGAGAGGTGCCATGAAAGGCTTTGGTACAGATGAGCAGACGATCATCGACATCTTGACTTCTCGTTCAAATGTCCAACGTCAGGCCATCTCTCAAGCTTTCACACATGAATATGGACGGGTTCGTAATTCTTATATTACAAATAGTTTAAACTACTAGAATCAGCATCATTAAAAAATTATATTAAAGTACTATAATATATTTAACAATTAAAATAATAATAAAATAACCATGTTAATTTAAAATCTTATATAAAATAATAGGTTCGGCATTTTTATTTAGTTTATTTCTGAGATTCTTATGGTAAAGTAGTTGCTAATTATATGAGTCATGATGCAAAAAAAACCATTATGTAAGGTTAGTAAACAATAGACTGGTTGTAATTGATTACTTATAAACAAATTATGTATCTCCTTGCCTTGTACTATGGTTATACTGTTTATTAAATTTCGAAACAATATAAATACCTTAGTTGTGTAAAATGTATTTACTTTTGTATTAAAAATAATATTGAAAATAATTATTTAAAAGACAATGTAAGCTTTTGCAATTTGATCTTAGATTAAAAATCAAAAATAATGTAATTGTGTTAAATACATGTCATAAGAATGACTTTTTAGATCATAAAACAACTCAGTATTGAGAGACCATCAAGTGATGTATGGTATGATTTTCTTAATAAAATTTTTAATACAAATCATGTATTGGTTCAGAGTGAGTAAGGAGAAACTGCTGAGTCATATATTTTGTGATTATTAATTGAAAGAAACTGATTGTTAAATGTTTGCTTAAAAACCCAACACTTATTCACTAGGATATTATTGAAGACTTAAAATCAGAACTGGGAGGTCATTTCGAAGATGTAATAATTGCCCTTATGCTGCCACCTGCTGAATACCTTTGCCGGGAACTAAACAACTGCATGGAAGGCCTGGGAACAGATGAACAAGTCCTAGTTGAGATTCTGTGCACACGCACCAAGCCAGAAATAGCTGAAATTGTGGATACTTATGAGAGACGTAAGTGAAGTGAGAGACGTTTTCTGAAATAAAAAATACATTAGTTTCATAACATAATCAGGGATGTTATGGAGCTCTGTAACTGCAACCGAAACTATAGGATATCTGAATTAAAAATCAATCCATATCTGTAACCAAAACTGATAAAAAATATATCAATTATAATTTTGTTATTGTGTAGATTCTGCTGTTGAATAAGAAAAAGCTTGAAGTACACACATATTACAGTTAAATATTTCTTATACGTTTTGCAGTTTACAACCGACCGCTAGCTGAACACATGTGCTCTGAAACTTCAGGTGACTTCAGGCGTCTCTTGACTCTCATTGTTACTGTAAGTTGTCACTTCACAGACTAAAACAGGAATTATGAGATATTTATTGTTGTGTGAATTCAGTTTTTCTGTACAAAAACAGTATTCTTGAGGTCAAAATAAGAGTTTATTAATTATCAAAAATAATAATAATAATTTTTAAACCATGAAACTAACAAGTCTAATTGTAATCATGGATGTGACTAACGAATTAACACATGTGATTTGTGCTTGTGCTGTTTGATTTTCTTTGCACTAATAGTAACCTAATTTGTCTTCGTTTGATTGAAGTTTGTCATAACATAACTCCAAGGTCATTGACCTCCCTAAATATTTCCGATACACAAATTATTTGAAAGATGGTATCTAGGTGGCATAGTTTCATACATTTATAATATTTGTTACTCGTTAAATCTCAACAGTTCAACGGTTGATAGGTTGCTCAAATCTCAGGAGCGATTCAGGTGTACCTAAGGAAAGCATGATTGAAGCACTAAAGCTCTTGTCATCCTTTGGTAGCACTAGCTTTAACTCTAAATTTTAGGAGAAAATACTTATATTACCAAGTCGTTGAAAACAACGATAATGTGTGTGTGATGTGATAACTTCAATAAAGTAAATCCCAAAGATCAATTTTTATGTAATGTTATGGTTGCACCTGAACAAATACTAAAATAAACTATTCTTGGTTTATTTAATACGATTGGACTGTAATTATAAGTAATTGTACATAGAGAAGAATTATATTAATTTATAAATCCGGTTGGATTCATTTAGTTTATATGTAAGTTCATAATACTACATAGAGCGTTTATAAAAAAATACAAATTATTGGTATTGATTTTCATAATTCAGATAATTGATTACAAAAATGAATACGAACAATATAAATAATTTAAAAAAAAATGTTCTAATGTACTTGACTAACGCGAAGGGCAATGTTCTATTATAGCCATATATATATTTTACACAACAATATATTTTTGAACGTAGAGAAAATAAAGCCTTGTCAAACTCTTTACTTTCGCTTCTGCTCGACACGTCTCAACGCCTCGGACGAGTTATACCACGACCAAACTTTCACCGAACTTGTAAATGACCTTAATTTTATAGAAGGGAAAGACTCTCCTTCAATTACTTGATATGAAACAAAATTTAATAGAATAATGCAAACATCGTTGTTTGATTAACGAAATATATGTCGCTCTATAGCAGTGGGTCTCAATCTGTGGTGTATTATTGTTATTCAACGGTGATATGCACGCAACATGTTGGGCGAAAAATTAAGTAATATAAATAACTGATGTCTTCCTGACCGATCTCGGCAGATATTCTCAATGGTGACAAGCCAACTGCGGTAAAGAAAATATAGTGCCTCCCTATGTCGTAATTCATATATGGAATTATGTTATACGACTGACAAAGATTAACGCTTCCTGTCTTTAACTCGACGAGTAACGGGTGTAATCACCTATATGTATGTTAATGTGAAATAAAGCTTTATGGAGGACAATGCTTGACTTTTTCATATTATTTTATATTAAATAATAAAATTATTTTTACAAACGATCTCTTTTTCCAACTGCATTGTTGAATTTAAACGTTTGACCTCCGCCGTTCGCACGATGGTATGTACATGTTCTTAATTGTTCCTCACAACAAAATACCGAAGTTAAGCGTAATAAATAAAAGGATTGAGAACCATTGCACTTGCGATGCATTCAATTAAAATAAAATTTTAACTTAAATGTTACATTTAAAAAAATGTTCAAAACGAGTCGCAAAAGTTGGTCGTAACCTCTCACCCGAGGCGCAAAGAGCCGGTAGCACGTATGAGCCAGTCGGTCCGGCAGGGCGCGCGGGACGAGGAGGCGGGGGTGGACGGCGCGCGCGCGGTCGAGGCCGCGCAGCAGCTGTACGACGCGGGGGAGGCCAAGTGGGGCACGGACGAGGAGATATTCAACAAGGTTGGTCTCGCTGGGGTTGCACTACCAGGAATAACTCAGGCCTTGGATTTGATTACAATTACTTTTATATTACTTTTAATAATTCTATAATTGAATCTGTCTAGGGGTGATTAGTTAAACGATCCTGGGTCTCCTTCTTTCGAATGTCAAATCTATGACGAGGGAAAGAGAAAAAAGCCAGTGTTTATCCAAACATCCGCTATGCAAAATTTTAAATCTATTCCAAAAAAAAAAGATTTTAATAATTCAACTTACTTAAGAGACTTAAAACCTTGCCGTGTCTAAATTGATATCCCATATTCATATAAATAGATTATGGCTGAATTTTTTTTTTTTGTTATGAAAACCTGCATTTCCGAATTCAATTACATAATTTTAAAACAATGAAAAATCAAATAAAAATAAAGAATTTATTAATTGAATAGATCCTAGCGCATGAGAGTTTTGCGCAACTTCGTCTGATTTTCGAGGAGTACAAGAATATATCGGGACGGACCATCGAGCAGGCCATCAAGGCGGAAATCGACGGCGAACTGAAAGATGCGCTGTCCGCTATCGGTCTGTATTCTGAGACATTAATTATGTGCTATTTAACGATTCATTTCGCTTACCTTTAGAAGCAAATTGAAGATAAAGGCCGAAAAAATATATCTAACAAAACGTAATTTCAACATAGAGAATACGAAAGCTCTTAGCGAAACGTTTCAAAAATTTTTTATAGTGTGGTAGTTTCTGAAAAAAAATCGCCTTCGACTGCTGCACCGTGTAGAAATATACTGTAGCAACTAAAATGTACAGAAATTACATAACATTTTAATATGTATCTTCGGTGTATTTTATGATGCAACTCTAACATTGACCATCCAAATATAACAATTGTCCAAAGGTTCAAGGTCGAATTAATAACTCACGGCGTCAAACATCGAGGCCTTCGTGTATTCAAAGGATTCTATTAAATTGAAGTTATATATTATAGACTAATAATGAGAACATTATAAATAGTTACATTTTTATATATAATAAATCGGTTATAATGATTTATTAGGTCTGAAAATATGTGTTTTAGTAGTTTGTAATTATATTTAATGCGTTATTTTACGACAGAAAGTAATCGTATTTGAGTTACGAGTAACGAGCTGTTAAGTCATTTCTTTTAATGCTGTGTTCACGTTCATGTTTAATATTGGGACGCTTTAAATGACGTATCTTGACAATTGTAACATCCTTAAGTAAAACGAATCATCTCTTGAATATAATAACCGAACGACAGGCAGCCAATTAAAGGGGAAAACGTCTTTCGGTCAGCAACAGTTTTGTGCGCGAGATTAAAGCGAATGAGTCATTCGCTTCATCAATGTGACGCAGACTCAGACGTCGCCAAAGGAAGTTAACAATAATTGAGTCATGAACTTGTCAGTACGGGCTGTTGTAACGTCACATCGCAGACAATTACTTGAATGAGTGATGAGGATACCAATCGGAATTTTAAATTATTCTTCAAGGAAATTATATTTACCATTTGAAATTTATCAAGTAACATGTTACTCAATTTTTTTTTAAATAGAATATTTTTACAATTCGTCAAGTGCTACTACGATAGGCTCTATGAACCGAGGCATCTACGGGCTGTACTAAATATCTCGTAATAAAAGCCCTCCATTTCCGCGCTCTAACGAACACTTTGCAGTGGAGTGCGTGGAGAATTCCGCGGCGTGGTTCGCGACGCGCCTGCGGGCCGCCATGCAGGGGCTCGGCACCGACGACCGCACGCTCATCCGCATCGTCGTCAGTCGCTCCGAGCTCGACCTCGGCGCCGTCAAGCGCGAGTACGAGCGCCTCTACGACAAGACGCTCGAGAGCGAAGTGCGGGTACGTACGGCTCGCCTCCATCTCGGTCTCCGTTGCAGTGGAGTGCGTGGAGAACGCGCCGGCCTGGTTCGCGCAGAGGCTGCGCGCCAGCATGCAGGGCGCCGGCACCGACGACAAGGTGCTGGTGCGCGTCGTGGCCACGCGCGCCGAGCTCGACCTCGGCGCCGTCAAGCGCGAGTACGAGCGCCTCTACGACAAGACGCTGGAGAGCGACATCTCGGTCAGTGCGGGGCCGGCGCGGTCGGGCCCCGTCGAGCCCGAACCTTTGCATCTGATTACAGATTTTTGTTTCTTACTTTTTTATATGATTTTTTTTTAATATAAAAGAGATATACGTTTAATCGATAGTATTAACTATTCGTTTGGATAATTGTTTGGCTAATGTCATATTATACTCGTATAATAATTTGGTATTGGCCGTACAATAGATATTGGATATCGACGACTGCAAAACTTTTGGAATATAGATAATTAAATTTCGAATGTTATTTTATATAAACAAAAGTATTGCCATCGTCAGTGCACCGACGCTTCAGCCTTTGCACGCTGATTAAAGCACATTACGCCGTGCATAAAATAATAATAATAATATATTATATTATATTTAATTTGCTCAATATTATTTATACCTTTCGCTGTTGTGTTTGCTAATTTTTTTTATATCGTAATGTGTTTTAATTATGAATGTTTCTTTATCGCTTCGATCGGTGACTGGAATTAGGAGGTATTTGACATTTTATTAAGATTTTATTAAATATAATTATATATATCTTGCTTTAATGAAATGTTGAGAATTAATAATGAAGGTTAGTCTAGGTCAAAGCATGGAATTAATTCCATCTTAGTGTTTTTATACACTGTCAAAAAACGTGTCTCGAGCGCAACTCAAACTGAATGATTAACACACGTCTCATGTCGTCCACGCATACTAACCGCGCCGCGTTTCTCTCTTCGCATGCTCTATCTGTCGGGTGCACACTCCCGCTGACGCTCATCTATGCGGCCGCAGCAGGGCGAGACCTCCGGCGACTACAAGAGGGCCCTCGTGGCTCTCCTCGGACCGGCGTAGGCGACGGAAGGAGCAAGAAGAGTTTAGAAGATTGGTGTCCAGCAATACTTTATATTTTATGAGATTACGTTCCAAATGTCGTGTCGCGTTGTTCGTCAGATTGTGTCTCGATTTTTATATTTTTATCACTTTGATATTGTTATTGTATTCCGTAATTAATGTTTGATGCATAGTGGAAGAATGTTCTCGAATATATTATTGCTTTAAGCACAATTATTATTGATGTATAATAAAAATCTAATTAAGGAAAACACAGCCAATAGTGATGTAATAATTCATAAACGTAGAGAATACAAGTAGGCTTTATTGATGTGCCTTTCAATATTTATATTGTTTTCAAAATAGATAAATATATTAAAATGTTATTTATTAACGAAGTATTTAGAAAGCGTTAATTTTATTAATGAAAGCATTCCAAATTTAAATTATCCGATGTCCCTCCCAGTGTGAACGAAGCTTTAATTTATACTTGTTTAAAGAATAAATATTTATTTCCTTTGAAATTGGTTTTATTTTTTAATACTAGCAACATATTTGGTTGTATTTTATTAAATTAAAAATGCGAATGTAAGTCTTATGTCTGATCTGGTGCTCCTTCTTGGCCAAACCGCTGATACAGATTTGATGAAATTTGCTATAAAGCAAGCTGGTATCCGAAGGAGACAAGTTATTTTTTTATAATTAAAAACTGACGACCAAGCGAAGCCGCTGCGACAATTTTATAGTACAAGTCCGCCTGCCGGCCAATTTGTGTAAATTGACTGAAATATGAGGATGATTGTTGAAGATGTGCGCTGCGTAGACCATTAGACTTATTATGTAGGGCCCGATACCACAGCGAAGCCGGAACGGTTAACTAGTACCGAATAAGACGGAAAGTAAATGTCGGGTTTGAAAAATGAAAGTACGATTATCATAGAACTTATTTATTCGCACGCCTCACGTACGTAACAGCCATACATTAAATGTGTGCTAACATCCTTAGATATGTCTAGACAATTTGTCATTATTATTTATTTATTTATTTTTATTATAGCGTAATTACAAATTGTCTAATCTGTCATAATATGCTTCGTCTGTCATTATATGTAAATTTTCATAAAAATACTTGCAAAATATGACAAGCTGCGTGTGTACGAAAATAACGAATGGACCACTTCATTTTTACGACTTACATTTATTGAAAACAATATATGAATGTCTAAAATTTTATAAATCTGGGATATAATTTGATTTTTTTCCCACAAAATAAATACACTTTATAACAATCTACCCATACACGTTTATAATGCAGCCGTAATCCTGTCAGTGTCCAATGTACTCTTACAATATTATTTTTACAGCCATTTTATGCATTTAGAACATTTTTTGCTAATCTTAAGTACCGATGAAATAAGATATGATTATAGTGCTTACTGTAGGGTATTTAAATTCATAATTGGGCAACACTGGCGAGTAAACAGATAATTAATATTTACAGACGCTGCCACACAAACCATTGCACATGATAAAGTATCTTACAAATTAATCCTTAAAGCGAAATGACGTATACTTATAATTTTTACACGTTTTTTTTTGTATAATATAAACAAAAATTACTTAAATGAGGAACATAAGCTCAAGGCGATCGCTATCATCTATCGAGTTACTTTATTATATCGAGAACATTGTCACAAACGTCTGAGGAAACTAAAAGTGGGCACACGCGGCTATAACGTCGTCTCCAATAGTAATGTTGGTCTGCTTACAAACCGGTATTCTCTCCCCTTTACAACTTTATACTAAACAGAATTTTTAGGATTGTATAATAAGTCGAGTAACCTTCATCATGATAAAGATTATCGTTGTGATGATACGACTAATATGTTTATTTTATCAAATTCGTCGTTAGATGTTTTAGTTACTTTGCATCGATGTTATATTCTATATAAATACAGTAATTATTAATCACACTTGTAGTCTAAATAATAATTTAGTAAACTTAGTCTGTCCTATATAACGCACCTATATCGTCTAGCAAACTATCAAATATGATAATTTCTACATCAAATCGGTTATACTGATATACATTTATTATTACAATCTCATTATAAATACTTAAATTTTAAATTAATTTGTGCAAATTGAATCTAACTTTCAGGCACAATCTCTACATCATTCTCAAACGGGCCACTCTGACCTATATAACCTCAATATTTGAACGTTCTAACAATAAGTGCAATTTCCATTGATTATAGAAAATACAATTTATAAACATAAAACTATTTATGTAAATTCAAATTATCCATATAAATAAACGCTTCCTGCTCTATTGACTGATTGACTTAAATCTATTTTTTGAGTAAATATTGAAACGATGATATTTACAAAATACTATTTCCAAGAAAATTATAGATACGAAGTAAGCTACAACATTAAGACACGCCAACAGATTATACTAATATTTAACGAGCTTCGCACTCTCTCACGCCGATGAAAACGAAGAGGATTCAGATTGAATAAGCAAAAGTAGATTTTATCGAACAAGTGATCGTCGAAGGCGTTTCTCGTCGGAAAAGGTGACACCCCCCAAAAGTAACTCGAGAGACGATCGCAAGCGAGCGCGAAGCTACTCAATGGCAGTAGAGGCCGGCAGTCGGCGGACGCGGCGGCGCCGCTCAGTCGTTGTCGGCGAAGAACTTGGCCTGCAGCTGCTCCAGCGGCAGCACCTGCTCGTCGCCCAGCGCCGGCTGCTGCTCCGCCTTCGACTGCTCTCTGAGATCTGGAGCAGATAACACCAAAGTTAAGTTTGTTTTTTCAATAATAGCAGTATACTCATTTTTGAGGATTTTCTAAAACTTTATTTAACTACTCCTCCAACTTTACTTTACGCATGTGTTAATAGGAGTCGACACGATGATACGGTGTATTATAATAAATAACGGTTCAAAATTATTTAGTCTAAAGTGTACTTTTGACGCTAAAATACGCAGATTTTTTATTTACTTTATGTAACTTTATATTTAATGCCGACTAGAAGAAACAGTCATGAACGAATTCGGCACCGATAACTGTAAGACGATACATTTATTGTGCAAATGACACATGTGAAATAATAAGATTAGCTCACTCCGTTTTTGACTCGGAACACAGTAAATTTATGTTAGACGTTAGAATACTTTTGATCTAATAGCAATCTCGCAGATAGGCCTGGAAGCCCTACCACTGGTTGCGAATGAGTCATGACGTCACGTGTGCGTGGGTGTGTTTATGTGTGTGTGTGTGTGCGCGTGCTGACCGTGCCAGTGCTGCAGCAGCGCGTTGTAGTGGTGTGCGCGGTCGTGCCGCTTGAGCTGCGTGAACACGTGCACCAGGCCGCGGTAGTCGTACTCCAGGCCGGAGTAGCGCTCGCCGAACAGCTTCAGACCTGGGAGACCACGTACATATTTAGTAGAGTTCTATTGTAATATATGTTACATTTAAATCATTTAAATTTTTATTTAGTGCATAAATGAACAATTCGTTTCTTGTTATGCTTAAATTGTCACATTGAAAATAGACGAGAGCTTAACGTGAGCCTACTGGTTAATGTTAGAACGTATTATGCGGCACGTACTGATGGAGATGGACCGCAGGTAGAGCTTCTCCGCCGCGCGATGCATGTTCATGTGGTAGTTGTAGAGCGAGGCGAGGTGGCCCACACTGAGCCCCACCTCGTAGTCCTCCGCCCCGAGCAGCTCCTCCTTGATCGCTATCGCCTTCAAGTGCATCGTCTCTGCGTCCTGGAACACGCATCGTTACGTTACTTCGCACAATCATCAGCATCATTTGTATTCATCCGCTGGTGGAGCACAGGCTGTCAGCGCATGCCACTTAGACTTAGACTAGTCTAGACTCGTACAGGGTTTTAATCTATCTGCTTACTGGATAAGTTGTATAGACTTATATCCTCATGTTTTATATATTTTATACGTTTAGATTAAAAAATGTTAAATTCAAGTGAGCAAAATATATATACTCTATTCCAACCATAACAGGAAAAAAGCATATAAACAACATTTGACAGCAAATTGACGCGATATCATTGGTCGAGAGCTTGATTAATCTAAGATATTTACCATGGATTTGTGAAAAAATGGCGTTTTGAATGTCGACGAAACTGTTATCGGAATTTTAGAAGTGGAATTAAAGTTATGCGCAAGTGTTGTATTATAAATAAAGATATACTAATCATAAACTCTTAGTATTGCACAATATAGCGGAGTTATTAGCAAATCGCATAAAATACGTAAACCTAAGGTTTGTTTATCTTTTTTCCTACTTCCATTGGAATAGGCTATAGATCTGTATAATCGCAGAATGAGTCAGCTTATAATTGCGATGTATGGTGTCAGTAAATGGCTAAATATGTAAAATTGTTATTTTCTTAGGTCCGATAAACATATACATATACATAGTACATTGTTATGGCTTTCTAATTAAAAAATAAAAATAAAATTAAATATCCAAGTCTAATTAGGTCACCAAGCAATTGAATTTTAGTATCATTCATTTAGATGCTACGCGACCAGCCGATTTGCAGTAAAACGTTATTAAAAACATCTCTCCAACCTGGAACTTCTGCATGCTCTGATAGAGCCTGCCCAGGTTGCCGTAGTGCTTGGCGGTCTGGACGTTCTTCTCTCCAAACGCCATCATACTCAGTTCTAGCGCTGCTTTGTGCAGCGATTCAGATTCTTCTAGCAGACTAGGTTCTGAAAATGTGAGAAAACGTAACCCCATTAATTCTATTTATGAATGAAGAAGTACGCGAATAAACGTTTATAAATATTTAAAGTGGCATTGTTCAAACATGTTTGAATATACAAAATGCACTAAGATTACAATATTTTTTATTCGTAATCATTATGTATGTTATGTACATAACATAAACATATTGAGGATAAATATTTACCTTGTACTAGAGCCGTTGAACTTGAATTATGTGAGACGTCAAATATGTGCTATTGATAAGACTTAATGGTAATATATTTTTATACAATACAAACATACACCATCAATGATGTCTTAGAAAATGTCAAGTATCTCAATAGCCGTCACCAGCTCGCACCTCGCATGTCCTGCCCCGCGGGCGTGTCGAGCGCGATTTCTTCCAAGATGAGCGCCTTCACGCGTTTCGCGGACGCCAGCAGCAGGTGATCGGGTGGCACGAGGTTCTGGAAAAAACAATATTTCGATTATTCAATCGTTTTTATTTTGTGAAAACAAGCAAAAGATTATTATTTGTGCGCGTCGCCTAATGTACGCAACGAGCGCTATGTCTGCGCGCCCCGGGCCGCTCGTACCTCTATAATGCGAATGGCCCGCTCGGCGTGGTCGCGCGCCTTGTAGAACCGGCCCGACGAGTACTCCAGCACGTAGAGCGCGTAGGCGAGGTCCTCCTGCGCCGTCGCCACGTGCAGGCTGCTGCGCCCGAACACGCGCCGCAGGGTGCTCAGGGCCTCCTGTCGGGCGCAGTGACAAGTTTCAATTACGTTTTAAGTAGAGGAAGGGACGTCGGTCCTTCGAGCCGGATTTTATTAATTCAGATAAATATAAAAACAAATTGGATGTTAACTGACACTTTTATAGATTTACAATTAAAATCTTGTCGTTTATACATAGGGTTTGGTAGAAAAAGATACCTCGTAGACGGCGACGCTGTGCGTTATGGAGTCAATGTTGAGCAAATAGAAGCCGTAGTCGAGCAGCGCGGCAGCGTAGCGCGGGTGGGCGGGGCCGAAGGCGGCGCGGGCCAGCGCCACGCCCTGTCGCACCAGCAGCCCCGCCTCGGAGAAGCGGCGCTTCACGACGCACGCCTTGCCGCACGCGCGGAGCACCTCGATCGTTATCCTGAGGAACAGCAATCGACATCTCTTTAACGTCTGGACGAGTCAATCTGATCTGATCGAGTTATCGGGAGGCAAATGTCTTCCCGCTGCTATCGAATGCACTGACTTGGCGGGCGTGTGCGGCGTGAGCAGCGAGAGCGCGCGCATGCTCCAGGCGTGCGCGGCGCTGTAGTCGCAGCGCACGAAGAACAGCGCGCTGAACTCCTTGCAGAGGCGCGCCAACAGCGCCGACATGCCCCACGCGCCGCAGCCGCCGCCGCCGCCGCCGCCGCACCACTCCTCGGGGCACGGGTCTAGTCTGCTACTAATATATCGACATAGTTTATTTTGGGTGCTAGGTATAACTGACCTTTTATTGTTTCTACAATAAACTCTTAACATTTTAGATAAGCCTTAATAAGTAAATAGATATTCTTATTAAAAAATACGATTAGTAATTAATTCAAATCAAATTATTCTTGCACATGTGTTAGAAACAAACCTTTGCTGTTCTTCATCATCGGTCTGCAAGGCCTTGGAACACGTTTCGGCGATCGCTATGGGTCCGTCGGGTAATTTGGCAGCGGCGTCGTCGGGTAGCCCCAGTAGCTTGAGCGCTAACGTGTACGTCTCTGCCGCTGCCGGGAAGCAGCAATACGCTGACTGTGTGTTAAGAAGTCTGCAATTAGAAAAAAATATTTTCACATTTTGACTTAAACGATACGATTATCATTTAGGACTGAATGATGGAATTAACTTGTTGGTTTTTACCTATGACAGCATTCCAGTGTAAGTCGTTTGTAGTGCGTGGTCTGCGGCTGCGCCTGGCACAGGTCCCTACAACGCAGGAGCACACGCTGTGCGTCCGCGTACCAACCGGCTTCGTTTAGAAAACCACCTGTCGATAAAATATATATTATTAGTACTCAAAGTATCTAAGTTTTTAATATGACGTCCGCGATAATTATCTTTGTTACACTAAAATGGACCAATGTTAGTCCAAGATTATCTCCGAATGTATCTATTATCTGGCTCACTTAAAGTTTAGAGATATAGTAACTAGTTTATTAGTTTTGTCGATCCGAAATGGTTCGCAAAAGCACTACCTCTAAATCTTACACAGTGATGCTTGGACTTTGTGAACTTTTGTAGAGATTTTTAGAAAAACCACTTGAGGAACTAGCGTATGTACTTAATGATATAGAGCGCTGAACAAGTCTACGTCAAATGCTGGTGTAACTTACAAGCTGTGAATATTCCTCTGGCTGGTTGAAAGGAAGACGTTCGGAGATTATTCTACCGTGCAGCTCCAACGAGGGTCGGTAGATACCCTTACATGAGCCGGTAAATAATCGTTTAACTTACCAAGTCTTAGTCCTAATTGTATAAGTGAGTTCCTTGATTTTGTGTTGGTGTCGCACCTCGCGAGGTATCCGCTGGCCAGCTCCACCGACAGCTTTGACCCGTGTTCTATGACTGCCTATAAAATAATGCAAAGACAAATTACTATCAAGACTTTTATACTAATATTATAAAGCTGAAGAGTTTGTTTGTTTTGTTGAACGCACTAATCTCAGGAACGACCGGTCCGATTTGATTTGGTCGTTTGTTAAAATTTTACATTTAATTAAATTCTTCGTGTAGGTATTTCAGATTTTAAATATTATGTTGAACATAATATTTTGTTTATTTAAACTTTTATACGAATTTCGAAATCTGTTTGATTGTTTTCTTTCATTTTATTTTCCATTTCGTTGTAACTTGTAGTGTTATATCTCGAGTTGCGGCGTCTCGAGTGTATTTTTATCCCTGATGTCGATATGATTACGATCACCTAGGCGACGACAATAATCAGTTATACATTAGTATATAAAAACACAATTGACTTATTTTTCACAAAGAATTGCGTTTTCTGTTTCTTTTGAGATTTTAAAATCATGAGTAACAGAATTGTTTCCTCTTTAAAAGTCCATGAAAGTATATGTCTATCATTTGTAACGAAATATTTTTAATATTTTTATTTAAAAAGTTGACATTTCATTAAATGACCCAAAACATATTTACAAATTAATCAGCTCTCTGATATAGAGATCATTATATTGACATGTAAGTTTTGATATTAGAATTACAATGCAATACATCTTCTAACGACATTTCATTTCCGCTTTACGTATACATAACAAAATCACAATTCTCAAAGTAGTCCTCGATTGTATAACGATCACGATAAAAATCGTTTGATTTAAAAAATGTAATTCATCAAAGTTGTCCCTAGGCGTTGAACAGTTCTACATAGAAATAGGATTATCATAAGTTGATTGTGTGTGTTCAACAGTTCATGTGTGCACATTATATAGGTAACATCAGCGGAGTAACACGCCACGTCACACGGACGGGGGCGCACGTAACACCTCGTATATTTTATTCACATTCTACTTTGCGTTATGTTTATATAACTTTAAATTACTCAGTAATAACGTGCAATAATTAATTGAACGGAACGTGCATTATGTATTTATAAGAATTTGTTACAGGCAGACAAACAACGCATCGTACCCGTACGTACTTCGTAACCTATACATAAAATTGGAGTGTCATTTTGTAATATTAAAATAACCGCTTTTTACTAAATGCATGTGGATGTATTATTGTATACACGGTACATATATACAATAACTTTTTTTTTCAATTTTAGCCTGTCCGTCTGTTTGTTCCGGCTAATCTCTGGAACGGCTGGACTGATTTTGACGGAACTTTCACTGGCAGATAGCTGATGTAATAAGGAGTAACTCAGGCTACAACAATAACTTTTTTGTTAAATTCAAACGCACACGAAATCGCGAGCGCAGCTAGACACTAATATTTACCTTAGCGTTCCTTTAGCTGAACTAAGAGCTCCTCTCTGTTTGAGGAGAGGGTGAGGGAGCTAATTTAACCACGCTGCTCTAATGCTGATTAGTGGACACACACGTGACATATTTTCATCTTACCCATTAAGGTTTCTAAACGATGTTTCCCTTACCGAGCACGAGATGAATTATAAAAAAAAATTAATAACATGAAAATTTAGTAGTGCTTAGTCGGGTTTGAGCTTACAATCTCAGGATAAGATTCGAGTGTTCTAACCACTTGGCTTACTTAGACATTCCAATTAGAAAGAACAAAGACGTTAACAAATAACTTAATTTCATGCGAGTAAGTACATATAATAAGCGAGCGTCTCTCAGGTGTAACAGTATGTCCATATTACGATGCAAACATAACACAACGTTAATGCATTAATCTCCTTACTCCGACACAGTCGGTTAATAAAAAGAAACGCTAACGATCAAATAGCTTAAAATGGATCGTTTCACGATTATTACTCGAGTGCAGTGAATATATAACATCTGCACATGTAATATACTGAGCAAAAAATGTTTTGAAGTGTTTGTGGATGCAACTACACTTAGCATTCATAGTTCAACGGTACATGAGTCATGAGTCATGAGATGATATGAGAAGGACGGAATTTCGATTCTGATTCGTGAGCTATTGTTGTTTTCAGTGTTAGTACTAGTTAACGTTAACTAGAAACGAAATTAGAATTATTAGATTTTTTTTTTTTAAATACGCGTTGACTATATTGTATATTTTTATTATATTCATTAAAATATATATTTAGAAGTTTCATAGGACATAACATATTTAAAAAAAAAGGTGTTCGTGACTCACCGCAGATGTGAAACATTGAAATTGATGTTTACTGTCAGAATTTATAATTAAATAAAAAATGTAATAAATTTAATAAAACCATAATATTATTAACATATATATTCAAATATATTGCAATGAATTGTAAAACGCGTCATGCACAACTACTGGGGGGGGGGGGGGGGGGGGTTAGAGTCGATGTTACCCCTAAAGCGCTTAATAGATTGTACAACAAGTAGAACATAAAGGTAAGTCCAAATAGAATTCAATATTATATTGTGGTCGAACAAAGTCCAGAAGACATGATTTAGTTTAATTTCAATTTAGTTGAACCGAACAAAGTCAAGTCCAGCGAATCGAGTAGTGGCGACATCACACTATTAATCGTATACGCTGTTGATGTTTACATTGTAACGTTGGACCGGTGCTGCACTTGACAGTTTTTGCCTAAGACAGGTTACCGGCCCGCGTCACTGACCGGGACACCGGAGAAACGTCATTGAGACGCACCTTTAAAGGTATTACGATAATAACATACTTCATTCGAGTTTAATAAAGAGGAGTTATTGACAATGGATTTGTTGACGACCCCTATATAATCGTGAGTGATCAGAGGTTTGTTTGGTTGCCTGTAATATAATACGCTTTTGACGAACGAACACGAACTGTAAAAGGGCTTTAATTAAAAGTATTGATAAACCTTTTCGTTCCCGTTTTACTGTGTCCAATTATTTTTAAACAAAAAAAAAAATAACTACATGCCATTGTAAATTAATATTCAAATGGGACATTAACCTTAGAAATGATTGCGTATAAATCTACATATTTCAACTTTGTATACAATTTTGTTACTTTTAAACAGTGTTTCAAAAGTATATCGGGCGTGCCGAGCCATTCTCTTTACTTCCAAATCAAATGATGAATAAATAATTTATGACGATTTCCGTGTCGATACGCCACACTTTTTTTATTGCGAGGGCAGGCAAACGGGCAAATGGGCCACAGGATAGTTAGCGGTATCATTGTCTATAGACATTGGCGCCCTATGAAGGTTTAACCATACATAACCAATTTAGAACTGAGATTATGTCCCTTGTGCCTGTAGTTACACTGGCTCATACTATTCTACCTACATTGAGTGCATGCGTTGCTGTAGATGTGGCCACATCACATGCCTGCAGTGCATGGGCGTTGGTAAACAAGGAACAATATTTTGATTATACCCAAGTATTCTTTCAATTGTAAATGATAAAATGATTGAACCAAGATGATTATTAGATAGGTATTACTGCCAGCTGTCATCTGGGAGAGGGGCATTACAGGCTGTTACTTATGTACATGGGATACTTGAAAAGAAACGAAAATAAAATTCTTCGCTCAATAGTAGTACGCAGTAGCTTAGTTAAACGATTCCTACTAAAATAATAAACCCACACGAATTAATATTGGCAAAACAATTAATGGATATATTTTGACATCAGGTAAAAGAAGTTAGAAGGTGTAGTCTAATTTACAAGGCAATCCTCGACAAAACACATTTGTATTTGTTATCTGCCGTGGTGTAGGTCTTGATACATTAGCAATAACGTCTCGGCGTATCAATAATACAAACAGTTTAGATGCAGGACGATACAACGGGTGCTATAAGTGGATTGATTGCAGTCGCGTGCGCCGACACGTGCCCCGTGTCTGGCTACGGCAACGATTTTATGAACCACGGATTTCATACAATATTAGACTATTAAAATATCATCATCATCACTGTCTGAAAAAATGTGTTTAAATCTGTAACTTTACTAATACTTAGAAGCGTTTGTCAGTCCAATTTAAAAATAACTTTTTCCGTTATATTTAAGGATCTGCCCGTCTCATACTCACTACTATGGCCGCACATACACGTTCCTAATACCTTCGTGACACGATGACGTGCAGTGGGCAGACTCCTTTATTTAGCCCCTATATAATATCATGCGAAGCAGATGGGCCGAGATGGCCCAATGGTTAGAACGCGTGCATCTTAACCGATGATTTCGGGTTCAAACCCAGGCAGGCACCACTGAATTTTCATGTGCTTAATTTGTGTTTATAATTCATCTCGTGCTCGGCGGTGAAGGAAAACGTGAGGAAACCTGCATGTGTCGAAATTCTGCCGCATGTGTATTCCACCAACCCGCATTGGAGCAGCGTGGTGGAATATACTCCAAACCTTTTCCTCCAAAATCACTCGTTACAATAATATGTAACAGGCTTCAAGATATCCATTCCAAGGAAACTTATTGAAATTGAAAACTTGTGAAACCTAAAAACCAATCATAGGTTGCATTCACATTTATATAAATATTTAAATATATGGATAAGTTAAGTCCTCTCATATGTTAGTTTTAGTAGCATACCTCTTCGTTACAAACAATATATTTTATTTTATATATCCCTTTTAATAATACCCGTAGATAATATTAATGCATTCTCGTAACTAATTACTCAGATTATAAGTTGAAATTTACAATGATTTTATAAATGAGAGTCATTCAACATTTAGGAGCTTTATAGAAGAATTCACATTTAACTGGTTTATTATTACTCCAACCGCGACTAATCTTATACATGACAAAATCGATCATATGAATTTCAGAGTAGCCGGACGCAAAGTTAGAGAAACTACAAAAACATAATAGGCGGAAAAAGATTTTGGCTGTAATTTTTTTTTTTTAAAGTATAGAAATATTCTTATTTTATTATCAATATATGAAAAATTATTAATAATATATAGCCTATTCCAATAGAAGTAGGAATACAGATAAACAAACCTTAGATTTACGTATTTCATGCGATTTGCTGATAACTCAGCTGTATTGTGCACTACTAACAGTTAACGATTAATATATCTTTATTCATAAAACAACACTATTTCACTTAACTACTTATTTCAAATTTAATTTTACTTCCAAAATTCCGATAAGTTTCGTCGACGTTCTTTTGCAAATCAATCTCTATCATCAATCTCTCGACCAATTATGTCGCCTAAATTTACTGTCAAATGTTGTTTATTTGATTTTCCTTGGAGTACAAATATGTATTTTGGTTACATATTCTATCGGTTTAGACTCAAAATTACAATTGTATAATTGCATTAACCTTGTAACATATAAAACATACATCAATATGTAGATTTTAATAAAACTAAAGTATTATGTTACTACTATTCTTATAGAAGTTATTTATATAGATTCACAACATGATTACAGATTACTTCCTATCCTTCCAAAATTTTCTGCGATTAGATTACAAAACGACCTATACATTGAAAGTTAATTCGAGGATGATCTAATAAGCAACAATCAAGCTAATGCTAAGAGGTGATGTCCTCCTAGACTGAGACGTCACGGTAGCCAATCTTAACTGACAAAAGCCCAATGCGTAGGATATATTATACTCGTGTTGTTCAAGTGTGTGAGGAAAAAAGGGTAACATTATTTGATGGTAGGGCTTTATGCAAGCCCATCTGGTAGGTACTAGGTAACAACCACACAATACATAATCTAAATACAAACAGCAATATTCATTATTGTTGTGGTCGGGTGAGAAGGGTATCTGCGCCAGTGTAACTACAGGCACAAGGTTAATATTTCTTACGGCGTTTAATGTGTGTGCGCGAAGATGACCACTTATCATCAGGTGGGATTTTGCAAATCCACCTACATAACCAACATAAAAAAACTCAATCTAAAACTTAACGTGTTATCCAAGTCATATGAGTTTTAAATACTTCCAGACTTACGAATACTACTGAGATTTTCTCGGCAGAATAACTGAATAACTTACTATCATCGATCCTACTTGGGTTTTTATTACCTCAGACTCTGCGGCGTTATAGGCTAGCCATTAAAACAACGACACATTCGAACGCAGGCTGAGAAGTATCTTACGGTTAATGGCACTAGGTCCCCATTGTCCTAGAATCAGCGACGACGCAGACGTACGTCGTACATGGCTAATGCGTTAACGCAGCTGACATTATGGACGCGACGATCGCGGCTTGATGAGAATGACATTGAGCGCAACAGATCCACAAGATAACTCGGACAGTTAAAGCGTGTACTAACGACTTTATAAATTCCTACCAACACGAAACCATCGCCTTGTCAAAACATTGCGTACAAGTACATTCCTATTTAAGAATCTGTCGGATGTTTAGGCATTACTGGATAAAGAAACTATTTTTGTCTAATTAAGACATTGGATCCAATTTTATATGAATCACGATGACATAGGATATTAATACAAGGATCGAGAATCCTTACGGTCGAGATCAAATATATTTCGACAACTTTACTTAAAGGTTTAAGTTAATTGGATTAAATATTTATTTTTTTACATTTTTGGCAGCAGACTGGTTAATAGACCATCATCGCCCATAACATTGGCATTGCAATATTAACCATCCCTTCAGGCCATCGGGATATACATCCTCACCTTCACGGACAAACCTACTGACTAATCGTAAAAAAAAAAAATAGGTTAAGGACACTATACTGAGTAATGTACACACATCGTCACGAGCGCTTGCATTTAACGTGACCTCTTTTTATACGACATACTTAAACATCTAATTTAAAAATAAAACTAAACAATAAATTACAATTGTTAATAAGGTATTGTTTCCCGCGTGATTTCATATTATTATTTAAGAATGTATACATTATACGTGACTATATACATTTATATATTCGAATGCTATGAGTAAGGATAAACAAACCTTCGATTTACATATTCCATGCGATTCACTAATATCTCAGCTATGTTATGCACTACGAGCGATTCTTAATCAATATGTTTATCTTTATTTATAATAACACAACAGTATTTGATTCGACTGAGTATATTCACTTTAATTTTAAATCCAGAGTTCCAATAGAAGCTTCGTCGACTATCAAAACGCCATTTTTTCACGAATCCATAATGAATACCTTAGATTATTCCCGACGACACCACGTCAAAACAAGGTAACAATTGTTTATTTATCATTACTACAGTTATTTTTATGATATAGCTAGGCGGACGGGCAAATGGGCGACCTGATGGTAAGTGGTCACCACCGCTCATAGAGATTAGCACTGTGAGAAATGTTAACAATTCCTTACATCACCGATACGCCTCCAACCTTGGAAGCTAAGATGTCCCTTGTACGTGTAGCTACACTGGCTCACTCACCCTTCAAACCGGAACACAAAAATACTGAGTATTGCTGCTTGGCGGTAGAGTATATGACGAATGGGTGGCTTCTACCGAGATGGGCTTGCACAAAACCTTATTTGTACATACATAAAGAAAAAACTTTTCATTTAAACATGACACGCACAAACGATGCATTTTAATTCGACCTTAAATACCCGAAACGCGCGCAAAGAAGATTAACTTCAATTAAAATATATATACGGAAACTCTGTGTATACGTACTGTTGCTGAATTTTAAGCATTTAAATCGTACAAATAATTTGACGACGTCATTTTCTCTCTTCGCGTAGTTATGAGCGTAATTGTGCTACGTAAATCCTTTCTGTGTATTATAATATATATGCAAATAGATAATCATATTGACGGGCTTAGCTCAAGATTACTTTGAATAGCCTCGTATGTACATACTTAGATCATAATATAATGTAGGTACATAATCGTTTGATTTATATATATATAATATAATTTATAGGTTTATGGATACAATATATCGTTAAACTATATGTGTGGCAAAAATATCGATAACAACGGGATCTTTATGTTTTTTTTTATTTTTTTATTTTATAGGTATGAACTCTTTATAATTGCTCTTTATAATCAAAATTATTTCAATTTCGTATATTATATAATTGATTCATATCCAACCGCAAATACATTTGACAATCATACATTGTTCTCAAGAACACCTCGACCTCGATTTTTTTTTCGACTATTTAATGTTATAAAAAATCTAGGGTGTGTCTGTAATCCATAAGTGTGTTTATTTTATTTACATTTATTTACAACTTCATTGTTAATTTTGGACTCATTCACAACATCATCATCAACATGAACCATTACTCTAAACAATTCCAACTATGATATCTTACAGCACGAACCAATATAGTATGTTGTACTAAAGGTTCTAAACAAATGAGAAGTACAGGAAGAAAATCATAATTACACTAGCTGCTCGTCCCGATTTCAACCACACGAAATAAGAATTGTATTTACTTCACGGCACCACCCACCCGGCCCGACCTAAGCCACCCACTCAATTACAAACCAAAAATTAATCAAAATCAAAGGTGTGCGCCGTCACTACAATAACAATCATCAGTCTCAATTTAATATTTTAATTTACGTTCAATTTCATTCTTAATCGCAGACAATGCGAAATAATAAAATAATAATATCATTAACATTACAAAGCTTTTAGATCGAATGGGGTAATCCGTTTTATCAACGCAATATCAATGTTTATCGTGCACGTCATACCGCTCAACAAACTAACATCTATATAATTATAATTGCTTGGTTTGCCAACGACTTTGGTCGCCATTAACATTGAATTAAGAGATTACGTTTTTTATACTCGTAATGTTAGTTGAAAGGTTACCTTATACGTCAAAATATTAAAGCAAGAAAGTTTATTTATATGAGAATTACTGACGTTGAGGACTTAATAGTATAAAGTAAAAAAATCCCACTGCTGGGCTAAGACCTCCTTTTTGATTGGAAGGTATTTGAGCTTACTCTATCAGGCTGCTTCCATCCAGGTTGGTGGCTACACGTCGTATTCTCATCCGCCACATGCAAGTTACTTTACGATGTTTTCCGTCACCGCCGATTACGAGACTAATCATAAATACATACTAAGAATATGATAATTCAGTGGTGCTTCCCCGAGTTCGAACTCACGCGTCATTGGTTAAGATTCACGTCTACTAACAACTTGGCTAGCACGGTTGTATAATTATAAAATTAAAAATAGCTTCTGTAATCTGTTTCGAGTTGGATGGGTGGCAATTGTATCGTACGACTAACCTGAAAGCATTGTAGTAATCGAAGTTGCGCGCCTGAGAAACGTAACAACCGTTCGAAGATGTCCAGCTCTGATAGCTCCGCGCCCAGAATGCACAGTCGTTTCTCTTGCAACATCTGTAACAAACACATAAATAGGTTACAGTAAACTTTATGATATCACAACTTAGAAAATAAACCCTTATAATTTAATCATACGTAACGTATTTGATATTATCTACATAAATGAAATAAAAATATATATCTATGGAAAGGAATGAGTATAGTATATCCGTTTTTAAATCTACAATACTAAAATAGGTACCTAGGCTCGTCGTTAGCATGCGAAAGGAATCCCGCGACTCTCGCCGAAAAGACGGAGAGGGTACCGCTGGTTTTTTAGTGGGTATTCCGGTGTGCTATCGGGCATCGGCGAGTATCACATACCTCCCACTACACGTGGGGAAACGCGTAATGCGGTTTGCCAGAGAAAAAAAACTCGTAATATTGTTCTTTATATATATTTGCCTATACACTTTTACATATCTGAATGTACTATATTTAGGTACGTGTGTATGAACGTCACAGATATTTAGATTATCTGTAATAACCAGCGGCGGCCTTAGGGGGTGGCGAACAGGGCAATCGCCCAGGGCCTCGTTCTTGCAGGGGCCTCGCGCATAAACACAAACAAAATTGAAATAGATTTTTTATTTAAAACTTTTGTTTTTGATTCCTAATTATTTATTAAGGTTATAAAATAACAGTAAATTAAAATAAATGTAGTTAACTAATTCATTAATTCAGAACATAATATATCGCGCCTCGAAACACTTGTAGATCGGTTTTTTAATCGCATAGTTCTCAGCCCATGCTTTTATTAAAGAAGATTTTGGTCTAAGGAAGACGCCAAAAACATCAATTTAAAAAATTATAATTTCTTTATTTGTTAATTTTGTAATTATTTCGATGTAAAATATTTTAAAATTACACAAATTTTATTTATTTGTATAACTTTACCATCTCTCGTCAAACATAACAAATACCTAAACCAAACAATCAGACCTACTTTGGAATCACATACTTTTCACCGAGGACAGGGGGCCTCGGAAAGACCTACCACCCGGAGCCTCGCAATGAGTAAGGCCGCCGCTGGTAATAACAATATAGGGGTTGGTATTAGATTAGTAGACGACGCGAATATGCCTATTTAAAGAAGATGATACTTTCGTATACATTATATTAAAACATGAATATAAGGAAACACGATCATATTTTACCTCAGAAGCGAAACATATTTTACGGCGCCCTAAAAATAATATAGGTCACACGAGGTCAAGCAGTTTTTGCATTAAAGCGAAGTGAAGTAAGCAAGTCGCAAGCAGAGTGCAGTGCGCACTCAACAGCGTAGTCTTAGTAAAATGTAAATAAAGCACCGCACTACACTGACACGCTTGTCAAATATCTATAAGTGTGCGTGTCTCACAGGCGACGGCCTTCTTTACTTCTTCCATCTTTCTTTCTCGAGAGAGAAACAGATCTGTGTGATATCTGTGTCAGTTCACATGATTGTACGTTTGTCCGAGTCTTCCTTCTCGTATCTATTGTACATTTCACTCATCAATTTGTACCATACTGTGTTGTGCTTTAACGTACCGCTCCTCCGCTAGAAACAGCTTGAATTTCAAAGTAATCACAGGCCGTAAGAAGCCCTTTAAGAATATTTACAACTAAATTGTCCGTCCCGACTCGGTGCGGTTGAGTTTCATACAAAGTTACCTTTTCTACGCCTCTCCACACGGAGAGTTTTGAAATTAAAATTACCGAAAATCCTTTCTAAGTAAGCGCCTACGTCGCGAAAGGATTAACTATGCTAAGCTTCAAATCAATCGGACCTTTAGTTTTGGAGTTATCTTGACCTACAGCAACATCATATATGTAACACATTCAAAATTATAATTGTATAGAACCATGGGAATTAAACGACCGCCTTTGTCACATCAATAGTCTATATTTAAAGCGGATGAAATTGCGAAGATTTGCTATTGATATAGGTATATACGTATTTGAGTACTACCTTTTCCGAAACGCGTTGAATCTATGGGTATAAGTTTGATGTATAACACATTGATTTAGCACTTTTTCAGTTAGGCATAGATAAAATAGAATCCTAATTAGTTAAGCTCCTAATAAAAAACAAATTAACTTCTTATTATTAACAATAATGGAACATAACTTAAGCTGCATTAAGATTTATATATAAACTATACAAGGATATAAGTATTAACGACTTTGTTTATAGTTATAGACTTAGGTTATAGTTTTACAAATAGAATTGGCTTTCGTAATAGCCGAGTAGGGGAATATATAATAAGCTTTAACTACTGTTTAGTAATTCACTTTTTACTTTATCGCGACATACCTGACACAATTAAATTATTTACTTAATTAAACTTGGCTGCCAATTTAGCACATTGTTACGTCAATGTCACGTGTGATGCGTCTTATGACACCGTTCGGACGTCAAAATCATTTATATAATACTTTATACAAAATATAATTATTCAATCAACATTCAGAGAAAACAAGAAACAATTCAATGACGCAGTTGTATTTATCAAAATTTCGCTGCTTTTCGTATTCCGGAGTTAAATTCATGCTAAGTATAAAACGATTGCTGTTTAAACGTACGTAAATAAAGGACTGAGAATAAGCCAATCGAGTTGCGGGTAAGATGTCGATACACATATTCAACCACGATAGTGACCATCGAAGCTGGTGAAGATTCATTGGCGAGACTGGCAGGTGACGATGCTGCGATCATTATTTTTCTATTAAAATATATTCGCGCTAAGAATAGAAAGTCAATTTGGAAGTTGGATCCGAATATTATTCTCCGTTAATTTCTGAAGGATTTCTGTGTATGTTTTATGTGCTACATGTTAAATAAGTGAAGGAGTTACGTTGAGGTATTTCACACAAAAACTCACCGTAAGTTGCTCAGCAACGAAATTTTTGGTGACTCCAATTTACTCATACGTACGTTAAGTATTAAAAAATAATTAATTAATTAATAATAAACACAAATTTTCTAGGCAATTTGAATCGGAGTAACTACGTCCGTCTATATATGAAATAAATATATACCATTTTTAAGTTAAGTGCTTTCAAGATTTCAGTGAGTGCTTGATTTGTTTTTGTTTTTTTTTATTATTCAATAATCAATCATATTGATTCAACTTTAAACCTTCTGATTAATGTTTCTAAAGTAAATCTATTGCAAAATAGGGAGCGAACAGAAGAAAGCGAGTTATTAAAAAACAACACTAGGTTTTGTATACAACATGAATACGTTTGACATATTAGTTGTTCGAGGTCAATTTTATCTTGTCAATATAAAACTCTGAAATAATAATAGCGGATAGTATGAACTTTAAGAAACCTAGGCTAAATATTTATGAATGTTCAAAGTACAATAAAAGGTCATTATTACGTTTAAATAAATAAATAAATATATAACCTAACCATGGACCCTAAATTGGGACAAACCATGACATATTTTTCAGTCTCTAACAAAGAAAACGTGCTGTTAAATATTCAGATCTCATGTCATTTAACACTTCAACAATGAGATTCGGTGTGATTTCAAATATCAATTCATCAACCGTCGATGACATTTGAAAATAATCTTCAAATTCTTCATAATATCAAGTTAATAATAACCAACAGTCAAAATACAAAAGAGTTTATGTTAGTGCTATTCTGTAAGTCACATACTATCTCACTCGTGAAATGTTAAACACCGACTTACATTGATGCGTGGCATCCTTTAAATGTTATACTGTCGCGTATCACTTCGTAACATTTCACGATCGTGTTTTGTGGTGTATTCCGAGTGTGCTCTTACGGAAAGCTAATGGAATTTCAAAACCTCTTTGGAATAGTTTTAATAAAAATATATTTTTTAACACATACATATATATATATATATGCAATTATACTATTATAAATGCGAAAGAAACACTGTCTGTCTGTTGTTCTTTTACGGCTAACCACTAAACCGAATTTGTTGAAATTTGGTACGGAGCAAGCTTGAACTCAACCAGGAGGCATGACATACTTTTTATGACCAACCCCTAAAATTTATTCAAAAATTTCTATTTTTGTAGATTTATCACTCAAACGGACGGATTTGAATGAAAACGGTATAGAAGTATAACAAGGAATAAAGAATATTTTTTTAATATAAATAAAACTATAAAAATACAAAAAATACTTTATAAATAAATTGTCATTATTTTAATTTTTGTTTTTAGGTTAGGTTGGCGGACGAGCCAATGGGCCACCTGATGGTAAATGTTGTTAGACAATGGCGCTGTAAGAAATATTAACCATTCCTTACATCGCCACTGCGCCACCAACCTTGGGTTACCAACTAAGATGTTATGTCCCTTGTGCCTATAGTTACACTGGGTCATTCACCCTTCAAACCGGAACACGACAATACTAAGTACTGCTGTTTGGCGGTAGAACATGGGTACCTACCCAGACGGGCTTGCACAACAGAGCCCTACCACCAAATGGAATAAGTAACGCTTTAAATGCGAGCGGGGACCAACTACTGTAATTATATTACATGTACTATTAAATACGTCAATTAAATAATTAAAGTTACGAAAGTAACGTAACGTAACGAGTGAGTCACTTAATTAGATTTGTGAACGTAATCAAATAAAAATTCTGACTAATGACATAACGAAATAAGTAAATATCATCATCTTATTTACTTTTTAATTTTTACGAATACAAAATATGAATTGAAAATATGATTGTTATGAGTGTGTTGTAAGCAATACAGTAAATATTGAATGTTGAGACACGTGTTTTATAAATAAATACGTAGAGATGTTTTACAAAGGACTCGGTATGGACCCAGTGGGTTTTTGTACAATAAAATATTATACAAGTTCGACTGCCAAGGCTTGAGCGTGGTCGCTTTTCGACTACCATAATTATCAAATTTACCGTAATTAAATTTCCTTATCTATTATGAAAGCAGTTAACATCAAAGTCATATACAATACGGACATTAAGAAAAAAAAATAGTCCGCGCCTTTGTGATCTGTCGTACAATCAATAGTCCAACTGCGGCTGCAGGCCACACAATAAAAATTTTTAACACCACAACAATCAGCATCATTAGCCAGAGTTCACCGTGCACAGTGCACACGACAGATCTAATGAGCTATTCACGCAATGATGTACTTGCATACGGTAGCAAGTACGTGTCATATGTTAAGTTTACTTTTAAACGATTCGAGGAATACGATTTAGCCGACGATCCAGTTTTGTATCCGATCAGGGAATTATTGCAAAACTGGCCAAAATATTTTCAAATAAAACAATCAAAAAAAGTAGAGCTGTTCGATTTACAATAATTTTCTTTTTTTAAATATTAATCGTTAGGTTTTATTACGTTATTTTTTTTTTAATAATTTTTATACCTGGTAATAATTATATAAATTGGGTAGTATAATTATAATTGGTATATATATAAGGGTAAATATGAATTGAACTTATAGATTCTATGATATGACGCACAGGCGTTCGTTAGCGAGTTGTTTGAAACGGCTCTGGAATAAATCGATCGACCCCTTAGAATAACTCAGCGTGGCAATTAGTAACGCTAATTAGTTAAGCGCTCACTTAATTAACGAATAGGCATAAATTAATAAAATATCTCATAGAAAAAGAATTAATTTGCTAAAGAAACTTTTCTAAAAAAATAATTTAATCAACATTCGTGTACATTCATTAAATGGATGTTTGTTTTTCAGTTCAAGTTTAATCCGTAAATTTTATAGTGTTCAAACGCAGGTGCACTTACTAATACCCCATTCTCATAATCCCAAAGATAGGCACTAAAGGTATTTCCGTTGGTACCATAGATTACCTATAAAGTGCTATATATAATAAATACACTATGTATTTCTTATATACATATGTATAAGCTTATTGTTACATAAATTCCTGACCACTGAATTTCAATACAGGTAAATACTAAAACCTTCTCAAAAGTAGAAGAGGTCTTAGCCCAGCAGTGGATCGGATCAAATCAAAATTCTTTCTTCAATACAGAGGCATTAGAGTTACTCAATGGTTATCAAAATAAAACTACCGGCTTGAAAAACAAACTACCCTGATCTAAGAAGAATCAGCGAACACTAACAGGCTATTACTTTATAGGTAAACAGAATTAACTCACAAATAACAGGAGTAGAGCCTAAATAGAAGCGACAGTTAAGACCTGTTGAGATAATAAAAAAAAAATTAAAGTGTTCAATATATCTATGACAATTTTTTTGACATAAAAATCTTATACTACTTTACGTACAAATATAACTTGATATACTCATCAAACTATCCCATTGACAGTTATAGATGTGTTAATAACACATAAATAACACATGACATTGCAGGAATAACCAGAAAGTACCGGTAAGTTTCTTTTGTTTTTACAATTTATATGAAATTAAATGAACGTCGATCACGTCATCGCTCGGTTATAAAACGTCGTACAATTAAACAATGGTTTGTTTATAACATTATAATTCAAACATTACCGGTACATGCTAGACTGAACAATTAGATAATGTAATATCGACATGTCTGATGAGAGCGGGACGTTCAATATGCTTTTTATCACATACTTGGTCTGGCGCGCTGTTTTATCAGCATTAAAAGTCCCTGCGACGTCCATGGGGTCCATAGTGCGATGATATAAACCATAACAAACCTAAGATCCATACCGTTTTACTAACAGGTCTTATGATGCATTACTTAATTTATAACACAGCACTGTTTCTCTTAACTACTTACTTATTCGCTTTATTTTTACTTACATATTTCCGATAAAAACTTCGCCGATTCAAAACACCATTATTTCACGAATTCATATTATTCATATTTAATGGTTAAAGTTGTTTATTTTTATTTGTTTAAAGAGATTATGGAGGTTAGTCGTTAGTAGTGCACGTTAGTCGTTTTTTTTTTTACTTTTTACTTCTAAGATTATAAATATTATAATATATTTTTTTACATCGTTTATGCTCTTGAAGAAATGATTAATTAACATACTTTGTCTGTCTTACGAGTACTTACTGAGCCTTCTGCCTTAAAAGCCTTTTGCGATATTATATAAAATTTAAAATTACCACCGGTCTGGGTGACATTGAATATGTATTAATTATAAATTAAAATGAATAAGACGTTAAATTATTTTATACTTTTTATAAATATATGCATTCGTATAGAATTATTCGCGTTATCATTTTATTATTCTTAAACAAACGTTTTGTGTTAATTGAGTAATTGCCGAGGCGTCTGACACTTTCTTTTATGAAAGATCATAATAAAAATTGATGCGGAGCCCTCCTATAGCCTCCGGGCTAAAATCAAGTTCAAGAATATAAGTGGTCCAGTTATTTTCGCATGATCGGTATCAATCATTATATTTACAATTATAAATTAAATAAACGTATACATTTTTATAAAATGTCTTTCACGCATTGTGTGTTACTGTCGCATGTTTGTTACTGAATAACGCAAAAAAGATTTGACGTATTTGGATGAAAATGAACACAATAACTAAGCACCTAATCGCCTCAAACACGGGCGAAACTGCGGGCAAAATGTAGTGTAATTATATATTATAAGAGCCATGACCGGCCATCGATGTCACCGCGCTCAATGTCGTCTACGATCGATTTATGTCATCTGAAACACGCCTGAGCGTTGCATATTTTATCACTTCATTGTTTATCAACGTGATGCACAGGATGTATATCATTACCCTTGGCTTTGCTTGATAACGGTTTTACCAGAAATCGTTCGTGGTAAAATATGTATTTAGGTAGACATTTAAGCTGCGCCAACAACATTCGAATTGTCTTATAAATTATTATCTAACTGAAAATCTAATTAATTTAAAATTTTATCTAATTTAAAATTTAAAATTGAATTCATTTATATATTCTAATCTTTATTTCAATCTCTCTCTATCTATCTCTCTCTCTCTTATCTAATTTTTATTATGATTTCGCTTATGTAATATTACCATTTGTTTCCAAAATTAATAAATAGATACTGTCCGAAGATCTACGATACGTGATGATGTGCATACATCAATGATAATGAGAACGCTAGGGCGTAGGCTAAAACTCACGCAGGCGCACGGAGCGGTGTGTGCACTCCAAACTCCCGACTCGGGCCTAGGACCCAACCTTAGGCGCTTAACAGATTTAGAGAAACTAGCCTCCCGCCGTGCGTCTGAAACTGCGTCGCAATCGACCGTGCCTCTAGGGACGCTTATATTTTTCTTGTCCTCATTCTACTAACATATAACGGTTATAATTTGAACTTCGACCGAACAGCAAGTGGATTGTTGTGTTAGTAGAATAGAAAACGGCTGAACAGCAACGACTATTTGATTCGATTGCGATAGAGCGTCAATTCGTTCATAGAATTGGCGCCCTGACAGACATGCGAGCATGCACGAGCGTCAGTGAATACCCTTGCATCTCACACATTTTTCTTCGCAACTTCACTTAATGGATAAAACAAGACGAGCTCTACTGAGTGCTTTTTGTGTGCTTACAATTAAAATAGACGAAAACAAACTGTAAATAACCCCGTATTAGTCAGATGAAATTATGCCACACGTGTATTCACGTACTGGCAGTGCAGCGGCGCAAATGGATAAACTCCAAATCTTCTCATTAAGGGAGCAGGTATTTGCCGAACTGTGGAACACGTATGGACTATTTACCTTTTATACAAAGTTTCCACTGTGAGGTGACAATGTATCCAATTGTTATGAATCAACAAATACCTACCATGAATTTTATAATAAAATCATACATTATTGTTATCGAAACATAAAAGTTAAATAACTTTAAATAAAATGTATTTAAATACATAATAACCTTTAATGTGTTCCAAGTTCAAGTTTGCATTAATTATTATTATTTAAAAATAATATAAGTAAACAACATTGACAAGATTTAATTATTAAACTTGACGACAAAAATAAACAATCTATAGTTTATTAAATAAATTATTTAATTTCATAATTTATTAAATAAATAAAGTAGACATATTATATACTTTCATTTAAAAGACCATCATATTTAAGAGTAATAAGATGTTTTTATAATTATATGATCTTTAGGTTTTCGGCCAAATTTGAGGCTATTGTTAACAAGTAGCACATAGGCGTCCAGCTGCTATTGTGGCATATAACAACTATTCTCAATGATATTTATCTTAGTGATTTATTTACCAATTCCTTATTTCTATAATTCATTAATATTAATAATTTCTTTAATCATCATAGTAATAAATTATGCTGTGAACAATAATAATTAAAATAAAACCTAAAATTAAATAATTTAGTTCGTAAACTGACTTCCGATTATTTTTGTATAAAGAAGGTAGGACGCGCCAAAGGAGCACATTCGGTTGTTTTTAATAATTCCTGGCACAACGTTACGCTGTCCGAATATTAATAATTGAAGTGTACCAATTATTGAACTGTGTTTTATTTCCATAAAACCCAGAAAACCCACAAGTGATAACACTACGTAATCATCGAATGATATATATACGTCTAGTTATATAGGAACATGACCACAAATATTCTTCATTTGACCTTGATTCTTCGTTTTGATGGGACCATTTTTTTTTATCAGAATATCATGGCCTGCGGGATATAGCCGTCTCGTTAAAGTAGCACCAGAAAGAATATTCAAGAAACTGATTTTATCTGATAAATAATTTCACGTAATACCAAATTTTAGATATTAATAGGACTGGTCCTTTTTTTCTACTCTTTGCGCGCCGACACAGCTATTTCCTGGACTTCCTTATGTAGACTAGTGCGGAATGCTTTTAAAATAAAACCTTTTTTACAATGTTTATTTTAGTATTACAATAATTTATACTAATGTGCACAAGTAACTCTGTCTGTCGGTCTGTTGCACTTTCATAGACAAACCACTGAACCGAATTTGATAAAATTGGATATGAAGCAAGCTTGAACACCAAGGATGGGACAGGTTACTTTTTATGGCTAACACGTAACTACCAACCCCTAAAACGAGAACGAAGCCGCAGGCGACGATTAGTATTAAATAAATGACGTCGCCCTTTTGGAAAAAAACACTCACAATCATACAACATTATTTTCTCAAATGAATCAGAGATAAACAAAACTCAAAAAATTGCTTATTCTAAGGAGACAGACGAGATATCTAATTCGGAAAGTTATGTGGTCACATTTGCTCATTGACTTACACGTGAGATATTTAACCAATAGATAAACAAAATAAAAGTAATTAATTTATGCTTTAAAATAGGTTTTGTCTGTAGGGCTACTACTAAGGGCATAATTTTATGGCCAACGTAGTTCATAACAAAAACAACAGTCCCAAGAAATAGCTAGTTTTTTTGTGAATAATAATAATAATCAAATAGATATATTATTACGAAGCGAGGTTTCGAATTCAGCAATACAATTCCATGCAAATCGATTGCGTCTTTGCGGAGCAAAATGTTAACACAATTATAAATCTTATTACATTGAAAATAAACATCGTATTCGCTTGCGTTGTTTCGGCACGTGGTAATTTGTAAACAGAGGGTGTACAGCGCAAGGTCGAAGCAGCTCGCCAAGTTTCTCTAGTCGTGTTTTGATATATATATTCACAGTCATACCGGTGCCGATATCGATAATTGATTCTCTTCCTAGTTCTTAAATTGGTACTCGTCGTTCGCCTCGCGATTATACGAGTGGAATATCGATGTATTATGTAAATCGCCCACGTTGCTATCGCAAACATCTGACGAGAATCGCCAACTCTCGCTACATTATTGCAATCGACTTTATTAATTTTCATACAGGACTTATACATTGAAACTATTACAATGTATACAATTATACATAATAGAGCTGACTATGTATTTGATTTCAGATAAAGAATAAATAGTGAGTTTATTGCAGGTTTAATTGATATTCTTTATTTAAGTTAGGCTCATAAAAATACTTTTGAATCGTCACGTTACTGTATTGAATTAAAGATAAAGCTACCGTCAGGTCGGAATAACAAAAAGACCGGCATAAAGGTTAGTAGTTCATATGCATACTAATTACAAAAGCTTTTATATATAGATTATACGGTATCTGGTTAGTCGTCGAGTGGCTAGCATATTCGGTTGCAGATTCCTGGGCGGACCAATAAAAAACCCGACGGGATTTTTCTATTCGTAAAATTCTCAGTAACAAGCCAGTGTTACACTGCCGTGACTCATAAAACGGGTAAAGCCGTTGTTCCTGCGCCTGATCTGTATCCAGACGTATCAAACGGCCGTCCCATCGGACAATAGATAGGTATAGAGTTTTCCTGTCATACGCATCCATTTGTGTACTATAACATTTCCGACGTAGAAGACCTGGCAGAAATGAAATTTAAAAATGAATATCTAGCTGGTTCGTTCATTAGGTTTAAGATGTTAAGATCATTAGTAAAAAATATTAAACTATATAGATTTATATTAAACTAGCTGTGCCCCCGACTTCGTGCGCGTTTGAATTTAAGTTATTTGGACATTGCAGCGTGACTTTATTTTTATTTAATGTATAATTCTAAAATGAAAGTAGTGTAAGTTACTCCTTATTACATCACCTCCCAGCCTGTGAAAGTCCCGTCAAAATCGGTCCAGCCGTTCCAGAGATTAGCCGGAACAAACAGACAGACAGACAAAACTTGTAAAAAATGTTATTTTGGTATATGTACGGTACATATATAAAATTACATTTTTTCATGTATACATACATATGTAATTAGTAAAAAGCGGTTATTTTAATATTACAAACAGACACTTCAATTTTACTATATGTTTAAATATACTGTAATTGAAAATCGAGAGGATATTAATTCCGTTTGGTTTAAACGGATTATGATTTAATTGCAATAATTTCATTAAATACTTTTTCTTGGGTGGTATGCGAGATTAAACAAGTGACAAACTGTTTCCAGTATCGTTGAATTTTTATGTATATACCCTTGATTAACGTATTTATATAACAGTATTATTGACGATCTCCGTGGTCGAGTAGCGTGTACACCAGTTTTCATGGAGACCCCACTCCGAGGTCCCGGGTTCGATTCCCGGCCGAGTCGATGTAGAAAAAGTTCATTAGTTTTCTATATTGTCTTGGGTCTGGGTGTATGTGGTACCGTCGTTACTTTTGATTTTCCAAAACACAAGTGCTGTAGCTACTTACATTTGGATCAGAGTAATGTATGTGATGTTGCCCAATAATTAAAAAAAATATATATATTTAAAAAAAAATGTATTAATGTATATAAATATAATGTACGAGCTATTCAGTTTATTTATATCGGTGAAGGAAATGACATTTTTCAACGGTTTTTTTTCATTAATTAACTCAACTATTAGTATTAACAAGCAACTCTTTTTAGGTTTATTATTTAATTTTAATGTATGTAGTTAAAAAAAATATACTTATGGTGTTGACATTTATTGTTTTATAGCACGAATGAGCGTGTGATTAATATATTTTTTAATAACTTCCTTTATAATTTTTATTTTATACGAGAGATTAGTTACGAGTTATTTTATTAAATAAACATAACATAACGAGTTCTTTACCCTTAATATTTTTTGTAATCTTTCCGAGGGCAACCCTCCATGAGAATGGATTACTGGGTTGATTACAAAAACCCATATTATGGTTGATATGGGAGGTTGAAGCGTCGAGTAGCATATACTATATAATTACATATATACAAAAACGCTTACAAAAAACAAACCATTCCAATCTACCGGAAAAGATTAAAATTATTGTATTGTAAGTATAATTCTTAATAAATATGAAATACTACAATATTAAAGAGCTCCATCCATACTGGTTATAGTATTTATTGGCGGCTCATCTAGATAGATACATAGATCCCTTCGATATAAGATGTGTAAATCAAAATAATAGCGTGCACAAAGAACAGTATATTGGAGCTCAGGGTTGGCTGGGAATTGGCAATCTAACGTCTAACTTCTATGAACAGACGCGATCACTATCATCCGTTATCCAAAGTGGCACGCTAATAAAAAAAGGAAAAAATAAATAAAATCATTGGTGGTGAATTAAGTACCATTGTTTTCACAAAATTATCACAAATACAAATATCTAATTAAATGAGTAAGCCTAATTAGCACCGCACATTAAACGCAACGTACACGTTACCCAATTTCACAATCGCACGCGTAAAACTGATAACCTTGACCGGTCAATTTGCTCAGCTATTGCTCAGCAGTACGACGACCCCACCGGCCGCTACAGTTTCCTACGATGAATCGAGTCATCGAATCGCCTTGAAGTTGAGTTTAATAAACTGATCAATCTTAGGTAGGAAAGAAACCGAGAGGCAAAAAATATGTACAATTCACTCTACAAGTCGCAGCAGAAAAAATATACCAGTAAACAAAATTATTGGCAATTATACGTGGAGTTTATGTAAAGATTACATATCGATTTCCACATACGGTGGAGTTCATAGGCTACATATAATATTGTTATTATTATTATTTAAATAGGTAATACCTGCGAATTGGTACCGGTGTCCGTCAATATACAATAATGCCAAATATACACAATATTTTTATTATTTCAATAAATATTAAGGTAGCTCTGTTCACATTGTTATTAGATATAATATAAAATTTATATTATTTTATTATTTATGTTCATATTCTTATGAACATATAACACGATCAAACATTGTGTTACAATGTAAAGCTTATCTGTATAAGAGATTTCTCGCAGCGAGCCCAGAGTGTGAGTAACATAGACGTGTATATTATACCTACAGAATTATAACAGATTGTTAAACACAAACTCAATCACAATATCAATACTGGCACACGATGTGACGTTCAGTTCATGACGTCTTGGAACCAAGGTTACACCACAGTTCTGCTATTTTCGTATTCTTGTAATGTGGATCGTTTTAAATTGCAGAATGGTTATGTCTGTTTAACGGTTTGGTGATTAATGTTGCCATCAGTAAGCTCATCTAACCCATGATATGATAACATATTGTTATACATCACCATTAGTAATCAAGATTTAGACTCAAATCACGACAGCCGCCCTCAGTTCAATCCAAAAATAAATAGTTTTATTAGTGCTAATTTTTTAATTTTATGATATATCCTATTGGTTTTATGAATTGTTATTTATTATATAATAGTTAAAAAAAAAGTATTATAATTCTTATCTCTTATCATTGATTATGTTTAATTTATATTTTTAATACATATTGTGCAATGTGATAGTACATGGTGAGACTACCTGTAAATAGATGAACATTTGCGAAGATAATTTTTATTTATTTTTTATTTTGAAGTGATATTGTATGTACTGTTGGTTGTCGTACTGAAAATAAAATAAAACATAGGACTAGTCTTGCCTGATGGCCACGAAATACGGGGACCTATTTCTTAATGACATATATTTTCAGACTTCAATGTTCCAGTCCTCCAGTCATTTAACCTTCAGCTTAAATTATGAAGCAATATGTAAAAGCGAGGTGCTCAGTTTGACTACGTTTCCATAACATAATACTTACACTATATCAAGACACACAATATATACGTAGGAAACTTTTACTTTAAATAAGAACTATATTTAAATATAAGTTATATTTTTCTTTTCCTTTCAAAAATACAACAAGTGTAAATAAAAAAAAAAGTACAAGAATTATTATTAATAATAGAGTATAATGTTTTTATTATTGAAGCTTAATTAAATACCTATATTTTTTTCGGTCCAACGTAGGTATCCCTTAATCATCCCGGAGTTGCAAACCCTGTATCTGGCGAGTTGCGACCCTACATTTTAAAGCTGATATTTATGTTTTAAGTAGGATTAATTTTATAAAAAAAGAAATAAAGTGTCTTAATTGTACAGGAAAATAAATTATATACAAGAAAATATATAAAAGTTAAGAGTTAAAATAAATTAAATATCTTTATATATATATAAGTTAGCGTAAAAGGATAAACAAAAGAATCATTTATCGTATTACTGGTACCGGGCGTGTAAATGTAAACAAAATAACATCCATGAAATATTACATCCTCTAAAAATTGTTAAAAACATTTCGATCGTGTATTAATATGTTTGAAAGCATAAATCACTTTCAAGCTCAGAATACAGAAATCATGAACGCACTGCGCTGTCGCTCGGCGTCAGAATATATTATCGATGTATCGCTTAGATGCAATGAATATGAAATAGTTACCTAGGAGTACTATTATGACACTAGTTACTCAATGGCTCGGTTGTTCGGTCCATAGAAAACGCACAGGTCATTTTAATAAAATTTTGAAGCATCTGTAGTGCAATGGTTTATGGGCCGCCTAGCTTAGCTAAGTGATAAGCTTAAAAGGAGAGTTAAATAGGAATACTAGTACTTCCTTAATGAATTTGGGGCATTGCTATTAATCTTTAAAAATAGTAGTTAGTTCATCCACAATAAATATAACCATGAAATATCCATTTGGAGTTTCAGTGATCACTGGTTCTAATTACATCGAATTACATTCATAGTACATATTATCATCAGAAATGTATATATTATGTCTTTGAAAAAAATATTATTCTACTTTTTTATATTCCAAAGTGTTATTACGAATCTGCTTTAGATCCCGTAATATTTAGTCATAATTTGATTTGTTAGAATAGTTTGCGAAGTTTTAAAAAAAAAGCATTTTAAAAACGACGTCTTTAGATGGGATCATGTTACAAATTTGTAACATTAATTTAAAGAATAGTTATTTGTTACGCATTTCGCTTTGCTTTCAAAATTATATTAGAATCGATAAACAAAATCATTCACAATAATTTCATAGCATACAAGAAAGTCTAAATTAAACGACGTAGGCACAAAATTTATTGACACACCAACACGCGTAAATGTTACAAAATAGCGCAAAATAGCACCTCATACACAATGATCGACTACGGAATAACACGCTGTAAACAGATCAACCGTTAGATTGATGAGGCAATACATACATATACATAACGTTATTTTATGTAGTATTTCGATCCTTTATAAAACGTTTACAAAAATAATAATTATCGTTGTGTCAATCAATAAACATATTTAAATATAGAACCGATTGAATACAAACATCGATTTCTCTTTTTAATCTACGGAATTACAAATAGTTAACCACTGCGATAATTTTGCTTATTGACGGATCAGGCTATTGGATAGTTACGATGACGATCGGGATTCGGGACCAATGGGATAACTTTATTTCGGAGACACACAAAGAAGGCGCCCAATGACACTGCGACTATGTAAACGTGGATATCATTACGTGAATTTCCACAAATAGTGACTGTGGTCGTTACAATGCGTAACGTCTTACGTGACGTGTATCAATTATAACTGCACTTTTACGAGCAAACAGACGCGATCGAGAAACCAGTGTAAAACTTATTAACTTGACTACAGAAATTATTTACTATTTCCATTAATGTTTTATTACTGGACTGTTGTGCGAAGAAAACAAGACGTGGGTATTTAACTCGGCAATTGGTCTTCATCATAAAACTTAGCTGTAAACAGTATCCATTAATTTAATGAAAACTCAATTTATCAGATCCTATTTATATATCATAAACAAGAAGTTATGTTGATTTTCTTGCAGGACATATTTTAATTGCATTTAATTAAAACAACTGTTATAATATAGTTAGTGATAAAGAGTAACTAATGTTCTTGCGGTTCTTCTCGTTCCGTAACTGCGGTACTACGAACTTACATATAATATTTTAAAACAAAGATTGAAAAGTACTTGAAAATTCCGATTTGAATATTTTAGTATATTTAAATTTGATATGCAAATAAAAAGACCTAGACATCGCTACCATCAATACTTTTGCTTTTCGACAAACTTTCTATTTTAAAAGTGAATGTCTTAGAGAATTATCGTTTGAGAATTTCTATTAGTTCGTATTCTTTTTAAACAGCGGATGGTAACCACAATATATAATAACATTTATTTTTGCATTATATTGTTTTCATTAATTTTCTCTTTGAACCGAAAAGCTCCAGACGGTAAAGCAGTTTTTTTTTTATCATCGATCATGTTACAATACACGATACATGAACCAGCTGTTATTCAAACTAGTTGGCGAATTATATTTACTATTATCTGTACGACGGTGTCATTGACCACTTCGCTTACATGTTTAATTGTAAAATTATTGACATCCGCCTCCCCTCCATATGATAAGAGGTTTGTTTTGTATATCATACAAGTAGTATTTAAAAAATATGTATATAATATATATTAAATATAATTACTGTTACCTATTAGTATAAAAACAAGGCGCAAAGTCAAGGCTAACAATGATTTATTACAAACTATTCTTTCGACTGACGATTAACGATATTATGGTTAACACTAGCTTTACCTCTGGCTTTACCTTCGCAATGCTTAAAACTTTAGCTATAGCACACACACACAGTCACCACCAATTTTCCTCCTCAAAACCGTAGCGAATTTCATCTAAATCGGTTCAACGGTTTAAGCGGTTTATGATATGTAGAGATAACCGTCATCTCTAACATTAAACATCGCTCTATACATAACAAACGTTTATATAAAATGTCAATGTATGTCAGTTTTGGGTATACATTCAACGTAACAACCAAGAATTTAGTGAAATATAATGTAATATATCTAACTAATAAAGTAATTAGTATGTAACGCCTTTTTTATATATTAATGTCGGAAGACGTTCATAGAGGCCACATGTCGGAAAGTCGTCGTAAATTAATAATATAAAAATAAATATTGTGTTTGTCCTTTCAATAAATAAAATTAGAATTTACTTTGAATATGATAATAACATAGTAATTACGTCGCCAGTCTTCGGCACAACAAGGGCCTGGGAGCAAGCAGTGTTCTGATGATCTACCCTCCCCAAAAAAAAGATTTCAATGGTCAAGACTCTACTTCTATGGTCAAGACTATAATTAAAGAAACGCCCCCATCGCTCGGCATCCGGTTTTTTTTCCGTGCAACCCCTGCACTCAGGATTAAGACGGGCCTGTATGTCATATAAATATGAATAGTACTTTTGAAATTTACTTTAAACATGAAACAGTATTTTAAACGATCGTCGGTTAAACCAAACACTTCGAATGAAGATAATAACCGCCGAGGCCACGCGTAAAAACTTGCGCACGCGCAAGTGTGCAAGCGGGCCACCGGGTTACCGGGTCCCACTGGCTAGAACGAACGCCTAGATAGTCTAGACTCGCGTGAAACGGCTGGCATACATACGTGGTCAAACATTTGATAATAAATTAAGCCATATCTAATGGTACGGTACGGGAGTTCACATGTGTCGTAGTCACGTCTCGGCGTCTGGCATTTTGGTATTGAATGCTCGTTCGTGCTAGTTACGCGACCTTCTGGTTTGTTAAAATGTTGTTATTCCATTCGTATTGTGAATAAGGTGGGTAAAAACGGTTCTTGCAAAAAAAACTAGTTTTCATAATCATCCAACATCAGTGAATTGTTTTTCCAGATTTAAGTCAGTTGGTTGTTATAATTAACTGATTCAAAGAAATTGCCTGAAGGATCTTCTAAATTTGGCAATGACATTCTTTGCAGAGAATTAGCCCTATATTCAGAAATATAGGGCTAATTCTTCATGAAATCCAAATATTCAACGAGGACTCATCGCTTACCATTAAGTACACAATAGCATCTGCCTTCTTCTTCAGAATATTGCTATTAAAATGATAAATTATTTTTGATTTTCAACACAAAAATCTGCATCTCGTAACATACATATAGATCTTTGTACTGGTGAGTTGATGGGAGGGAGGCTAGAAATCTCTCGTAACCTTATGTAACTCAATCAGCAGGTCCGCCTATAAGGTGGCCATTAACACTGTTTTCAAATAAAGAGGTAAAGGAATTTATACAACGTAGTTTTCTAACTAATTATGTGGATACGGTTGCTGTTTACGGAAGCAATAAGGTATATTTTGTAGGTAAAGAAAACGCTGTCACATTCCGAGAAATTTAAACGCATTTTCTAATCGAATCTGTGTTTTGTATTAATTAAATATTTTAGATAAATACGCCAACTGTAATCTTTAAGATGTAGGGAGTGAACTGGGCAGAGGTCATTTAACTGATGAAAATAAAATTGATTGCATATAAAATCGGTTCCAATATTTTTTATAATACCTGATTGAAAACCTAATAAACAAATATATATAAATTTATACTAGAAGGTACACCGCATTTACGTAGCTGTGTTTCGCAGTTTCACTCGCTTTAAATTTAGACTATTGACGTGACAAGCGTAAGTTTTTATTTTTTTTTGTACATTACATAAAATATCGCACGTGACATTGGCGAAATAATCTGTGCCCTCTTGGCACAAATAAAAGACAAAACTAAAAAAAAAAAAATTACATAAAATAATCAGTTATTCTTCTTTAAAATTCAATGTTTTAAGAATTTAACTTTATAACACATATAACAACATTGGCATACCCAATAACAACAACTTAACAAATTGTAATTTTGTTATATTAAATTCATAAACAATGCCAGTTCATTTATATGCAAACATCAGTTGCAGTCCCCTGTATACTCGAAGCTGTTATAACCACCCCCTGCGGTTAGATTATTGTTAGAGCTTCATTGAAACCTGTCAAAAACACGCCAAGTCGTATACAATTTAAAATCTGAACCCTAATAACGACTTGACAGTTAAAAATGATCCTAGTCTATAATAAATACGATCTCGACGTGAACAAGTTTTACAAATATTATTTTAGTTATATGTAAAATCAATAGTCCATGATTAAGCAGCTTTCTACGGCGCTTAATATTGATTTCCAGGCTTTAGATATTCGAAACGTTTCAAGACAACACTCAAAACAAACGAGTAAAACTTCATCAATTATTTTAGAATTTTCAAATACTTTAAATAAAAGCCACTTTTTAAAAACCGCTAAGGAGTACAATAACAATAACTCTAAGGATAAAATAAATTCATATATGATGGGTCTATCAGGTGAAAAAACGCCCGTTTATATTACCGAGTTTCTGACAGTTCAAGCAAGAAAACTTTTTTTACATTACCCGTGAATTTGCCAAGTCAAATCATTATGCGTATTGTTGGACTTCGAACGGACGTATTTTAATAAGGAAAGACAGTGCCAGTCCCTATATTATAATCAAAAATGAAGGTCAATTAGAACAATTGCAATTGAAAATATGACTAGGTTATTATAATTATTTTTCCTCTTATATAGTTGTTCTTTTTGTTCTTATTTATTTTCACACAATTACTAAATTAAATTATAATTGTATTATAAGCGCTACACACATCTTATTTTTAAGTACACTAACACAAAATCTTACTACATACTTACATTTCAATATTTTGATATTATTTGAAATGTAAATAAATTATACATCAATAATATACTCGTTTTCAAGGTTCAAATTAAACACTCCAAATCAATTATACCGAACAAAATTACCGATACAATTATTAATTAATTTAAGTAATGATCTCCAATTACCCACATTCATCGTTTTAATTATTTTGTTTATCTTTTTCTCTCCAAATGTTAAGTTAACCTTACAATACATTTGTTTAACCCATAATTATTTCAAGCTTAACCATGGTTAATCAAAGTATTCTTGATAACATAGATAATTTTACTATTTCGGATGCCTATAGCTGCACTCCAGAGAAATTAAAAATAATTCTACAGAACCCTGATGACAATTTTTTAATTATAACTCAGAATATAAGATCAATTAACTGTAATTACTTAAACTTTGCTAGTCTACTGAGAGTCTGTGTTTTGATTGTGACATTTTAATCCTAACTGAATGCTGGCTAGCTTGTAATAATAATCAAATAACACCTTATACCCTAGCTATATACAATTTCAGACCACCAATCACATCAACCAAAGTGACGGGGTGATCGCTTATATAAAATCGAATTACTGTTACACTTACGAGGAATTGGACTTTAACAATTCCGCAACAGGCTTAATAATTAAAATCAATCATGATATTGCTATTCTCTGCATTTACCGACCACCATCAAATAACGACATCGACTCATTTTCTTTCATCTTTAAACCGTATTCTTCCTTCTTTAAATAATTTTAAATCCGTAGTAATAACTGGAGATATAAATATTGATATTCAAATACTATCTACTGATACACTCTCAATAAGCTATCTAAACGATCTTGCTTTCCATGGATTCCTACCAGCTCATGTGTTTCCGACAAGGGGCACTAGCTGCCTAGACCACATTTTACTACGCACGAAAAATTTAACCAAAACCTTTGTCCTTGACTCCACCGTCACTGATTATAGTTCTATTTTGATAGCTATCAAACATGATAAAACTCGATATCAGACATAAAAACCAGTGACAAAAGTAGATTACAAATCCTTGGACCTTGCAATTCAGCAGACTAATTTCTCTTCTACTACTCGACATATTAGATCCAGGAACTGCTATTTATTCTTTAGTTCACTTATTGAAAGTTGCCATCGATACCGCGAGAATTATCAAAGTACCTTCCAAGCAAAAGATACTCAGATTATGGATTACTCCTGGTTTGTTGAAGTGTCTGCGTAACAGAGATAATATGTATAAACATCTTAAAAATTCACCACAATATAATTCTTAAACTAACTTATTCGCGGTATAGAAATTTTTGCACAAAATTTTAAAGAAAGCCAAAAAAGTGTACGATACCCAGGAGTTTAACAAGGCTGGAAACAATTCTAAGCGTATATGGAACGTATTCAAAAAAGTTATTGATAATAACAATTCCAAACAAAATTCTTCTCAATTCTTACTTACAACTTCAGATTCCCCGAAAGCGGCGTGCAACTCAGTAAACAAATTCTTCATTAATATTGCTAGTGAATTGGCATCTAAAATTAAATTATATTTTCCCGACCACCTCAACTAAAAATCTCTCATCGTTCGTATTAACGAGTTACAGATACAGATGAAATTCAATCAACTATTTGGTCCCTTAAATCGGCTGCGGCTGTGGGTTGGGATGGCATTTCTTCTATCATTCTTAAGAGGTACGTAACTATTTTAGCTCCTATTTTGTCCCATATATTTAATAAATGTTTTTTAACTGGATGTTTTCCGACTGTATTGAAAAAGGCTATAATACACCCCATTTTTAAAAGTGCAGATAAGACTTCTATAAATAATTATCGACCAATCGCTGTTTTGCTTGCTCTATCGAAGGTCCTCGAGCGTTTAGCTAATAACAGACTGGTAAATTACCTTGAAAAGTACAAACTAATTTCGCCTCAGCAGTTTGGCTTTCGTAAGAAGAAAAGTACAGCAGACGCAGTTCATGGATTGATGAGTTTTGTTCTAGACCATCTGAATAAGGGACACACACCTCTTACTATTTTTATCGATCTTGCAAAAGCTTTTGATACAGTTCCAATCTCAGTACTTATTCAAAAACTGGAAGCGATAGGTGTTCGAGATACTCAACTTCAATTCTTTCGTAGTCTTCTTACTGGTCGGACGCAATTAGTTAAAATAAATGATTATTACAGTGATGAACTACCTACTTCATATGGTGTTCCACAAGGCAGTATAATAGGACCTACCTTATTTATTATTTTTATTAGCGACTTATGTAATCTATCTCTCTATAATGGTAATATTATTTCTTATGCGGATGATACTGCCATTTCTTTTTTGCGAATTCCTGGGACGACCTCCAGGTAATAGCCCAACAGGGTTTCGATTCTGTTAATTCTTGGCTTATTACCCATTTTCTAATACTAAATCCTTCCAAAACTAAATTTATTAACTTTTCTATCCGCCCAATCAACCGAAAACTTCTTTAACTTTGATTGCCCTCTTTGATTGACTCTTGTTTTTTTAATCGTTGTTGTCAATGCCCTTCCATATCTTCAACCGATACTATAAAGTATTAATAAAGTAAAGCCTGATATTAGACAAATTTTTAAACTTTAAAGCTCATGTTGACCTTCTTACCAGTAGAGTACGAAAATTAATATATATTCAATAACCTTCGTGACATCGCCAATCACTTTATAACACGTAACATTTATTTTGCTTTATGTCAGTCTCTGATTTCTTATTGTATTTCATGTTGGGGTGGTATTCCGAAAACAACTGAAGCCCCTAGAAGTTGCACAAAGGGCAATCCTTAAGATCAGTACATTTAAACCACGACTCTACCCAACCTCACAGTTACACAGAGAATGTAGTGTACTTAATGTTAGACAATTGTTCATCTTCGATTCTATTCGTCAGCACTGCAATACCCTTACATAAGTGATAGATTAAAGTGCCGTAATGATCTGATTTGTCACGTAAATAATTTTGTAAACTCATATATATAAGCTTCTTTTGTAATATTTACTTTTGCACCAATAAATTATTATTATTAAATGTCTCAAATCACATCACACGGAAGGTTGTGGTTACACATGTGACAGATCTTTGTCCAACACATAGGTACAGGCGACGTGTTCCAAAACTGAGCACTAGATGAAATATAAACGTCAAAAATAATCCCAAGAAAACAGAGTTCTGTTTACCCTGGATTGAATTCGCAAATTTAAGTTAAGACAAATTTGTTCCGACTTCTAGCCTCTATTCTGCGCAATACTTCAACTTTTTATGTGTATACAATTGAGGAGATATTAAAATGCTAAAGGTGCATCCGTCCGTTACGCTCTCACTATTGTTTATGTTTATCCCAAACATTCATTCCATGGAAGCGAGCAAGTACTATTACGTACGTATACGTAAAAAAAATTCTCATCTAAACACACATTTTTCGCGCATACTATCTAAAAACTTGTACAAGCTCGCTTGTATTATGCTCAAGAAGCGAAGTGGTTCCGATTGGAATTACGGCATGTACTTGATTAAACCAGTAACCCTGTAGAATCTCGAATTACATCAGAACGATGAAACTGGGAAAATACCAATGACAAATTGAGAGAAAGGTTTGAGGAAATCCTATTTCTAAAATCTATGAATATAGTATTCATAAATTATTTTTTTATGGATATAAAAGATTCATCTTAATTAGCAGAATATCCTATGATTGACAACAAATAACGAGCTTCCAAAACTGTTTTAAAAACATTATCCAGCTGCGTTTCACAAATAAAAACATACACTTTATTAAAAAAATTATCATTACTTGTGTTAGGATGGGGACACATGACGTAATTCATTTTATTAATTTAATTCCTTCTTATTAAAAACGAAGCTGTATGGTGTCATACTTTTGCTTTTTCAAGGAGTAAAATAATGTAAATAACACCTACATAGATACACTTTTTATGCGATTTTTTTTACGTAAAATTCTTCGCTTGGTGGTTACTCTGAAGTAAAGTGGAGAAACAGCGATAAGCGATAAGGATACCCTATTGGTCATTTAGATGTCCCCTCTCCGCTCACATCCTCTCACACTTCGAGTGTAAGGCCTGTCAGCGTGCGATGGTGACACATTCCATTAGACTTCACTTAAATAATAATTATTTCATTAAAAAAGAATCGACGTCACCAATCGAAAAATAAATATAATATCAATAATTGTATATAGAAACGTCCCCTTTATATTTAACATACTACAATCTTCCGATAACTAGATAAGTGAAATAAAAAATCACGCACCTATTATAAGCACATCAACATACGATGAATACTGAAAAACTCCAATAGTCTTGATATTATTGCAATTTATTTGATAAATAAACGTTTTTCATTACTTATAGTGCCTATATATTACTAATCAAACCCTACTTGACATGAATAGTTCTAAAATGTCACAGTATTAAAAAAAACTGTTCGTTTCATTATCTACCAGACGTTACAGCTACGTACGCACTGTCTGCACTCGCTTGTTTTGATTGCGTAAAGAGTATTTAGCGCGAGACCTATTTCGAAACGATCGGAACGCTAGAATAATAACCCATTTCGCTGTTGCATTTCGATAAGCGGTCTGATATCGCGCGGTCCAATTGCCTGATTTATTTGAACCTTAACTATTTATGGGAAATGTTCTAATTAATCGTTTCGAGAGACAATTTCGACTATTATTAACCGTTAGTATTCATTTAGCTGAATTATAATATGAAATAAATGAGCAATTCTTGTGTATCCTCCGGAAACTGTATTCAGATAATGTTAGTTTATCTATAGGTATCTTTTCAGAAAAATTAACTGACACGCAGTACATTTTAATAAGTAAAGTAAAATAAAACGTAGTACAGAAAGGCGACTAGATGCGTTGATATTCCTTATGCTCGTACGATACAATCGGTATCAATGTTCAATAACATTAGAATCTTGCCTTCCGTGCGTGATTGAAGGCCAAGAATATTGGCAAACATACTTTCATATTTACAATATTTGAACAATATATTATTTTATCACAGCAAAATACACAGCGAAGCCACGAGTTTAACTATTTACATAACAAACATATAAATAAAAAACGAACACATCGCACGCACATATTTACTTGTGATTTATTTCGAGTCTCAATTTTACGTTACTTAGAAACGCTGTCAAAAAAGAGTAAATATGTTCACGATAAACCATCTGTTCGCAGCAAAACTTCAACGTCTCGTTCCTGATGGAGCGCGGTATGGAGCCAGACAAAACAAAATCAAGTGCGCATAAATGAGTTGAACAAATAAACCTGATACTAAGTAACATTCGATATGCGTTTTACATCTGAAATCCAAAATTAAACCTATCTTGTGAAACAATCGACAGAATGATCTTCACTCGAACATTAATCAAATATATTTCGTATTTAAAAAAAATATATTTTTTTTCTTTAAATCGAATCGTAGCAAATTTTAAAGAGCCTAGAATACTAGAATGAATGATAACATAGCAAGAACAATGTTACAAAAACCATGTCAAAAATATTCAGAAGTTTTTTTTATAGATATATATATATATATAGATGGTAAATCAATCCGTCGTTGAGTAATATATTATGTATGTAATTTAAATCTAGAAATCTACATCTCCGCACAAATCACTACTAGTTCAAACAGGTTGCTTTTAAAAACAGTTTTAAACTAGTTAATTCCAATAGTTTTTAGAGAACAAAAGAAAACTAATCAATTTTCATACCTTATATTAATATTAATTTAATTGTATGATATAGTATTGGCGTTATACGTAATAATTTATGTTTTTAAAATAAACCTAAGAAACCAATGTAGCCCAAGGCGCGGACACACATATCCTGCGGAGAAAATGTAACTTCAATAAAAATTAAATACAAAAAACTTGTGATTTTTTTATTTTATCATTCATTATATCATTTTGATATTTAAAATTGCGATTATTAGAAATAAATCTAACAATATGTGTTGATTAAAGCGATAGCGAAACAATTAAAGTGAATAAATGCTCAAAAAACAACAGTTACGTGGTATTCAGTAAACAAAGAATAGATGTAAAGTTCACCTGACAACCAGAAACGAGTATAATATTATCCCATCAAAAACATAAATGTAAAAATGAGTGCCAAGTCCAATATTATGATATATACCCTGGTTGTTGACTTCAACGACAAAAGAAGTGAGATCTAAATGGGTGCCAAGTTTTGATTGCTGGTTCTTAACTCATTTTTTTAAGGTAGTTATTACAGGAACTAAGTATATAGGTGTTCCTAATAGTCCCAAAAAAATTAAAAATTATAATAAAATGATAAAAATTTACCAGTTTCAGATTTTTTCCTTTGTATTGGCCTAATTATCTACCTGCATGCCAAATTTGAACTTTCTAGGTCACCTGGAAGTAGGTTATAGTTTTATCTATAGGTCAGTCAGTGATAAAAATGACGATTTTTAGACGTTAATATCTAAATGACCGCTTGAGATGCGTTTATGAAATTTGAAACACATATGTATCTCGCGAGTCTCAATATATGAGCCAAATTTGACACGTTTATGTCGAATAGTTTTTGAGTTATGAGGTGGTCAAAAGTGGCTCCAAATGGTTCGTGTAATATTACACACGATGCTGCTCGCCAGTTCTGTTACTTGAACTTGATTATGAAGCTTTTGTCTTCCTTTACCTGAAAAAAAAAATCAATCATTAAATACATTGCCAACTTATTTAATATAACAATTCTTTAGTAGTCTAAATTTAAATAATATAAATATAATTTTTATAAATAGAATTTTTATTACATTCCACGCTCTAAATTTAAATAGCTTAAACTAACATGTTTAATAATTATTAGATAAAATTTATTTATATATTGTATAATGAATTCCTATATTATATATAAGGTTTTTCGTTTAAATTTATCTGTATATATATATTTTATGATTCTTTTAACATAGGGCTCAGAATAGTGTATAGAGAGCTTCACATCAAAATTTTAATAATAAGTGTTTATTAGAAATTGATATACATATATTGTTATCAAAAATACTTCCGCAAATTTTCCAAGTCTTTTTTAAAATATAATTCGTTCGTTATTTGTCCTCTATTCTTCTCTTTCGTCCTTATTTGCCTAAATTAAAGCAAGTCTGCTAATCGAAATTGTTTTTTTATATTAGAAAATTTCATCATTTTTCTGGTCATCCAATCCGATTGATACATTTTATAATCAAACATCTTTCATTTGCATTTATAAACATATTATTTACTATAAAAATATATTAATCATAAGTGCTTCAAGATGCATTTGTGAATTTGAATGCTACCCACACGACTTTAGTTAAAAATTGTCTGTAGTCGAGTGGCATTGGCAATTCTAAAAACTATTAAGGAATTGAATATCTGACGTATTCAGTTAATACTTCTAATCTATACTAGTACTAGCTGAATCTGCTGTTTTACCCACGCGAAATTTATTAAACAGAAACTTCCAATCCCATTTTACCCCCTTAGTTTCGTAAAATCCGTTCTTAGGGGATGTCTACACCATATAAGGAACCTATCTGCAAAGTTTCAAGTTTGTTGGTGTTATCGACTCTGAGATTTCGTGATTAATCAATTTCGCCTTTATATATATAGACAGAAGATTATAAATGCAAAAGTTACTCTGCCTGTCATCTTTGTACATCACCACGACTAACATATTTAGCTCTGAAGAAGCCTTGATAAAGACAAGGATATATATTACGAGTTGGTTTTTGTTTCAGCGTGAGTCACGAGGATCAGCTAGTTCGAAATTCGAATTGATATATTTACGTTTGTTTACGATTTCACGTGTTTCCGTTGCGTAATTTAAATAAAAAGCCATAAAATATCGATATCTCGATGGCGGATAAAGGTCACGTTTACGTAAGCGCGCGAAAGTGAAACCTCGGCGTGCTAACACCGAGCACAATTAAGGGGCAGTTGGGAGCTTTCCTTTTAGACTATCTTTATTTGTATTTTACATAAACATTTGTCAACTAAATGAAACGAACAAATTTATATCGTCAGTGGAAAGAAAGAAACGGTTAAGCTTAATGTAGTGTTTTTTGGAAATGGTGTTTACTAAATTAACTTTAAGCTTAATTTCCCAAAGGTACTTTTACGATGACGTACAATATATGTAATAAAACTATAAAAAAGGCATATGAGCAAATACGATATTTTTACTGTGATTTCAATGTTTGACGTTGGATATTTGTACGATAGCTTGTTACATTTTTTATTTCATTTTACAAACTATCGCAGATACATAAACCATTTCTGTGTGTATGACTAAATCATAAAACGTTTAAAGAATATTCAACCAGTTTATGAATTATTTTATTAACATAGACACCATGAACTGATAAGCGATTCGACTATACAATGGTAATAACCAAATATAATACATTTGTTAATTACGGCCGTGACAGTTCCATGTCGAAGTTGTGTAATAATATACAGGATAAATAATAAATTAATTGTGTTTAATTAAAAACCTTTCTAAAATAAGTTTCTTCTGTATTCATTTCGGAAGTATCGACGAATTGAATGTAAAATAACAATTAAAAAGTACTTAAATAAATTTTCTTTAATAACGCATAGGATTTTTTACAGTAGGTAGGTAGGCTTAAATGTATATTGACAGGCTATACCTGCTTAGCTTTACTCGGCTAATAATAGCCTTTTTGTTATAAATCATAGTCAAGTCTTCGCCTTAATAGAGTCTGTTGGTGAAATTCACCTTGAAAAGCGAAAGGGGCCGTCACGTGTACACCGTGACAGACAGACAACCAGTTTTGTGTTTGGAAAGTAACCGCCAGTGTTGTGTATTAGATGATAATAAAGATCAGAGAAAGGCTATTGGAATAATTTCGATGGATTGAGTCTGCGTCTTGTCGATATAAGAACCTACTTACCTAGTTTTGAGTATTTTTTTCGTGATCATTACTGTTTTTTGATGCTACATCAACAACTATCGGAACCTTCTTTACTACAAAATAGACATTAATAGTTATGATGTACAAATATTGCGAAGTGTAAATATATATATATATATATATATTTTTAATATTAACAAATAACTTGTAACTATATTAGGAGAAAGGATAGAAGAACATTATAAAATTCAAATTCATTATAAATGAGTACCCTTATTAATTATACTACCCTTTCATAGCCAGGAAGGAAAGCCTGGCTATGACAAAGGAGATTAGTACAAAGAAAAAAATCTTAATAAACCTGTATCACCAAATTGTCATCACAATTGGATCAATAATTTAGGAACGAACGAACGAACAGAGAACAAATATCAACACATAAAAACGTTGATAACATATAGAATATGCTGCACATTCATTCATTAAGAAGTCGAATAATGTGTCAGATATGTTATGTATCTATTTTTTATAATTCATCTCGTGCCCGACGGTGAAAGAAACCTGAATTCTTTCAAATGTATATCTACAAACACCGTGGTGAAACAAGCTCCAAACCTTCTCCCCAAAGGGAGAGGAGGGTCATTTACGGGCTGTTAGTTTTAATATTAGGAATGAGTGAGCTAGAAGAAGCCGTATCTATGAAACTGTTCAAAACAAACTCCCTAGCAACTTACATTCCATTCTAAGTGCTCTTACATTTCCAGAAAACTTAAATTAACTGAAAATCCATAATACGGCGATATATATGATTGAACACAAGAATATTAGAAGACTCGTTTCCGTCCGGGGTTTGGATCGCAATACGAATGGAAGGAGCGGGTCTTAGTTACACTGAGTCCTTTTCTGTACCGAACGACGTACAAAAGTTCATGATGATCGGTTGACTAGTTAAGACGTCAGAGTAGGTGTACTTAGGTTGCTTCACAATATGTTTACAAAAATGTTATGTAAATTTACAATAACATAGATGTTATTAAAAGAAACGGTGACAATCATTGTATAGACACGAGGAGGAAAGATGAACTAATATTATATTAATTTAATATAATATTATAATAGATTTAATAAAGATTCCACAGTCATTTTTATTTGGCCTATTAAAAAAATTAAAGTTCACGTCAAAAACATTTTGATAAATATTTCATATTACTCAATAAAAGATTATATCAACGATAAAAAGCGTGCACTTTGTATTCGTTGATACCTAGGCAGGGTAAATATAAATTTAATTGTACTTTATTGAAATACTCTGTAATTGAAATAGAGACAAAGAATAACTACTAAGTATCTTGACAGTTTTTTTTAGTAGAATCTATTTTCCGAATCGGTAGTAGCACATTTAATTAAACACATGATTCAAAAGTGTTTATCTGAGCCTACTCGAATAAACAATATTTTGATTTTCGAGAGCGAAACACATAACTGTCTCTCGCATTTGTAACTTGAGAACTTCTTATTTCGTTCATCTTTACAGCGCTTCTATTGATGTTTCTAACAAAAGTTGGTTTCTTTGTAACTTATTTTACGAGTATTATCAGAAAAGAAGCATTGAAGACCACTCGGCTAGACGATCGCTACGTATGATTACGTAAAAAAGCTTTCTAACTTTTGTACAGTAAATAAATGTTTGTACGATAAAGTGTTATTTATTTGCTTTGAAACATGATAATATATTATTAGCAATGCGACGTTTTATTAAAACGTTTATCGCCGTACTTAACACATAACAATCATTTACAATATAATTTTCTCGACGGATTTATATAATTTTTTATAATTAAATATTTCTATAATAATACTGAAGTCGAGTTCTTAATCGGTTAATAATTACGACACCATGTTAATATTGTGCTCATTTTGTCTAGTTGCTTACAAGGCCGCAGATCCCCGATGTCCCGGGTTCATATCTCAAGAGAGTTTAAAAAGCAGTTCTTGTTAGGAAGTTGACAATCTTACACTCCCATACCTTGGAAATTATGTAAAGCCTTAGTCTGATCTCTCTGTGATATCGTATCTGACTGACGTTCTATCGGATAAAGTCAGAAAATAGATTGTTTTTCCAATGAAAACAGTGCAAAACAAGATGATGTTCTGAAGATTATTCTTCCAATAGAAGATGATTTATTCTAATTAAAAAACATCAATAAAGAAGAAGATAATTTTTAGCAGTTGAACTTGATATACAATCGCAAGGTATTATAACTCTTAAAGGTGAAACTATTAATGACTTTCAAAGTTTTAATTTCTTTTACTTCAAAGTTACGATGTTGTGAAGGGCTGCAAGGTCACGTTTCAAAGACTTTTTAATTATTTAATCGTAATTACTGCGTTAGAAATGGCAAGCAAAGTCAAAACATACTTTATTTAAGTAGGCTTTTATAATCACTGATGAATCGTCATTTTACAGAACTATATTAAATATAAAGCTACCACCGGCTCTGTTCCTTTAAATCCCCCTGTCTCTTAGGTAGTATGACGTCAGAAACATATAACAATAGAAATTATAAAAATAATGCACTCTATAAAACGTAAAGTTAATTTAAATAACATACTAAATTCGTTATAGTAAGTAAGTTTACTTCAAATATATCCAAAAGCGATCAATGTAATGAAACAATTATAAATTGATTTTACGAGTCACGATTTCAACAATGAAATCTATTCAAAGCTGACGCGAAGCATAGAATCCGTAGATTTTTTTTATGTTAGAATAAGTTGAGCTTTGGTCGAGTGAATGTCTGAGTGACTCACTCTCGTAGCGGTGAATCTGTCATGTAACGAGCAATAAAACAATTGTGCTTGTTGCGGTCCGTTTGTTGTTCGCTTCAGCTCTTTGTGTGGGTGTTAACGGTTATACACACTGAAATAAGTATTTTTACCACTATATTGCAAATAAACCTAGTGTTTAAGCATTCGCTTATTAAGTATATGCTAATTTTTATGATCCTCTTAGATTTTGTGTCTATTTTGAATGTGTTAATTAGTTGTTTATTTTATTATATATTTATGTACTTTAATATTGTATGTGTACTATTTTTTATGTACCTTTATTTAAATTTGGTATATATTGTAATTATTAATTATATCTCTCTATCATAACATCTCTTAATATTTATACATATATCTCAGCCACCCGTAAATTTTCCACTCCTGGGAAAAGCGTGGTCTACGGTGGATGGAAACGTATACCGACTCACCGATTACCTTATTATTTTTTATTTACAACTTAATCAATTAAGATGCTCCTTGATAATTAATGGAATTGTGACTATATTTCACATGACAAATACAGATCTTTACACGGTGTTCTAACTTTTAAAAATAACAATAAGTAAAAATAAAAAAACAGAGTACATCGTATTTTATAGAATATAAATTTTAGTGTATGTATTTAAGTATACTGTAAAGTAAGGTCAATAGCTTCTAAAAAAAATATACAGGAAATAAATTTAATAAATAGTTAAATCAATGACGTAATTGTTTCGGTACTTATCGTGATATTAGTATAAGAGTGTAAATAAAGGAGAGGCTCGGTTGTAAAAGATTTAAATATGTTTTACTGAAAAAAGTAAATACTAAATCGAAACACTTCACACGACACACTAAATCGACGCTCAATTGAAATACTGGCCAATAACAGGCTACTTTTATACACAAGAGATAAAGTTTTGCCTTTAAATATCAATTGATAATTCAATAATTAAAGATCAAAAATAAAACGACAATCAACGCAGAGACATTTTTAAACGCACCTTAAAAACCCCCAAAGTCTTTGCCAAGTAATATCTCATGAATCATACAATATATCAAACCTGATTTATGTTATTTCGTGGTTATCGATAAAAAAAATCAGCGCACCAGTGGGCGGTGCGACTTATAAATTATACCGTAACGGTGAGATGGCGAGCCGTTATATCGAGACGACTAACGACGCTGAGACGAAATCTCTTGGTGACTTTTGCAAACTAAGTTATAAGTATCAATAATAACTGTAACTTATTATATATATACTTGATACTTAATTATATATATTCATTAATAGATTTTAATTCCGAATGAAATTAATGACGAAATGGACAATAGATCAAAGACACGCTATAGGAGCAGAAGCGTTTTGGCTTATGTAGAAAAAAAATTCTAACAGCACCAATGATAGCAGAGTATTTGACAGCAGAGTATTTGCGTTGAAATTCAAATCACAAAGCACAAACGGCTTATCGTACTAAAATACGTCTTTAAAAAAAAATTGTTTACTAAAACATACATCACTTGCGATATAATGACGTAATGAAAAATAATAGCTACATTTAACAGTTATTGCTACGTTTAAAAAATGTCCAAAGATAACGATTGTCGTTAAAATTACAAAGATATACATTTTTTTCGCATACACCAGTAAGCGGTAAAAACATGATGTTAGGCAGCGAACACAATGTAGCGAAAAGGTCGACTAAACGAGTTGCTGCTTCATCGTCGGAATATACAAGTTCTACTCAACATGACGATTTTCGCATAATAGTAAGTGAAATCGTGAAGACTGAAATGAAGGCAATGCTCACACAAATAACGTCTTCTATCAAAGATGTTGTGAATGGTGAATTGAAGTTTTTAAGGGAAGAGATTTTGGATATGAAAAATTCAATAAATTTTATTAACAACCAGTACGAAGACTTTATGAAGGAGCATCGTGTAAATAAAACGGCTTTGAAGGATTTTAAAGATCAAAATAATAAACTGGAGTCAACTAAAAATACCTTGAATACCCGTGTAAATGACCTCGAACAAAAATCGAGATCCAATAACTTGGAGTTGCAATGTGTACCAGAAAGAAAAAATGAAAACCTGATCAATATCATAGAGCACTTAGGCTCTGCTATTGGAATGGACAAAATCACTGATAAAATTATGAATATTACCAGAGTTGCAAAAATTAACCGTCAAAGTACCCGGCCTAGGTCTATCATTGTACAATTCAACTCTCAATTGACCAGGGACAGTGTTTTGGCCGCGGTAATAAAGCATAACAAAAGCAACCCAATGGATAAATTAAATACTTCACACATCGTAATTGGAACTAGTGGTGAAAAAAAACCTATTTATATGATGGAACATCTCTCACCAGACAACAAGGCTCTGCACGCTGCGACAAGACTGAAAGCTAAAGAAATAGGCTACCAATACGTTTGGTTTCGAAACGGTCGTATACTGATAAGAAAGGATAATACTTCTGATTATAAAGTTGTTAAAAATATGAACTTTTTAAGTAAGTTAATATAAGTATTGGTGTCATAATGCTTAAAATTCGCGTCTATAAATATGTTATACCAGAATGTTCGAAGATTAAGAACCAAAACTCAAGATGCTTACCGTAATATAGCTGTTAATGATTATGACATCATTATCTTGACAGAAACGTGGTTAAATGACTCTATTTCAAGTAGTGAGCTGTTTGATATTCGTTATAAAGTATACAGACGAGACAGACAGACTTCTAAACCTAGTACTAAAACGGATGGCGGTGGAGTGTTGATATTAAAAAAAGCATAACTTCTAATAGAGTAAGTGGGTGGGAAAGCGATTGTGAGGATTTGTGGGTGGTTGTTGATTTACCACACCTTTACAGTATTCGTCACATAGCTGTATGTGGTGTGTATCTTCCACCACATGTAATAGGTGCCTATTAGATGTTTTTTTGAATAATTGCAAAAAAGTTTCAGAGCTCCATAACATGTTTACGTATATTATTGGCGACTTTAATCTAAGCAATATCACTTGGAACACATCTCTGAACTCTTCTAGTAGTATTAGGTCTCTCACAAATCAAAATTTATTTGATTTTATATGCGAAAATGGGCTCCGACAATGTAACTCTATTCTTAACAACAGACAAAAGATTCTTGATCTTGTTCTCGTAGACTTACCCGCTTGTTCTGTTAGCTATTCATATAGTCCTATTTGTAACATTGGCCCATTGCATCCACCCCTTGAAATCAACATACCTAAAGTCAGACCACACACTCAAAATTAATACGTCATATGAGCGATTTAACTTCCGCAAGGCTGATTTCGACTCTATTAATAAGTACTTAAGGGAAATCGAATGGCGAAATATATTAGATCTCGATAATATAAATGACATAGTCAAAGTATTTTACGAGATTTTGCAGACAGCTATCACCAAATCTGTTCCTTCTAAAAAAGTTAAGAACGATAAGTATCCATCATGGATAAGTAATAAGGTTGCGAAAAGAATAAAGGAAAAACATAAAATGCTAAAGCGTTTTAAAAAATATAATAACCCGATGGATGAAATAGAATTAAGAATACTGAGTGACCGATGTAATGACATAACGCGTGAGGCCTACATCAAGTACAATGACAACCTCGAAATGCAAATTCAGAAAAATCCCAGAGCATTCTGGACCTATCTAAAGAGTAAGCGTAGTAACTCAAACACATATCCATCTGTCATGAGTAATGGAATTGAAACAGCTACTAGTGGCATTGATATATGTAATATGTTTTCGAGTCATTTTGCTTCTATTTATGGTGATTTAAATGACGTCGATGGTTCAGACTCTACTTTCTACTTACGAAAGAATCCCTATTTGGGTATTAACGAAAATCTAGCAACTATAGATATAAGTCAGAATGATATCTTAAAAAAACTAAAAGAACTGGATACTTTAAAGGGAGCGGGACCAGATAACATACCGCCAATATTCTTAAGAAAGTGCGCGACTTGTCTAACTTTGCCTTTACATTTAATTTTCTCAGCCTCGTTACGCTCTGGTACTTTTCCAACTATATGGAAAAAGCAAAAGTTGTTTCAATATTTAAAAGTGAAGACGAGAAAGATATACGTAACTATAGGCCCATATCACTTCTTTTGGTTTTCGCCAAAGTATTTGAATCTTTGGTTTTCTGAACATCAGCACGGATTTTTGCCTGGTAGAACTACTACCACTAACTTGGTTAGTTTTGTCTCTTCAATATCTGAAGCGATAGATTCGCAGAAGCAGATGGACACCATATACACTGATTTTAAGAAGGCGTTCGATAAAGTGCCCCACGACGTTCTTATTGAAAAACTATCGCATTATGGATACTCAGGCTCAGTGCTACAGTGGATATCATCATATTTACATGAACGTTCCTTTTATGTAGTCATGAATGGTTTTAGCTCTGAAACTAATATAATAACGTCAAGCATCCCTCAGAGTTCACATCTCGGACCAATTTTATTTAATATATTTGTCAACGATATTGTATACTGTTTTAAGCATTCAACACCTTACCTATATGCTGACGACTTAAAATTCAGTAGATTAATAAGTTCTCGACAAGATTCAAGTTTACTACAGAGCCATTTAAATAGAGTAACAAATTGGTGTCTCTTTAATGGAATGCAACTTAATTGTAATAAATGTTTGCACATAAAATTTACCCGAAAGACAAATATTATACCAACACAATACACTTTGAATGGTAATACGCTCAAAGAAGTGGAGCTTATAAGATACTTGGGTGTTATATTGGACAAAAAATTAACCTACGTTGATCACCTAGACAGCGTTATATGTAAAGCCTCTAAATTGTTGGGATTTATTATGCGGCATGGTCGCACTTTTAAGGATTTTAAAACAAAAATCTGTCTTTATAACAGCCTTATCCGAAGTTATCTGGAGTACTGTAGTGTTGTCTGGCGTCCGCATTATGCTTGCCATCAATTAAGATTGGAACGTATTCAAAAGAGATTCATGTGGCACCTATCCTACTCAACTAAGATACAGGAAACAATAGTAACATATAAAAATAAACTAAAATTTTTCAAAATCATGAGCCTTGAGAAAAGAAGAGATTTTCTTGATCTGATGTTCCTATATAAATTACTAACTAATTGCTTAGATTGTCCCAGTTTACTCGAACAAATAAATTTCAGAGCGCCACATAGATACCTACGTCAAGCTATTACAACTCTTGTGCCTCGACGCACCAGAACAGTCTTCGGCGCCAACTCCCCCCATTCCTCGTATATGCAATTTATATTTGTATAACAAAGCCACTATCAATAAACTTATTAATATAAACATAAATCCATTTAGCACCTTTCGCGAGTTAGTCATCAACGACCTAGTGAGCCAGTCACTATGAGTATGGAAATTTTTGCTTATAAATCGATGTTTTTTTTTTGTTTATTATTATTTAACCTTAAATTAAGATTAAATTAATTATTTATAAAATACACTTATGATTATATTTTAATACTTATATTATTATTAAATTTCGTTACCTTATACTAGTCTAAACAAATGTTTATATACCAGAGTAATGTTTAAGCCGAAATATGTGTACAAACGTTTTAATAGTTTTTTATTTGTTTTTTTCTATTTTGCTCATTTTGCGTTTTTTCTTTTTTTCACTTTTGTTGTTGTAGCAAGCAATTGTAATTAATAGTTTAATTAGCATATAGTATTTGTTTGCTTTTAAATGAGTTTACATAATCTATGGATGTATATACCTAATTGTGTATTTATGTAAGAATGACAAATGTAAAAATCGCTAGCGAACCTAATAAATAAATAAATAAAAAAAGATAACTTGAATGGCAGAGGACCTGTATTGTGTCAAGCATCCAATAGGTCAAGTGAATATATGATACATTTTTTAAATTATGCATAAATATGTATTTAAAACCCGGCGGTCTTTTAGCATAAAAGTCGTTGTTGAGGGATAAAGACGTTTAAATTCCTACATGTATGTTTCTATAACGACAATAAATTTTAAATACGTTATATATTTTTTGTCTTTTCATTGCTATATTTATACATATGCATATTTATATCGTATGACTAATATAATTTTACAAATTAAATATCAATAGGTAAGTATAAAACTTAACAATACATATAAAATATAATTTGTTTGGTAAAAATCTATCTAGTGTTACCTACTTAAACAATGAGCTTCGGAGACGGCCTGACACGAACGTAAGTCAATAATGACAAGTTGAAACTTGAAAGCGACTGCGGAGGCCGATTCATCGAAACTCAAGCCAGTGATTATCATACAATATAATGATTATTTCCAATATATATCATAAAAAAACTACGTTAAAATATCTCAGGTAAGGTGACGTATATATATATATTTTTTAATTTAGAGCTGACCTGGATCTTATCTGACCAAGGTAAATTAAATTTCAATCTCAAGTCCGAGATGATCGCAAAGTACCGTTATTGTATGAATTTGTTCTAAGTGACGCACCGAGTTCAAGGACATGGCGACTACTGAGACTCGTACAGATAAGCAAGTCGGAACCGTATCAACGTTACAAACGACATAATATGTTTTTCTGCACATTACATAACACCTTAAAATTTATACACTTAGTACGCTTGCTTATTGATAGTCAAAAATCTACCACCGGTTCGGAAATTAACACCTCGGGGACCTGAGAAGAAAGAAGAGATTTTTTTTTGTGTAATTTTTTACAACTACTGATTTCATACAATAACAATATATTTCCGTTATTTGAAATAACCTGGAGGCGATCGTCTTATTCTCAAGATGTGCAATCGACTAAGAAGGCATTAGTGTTACATTACAACATTACAACAATCCTTTAGGACACAAACACTCTTTAACGATTCTTTTAAATTTTACAATTGAATATTTTTGAACGTTTTCTGGGATCCTGTTGTACAAACGTTTTCATTGCCCTACAAAAGAGTTACTAATCCTGTGTGTATGTATAGCCCCTTTCGTGATAAAGTGTTATTAATATAGACAAAAAAACATTTTACTACGACCCACAGCGGTGAAGGGGTTGAGGAAACAGCGCGGAGTCATTATTAGCAATTAGTTGTAATGTAGATAATGAAGAGAACATAACACATAAACAGAATTACAATAAAACTGTATACATATTATTTTAAAAATAAATCATTTCAAAATTACGCATTAGTAACATATATATACATGAATATTTATCAAAACATCACTCAGTAGAAAATCTGTGTTAGTCAATAAAGCCCTTCTGGAAGTTGAATAAATCATAATAACAAGATACCACCATTCATTGATTAACAAAAGTCAGATGAAATATAATTAATAATCAAAGTGACACTTTTGACGTTTTAACAAAAAGTCGTTTCGCGCTTCCGGGAATTTATATGCGCCGTGTTGCTTCACTATAATGTAACGCGCGCTCCATCTACCTTTTGTTTATATTATATAAATATAATCTAAGTGAACGCTTTTCTCGCGAGGGTAAATTAAAATTCATCCGTTTAGTAATGAAAGACGGCAACACTGCCGTTACTTCATATAAAGCACATTTAAGTCATGGTAAAATATAATTTCATAATTATAAACAAATAAATATTTATGAAACCTTTTAACCGTCATTTATTGCGCACTTTATTATCAAGTAATTAACGTCTCGCTCTGGGCGTAAATTCTAAGAAACTCTTAGTTATTCCAGACAAAAACTTATTCACGGCTGAAGCAGCGGGACTTTCAGAGAAGTACCAAAATAATTACATAGAAAATACCCAAAATTTTGTTCGTTGCATAGTTTTTCCCATAAAAATCCCATCCAATCCGAGATTTATAAAACGTAGATAGATCTTCACTCGGTGGCGGGGCTTTTCGCAAGCCCGTCTGAGTAGGTACCACCCATATCATTACCTATATAGTCAACCGCTCAACATCAGAGCCTAGTATCGTTGTGTTCTGGTTTGAAGGATGGAGCCAGTGTAACTACAGGCAAAGGACTTAACATCACAGTTCCCAAGGTTGGTGACGCATTGGCAATGCCAATTGACAATGGTGATCACTTAGCATCAGGTGACTTATTTGCCAGTCGCCTACCTATATATAACATTCCGAAAATTGTACAGATTCTTTATGTACTTGATACTTTATAGTAACGGATACATCTGCATATCAATTTATATTACTTGAGAGCATTATCAATCAAACTTTATACATTCTTTCATATTACTCGTGTGAAATTATCAGAATTATATTAAAAACAAATTTTTTAACATAATAATGTACATTACTCAACAACTAAGCGCTAATATTACATAAGTTAAACAGGAAATGTTTTTTATATGTAAATATATCTACGTATAGATTATATTAATTAAACATACATAACTGAATAAATTATATGTTAATATATGTATGTGCGTTCATTTGACATGGTCCAGCGAATGGTAACAATGATTCAAAGCATAGTTCGCCGGGTCAAATGCGGATAAACACCTCAGTTTTTCGACTACCTTTATGTTTGGAATGCATCGTAGTGCCAAGCCATCAAAATAAATTTCCTAGTCTAAGTATCTATATAATCGTATAAAGGAATTCAAAGATTTTTCCCTTTTTGGCCATCTGACACGACCAGAGAGAACTCAAGCTCAGGACTAACGGCTTTACAACGTGCTTTCTAGGATAGCTTTATCGTTGTCTACTTCCAAACTTGGAGCTGCTACTGAAAAGATAACTCCCATATTTTTACTGACCTGACCCGGCGTATGAACCCAGGACCTGACCTCAATCAAATCCCTGCATCAATCAATACAATTATATAAATGGTTACCTAAATAAATGTGGAATTTCAATTAGCGAACCGTGTACTAAAACAATGAAGCGAGGAAAATGGCGCGAAATAATATGACGCATTATAGTGTTACTATTAGTCATACAAGTCACACAAACAATTCAAAGATCATAAAGTTATTGTTCTACAGCTTCCTATTTCCAAAACATCGCTTGTATATTTTATTAATACGAAATTTCAATAACGATCATGAAATATCTAAGGCATCGTTTAAAATACTGTAATACCCCTGTGACTTTAAAATATATATTTTTCGAGGATAATATATTTTTATAACATACATACTTACTATTAAAATATGTATACATGTGTATTATGTGTTTAGTACTTATTTTTACTAATATTATAAAATTGAAAAAAATTACTCTGTATGTCTGTATGTTGCTCTTTTACGACCACATCGCTAAACCAAATTTAATGAACATTGTTATGAAGAATGCTTGAACTCGATGGAAGAACAGCACTTAACGCGAACGAAACCGCAGGCGACGACTAATAAGTCACACGTAAATACTATTCAGTAAAAAAAAAGCCTTAAAATGAGCTACACGTATTTCTGCATTATGAAAAGTGTACATAGCATTATTGCATTATTAAATATTTAATATTTTAATTTTATTTGTACATTTGGCATGAGGTTACGGGGATATAGTTACTTGGGGTAGGTAAAGCATAAATTTCACATGTTATGTCTTGATAAAATCTATCTACGGAACGAATTGAAATTTTTCTTTTAAAATCATGGTAAAGTAACTTAAATTTACAATAAAGATTAATATGAAATTATGAAATACACAGTTTATAAATAAATCTAAAACTAGAGCAAGTGTCAGCGTTTTCTTCGAAAATAGCAACTTAAGATGAGAACTCGTGTTTCAGACGTCTAAGGGAAAATTCTTTTCCTTTGACGCGGAAAATACAACTGCAAAAGCTTTACAAGCTCAGAGTCATTATATACTAGGTCAAAACATTGTTCTGTCTGATATGAACTAAATAAAGGATACGTCATATCGAAAAATAATAAAGTAAAAAGTATAGTAACAGCCTGTATATGTCCCACTGCTGGGCTACGGCCTCCTATTCTTTTTGAGGAGAATGCTGGCTGACTCTACTTAACCACGCTGCTCGAATGCGGGTTGGGATACACATGTGAAATAATTTCGTTTAAATTGGAAACATGAAGGTTTTCTCACGATGTCTTCCTTGAGCACGAGATGAACACAAATTAAGCACATAAAAATGAAGCGGTGCCTGCCTGGGTTTGGTTGGACGCGCAATCATCGACAAGGGGCCATGTCGACTTTCAACGAAAAATAATGATCGGGCATAAAGCAAAGAAGCTTACTATTATCATAAATTTAAATAACTTTTTTCTACATTATAATTTCTTATTTATTGTCAAAATACTGCGACCGGCTCGGAAAGAAGCACCTCAGGCGGAAGATCCGGCGAAAGAAACTCAGCGGTTTTTTTTTGTCAGAAGTTTGTGTTTACATTGATATACGGACTAAAGGCGATCTTCCATTGCCAAGACGTGCTATCATATAGATAAATACTTCAAAATATACTCAAGTTATATTTTGCAAATATCTGATATCTAATCAGATAAATACTTCAAGTCTCATTATGACTATTGTTTTCTAAAATACAGTAGTTTTAAATGATATTTTTTATAAACAGAAGATACGTCGATAGAAATAATACAACTTTTATTAACGAGGCATCAAAATAGAGAATAATTGAACTCAGTAACGTAAAAATGCAATTTTCTTCACCGCCGAGCGTGAATTATAAAATGTACGTGGAAATTGAATTTTACTTGAGCCGCTTTGGTTACGGATCACGTTCTCTAACATCTAAACTAACCGCTGTGCCATTTTGATTATTACAGTACTGAATCCAATCCAATTAAGGTTCTTTATACCAACAATCAAGTTAAGCGTGACTTTTTGATTTGTTGTTTTTATTTATCAATATTACGCTTCGAAAAAAAAAAGTGAAAATAAACGATCAATCAACGAAACTAAACTTAATTTCACTTTGAAGCTTCACATGAAATATTATAATCATGGAATGGTCGGATCATTCGAGTCCCGCTATGAAAGGCATCTTACACAATATTCAACTTTATGGTTGTAAATATAACATTTAGTGTGTTATAATTACAAAACTGCGGGCCACTGGCTGGTTCGCCTTCACCTAAAAATGTTAATCGCTAGCGGTACCGAGACGCGCACAAATCTAACGGTAAAGGACTGACCAGTTTACACTGAACCCGCGTCTGGCCATCGTGGAAGCATGCTACGACTTAACCTTTGATTATTTTTGTGTCTAGATAGACTGTCAAAGCTGAGAACGCGTCGAAACAAATTGTGACCAACTATTAGCCACTAAATACACGCACACTAGTAAAGTAGTATGACGTTTGGCGAGTACCAAGCGTAGCTGTCACGCACACCAAGATAATAAACACACACACACTCACACTATGTGGATCTTTAATAATCTAAGACTTCTATGTCCCATTTTCGGTATTAATTTTTTTAAAACATCGGAGCAATCTTGAATTGGTTTCATTAGTTAAACTATTCCTGATTCGCAATTCATTTAAAATAATATATTATTTGAATAGGGTGACTGTTTTACCAACTGAACACACACACGGAATGCGATTTCAAATTTCATCATTCAATTACATTTTTAAAGATGCTATCTTAACGTTTAAACTATTCTTATTGGGGAATATTCCCAAAAAGAATAATTTAATCTTAATCGTTTTAAATATAGATATGAATCAGTTTCACTTTTAATAATAACGACTTTTTTATGGCAACACTTTAACGTTGTAAATCAAATTAAAGAACCAAACATAAATAAGGTTATTTCTATTTTCAAAAACAATTCATAGAGTTTTTGTGACACCAGAATTAAGGACAATATATTTCTTATTTATTATCATGTGTATTCATATAAAAATATATTATTTAAAAAAAGGTTTTATTAGGTAAGACTTTATAAAATAGGTTTGTTTAAACAGGGATGTTCGTGAGATCGCGATCATTTACACAAGGATATCAACGACTTTGTTTTTAAAGAGAGAGTGAGTTTATAACGTTTTAAATTTTTAATTTATATCTGCCCTGTGTTCTATTATTTTTTTATAATACGAACTATAATATGATTATTGTTGTAAAGATGTTGTATATCTTACATAAATACAACATCTTTTCATATATACAATAATACATATGTCTGTCTATGGTTTACACCGCTATCTAAACCATAGACCACTGTCGATTCTCAAATAATTATTATAATATTTTAAATATTATATATATACTGCACGTCAATGTTAATTTTAATCAATAATAAATGAAATTATAACAGACTAAACAAAATTTTATATCAATTTTCATAGTAAATATCATATAAGATCTGCTAACAAATTTAAGAAAAAAAAAAAATCTAGCAATCACGAAGTACCCGTACCCAGGCAAACAAAGGTAAAAGGGAATGACGATTATTTACGTGTCGAAGTGTAATAAATACGGAAGCAATTTTTAAAATATTCGACGCGAAAGAGACCCCAAAAGGTCACAGCAATATGCCGTACGCATTTGCGAACGTTTTGATAAAAATTTGCAATACAAACTAGTGACTTTTGATGAATAATGAACGCGGCAGTATTTCGCACGAGTACCTTAAACAGCGGTATTGACGATTAACGTCTTCCGTGTTTTAATGAGACTACGTCTAACTTAAGGTGAGCATGATAACATTATTAATTCGTTAATTATCTCTATGGGGAAATCATTGCAGGTACTTCTTATAGATTCAAATATTAAAATCGTTCTTAAATTAAAATTATTATTTAATATGAGAACACTGTCAAAAAGTTGAATAGCCAAATTCAAAAGCTTTATTTTTATTTAATATAAAAGCTTGCTTATTTAATGTCAAAAAACTATCATCCGTTCGGAAATAAACACCTCACCACACCCGAGAAGAACTGGAACTGATTTAACTCAGTGTGATTCTTTTTTCATATCAATATATTTGATATATATATATATATATAGGTTTCACAACAAATATAGATTTTATATGTTTTATTTGAGATATGTGTGCTAGCGACATATATAGTACATTGTATATGTAACAGCGTATGTGTATCGGATGCGTGATGCAAGACACTACTCTTAATCCAGAGAGAACTTGACAATCTAACACTAACATTGAAGTTGATGTATCAGTATTCAGAGTGCGGAGACACTTTCGATAAACGGGGCCATCTGCATGACAAGCACCTTTCACGCATTCGCAAATGCCGATCAAAACAACGTCAACAACAAACACACAAGTAAAAACGACAATCGTGGATCTTAAATTTACATTTGATTTCTCTTCTGATGTATTTACGTTCTTTATTGTCTTGTGGTTGAGGAAAAACGAAATTAGATTTCGACATTTCGCATCTGATTTCAGTTGCATGTTATTCAATAGAAAGCATTTAAGTTACTTGAATGTTTTGCAATAAATAACTCTTATTTTATTTATATATGCAGTATGCACTCATTACAATTTATTTGGAAGTTATTTAAAAAAAATATATATTAATCTGTTTTATGATTTGAGGTTTGGATCTTATTTAAAAATAAACGGTATTTTATGTAAGTTGTTTTTGAGTTGGAGAAGAAGAGATCCTTCGAACACTACCTGCTCCAGGCCACTTGTTGGGCTTCAGACGGGGCTATATACATATATATGTATGTAACTGATTCACAATAATATCTCCATTTATGTGACATTAGGCAGTCTGGTCAATAGATGTGTCAAGATACATTATTGGTATGATTGGTGCAACAAAGCAAACATGTTGCAATTGTTACCCAATAAAGGTTCCCAACAGGCCGTGTCCGCTATAGATCTATTCACTCACGAAGGCCACTTCACGTTAAATTTATTCATTTTTAATAAAATAAACTTTAAAATAATCTAATTTATAGTTTTTGTTATCAAAGACATCTTGCACGCAAGATAATTCTTTAAAGTGGAGAGGAGCGCTTTCCTTAATACCACCCTCGGCTAGGACGGACGATAGACCAGACGATGGCACCATTGCCAATAGAAGTAAGAAATTACAAACCGCACCTTACAACAATACGCCATCAAACTTGAAGATTAAAATATGGTGCTACTTCTGCCCGTAGTTACAATGGCTCATTCACCCAAACCGGAACACATCAATACTAAGTATTGTGTGGGGGAGAAATGTGGTGAGTCGGTGGTACTTGGACTTGCACAAAGTAATTTTTTCATTTTGTATATTTATTTTAATTTAAGAAAACATATTAGCGATTTAACTCGCCTCTAACAAACGTGACTAAAACGGCGTTAAAACGAGCGTGATGATAATAAACAACTAATAAAACGAAACATAATCGACGTTTATGTCTTAATTAGTCCGCAGAGAATACGTTGGCGTCTAAGTGTAATATCCATTCCTACAGTCTATGACCAAACATGTACCTGATATAGTTGCAAAGGCATATATTATTTAATTAAATTTGTATTTCAAGAATATATGTGTCATATACAGTACAGTACAGTAACAGCCTGTAATTTTCTCACTGCTGGGCTAAGGCCTCCTATCCCTTTGAGGTGAAGGTTTTTGGAGCATATTCCAAGCATATATGTGGCAGAATTTTGTTGAAATTTGACACACGCAGGTTTCCTCGCGATGTTTTATAAATGATTTCATAATAAGACTAGTAATAAGTTTATTTTAGACTACCGCTACTACCTAATATTATTTTAAAGATTTTGGACCCAAACTGAACGCGATGCTGGCATATTTTTGATTGATAACAAATAAAACAGTTTATATTCACTACATGGAACTAAATGGAAATTTATATCGATTGCTAAAACGTTATACCGGCCAACTGAACGGCCTCTGATCGGATTACCAGTCATATCCACTTAATTTTAAGTAATTACTCCATAGTTGTTTACTACAGTGATTAGCTTAAAAGGCGGCAGATCCCGAAATTCTAAATATTAACTTTAGGTCCAAAAAAATATTGGGTATTCGGAATGTACATAAAGTCGTTTGTCCTGCGCCGGAACTGTTTCTAGCCGTATCGGATTCTATACAGCAGAGAGTTCACTTGTGATTGCCGCACACACTTTTGCAATATAATAGTTACCGCACAGTTAGCTAGTTTCCTTTTAGAGTGTTAGTTAATAATACTTTATTGCCTATGGCAACATCTTTCTGAAGTATTGACTGTGAACGCTCTATAATGATGTTCAAACAGCAATACTTGCCATTGTTGTATTCCGGATTACAGGGTGAGTAAGTGTAAAACAGGCACAAGAGAAATTAGTTACCAAGATTGACACATTGGTGATAAAAGGACTGGTGAATATTTCTTACTATGTCTATAGACGGTGATGTAACTTTTTACCAACAACATAACTATGCCAATAGTTATCTTTAAGCCTAATATATCACCAACAGTATAACAATAATAATAAAACAGGATTAATTTAAAATTTGTTCATTTCTATACAATGTTTACAGTTAATGTTATGCCCACCGCATGGATGTGAGCAGGGAAACTGAGAGCGAGAGTATGTAATCAGTCATCACTAATTGCTTTCGACGTTGCAATAAATGAATTTTGAAGAGTTGGTTCCTATATAAGGTATGGTGATGGGATAATATAAAAGTAATAAAAACGAGAATTCCGATACTGATAAATATTTCGCCTTGACTGCCTCATAGATCTAGTGGGTTGCGGTTATAGAGTTCAAATCGACTTCTGTTTTTTGTCGAAAATATACAATACCGACCCGGAGTCTGAGTGCACAATGTTAACACTCTTGTGCCTCGGAAAACCTCGTCCCGCGCCTGAACTCTTCCCAGTCGTGTTGGCGCATGCACTTGTGCATTATTCCATTTTAATACATTGTGTGCTAGGTTTTTTGAACAGAACCGCCATGGTCAAAATTGGTCGGGATATCAGTCATTTCATAAAGAGGTTACGCAAAACACTATTCAAGACTTAAACAGACTATTACTTTAACACTAAGATTAATTCGTGTACGCTTGTGTAAACATCTGTATATGAAGGCTAATCTCTTTGTAATTTCATTATTTGTTATTTTATCTGTACGAAACTGGGGCAGATAGCTCAAAATACACGAGTATATTTATTTTAAAAATATCGTTCCATAAATAAAAAAGTAACTAAAAGACGAAGGACGAAGTTGCTTCTGAAGTTGTTGGAGCTGTGCTGACCGGTAATTAGCTATTGCACTGTTATTGTAATTTTTTTAAGTATGCTTAATCCGTAAGATAAATAAATAAATTTTATATTTTCTGCTCTAATATATATTGTGATTCCGTATAGGTGTAAATTATTTAGTGGCAACACAAAATTTTGTAAAGTCATCAAATGACATGAATTACAGAACTATGAAACGAAGACCATTAAATAGTAATATGAACATTTTCAAATGATCATTAATTCTGTGTAATAATTGAAATGTTTACACTAAAACGAAACGACTTTTAGTTTGTATTGATATAATTGGCCCAAAGTGTAAACAAAGAAACGTCAAAATAACCTCGTATTTAAGTTTTGATCAAATTACAACGTTACGATACGTTTTGAGTTCGAAATTCAGTTTTTTTTTTTTATAAGAATGTTTTTGTTTTTTGCTTAATCCCTGGTCATAGAATATAAACTTTATAAAAAAGCAATCTCATAAATAATCTTATAGGAATTTGTATCAACGTTAAAATACATAGCTCAATAAATTTCAAACTATTATGGATAAGAAATAGTTAAAAATATCAGAAATAAGAAAATTTGTTATGATAATGTTTCAAATAAGAGGTTTTGCAACAAAGAACCGTGGATCACAATATGACGAATGGGCTCACAACAGTGAAAGTGATTTACCGACCCGTACCCGCAGCAGTAATCACATGACCGTGACCCGACACGAGGCGAATTGTATCGATTATCATCTCGATATTATCAATAAGTTCGATACAAGAGTATCACAAAAGATACAACACTCTCCGAGTAACGGTGCATTTTTGTTCACTGTTTTCGTAGATAAGACGACTTATCGTACTCACCTTGTAATAAACATCCATAAGGATGCTATCTGGCAACGACCGCAAGTCATTCCTTTCGCACTTGGATCTCTGCAAGTAGTTCACTAAATTAGTCAAACACACCTCGTACAGATTATCGGGTATTTTTTTCACGCGCACCGTCGCCGACGCGTCAGCCATTTTGGCGAGATAGAATAAAACTCGCTTCATTTTGCTCTGCGCTGCGACAAATGTCAATGACAGAACAGATCGATTCGCGCGATGTTCAAGTTGGTTTCTCACGTGGTATTGGACAGTTTGTATAAACATTTTGTTTCTATTGGTTGAATAATATTCATTATGATGAATAACCAAAGAATATTTTATCTGAATTTTGGGGGTCATGTGATAAGCAACAAAACAAGGGAAGTGTCTGTAGGTATATATTGGGACAGTCCATCATCAGCTGATTTTTAAATCTGCGCGGGAGTTTTGATTTCACACAATTATAAATATATATAAAAATATAAATTAAAAGTACCTATTGACAATAAACTTTGTTCTTCTCAATTTTTATTATTAACGTGTTTTGTGATTTTATCATTTCGTCAATTAAGAAGTATTATTATTTAAATTCAGTAAATACAAATATCTGAAGAATACGTACTTATTTACGTGTATACTTCATGACATAAATTATATATATATGTTAGGTTTCTTGTATGATCATGAAAAGGAAATGAACGCTATTTTCTTGGCAGAAATATTAACTAATACAAAACTACTCTGATGACAGTAATCAGGTGACCTTTACATAATGTATTATTATCTTTAAACACGGAAATAGAACACAAAACTAATTTATTGTTATATTTTCTTAGTGTCGACTGACTGACGTAAATTCTGCGTATAATAGATGACACACGTAATTGATTTTACAACAAACTCATTTACTATATAACTATTCTATTCTTTTATCAGATAACTTACTAGCACAGATAAGCATCGCTAAAAAACACAGTATTTTGTAACAAATTAAATTAATATATTATGTTCTGTATATGTTAAATTAAAACAAGTTAAACAAAATATACCATTTGTTAAGCAAGCGTAGAAAATCGTAATTTCACTTTTTTTTGAGGAAAAAACAAAACTACGAACGAAGATTATCTTTGCTACCAACGAAGATTGCTAGCTACTCACGAGTATTCGCATCGTTTTAAGGAATAATTAAATAAAACTCGATTGAAATTTGAATATATGTATTTATTCAAAACTAAAACAAATAACACTAAATAAAACAACACTGTTGTTTAAAACTAAACATTCTTTAAAGCTATACTAGAGCAAAATAAATGCCTCATTTTATAACCAAACATAAATTCAAACTGAAAAAACCCAGTGGCATGAAAAATTACCTATTTTTTTATTCAATTTTATTTTTATTTATACAATACATTATGAGGCAGTCAAAGTTTTGAAAGGATTTATTTCAATTCGTATTTGATTATCCGAAATTAACGGAAACATAATATTATATCACACTTTTGGTGCTTGGCGAAATTATTTTATGTACTACATACAACTCAGGGTTCCTCAGAAATAAGTTTCTACTACAAATTGTTTGGTGTCTTTTAACTTATTTACCAATGGTGAATTTCGAAATTCCCTCCAAAAGATTGATGTAGGCAGTGTGTTCGTACGCCGTGCTAAAGTCCGCCAGTTTCTGAACGAACTCGTTGCTGACACCTTTCTCTTCTAGCAGATTCATTAACAGATCATACAAGTACTGAAACAATCAAAATATTCATATATAAAAAAACAAAAACAACTTGCATGTTTTTTTTAAGTATATAAAAGTAAATTAAATAGTCTTTTTTTTATTTTATTGTCAACATAAATATTTATTTTGTATAAAGCCAAAATCAAAATGGTTACTACATTAACAACAACTTGTTGTGTTTTTAAAAAAATGTCACATCTCAATGAATGCTCTCTATATATATAGAGAACAAACTTCAAATCAATGTATCAATATCCCCCATAATTGGCACTTGAAAGACTATCACAATAGATCAAGTATGGCGGAAGTATGGGGTTACATAATGTTGAGGTTTGAACCCATGATCATCGATAATGATATTTCGGTTACACCGCGGGACCACGAGTATGTCTTCGTGTTATCGTGAAAAAGACTATAATATTTACAAAGAGTAACATTCGTAATAATAACTCTAGTACTAAAACACTTAATATTTTTTTTATGCAAACAGTTATATATGATCAAATTAGCTTAAATTAAATAATTATTTTTTTTTCAATTGTTTTTTTTTCGTCTTTGATACTGTGATTTCAGTACGATAATCTCAGACAACAATAAGAATTAACTGTAAGGAAAATAAAACTGATGACAATTACTGAATTTTAAAATGGTACTACCAATGTATAAAACCATTAGTTCAAGTTAAGGGTTCATTCCCTTATTTTTAATTTTCGGAAAAATTTATATCTTATCAACTGGTATCTGTGAACAGGGTTTCTTTAACATATAAACTAAAAATAAATAAATAGTCAAATTAAATTAGACCAGAAATACCACATCTAATACCATTTTATAAAAAAAAAAACTATTGACAGTATATGAAATTAAAATTAAAGGGGGATAAAAGTTAAAAGGCGAAAAATGACCATACTGGTGAAGATTTATTTATATTAAAGAAAGATTTTACTATGCTCTTATTAAAAAAAATAAATGAGTTTGTACTAATATTTATGCATAAAACCTTAATAGTAAATTGTTAATAATATGTTAATATGAAGACATCTACTAAGGAATAAGATATTAACTAACTATTAAGAATTTTGAAAAATGTTTACATTTAAACATCATCAGAGAGCAGCGAGTAAAGCTTCAGAATGATATAAAAATTAAAAAAATATGAAATTTATTATCATTTTTCTATGCAACAAATTAAAAAAAAAAACCTAAACTTTAAATTGTTTGAATGAAAAAACTGCACTCACTCCATCTAATACGTCACCAGCGACAGCATACACCTTATCATTCCATTCGCCCTTGTGTAGTGTGACTTCATCAATGCCAAAGATGTCATCTGAAATTAGGGTTGCTAATATATTCATATGATTTCGAATATAATGGAATAGGACTTAAAAATCTTTTAGGAACAAAGTTCTTTTACATGGCTTACGGTAAAGTGATCTCGAAGAAATCTTTACATAAGGAAAAAGTATTATTCCCTGTAGAATTTTTCCTTGAGACCTTTCCCTCTCTTCTTCTTACTATTATATAATATGGTTTTATAAAAAATATTTTTTACATATTTTTTTATTTTAATAGCTATTTGATTGCTGACATTTATTTATTCTCAAACTATGTTTATTTATTTTATAGTGTCTGTTAACAACTAATATCCTGCATCCTATGGATGAAAGTGTAATGGGGCCCTTGAGATATAATAACCAAATAAGTAAAAAAAATTACTAACAAAATAGATTCAAGTCAAGAGAGCTATAGAGGCTCAGTCATATAAAAAAAGGAAGGCAAATTGACAACTTCATTATTTTTAAGTCCACAAATAAAAAGATGCTTAATCTTTGACAAGGCAAGTAAACAAAATATTTATATCTATAATTATGCTATTTAATTTGTTCTTTATATAAGAGTAGGTATTTCTATGATTTAATATACAATAATTTCTTACTATATTCTTCAGCATTGGTTGATGGTGGTTCTTGTAGGAAGGAGCAAGTGAAGCCAAGTGTCGTGTCACCTCGGACCAGGTCAACTTCAAACTGAGGCTTGGAGTGCATTTCTGAAAACTCCTGTTTCTCTGGTTGTGTGTCATCTGCAAAGTCTTCTGTGTCGACCGTATGATTCACATTGAATGTTATTCTTACACTGAAATAATTAATGCATACTTAATATACTATGTATATAAATTAACATACAATCTTGTATTTTATGATACATTAGCTGAACTTGCGGCTTTACCCATGTGAAATTTATAAAACACAAACTTCCAAAAGAGATTTCGTGATTAATCAGTGAGTGGTATTTCGCTTTTATATATATTGATTATTTATTACATCAGATCATATCTATATAAGATTACATAATTATCAAGGATGCATCGATACGCCTTTTTGTCGATACGATACCGATACTCTTAGAAAAATATTGGCAATACCGACACATTTATCGAATTTAAATAAAGGTAAAATAAATGTAAGTAGACATGTTGATTCATTGTTTTTATTTAAAAATATATATTAAAATAAAACATTACAGACTTGGAATGTTAATATTGATAATTAAGCTCAGTAATTAAGGTTCATTAATAAGAGTTAGTAACAAAAAAATCGCCGATATATCGGTATGGGATGCATCCCTAATAATTATTCTAAAGATTTTAAAATATACTAAGTGACTAGGTTATGTTAACTTTTGAATATAGTCTGTGGAGCTATGTTACAGTACTTACATTTCATCCTTCATTTGCTTAGTCAAGGTAACCTCAGCACCATCTCCTTTCACTGCAAATCCATCAACTTCAGTTGGTAACGTCTTTACCTTCTGAGATTTACGTTCTGCCACTATTTCTTCAGTGAGAAACTCAACTAGCTCTCGTTCACCTATAACACAATACAAATATATTAATAAAAAATAATTAGGACTAATTAACTCATTATGAAATTCAACTATGACATGAATATTACAAGTTAAATTACTTAATGTAACTAAAAGTTCTAAATAATAACTACTATCTATGTGTAATTCATATTAAGTGAAAATACTATTTTACATAATTCAACAAAGTACAATAGAAGTAAATATAGATTTATATTTTTTCTTGTTCATTTGAACAAGATTAACAGTACAAAGAAAGGTTTAATCAAATGGCTTACGAATTATTAAATGGAATATATTATCATTTGAAAGAATATTAATACTCTTTTTATAGTTGAATCATAACAAAAAAGTACACCAATTAATCCAAATTAAGAGTTAGAATTCTTTAACAAGGAATGTAAAGTGATATTTGAATGCAGAAGTTAGACATGTACCAGTACAAATAAATGTACATTACAAACTGGATTTGTATTGTTTTTTGTACAAGGATATCATTAGGATTCAATTATATTTATAAAATATTAATCACAACTAGTAATGACTGAATGACTTGATATTATTCTAGATTACTTAGTGAAAATACTTTTTGCACAGGATAGGTTAGGATAGAATATGGATAACTTTTTGTATGGAAGGACTCACCAAGGGGTTTAGTGGAAGCAGTATTTTCATTCTGTTTATCTGGCAAACCATTTGTTAGTCACAATCAACGATTTAGATACTATAAAAATTATACGACTTAACTTTTTTTTCTTAAACTTTATAAATAGATGAGTAATAAGTATTTATTATAACTTCAGACATTTAATAGACGGCATGCTTTGGTTTTCCATATAGGGTAGAGATGTTTTATCTTAAGATATGTCTTGATGGTGCAATCATAACCTCAAAGCTACCTTTAGGATATAAGACGCTACCTTTCGTGTGAAGAGCTTTTAGTCCACAGCCGCAGCTGCAGGTGTTGGAATGGTTGTGCAGGAGAATTGATGAAGATGAAGTGCTATCCATCTTCTTGGAGCAGCTCATATGCCATATTCCTCTTGTGAAGTCACGTTTTACGGGAACTTGTGTGCGGGACACTATACCCGCAGCAAGACTTGAATTCTTTACACAAGTCTGTAGTACCTTATGGGCTGTCCTTACCAAACCGCTCATTTTTATTTTTCACCTATTTCGACTTCAACAAAAGTTCAAAAAATTGTCAAGAATTGGAATCTCAATCCGCACGTACCGGTACCTGTTCTGAAATTGCCAGTTGCAAAATATTAATGATATTTTCATAGATATAACATCTAAAAAAGTCAATAAATAAATTTTTTTTTTTTTATGAATTGAATGATGAACTATTACTTTGAAATAAATAAAAAATTAATTACATGCCGTTACTATTTATTACTTCAATTCATATATATGTATTAGTAGTAATATGGAATATGAATTTTGACACTGACAGTTAGTTGTCATTTTCACGTGTAACATTAGTATTTCAATAAACCTAAATTGAATAAATAATAAAAATGGGTAATAAAAGAAAATTAGTAGTCACTGAAAAGCCTACTTCGCAGTCAACCCCAGTTGAAGTTATTGCCGAGAATGTTTCCAGTCATCCATTATGTTTGCATGGACCTACGTTGTTATTTTCTAGCGAAAAAGGAAGATACTTCGCATGTGCTTCTTGTAGAAATAAAAAGGATTGTACCGTGCGCATTTATGAAGAGGATTGGAAGAAAGAGACTGTAAAAAAAAATAATGAAAAGTACCGTACACTTATTCCTAAACTCGAAAAAACTGCGGCATGGAACCATTTTAAAGAGGTTAGTTTCCAGCGCCTGTTATTATTTAGCTAAAACTCGTATTCCTGATTTAATTTGGAAACCGGTCATAAGGTCAGATCTGGCCTGAGAAGAAATGACATGATGATGATGAATATAAGAGGAAATTGTCGTAAATTGTAATAGTTTAATATTTTTAGGTGAAGTCTAGACATCCATCGGACCGAGCTTATTGCAATACCTGTCAAGAACTATATATAATATCCCAAAGCAGAAAACATGCAAAGGATCATAGAGTAGTGATGCCTTTGACTGAAGAGCAGCTAAGTCATCCTACATCATTCCTACCACCCTTAGAAGATGATCAAATAGAAGCCCAATATATATTTACAAAAAAGTCTGTGAGCACTGTGCTTGGGATAATGAAAAATAACAAAATAAGGTTTTTCTAACTTATTTTTTACAATTATCATATTATATTATGTTGTGTTTAATATAGAAAAATTACATTCAATTAAAATAGGTTAAAATAAGAGTTTTCATTATTTATAATTAAACAGGTAGGTTTTTGAGCGCTATAATCATCATTTAATAGAACAAAATCAAGTATGAAGATAAGAGTGGTTGAATATGCAGATAAAGGACTTGGTTGCTATTTTTTCACATTAGTTATTATTTGGTATATCAACTTATTAAAAAAGTTAAATCTCTATATGCTGCATAATAATATATTTCATTTTTTTAATTTGTCTTTACATAGATATATACAGCTTAATATATATATATTAAACTTCTGTATGTGTATTTGTGTGACTGCATGGCATATATTGGACCTGCTAGGTGGATGTAAAGGTTTCTTATTTTACCTGTAGGAAGTCAGCGTCACAGCTTGTTTAGTATAGATATAATTATAAACTTGTGCATGGTGTTTTATAATAGAAATGAGCATTGTCATTTTTAAGTATATTGTAATATATTAAATTTTTTCTGTATTAAATTTATATAAAATATATTTACAGCAATGTTTTATGCATTGGAACTCCTTCTGTCCACGAAGCGGCACAAGAAAACCCTGATTATGACTCTTTACTCTTGGATTTTGATACTCGCCACCATCTCTTCTACCCGGCTAATAAATTCTTATGGTACAATATGTTCAACAATTATCTTTTTAATGGAAATGAAGATGAAAAAATATTGAGGAAATTTTTCAAGACTTCTAGGTATATTTTTTTAATAAATAACATTGAAAAAGAATGATGGCAACTGTTTTGTCAAAAATTTACTAAATCTTACAAACTTCCCAGTTTTTACTGTTTTAAATACTATAATAGTTATGTATGTTAATTTATCCATAAAAAGTTAACTAATATTTAATAATAACTTGTCATTGAAATGTGATAATTTTAGAGAGAAGGGCATGTGTATAGCTATTGACCCTCCATTTGGTGGCCGTGTTGAACCAATAATTCAAACAATAAAAGAGCTCTCAGAGTTATATAACAAGGTATGTGAGGGCGATGGAAAAATATTGCCTGTCATATGGGCATTTCCATATTTTGCTGAACCTTACATAACAAACATGATGCCGGAAATTAAGATGCATGACTATCAGGTAACTTAGCTCATTTTAAGTACTATCATTAATTACTAGTATAGATCAGTTCAGTCAATTATCTGTGTGCATACATTCTTTATTCTTACATTACACATCTCACTCACTTTAATGAGCAGGCACTCGCCTTTGTAACTGAATGGCTATATGCACTTTGTAAACCCTAAGTTTAAAGACATTGTATAAAAATAAAAAAAAAAATGTATTGGAAGAGAATTTTATTAATGCACTTACTTGATTTTCTAATTAAAGAAATATTTCTAAATTTTTTGAGGTTGTATTTGAATACAATTTAGTGAAATATTTAGTGACTTTTTATTATATTATTTGATTCTAGGTTGAATATCAAAATCACAAAAAGTTTCAAAACAAGGGTGGTAGAAAGTTTGGATCTCCAGTGCGCTTTTTCACTAACCTACCATTTTCAACTATTGACCTCTCCAATGATAGTAGCTACAGGCATTGTAGTAAATGCAAATATTGGGTGTCCGTTAAAAATGCACATTGTAATAAGTGCAAAGAGTGCACTAGTAAAAATGGCATGACATATAAACACTGCAACACATGCAAACGCTGCGTGAAACCAACATTTATACATTGCAAGCAATGTGAGCGTTGTTGTCTGGAGAAAGGTCATGTTTGTGGCACAGTTGTTGAATCGCAGGTACAAAATCAATATATTCTTTTATGATTTATAGTTGAAGTGAACATTTTAAACTAAAGAGATTTGAGTTGATGGTTCCATTTAGGTTAATAAAGTTGAGTAAATAATTCACATTAACATAATAATAAAATTATGATAATGAGAAATATTAACTAACAAGTAACAAATAAAGAAGAAATTCATACTTATTATTATAATCAATATTATTTTATGTTTTTTTAAAACAATCACTATTCAATTATTCCACAATCTCTTGATTATGTAGGTCTATTAATAGAACCTACAATGTATTAATATATATTTTTTGTTTTTAGTCTTGTTACACATGCAATGAAAAAGGTCACAAGAAAGTTGACTGCCCTCAGGGAAGTGGAGACATAAAGAAAAGACGTATCTCTATTAAGAAATAATTGTAATATATATTTTACATATAAAAAAATTACTGAAAAATCAATTACTTTCATTCATAATCATCCTTACAAAGTAATAATAATTTCTGATTACATTGATTTGGTTTTAAAATGTTTTATCAAAGATATAGTAACATAGAAAATGATCAAGTGTCTAATAATTAATTCTTCTATCTGCAAAAATTCAGTAACAACCATTAAAGACCACTGAAAAAGTAAAACAAATTTATTATTAAAGGTAAAATTTAAAAACCCTACATACATATACAAATAGTATGGGTGACATATTTTTACAGCAAACCCATTGCTAGTCCCATTTATATAAGCAATTTCATTCAAACTATTGACTACCACATACTTGGTTATTACCTTGTTCCATAAGTAAAGTTAAGCAATTTTAAAATGTGTAAAATTATATAATTCAGAATTCTTAGCAAAAAATCCTTAGCACATGTATTAATGATTTATTTAAAAAATAACTCACTTGACATTAATTTTATTAAGTATATTCTGTGTGGAGTTATAGCGCGCTTCGACGAGAGCCGCGCGGTCGAGCCAAGCGCCGCGTACGCCAGCCCAGCGCGTCATGTGCTCGTGAAGGAGCTGCTCCTTGCTAGGCGGGGGAGCTTCTCGCTGGAAAAAAAAAGAGTAGAACTATTAAATATGTACCTATAATAATTACTTCCTAATCTTTAATTTTGTGTTATATAATAAATATATTTACATAAAGTATTTAAAAAAATATATGTATGGTGGGTTTTCATTTTTAGCCATATTAGTTAAGCAAATAAAATAAATCATTAAAATATCAATATAATGGCACTCACATAATTTAAATTAATGTTGTTCTTGCTGCATGCTTTTTGTTCTGGTATCAAGTCAGGTATGCGAGATATTGCAGAGCCTTCAGGACCAGGCAAGTCTACACTTTCATCTGCAGCTTGAGGTTCTTGCGTTTTTTTACTGAAAATATTAAAACATGGCTAATTAGGTTGAATTTTTCATTGTCTGTGGAGTACATAATTTACACATAAATACAGTAAGAACAATTGTTAAACAACTAAGCAATCATATTAAAATTATATTTGAAACAGTTAAAAATACATTTAAAATTTGCTGAAGGTGCATTTTGTTTACCCAAATTCCTTATAGTTAGCCTTAGGTTGATTAGCAATCCAAGCCCTGCATATAGGATAAAGTGGAGAGTCCTCGTTAAACTGTGATAGGTCAACACTCCTATCAAATAATTTTAGAACATATGACTGATGCTGTGGTGATTTCCTTCTGTTTGAGGAATCTTCTTCATCTGTTGTTTCTTCTTTTTGTTCTTGGTTGCTTATATTTCTGTGAATATAGATATAACTTATTGTTATTATTAAATATACATATAATTGTTTACATAGTTCCAACGTAATATAAACCTATACAATAGGATGAACTATCTGATATTGAGTACCTTTCTCGCTTAACTGGTGTATATTCTGATGAAGCGTCAGATTCTTCAGCTGCCGGTTCTAGCATTTCCATTAGAGCTCCTTTTAGACGGCCACGGGCTGTAGTGACTTCATTATCTAATTTAAAAAAAAAGTTTTTTTGAATCCTTTATTGCTTTATAAATTACTATTTTAATTAACATTTTCCAAACATTGCGTACTGATATAATATGTAAGTAATTAAAATCATTCCATACCCTTCGGTTCATCTTGATCCTTAATATTGGTCTTTGCTTTATGTTTCTTGGGAGTAAATAATCTTCTTCGTTTTGATAAAGGCATTTTTCACGCAATTATTAAACTTGATAAAACGTACAGTTTTTATATTCGAACTACTTTATATCACTAGTGGTGAATAAAAAGAGTGATAGAAATATCTCAGACTACTATTATTAGAACCAGTAGAACTTAACGGTATCTGATTTTTTAATTAAAATTTAAAGCAATTATAACTGAACAAAATCTTTAATAATTTCACTATTTACATTTTACAAAAACACAAAATTGAAAATACAAATAGAAATATTGCTATAGATTATAGAATATACAATAGTATAAATAAAGAGTCATTCGCACTGCATATGTATGTATAGACCATAGATGTTGTAAAATGTAAGAATATATTATCTACATTTCCTAAGAAAATAGTTAATAATTTAGTAAATATTGATTTTTTTACTTAACTGCGTCAAATAATGTAAATCAAATTTGCTTGCAAATAAATGGAATCAGTATTATAATGCCTCTCCTGCCCAAGGTACAAGACTGTCAGTTTCGTTAGATAAATTTATTACACTTATCTTTAAGTGTATAAAATTTGTCGTGAGAATTATTTTATATTTCGGTTTTGTGTCTCTATTAATTGTAAATAAACATAGAAATTTAAAACGAACATAAATTCCGAAGCAGTCAGAAAGATGCAATATTTTTGCCGTTTCTAACTGGAATGGATAAGAAATAAAATGACATTGACAAGTGCTTAACTGAAATGTCAATGCACTTGGAGCCAATGCTGTTACGAAAATAGCATTCCACTAGCAGAAATTAAAACAAGGTTGTTACTTGAAAGTTATCTTATTTTATAAAGCATTTAGGAACTACGGTCCATGACAAATAATGGCTACGACAGCATATGAGCATGACGCTGATGGTGAGAGTGGAATTTAAAAATTTTTTGGTGCTTAAAAGTAAACTAACAATATGTCAATATTTATATTTGCAATATCTAATTACGTTTTAATGAGCCTCAAGTAAAGATTCATTATAATATTCATCGAATGCACGTTCCTATAAACTTAAATTAAATTTTAATGAGTGAAATTGCCATTAATTATTATTTTCGTGTCATCTTTAGAAAGCGTACTAAGTTATCGAAAGAAATCAGCAATTTTAATTTATACCACATTTTACGATTGCACGGTTACACATTTATTTTTATTATTCAAGGAATCTAAATAAAAAGTACAAACTTTTTTAGGTTGTAAATTCATACCTGCTACTCAGCGCCCTGATGGTACATGGAGAAAGCCTAGACGTATCAAAGATGGCTATGTTCCTCAAGAAGAAGTTCCATTATACGAGAGTAAGGGCAAGCAGTTCAAAGCTCGCCAAAGCACTGGACTTCCTGTAGGTTTAACTCCTGAAATTGCTGCAGAAGTCAAGAAATCTAAAAAGGGTACCATACAGCCTATACCTGGCATGATAATAAATGTTGAAAAGAAAAAAAAGAAAAAGAAGACACAAGGTTTGATAAACTTTTATTATTTATATTAGGCTATGATTGCTACTTTAATATTGATCTGATAATAGTCTCATGTTATTCTTATTACTAAGTGTTTAGTTCTATATGTAAATAATTATTTATATAATTTGTTTAGTTCCTAAAACTGTTCAAAAATAAAGATTTGATCAATACATGTTAAATAGGAATGTACATGTATTTATGTATTAAAATTTAAAGGTATGTTCGTACACATTCTCTATAATTTAATATTATTTAGTGCATGAGTTATAAAGCTGATAATTTAAAAAATGGTAGAATTGGTATAGTATGCAAATTTGCCACTGAGGGGAAAGCCCTTCTCCTTTTCAAGAATATGAAGCTATAATCAAAAACTTTTGTTACAGGTGTGTCGGAAGCAACTGAAAAACTGGCAAGATGTGAAATTACAGAACCAACGTTCGGCACTCCCCCACCACCCACTAACACAACCTCTACACAATCAGACCCAAATAAAAGACTGAAAAATTTGAAAAAGAAACTAAGAGAAATAGAAGCCCTTGAGGAAAAGATATCTTTGGGGTCCCTAAAGAATCCAGATGCTGAACAAAAAGAGAAGATCTCAAGAAAAATTGAAATTATGAAAGAAATTGAAATATTAGAAAAGAGTAGCGAATGACTTAAGCCAAAATAATTATTATGTAAGATATTTTATTAAAGATCAATTTTTAAATGCATTTGTCTCATGTAAGAGTCCAGAAGATTTTTAGCATTGGCAAGATTAAATTTTATTTACAACTTTGTGTTCTATTTTGTTTTGAAAATAACTATTCACGAAAGCAACGAAACATGGCAATAATATAATAAGTAAAATAACATAGAGTCTTAAGGTGTTAAAACTTTTATTTTGTCAGGAGATTGTATGTTGATAAAATTTAATGATTGAAGTTTAATTATATGTTACAATGTACATACAAAATCAAATGTTGATAAGTCACTACAAAAGCAATGTTTTTATTACATTCAGACTACATATTAGGCCAATGACTAAATACAAATGCCTTAAAATAATTACAGACAAGTTGCATTTTACTTTTTTAATCTTAAATATATGACAAGTAATAATATTTAAGAACTCTTTTAAAACATTATTTTCCAAACATATTTTTAAACACAAATGGGTTTTTACAAATTATCTTTACAATAATAGAGACTTAAAACAAGTAATGTAATATTCAATGTTTTTATTGATTGTATGTTCTATTTTCAGATTTGTTAACTTTTTTAATTGTACAAAGAAACCTTGTATTCCATTATACAGATGTACTTAAAGAAAATATTGTGCAATATAAAAATACACTTCTTTGCTACATGATAAAAATTCTTTAATATTTGTGGTAATTTGAGGATAATTGTAGTCTCATTATCTTGAAGTGATACCTGAAATGACATACACAAACTTTTATTATAATCAGAACAATAGACTATTTATGACAATGTTTAAAGATTAATTTGTCACAATTTTAAGGAAGTATTAGTTATTTGTGTAATTTTCTATACATTGCAATATTCTTGCCAATTAATGAAGTTTATAGGATAATTCTTACAAGCCTAAATATTAAAATAATATAAGATTGAAACTATCTATTTTTTTTATACAATAGTTATTTATTATAGAAAAAAGTAAACTGGAAGTAATGCTGAAGACACAAGACCATGTTTTAGCCCTTCAAAGCTACAGTTTATTGTTTAAACAATTTTATTACTTTGTTATAACTACAAACTACAACTAAAATTAAATTTATCAGTGTTCAAACAGCAATAAAAGTTAAAACACGTTTATACATACGATAAAACCGAATAAATTATAAGTCTTAAAATTGTTAACCAACAATACTTACGTGAAAATAATCTATATAAACTCGTTTCTTGCCTTCTTTCTGGCGTAATTACCTAAGCACGCGAATATACCAGTAAGAGTTATTCCCACCCCTAAAACTGTCGCCAAGAAGTCACCAAAATCATAACTGTGTGCTGCCTCGACATTACTCACAGCTAGCAAAGCAAAAACGAATACGAATACTTTGATAAACATTTCTACGTCGTTGAATATTAAAATATTAATTAAAACGTATTTTGTAACTTTTTGATAATACTCGTCAAAACATAATGTTCATTGCTGTCAAGTGTCAAATGATTTGTGACACTGGTCAAAATAGTTACTAGAGCTTAAATCATTAATTATTTAAATGGTTTTACAGTGGCATATTCTTATTTTGATAAGAAATTATTGGATGGGAATATCTTTTTAATGTAAAAAGTATAACATAGGTAATTTGCTCCAATGAATAAAGGGCATATTTCGACACCTACTGTTGACGAGTTGAAATGTGGATATAAACGTCAATTCAAAAGATTCTAAAAAAAATGTGATAGTTGAGAAGATTAAGACGATACCTAATTTTTTTTCAAAACGATTATAGATTTGTTAAATTAATTGTGTAATATATAACTATATTCATCATATACGATACGTGTGAAACAAACTTATAACGCACTCTTTTATTTTAATACATATTTACACATATTAATGTAAAAGCAAGTTATTTGTTAATTAAATGCTGCTAGTTCTTTGTACGGTGTATTTATATAAGTTGTATGTATCACTCTCGAAATTAATTAATAAGGTATTTCTTTATTGGTTAAGTTAAGAATTAAAGTAAAACAATACAGTAATGTAAGATAATGTTATAACAATGTTCCCGGTTCTAGCGTATCCAGAAGAGAGCTTAAATTTCCCGCCAATGTTTTCTTTTTTTTTAATGTTGCCCGCTTCAAAAATCGTAGCGACAACATCCGGCCCTCCTGCAGACGCATTCGCCCTCGAATGACGTTTTAGTCTGGTGTATACAGCTGTAAACGAAAGTTAAATAATATTTAAAATTAAAATTATATATATATATATATATAAAAATATAGTATTCATATAAGGATGTACACGTGATATCCCATAATGAATACTACTCAGTCAAGCTTCAACCAGATATCTCATCACGGTAATTGTGATATTAACGTAGGTATTATTCAAGTTATCCCATCAGCGGCTAACTTATTCAAACCTCATGGCTTAACCAGCAGCACCTTAGGTCACTGAGGTTGCATATCACCATGTTATCTTTCGCAAGAGACAGCGTTCACATAGATGCCTGTCACATGCTTTTAACGATCACCATGATTCAATACTCTGTTGACAGCTTTGTACACCAGACATTAGACAATTGCTATATTTTTAAACATTGATATTCGTCGAAGGCATTAAATTTAAGTAACTTACAGTCTTTTTTTTTTATATGTATTTTGACAACATCCTCATTTACTCATCATTGGATATGTTTATCCACGCCTTCATGTTCTCGACACAAGCGACGCCGTTGTATCGCTTCGAAGACCTCTCAGCTCCTCTCATATCTTCCACGCGATATCTATCCTTTCCTAGGCATTGCTTTATTTGAAAAGGCCCTTTGAACTGAGGCAGTAACTTTTTACTCTGGCCCTCATTGTTATAACTAGGAATCTTGATTACCATCAAATCGCCTACGTTATAAATAGGGGCTTCTTTCCTCTTTGCGTCAAAAGCTTGTTTTTGTTTACAAGCACTTTCTTTAATTTTAGCATCGACCTTTGCTCTTAATTTAGTCACGTCCACAATAGGTACATCTTCGTCCATCATGTTTTCATGGCTCATCTTTAAGCGATAGCCAAAGAATACTTCACTGGGAACCGCTGATGTGGTTTTGTTAATAGTGCTATTAATGCCTTGTTGAATTGTAGGAATATGTTGGTCCCACTTATTGTTTTCGCTATTGGCCCCCATTGTGCGTAACGACTCTAATATAGTTTGGTTGGGTCGTTCAACTTGCCCGTTGGAACGAGGAACGGCCGTGGCTATAATGTGATGTCGTATCCCTCTATCTTTACAGAATGAACTAAATAAATTTATATCATCAACATCACATATGAGTCTTTTTGGATTTCCAAATACTTTAAATATCTTGTTAAGCTCATTGATGACACCTTTACTTTTTGTACTCTTTACAGGTGAAATAAAAACAAATTTAGTAAAAGAGTCTACTATTACCAATAAGTAAGTATTTAGTTGAGTGGTTTTTACGAATGGGCCTATGTGATCTAAGTGAAGTGTATGAAACGGTCTCGCATATTTAGGAATGGGAAATAGCTTGCCAGGTTTTTTTTCGTGCAAGTTTTTAAAATAAATACACTGAAGACAATTTTTGATGTATTTAGTAACAGTTTTCTTTAAGCGAGGGAACCAATACATTGAACTAATTCTTTCTACAGTTTTATCAACCGCGAAATGACCAACTTCATCATGGTTTGCTCTGATTACCTGCCAGATACATTGTTTTGGAATTAGCCAGCGTCTACCGAATTCCGTGCGCCTATACACTTTATTGCCCAGTAATTCGTAATTATTAAATATTTGTATATTAAACTCGGCCTGTCCTGATTGTAAAATATCTCTAATGCTGCAAATTTTTGGATTTTGTAGCTGTATCGACAGCAACCAATCGCCTTCTGAAATGAACAAAACACTACTCTCTGCACAAGTATTGTGGTTAGCAATGACGACAGGATTCCTGCTTAAGGCATCCACGTGCTGCATTTGAATTCCTGGTCGGTGGATAGTCTCAAACGTAAATTCTTGGGTTTGCAATACCCACCTGCTAATACGTGGAACAATATCCTGTTTATTTAAAGCATGACGAACCGCGTTACAGTCTGTTATGATTTTGAAGTTTGATCCTAATAAATAGTGTCTAAATTTATTTAATCCTACCACTATCGCTAATAACTCGAGTTCAAACGAGTGGTAATTTTTTTCTTCACTACTTGTTTGTCGACTATAAAAATAAACTGGCCTCTCCCCTGATTCGGTCATTTGCATAAGAATACACCCTAAGCCCTCACGACTGGCATCGGTATAAAGAAAAATTGGTAACTTAGGATCAAATATTAACAGTATAGTATCACTTGTTAAAATGGATTTTAATTTATCAAAGGCAATTTCTTGTTCTTTTTCCCATTTCCATGTTATGTCTTTCTTTAAAAGGTTACTAAGTGGACGGCATGCCAAAGCACAATCTTTAATGAACTTTCTAAAATAATTTATTAACCCAAGGAATTGCCTTACTTCATGAACTGTTGTCGGTTTAGGGTAGTTATTAATAGCTTTAATTTTTTTTTGACACGGACTTACTCCATTTTTTAAAATATCGTAACCTAAAAATTTTATAACATCCTTAAAAAAACAACATTTATCATAATTAACGGTTAAACCGTTTGCAAGTAAGAGTTCTAAAATACTTCTTAAGCAGGTGACATTTTCCTCTAATGTCTCTGTTGCTATTAAGATATCGTCCATATAATTTATGACCCTATTAAATCTTAAATTACCTAATACAGAATTCATCAATCTTTGAAAAACGGCAGGAACATTGCACAGGCCAAACGGCATTCTTAAAAATTCATAATGCCCGTCCAGAGTGATAAATGCTGTCTTATATACGTCACTTTCTTTAACCATAACATGATGGTAGCCGCACTTTAAATCAAGTACCGTAAAATACTCGCATCCGCGTAACCTAACAATTAAATCTTCAATAAGTGGCATAGGGTACTTGTCTTTTATTGTGATTTTATTTAATTTTCGGTAATCTATACAAAGTCTTTTTTCTCCGGAAGCTTTATCAACCAATAATGCGGGACTAGCATATGGCGAGTTACTGCAACGTATGATGCGGTTTTTTAGCAAATCTTCGATAATATCTCGCGTAATTATACGCTCGCGATCTGACATACGATAAGGGCGCTGTACAACCGCTTTATTGGTCGCTAGTTCAATTTCGAGTTCGATACCAGGTACTTTGCCCAGGGTACTCAAATCATTCGTAAAACATTTAGGATAGTCTGACAAAATATTTTTAATAAGGCATTCTTTAGATGTTTTGTTATCTATGGTATATATTTTTAATTCGCTTTCATTACTAAATTCATTAATGGTTCTAAATTTCAACGAATTACCGATACGGCTATACATTATGCGTTTATTTTCAGTAAAATTTCTACCTATGAGTACCCCGCAACCAGATAACTTTTTAACAATATACATTTTAACGGGAAGTTCTACATCGTCCATTCGTACTGTACAAGATACCCCATAATCTACAATCATCTTATGATCATTTGTAAACCCGAATAAAGAAACTGGGGTTTGCAATTTATACGGTTGTAATGAATATTCTTCAGCAAAGTCAGAAACAATTAAGGAACAATCGCTACCCATATCAATAAATGCACGACATTCAAAAGTACTATTAATTAAAATGTTTTTAAAAAATTTTTGTTTCGATTCGGACTCGCTAATAAATTTAACTTCGGCATCTTTTTCCGGTTTCATTTTTAACCTACTCATGCAAGCCAATTCTAAATGGCCTGTTTTTTTTACAAAACGCACAATTTATATTACCCTTTACATCACAATCACTTCTTTTATGTCCGGATTCTCCACAACGAAAGCAACGGATATTGCTACTTTTAGTTCCTGAATCGGCATAATTCATACTCAAACTATTACTTGTATTATTATTTATAGGTACATTTCGAGATTGAAAAACCTGTTTTGATATATCATTGTTTTTTAATTGGTTACTTTTATTTTCTTTTTCGCACTCATACACTTTGGCATGTAAGAAGGACGCTAATTCGTCACAATATCTAAAACTACCTGATTCCGATGCAATCGATATACTTTTATCACCTATTGTTCCTACAATAATCGAAATGATGTCTTGTTCCGAAAAAGATAGTGATAACTTATCGATTCGACATTTTTGTTGAAAAAAAAATTCATATAGTGATTGCCCTTCGAAAGGCCTCGTGTCAATTAATTCTTTTAACAAAATGTAGGTATTTCTTTTTACCTGAAAAGTATCGGATAACCTATCACGCCACTGCCGCCATTTTCACGTAGTCCAACGTGTTTCAGTCTTTTGTAACGAATCGTACCAAACTTGGGCAGTTTTTCTTAATTTTTGTAATGCTTGAAATTTAGTCATGGCATCTGACCAACCGAACGCACGGGCATTAGCTTCTACCACATTAATCCACATATCGATATTATCACTCAAAGGATCAAATTCTGGTATCACAGTCGACAAGATGGTATTTTGACTCACGGTTGACGACTTCTTTACATGGCGGCGACGCCGGCAGCGATCCCTCTCACTAGACGATGATGATGAACTTGATGAGGTGGAACTCGACGATGATGGATTCCTCCTTACTTTGCTACGTGTTCGCTTTCGGTTTCGCGGCATCCTGTCGGTCGTATTATTCGTTATCCCACTTCTGATGTAAAAGCAAGTTATTTGTTAATTAAATGCTGCTAGTTCTTTGTACGGTGTATTTATATAAGTTGTATGTATCACTCTCGAAATTAATTAATAAGGTATTTCTTTATTGGTTAAGTTAAGAATTAAAGTAAAACAATACAGTAATGTAAGATAATGTTATAACAATGTTCCCGGTTCTAGCGTATCCAGAAGAGAGCTTAAATTTCCCGCCAATGTTTTCTTTTTTTTTAATGTTGCCCGCTTCAAAAATCGTAGCGACAACATTAACTAATTAATATTGTCGACAGTTTTGAAAAGCAATGGTAAAATAAATAATTGTACTAACAGTGTAACAAAATAAAATAAATCATTTTAGTTTTTATTAATGCTATATCTATTGTAGAAATTCGAATAGCAACACTGTATTTTACTGACATTTATCAGTGTTTGACAAAAATCGGGCTGTTGTTAGACTTGTTGGTTTCATTAAATATAATTTACTAATTTTAACCTAGACAACTATGCAGTCCTATGTGCTCAATAAGTGAATCGGTAAAAAGTGTGAAAAGTCGTTTAGTTTTTACTGAATTGGTATTTTTACTATCTGTAATGAACTTTGAATTATTAATATATCGTTCTATCTAAGTATATCAAGATGAGTTTCAACTCAAGTGGGAACAAGGGCTTTGGATTCACTGGCTTTACAATGCCAAAGCGGAATAACAATGCGTCCATGCACGCTGTTCCGCCGCCCGCATCTCAGATGAACGCTGTTCCTCCACCTACCTCTGGACTTTCCAAACAGGGCTATTCAACGATGAACGCTATTACTCAAAATGCAGTGACCGGCAATTGGGGAACGCTTGGAAAAAAACGGTCTAAAACCGAAGATGAGTAAGTAAACTACAATATGAATTCTCATACAATTGAAGTCCTTTACAAGGACTTTAAATCAAGGCCTGGTGCTAAAAAAGGCCAATATAAATAACTATTACTCTTGATAATCAGGATATTGACATGAATAGATGATTGCTTTATACAACATGTCTTTTTGCATAATATCTTTGGTATTAGTGATGTTCAGTTCATGCCATTTTAGCACAAATAAATTGATTAATTTTTAAATGATTTGGCAAATGGCAATGTATTTTATATGTTGTTTTAAAATATAAATTTGCCCTTTTTGCACCAGGTTAGATATATAATATTTAATAGTTGTCTTTTTTTAAATAAAATAATTTATTCATTTTAAGTAATAGTATATAGTATGATACTGTACTTACTAGATAAACACAATTGTAGAGAACATAACACACATGAAACAGATAAAATTTTATAAAAATATTTATATTCAAAGGTACTTTGATGATGATGATGAGCCACCTACTCCAGCACTTGCATATATTCCTGCTCCTGGGAGTCCTACAACAGAGGCTTCCAGTTCTCGAGTAAGACAATTACTAAAACTACAAAAAACAAACATTTTATCATATTGCAATTGTATAAATAATCTTACAGCATTTTATCTTAACTTTGCATGAATAAATTGACTTGATCATAAGCAGGCGATGAAAAAAGTTATGTGATGGCAAAAAAGTATAGCCAGCATGGAATTTTAACATGTTTTTAATTATTTTGCGATGAAGCAGTAATAAAATATGTTTGGGGAAATATCCAAAAAGTATTTTGTTTAATATCACCTTTTTGTATCTATTGGTGTCATATTCAGATAGTGAGGAATTTTACTCTTTTTGTAAGATGCCTCACACCAGGGAGCTTTGAAAGCAATTTCATGCCATGAATATGAATCACTTGTATTGCCAGAAAAAAAAAAAAGAAAAACAATTAGTCTCCTTTAATTTTACTTCTATTATCTTTACAAAATCATCATTAATTTTTGATTTTGGCTTATTTTACCCAACAGCTATGGTTTGAATGGTTGATTCTGAATTTTTGTATGGTTTAGTTATTTGTTATAATAAGGTCATCATTTAAAAACATATCCAGTCAGCATTGAAATGCATGTTATTGCAGTTGACAGCTACATCTCTTTTTCATTGGAAATGTAATTTGATTGGGACAAACTTCTCTTTAAACGGTAGAAACCTTAACACAATAGTGGGACAGATATAGGCTATTAATAGTTACTATTGATAACTATCAACAATTATTCAATGTACCTACAAGAATTTTTATATTTTTTTTAAAATAGGTGTTCTTAAAAGTTAGGGAGTACATTGAGGAAAGGAACTTGATTCTATTTATTAGGATGAGTGACTCACATGATAACTAATTTGCGTTTTCAATGCTGTCTTTAATCTTAGTCGTCTCGGAGACGTCTTAGCACTTGCATCACTCACTATACGAGTGAATGCATGTCAATAATAATTTAAAGTGTAGAGGCACCATTGTGAGTGATAAGTGTACTCTCCTGTTATTGGTGTGCATTAACAGATGTAAATATATCATTAGAGATTTTTTTAGCTCGGAATATGTCTCAGTAAGAATAAAGTTCTTACTAACTAATATTTTTCATTCGTAATATAGTACACACGGATAATTTTTGAAGTCACGCTTTCGTGAGTGAATAGATCTATACACTCTTTTTTAAGATGTTTCTCTTTTGTTGAGCAAAGAAAGTTGATCAGAAGGTAAACAATATATATGAATATTATAGCTATAAATCAACAATTTGTATTAACATAAGTCGTTATTAATTATATGTTTCCTGTCAATGTGCCGACTCCTTACGAAGGTTGTCAACCTTTATGGCGATTTAAACTTCGAGAAGAAGAGATGTTCCAAATGCTCATTATGTGTCCAAAATGTATCAATTTTCTTTTCTTATATGTCGCAATATTTCAAACTTTCCTCATTGTCTATAACACAGTGCTGATCCGTACGCGATCTCTCCAAGGAATTCGTAATATCTTTTCGCAAGATTTTATAGCCTATTCCAGTCAAAGATGGAAGTAAAAAGACATAGCAACGTGTTATTCATGTTCGAAATTAAATGCTTAGATTTCATTGGCATTGCGAGCTTGTTCTATTCAGGAACTCATTTTGAGGGTATGATCACCCGTGTCGACAACTATAGTGCCTAGATATCTGAATTTACTAAATTAATCGACTTGAATTATATGCACATAACTTTAATCAATTTTATAATTCAAATATGAAATCGTGTTATTATATTTGAGACTAGCTGTCCGTCCCGACTACATACGGGTAAATTCATACAAAGACATTAAACATGTCTGTTTAGAAGCAAGTTAATTAAAGAAACAGAAATTCTTGTGATATGATATTAGGTGCAATAAATACAATCTAAGCAGTCTAAGGATAAGTATTATAAAACAAGAACGATAAAACAAAATATTGTATTCGTTGTAAAATTGTATTTATTCGTGACATTACATTAAAAAAAAAAGAATAACACGATCTCGTAACAAAAACTAAGGTGACACAAGTTTTAGTCCTCACAAATGTAAATGGAGCGAACGGATCTTAGACGCATTTCGAAAAGAATAGATTTGACGGACCAACCAATCCCGTTCTACGATGCAATCTTATTCCCCGCGTCACGGTTGATTCTAGAGAAGTCTAAAAATCGAATTCTGTGCATCTAACGATTCTTGCCAAATTAAGTCGCCGGCACATACTGTCACTAGTAGTAATAAAATTCAACTAATATACTTTTTTATATAAATATTCATACAGAGGGATTCAGTAGTGTGCATTATATTAATTACTAATTAATTTTATACATTATAAAATAACACAAATAGATTTGGGAACCCTCCTCTTAAAAACATACAAGACTTACTAATACCTGTTGTTTTTTATAAGGTGGACAATGATGAGGAAGATCCCTTAGATGCTTACATGGCAGGTCTAGAACAGCAAGCAGCAAAAGACTTAAAAACGAGTAAGGAAAATGCCGTTAGTGGAAAAGGTGATAGTGGAAGGGGAACAAGAGGAGACATTGATGAAATGGATGACGAAGAAAGTTATTATAAGTCAGTATTATATGTTTTTTTACATCTTTATACCCTTTGCAAATTAAACAAACTTCTCTAATAAGATTTTTGGTTTGGATTATTGCTTTTTTTGTGAAGTTTTAAGGTTTGGAGTAATAGGCCTTATATGGCTTACAAAATAGAAATGTTCGAATATCCCGAATATCGAACATTGTTACAGATTATTCGGTCCATCACTAGATCTGAGGTGTTCAATTATGTTTTTCGTTAAAAAAAAAATTTGCCTGTATTTTTTGCGAATACTTTGTCAAATAGGTATATGGAAGAAAATCCACTAACGAACGCGGATGATGGTTCTGATATTGAAATTGAATATGATGAGGATGGTAATCCCATTCCTCCTCCAAAGAAGAAGTTCATTGACCCGTTACCGCCAATAGACCATTCGGAGATACAATATGAGCCATTCGAGAAGAACTTCTATACACCACACGAAGAAATAGAAAATCTTAACACGGAGCAGGTCGAAGAACTGAAGACTAACTTGGGAGTTAAGGTTTGGTCATATGATATTCTCTGGATATATTTTCTATAGAATTTGGTAACGTGTATACAGTCTGTGTTAACAATAATATCATGTTACCGTTTTGAATAATAGGCTATTTGACATGCGAAAAATAAAGCGTCAATTATTGTAATCAGGATATATTATGACTTTAAAATAGTTATTTATTAACGAAAGTTGAAAATAATAATTAATTTATTCAAAAATCCATACATAAAAATGAATTTTTTAAACGTTTGTCACGTGACACAAAACGCTCCTGATTGGTCGGGTTTATGATGACTTCAATTGCTTGTTAACCGTGTTTGCCTACTGTATGTGGATTATATGTGCCACAGATTATAACATAGGCAAGTGACGTCACCGACCTCATTGCAGCGCCATATTGTCAAAGTAGCGTTTTCGCGCGCTATTTAAATATTGAATATTATATTTTTCAGCAAATATGTACTAGAATTAAAAAACACGACTTTTACTGAGTTCCTTAACCTCTAATAAATAATATAAAATGGATTTTAAAAACCAGTCAAATAGCCTATTATGGGGCATTTCACTTTGCGTAGCCTCTTTGCATTAATTGTCTTTTTAATTATTTAATTGATTACTTTTTTATATAAAAGACCGGCAAATGGGTATTCTGATGTTAAGTGGTCACCATCGCACATAGACGTTGGCACTGTTAGAAATATTAACCAACCCTTACTTCGCCAATGCGCCGCCAAACTTGGGAACTAAGATGTTATATCCCTTGTGCCAGTAGTTATACTGGCTCACTCACCCTTCCAAGCGGAACACAACAATACCAAGTATTGTTGCTTTGCGGCAGAATATCTCATGAGTAAGTGGTACCTACCCAGACGGGTACCACCAAGTTTCTTTGTTCATCGTCTTTAATTCAGTTATTGTGTGCATGGGGTGTTTGTAATATTAGCTTAAACACGATATAATATATTTGATCGATCAATACTCTGTCGCCGCGCGAATATGCTCCACCAAAATTGTCACACTTACAAAGAACCCTTCAAATGTGTTATGTCTATTCTGAATTATTGCTGTTCTTGTTATATATTTTAATAGTTTATGATGTTCTACATCCACCTTTCAGGAGTAACTTTTAAGATGTGATTAAATTTAACAAATATAAAATATATATTTACGTAATTTATAATAAATAATTATATATTTTAAAGATATCAGGACCAGATCCGCCAAAACCAGTCAGCAGCTTCGCCCATTTAGGCTTCGATGAACAGTTGATGAAGGCGATCCGGCGCTCGGAGTACACCCAACCGACGCCCGTGCAAGCTGCTGGAGTACCGGCTGCATTATCTGGGCGAGACCTTATCGGTAACATATAATAAATATGTCTCGACTCTTAGAAATTTCATAGAAACAAACTCTGTATGCCAAATAAATCATGTTTAATAAATATCTATTTCTTTAGCAGAAAATTCCGTATGATATTCAACGTATATACTTATGGTCTCTAAGGTATCGCTCGCACGGGTTCCGGAAAAACGGCGGCATTTTTGTGGCCACTACTGGTCCACATTATGGATCAAAAAGAGCTGGCACCTGGTGATGGACCCATTGGACTCATTCTAGCACCCACTAGAGAATTGGCACAACAGGCATGTGAAACAAATTATAAATAATTATTCAATTTTATTTGATTATCATTGCTTCGAGTATGTTAGTAATTTTATTGCTATAGAATTTATCAAATAGGAATTCAGATGTCTACTTCAGCTTCTTCATGTTTGCTAAATAAAATTTGTGTTTTTATACAGAACAATAAAAAATATCAGTATAAAAAAGTTATTTAATCACACAAAAAGTAAGAACAAATATTTTCATTTGACGACCTCCCTGGTCGAGTAGTGTGTACACCGGTTTTCATGGGTACACCACTCCGAGGTCTCGGGTTCGATTCCCGGCCGAATCGATGTAGAAAAAGTTCATTAGTTTTCTATGTTGTCTTGGGTCTGGGTGTTTGTGGTACCGTCGTTACTTCTGATTTTCCATAACACAAGTGCTTTAGCTACTTACATTGGGATCAGAGTAATGTATGTGATGTTGTCCAATATTTATTTATTTATTTAAAAAAAAATACAGACAGACCTTAGACCTCATGGAGGCCAAATTTCAGTTTCTTCTATTGAGTTTTTCATATAAACATTGGGACAACGGTAGTAATTAGATATGTTTTTAAATAACATTATTTATCTAAACTCTTTAAATAATTTCTCTTCTGAATAGATATATATGGAAGCAAAAAAGTTTGGCAAAGTGTACAATATTAGATGTGTTTGCTGTTATGGAGGCGGCTCTAAATGGGAACAGTGCAAGGCATTAGAAGGTAAATTGAATGAAAAAAAGTTAATTAATATATTTAATATTTGACCGATTGATAGAGCCGAGATGGCCCAGTGGTTAGAACGCGTGCATCTTAACCGATGATTTCGGGTTCAAACCCAGGCAGGCACCACTGAATTTTCATGTGCTTAATTTGTGTTTATAATTCATCTCGTGCTCGGCGGTGAAGGAAAACATCGCGAGGAAACCTGCATGTGTCTAATTTCAACGAAATTCTGCCACATGTGTATTCCACCAACCCGCATTGGAGCAGCGTGGTGGAATATGCTCCATACCTTCTCCTCAAAGGGAGAGTAGGCCTTAGCCCAGCAGTGGGAAATTTACAGGCTGTTTATGTTATGTTATGTAATATTTGACAGCTTTTGTTTTACTTAACGAAAGTGAGAATATTTTACCTTTAATTTTTTAACAATTGTATGTTTACAAAATTTCAGGTGGAGCAGAGATTATCGTAGGAACCCCAGGGAGAGTAATAGACTTGATTAAATGCAAGGCTACTGACCTTAAACGAGTCACGTACCTCGTACTGGACGAGGCAGACAGGATGTTCGACATGGGTTTTGGTTAGTGGCTATTAAACATTTCCAGTGGGTGTTTTTAATAGCATACTCAGTTTTAATTTATCGGTTCAGTGATTTATGTATGAACACAATGCATTTGAAAGTAGAAAGAAAATATTCTAGATTAAAAGTATAATTTACCTTAACACTTAACTTACGGTATAGCTGAAGGTATTGCTTATAATTAATATAAGTTTCTGGTGAACATTTTCAAATTGGTTAATTGTGGCCTCATACAAACTAAATTAAATATTGTTGCGTTCAGAACCTCAAGTACGGTCGATCTGCAACCACGTGCGACCGGACCGGCAGGCGCTGCTGTTCTCCGCGACCTTCCCGCGCCGAGTGGAGAAGCTCGCCCGCGACGCGCTGCACGACCCCGTGCGCGTGCAGCACGGCGCGGCCGGGGAGGCGTGCCACCTCGTCACGCAGCACGTGCGGTGAGAGTGCCCGCAGCGGCGCCCCTCTTGTAGTCATATATACTACAAGCTTAGGGATCGGAAGGAAGCTGTAGTATTATCAACTTAATGTTTTTTTGTTTTTGTAGAATATTCAACAAACCAGAGGAGAAATGGCCTTGGCTGCTAGAAAAACTAGTCGAATTCCTTTCTTCTGGAAGTGTCTTAATATTTGTTACGAAAAAGGTAAAATATTCTATCTAAATTTTTTAGTCGAATGTTAATAAAGAAAACTTTAGTAACATATATATAAAATTTATTTATTATATTTAGCTGGAAGCAGAGCAGACAGCCGCGAATCTGGGTGTGCAAGAATATGATGCGCTTCTGTTGCACGGAGACATGGAACAGGCCGACCGGAACAAAGTCATTACGGCTTTCAAGCGACAGGAAAGCAGCATACTGGTAGCTACCGATGTCGCTGGTGTGTATATCTGACTCAATGGAATTACACAAAAGACAATTAATACTTCGAAGACTTTTTCTAATTATATTCTTTGTTTTTCTGTTTTTCGTTACAATAATAACATTACTTCAGTAGTCATTCAGAATTGGAATGCTTTAGTTATTTATCTGATGAATGGAATTCCTTCAAGTAGTAATCGTTGAACTGTGTGCAAAAAATGTCATAATATAGTCGACAGTCGACGGACACCCGCGGCACTCACACTACGCGGCTTTCAGCTCGCGGTCTCGACATCCCGCACATCCGCACGGTGATCAACTACACCGTGGCGCGGGACATCGACACGCACACGCACCGCGTGGGCCGCACGGGACGCGCCGGCGTGCGCGGGGACGCCTACACGCTGCTGTCGCGGGACCGCGACCGGGACTTCGCGGGACATCTGCTGCGGAACCTCGAGGGCGCGCAGCAGGTCAGGCGCGCTGGCCTCAGGGCGATAATTGATTTATATACGATAATAATATTAAAAATAACTCCTTAGTCAACTTATATTAAATAAACAAAAAAATAGTATTTGTATTGTGTTAAATGAGTACAAAAAGAACTTCATATATATAAAATTCACAGCTCTTTATTTTGACTTGCGTATTAGTTGGGAATTTAAAAGCGTCTGAACAATGACGTAGCTAAAACGAGTGAGTAACATTAGATGCAACTTGAGTATTTAATGAGTACCGTCTAGCGCGATTACAAATGGTCACATATGTTAACAATAAGCAGGTGATCAGTTGCTATGCTTTTATAGCAGGCGCTAACAGTATCGAACCCGTAATTAATGGTTTCTCGTTATAGTTCGTATATAAATATTTTGATTATTTCTATAATATAAACAGGAGGTGCCGGAAGAGTTAACGCATATGGCGATGCAGTCAGCATGGTTCCGCAAATCTCGCTTCAAGATCGGCAAGAGCAAGAACCTTAATGTTGGAGGATGTGGTCTGGGGTGCGAGAAATTACTTTAAACAATATTATTTATATGAATATTTTAGTAGTAGTACATACAAATTTGGATGACCCTAAAGGCAATAAAGAATAACCAATATTAATGTACTAGATACAAGGAGCGACCAGGACTTCCCGCCTACAATGACGAGATTCCAATAGTGCCCGTAGAGAAGGCGGGAGGACCCGCCACCGACCGACTCTCCTCACTCAAGCAAGCCTTTCGATCGCAATATAATCAGGTCAGTTTTATTATGGAACTTTGACAACCATTCAGTTGAAATAAATTCTCATAAATTACAGATCAGAATAACGAAATCTATAAATCCCGTCTTCCTTATACAAAAAAATACTTAGTGAGTGTTTTGTAGATTATTCTCAGTCTACCGAGAAAAATCTCAATTCCGAACTGGTGGTGTGTGTAGTTTAGTATAATATGACGATTCCAAAGTTCCTAAGCTCACAAGAGCCTCCTTGGATGTAGTGTATTTAGATGATGATATCGAAGTCTCCTTTAATGACATCCCTCGTGCCGGCAGTTCACGGCGTCCACGGACCACTCGTGGGAGCAGACGCGCGCGGCGCTGCAGCCCGGGGTCAACGCCCCCGCGCGCGACGACCCGCCCGCGCGCCGCGCCAAGCGCAGTCGCTGGGAGTAGTGTATGTGTATATATGTCTCATATGTAATAAATGTATATGCGTTTGTCTGACTTTTATTTTACCCGCTGCAATTGACAGTTCGTGACAGTCTATGGTTTGAATGACTAGATTATACACAGGATTTAATATCGAATTGTCTTTGTTTTTTTTGCGTTTCCGCATATTTAACACGATAGAGTTTACTTTTTTACTTCGTTGGCAGATGTCTGAAACAGTTTTAAAACTTTTTAACTCTGCTTTGCTATACCGAATTATAATCTTTTGTAGACAAAATGTAAAATGTATGAAAAACAATCACATTTTGAAAAAATCGGGCAACTTTAACTCAAATTGGTCTTACAAAAACGCCTTATCTTTACCGCCCGTTTTGTTCAATGCCATCAATACTCCTTACCGCAATCATGTAAAAGACCTTGGTCTTCATATTGATTCCACATTCAGTTGGTCTGTGCATATCTCTGATATTACTCGCTCAGTTACCACGTTAAGGTGTCTGAATCGACTTCAAAATTTCCTTCCCATCAAGACTAAGATTTTACTCGTGTACGCTTTGGTCTTTCCCATAATTGATTACGCAGACGTATGTTATTACGATCTCAACGAAAATCAACTGGATAAACTTGATCGTCTCTTAAATAACTCTTTGCGCTTCATTTTCTGTCTTCGTAAGTTCGACCATATCTCTCAGTATCGTGATAAACTAAAATGGTTTACAATTCCACAACGTAGAGACTTCCGTTCATTTCGTTCGTTCCGTTTCATCTCTTTTCTCTATTCTCTTTGATCCTCTCTCTCCCGATTATTTGAAAGGCAAATTCAAATTTCTTTGTGATAACCACAATCGTCAACTACGTTCTAAGGATTCTTACCTTCTTTCTGTCCCTACTCACACTTCCGGTTTCGTCTCTAATTCCTACTCCGTTCAAGCTGTCCGATTATGGAACAAACTACCCGAACATATTAGAAAAGGTACCTCTAAATTAACTTTTAAAACTCGTCTACGTGAGCACATATTGTCAGAAAGTCCCTAGTTCTTATGACTTTATTAAATGACATTATTAAATTAACTATTGTCATATTATATATATGTTTTTATGATAGACAGTAAAGATCAATATTTATTTTGTAGATACTATATGGATATGTATGTATATGTTTTTTTTATGTAGTTTTATTTAAGTATGTGCATATATTGTTATATATTGTTAATTCATTTTTAATTACCGCCTTCATGGTTTTCAGTTTGACCTAAAGGTTGACTGGCAGAGAATGCCTTCAGGCATTATGTCCGCCTTTTGTCCCATTAACTTTATGGTGGTCAATAAAGTATTTAAATAAATAAATAAATATAGTTCCATAATGAAATTCAATTATGCTAAGCAGACTAAAACAAGCAGGACCCAGTGGCTTTTCTTGCTGAACGCCTAAATTAAAATTATTTGTATTTTCACCTGAAAAATAATTTAGAAAAGAGCCTGTATCATTGCCAAACGTTGGTTGCTGAAGGGTTCAGAATATATATACTTCTATATTTTAAATTTTTATGATGTTTTTGATTGTTATACATTTCTATGGTCTAATATATATGCGCCTGGTCTTGGATGACGAGCATTGACCACTGACTTAGGCCATGACATTTCTGTGAACGGTCTCAATTTGAGGAATTGTTTAGTAATCATTTATACTATAATAACTATCACTAGGTGAAGGTGTGTCACAGAAAACCTTTTTTATATATCTTGTCCGTTTCTAATTTGAGGATTTTCAAACTGGAGTGCACTAGAAATTCTACTCGAGCTACGATACAATTATGAATGGCATCGACATTGTTGCCTGCTGTTAAACGCTATCGAAGATTGAAGAAATATTCGTAAACTTCCTCGTCCGGGGATTGTATGCGTCACATGTTTTTCATATATATAGTCGGTACAGTTACTGGAAAGCGGTGAACTAGGGGACTGAGGATTTTTGTTACTTGACTTGGAAGAATCGGCAGATTATATTATTACATACCTCGTTAACCTTAAATTATTTCCTTAACTTTACATCCTAACGTTAATCTGCCGCGTTTGATTAAATCGCAAAATCCCCTTTTGATTTCCACTGCTATCACTATAAAATGATATAAAATAAAGGCCTCCCGCTGATAGGTACTACTTACACGCTATAAACTCAAATACTATCAAACGGATTTTTATACGGTTTCACAAATGGACGAAGTGATTCACAAGGAAGGTTTAAGTGTATAATTTTGTATAAATTGTCTGAAATGTAATGATGATCGTTGAAAAATTTGGAATCGGAAAAAAATATGCCGACCAATAGAGATGTATATTATGGTATAAATGTTTTGTGTAGACCCTTATGCTACTCGTGCGTAACGGGTCAGGTAACCAGTTTATTATATGAATATAACTATTTTGGTCACTTGGCACCGAAAATATATGTCTAAACCATTTTTATTGTTTACGTTTGTATCCCTTACATATATATCTTACACGTATAGGTACATTTTTGTTTTAAACTAAAATAAATTTAATTTATCTAAGAATTATTATCTTGAAGGTCATAATTATCTACAAATAAAAATTAAAAATACTTATTTTACAAATCATAGCCGCATGGAATGGTGGCAAAAATGCTTGCATGTCCCCGTTGAATTGCAATTCCGATGCCCAAAGGGGTAAAAAATATACCAGCCCTCCGGTCATCAGTGGAGGCGAGGCTTTATACATTTAATGTAGGAACACAGTATACATAAATATAGATTTGTTAAAGTTTTAAATATAGGGAATCAAGACATAAAATAATCCGAAATATATTATTATTTAAGAATAGGTGCTGAATCACGGCAACTAATCGCGCGTTTAATCTACATTTGTCTAAGTTTTAATTTATTCTGCTAACTGCTACGAAGCACGCCAGCTTTGATCGTTGAATGTTGCTACGATAGCCAGTAATCTATGAAATAAACATACAAACCGAAATCGCTAAACTTAGATTGTATAATGGAAGTCAATTACCAAAATAATGGAATTCAGCACAAAACTTAATAGACAATTATTGATGTAGGTAAGTATTCATTTTCATCTTTAATTGAATCCATAATTTTTATATTATACTGATAATAGAATACTACCACGCCGTTTAATATCGAGGTATGTTAAAAGTTATTAAATGCTTCAAAATTTAAAAGTAACCTTGTTTGCACCGTGGTACGTAAAACCATCATAAAGTTGTGAAAACGTGAATATTGGGACTTATTTATTTCAGTGTTTGGGTAAAAATGCGTTTTATAAAAATATTGAGAGTTCGTCTATTCTGATATGTACATATACATATCATTTTAGTCATAACATAAAATGTAATTCTAAAAATTAAACAAAAATTGAAATCAATTTGAAATTAAATAAAACTTGTTAAAGGTACCTCTATATCGGTATGCTGATATAGCTTTACAGTAGTAGGTCGTCCTTAATAGCTTTTTAATTTGTATTGTTGTAGGGAAAGTTCCAGACGAAAGTTAGAAGACAAAGTGTTTGGTCGCTGATAAGAGAACTATTTGAGGCACTTTCACACTGACGGGTAGAGTGATTGGATAACATTATTCCTGACACCACAACGGGTTACGTTGTATTTACTTACCTTTATAATAGGTGTATTCAAATTACGAAAAGATATTAAAGAATATATTTTTTGTCATTATTTATGCGATTAGGTCTTAATACACACATGCCAAAACCACAAAAAAAAAAAAAAGATTTTTTACTTATATTTTATTATATTTAAAATCATAAATATGAAAAGAAAATAAATCATTCACACTAATTGTGTTTGTGTACAAAATATAACAATTGAGGCTACTTCCGATCACAACTCGTCAAGAGAGCGCCAGTCCCTACCCAAACACTTGTTTCCCGCGCTTTGTGAGCGAAGAGCTGTTAGACCGAGTGTCAGTGCCGGTTTGAAAAATAAAAAAGTGAAATAGAAAATAGTGAAATAGGCAGGAATTTGGAATTACATGTTTCTATAAAGGAAACAGATTTTTAACTGTTTCGTCCGTTGTGTGTGTAGTTTTATGGAATAAAAAAAACTTTACGTGAGTTTTTTTATTATTTTAAACAATAATTATTTCATTTTTTAAATAACTTTTATGGTTGATTAAAGTTTCTTATTCAACAATAATTATATATTAATAATTTCTTATAAAACAACTGAATTTTCACTCGGTTTTGCGAAATCTGAGCTGAATGCTCGTAGTTTCAGTAATGCAATGCATTGATTTAGAAAGAACGTTCTAGAGAATTAAATATGTTTGCTTAATAAATTTCAAAAAAATATAACCCACGAGCAGGACGTAGTTTTAAAAAAGAGTATACATACTCTTTGACGTAATATTATGTATTTGTAAATTTTGTGGATATTTTAAATTCTTCTACATTAAAATTTTACACAATAATTACATTATGTGGTCACAAACTTTAACTCATATTCGTACAATTTATTGCTTGGCTCATTTTCATGCGTGGTATTAATATAAAGTGACAAATTATGCTTTACATACATACAGGGCTGTAAGACTTTAGAAAAAGTAGCCGATTAATAGAAGACAATAAAATGCCTCAGAAATGTGTTTTTTTTTTATTCTAACATATTTTATGTATATAACACACATCTATTTGATTAGGTATCACATGTTTAAATATTTTGTTCATATATGCAATGTTAACTTGTTGTGAATGTTAAAATGTTGTGGAACCACAAACCTTTTTAAGTTTTGGTATCGGCAAAGGTGTTACTAATAGAGAATAATTTACTTATGCGTACATCTCCATTCAAGTTAAGAATGAAAGAAAAACGGCCAGGAAACAAGAGAGAAGTGTAATTTTTTTGTGCAAAACGTTGCATTCTAATTTGACTTTGAAATTTGTGCTAGAAAAAATTCAATTTTAAAAATATTTATTTAACGCGTTACACGTTTGTCCTTTCGGTTGGAGGTGCACAGTAGTTAATCGGAGATGCACCCTTCGTATCAAGAGGCTACGTGTAAAAACCAAGAGGTTGCCACTCGCCAGCCCTAGTTGCGACCCGAGGCCTCCGTCTCGTTGACAATACGGTACAAATGACATGTCATTACAGCGGTAATTTTGCGTTTTAACCAGTCATTGTTAGCGGGAAAAGCGTGTAATTTATTACGTGAACAATATCTAAAGCCAGTCATTAGGGAAACTATTAAAATATGTCATACAAAGTTGCTAAAATTGTCGGTCATATGTAAATCAGGCATGTGTTAACATTGTCATATTGACAAGGTGAATGAATTATTTTTAATGTTATAATGTGCCTTAAATTTGTCCTTGAACACTATCAGTTAAAATATTAAATAAATACGTGCCATGCAAATTATTTGAAGTAGGCATCACTAGACAGGTGGGTTCCGAATCCGTAGTACTTAGTTTAATATTTTAAATTGAGAATCTTAAATTGCTTGATTTACTTGAACATAATGTATTTTGATTTCGACTTGCTTGGAATTGTATAATTATTAGTACTCGTTGAGTTTTACTGTTAAAACGTTTATTTTCATTGATAGGCAATTTCTATCTCTCAGGCTAGAAAAGAGGTCTTCAATTAAATAGACACATCACACATACGGAGTCGATACAACTCAATGGAGACGTTGATCTCAATAGTAGATCGTGGTTTTAAAACTTTAAGGTATGTCTTGATGTCAGAAAAACACATAAATGCAAAGCTAACCACAATAAATAAATAATTATGGCAATTATTTGCTAATTTGTGGAAAAATGATGCTTAAATTAACACACAGACGGGTTATTATTTTCTTATCTAAGTACCAAATTATCTTAGAATTATAGTAAGATAGCAATATTTCTTTCTATTGAATTATAGTATTTCGGAAAACTTTTGTAATTGCCTTTAATGTAACATTTCGTTCCTATCCTCTGTCGATAATTCAATTTATTCTAAGGAGTATTTACTGAGTTTCCTGGCTGACTACTCAACTAATAGAACTCCATTTAAATAAATAATATTTTAAATTCATTTAGAAGGTTACACGATTATTATTGTTACCATTGAATACCAGTTTTGACAATTTTTTGTCGAGACAAAACTATTTACGGTCTATTAAACGTTTTTTGTCATCAAAAACTTGTGTAAGTAATCATGTAACAAAATCAATGGGAGATCGTTCACGGTCACCTGCGCATGAGCGGCGACACATAATGACGTTTCCGCCGGATGCCGGACAATCAACGCCATTTTGATTTTGTTGATATTGTGCGTTCGCGTCCTCTGTGAATAATTGATGTATGATCGATAACAAGCCAATATAATAACAAATCAATCACAAATCTTAGCCTTTTGCGGTTTGTTATCTTTTTATCACACGAGATACTCAATGACTCTCTTTATGATTTTGAATACATACATAGAATATTTTGCGTGTATATTGATGTTTATTGAACTCATCATTTAATTTAATAAATCTGTTAAAAAACGAGCATGTTATATGTTTAATTAATGTGTATTTACTTTAAAACGGCATAAAAAAGTTTTAAACTATTCAAGGCTTTCGCACCGACCTCGGAAAGACGTTTGGCTTACGTAAAGTCTGGTATATTTTTATGTTAGTTTAGTTGCTTAACTGCCACAAGCGTTGCTGTGAAATCAATAGATTTCAGTTAATCACTATTTTACGATGTTTCTCAGATCTAGAATAAATGCGCGACCCTGTTTATTTATTGGTATATAAAGTTGACCTCTAGAAGATCCCCTTAAAACAAAATCGATTGTAATCTTTACCTAAATTTATCAGAATATGCACATAGAATATATTAATATGTATAAACTATATCCATATTTATAACAAAGCAAATTAAACAGTAACTTGATATATTTTAACTTTTTCGATTACCTAATAAGTTTTCAATTTAAGATACAATGTTATTAACAAAAGTTTTACTCAATACAAGTTTGTTTAATGAATTTATTAAAATAATGATTTAAGTGTTCTTGTGAAAATCTACTCGAATGAAATACATTCTGAGATTGACTTAGGTTCTTGCTAGTTTGTATTAAAATTTAATTTTAGATCCGTGGTCGAGTAGTGTGTACACCGGTTATCATGGGTACGCCACTCCGAGGTCCCGGGTTCGATTCCCGGCCGAGTCAATGTAGAAAAAGTTCATTAGTTTTCTATGTTGTTTTGAGTCTGGGTGTTTGTGGTACCGTCGTTACTTCTGATTATCCATAACACAAGTGCTTTAGCTACTTACATTGGGATCAGAGTAATGTATGTGATTTTGTCCAATATTTATTTATTTATAAATTTATAGTGTGTACGAGTCATCGCACACATTTGTAATTATAAGCCAATATTTTAATTTAATTTAGCTAGTACAACATTGTGATACAAAACGACATCAAAGCATTTTTGGTTAACGCAATAAATCAGTGTATATTCAGCACTCGACGGGTTCGGTTATTTTAGTACTCTCCGGAGTTACCATCCCTTAACTTACTACTCAACCCTACATAGTGTATGACGATTTAAAACCATCTGTAGAAGAATAATAATTCGTAAAAAATTGCATTAAAAAAGCCAAATATTTTTATATAATTATTATTTAGCGATGGGGTCGGGCGCTTCAGAGCTGGCTACTGACGTACCAGGATCAGACCTGCATCTCCCATCATCAGGATTGCGGTTCTCCGCCCAACAAGTAAGGTCCCTTAACTCATACGTGGACACGCTTTATGAGGAGGACTTAAATGGTGAGATATAAAAATTATAAATTATTTTTCTATAATACATTATTTGTAATACGAGTAAGTAAAGACGAACAGATGAATTAAATTAAGATTGTTCCGTGCAATGATATTTTTTAAATACCTAAACATTTGTATGCAAAGAAAGATTCAAAAAGGGCTTATTCTGTGATTGAATGAATATTCAATTCTTGTATTTGTATTCCAAGTATTTGTATTTAAAGTCAGGTATTTGGGAAGTTAGTTCTACAGTCCTATTATGTAGTGTCATGTGTATATGCTTTAAATGTAATCGTGATGACAATATTGCTTATCACTTCCTGACTTTTAGGATTTCAGACATATTTTTACTGATTACTTTGTCCAGACATATTGATGATTAGGTAATTAGCTGGTAAGACGGGAAACTAATCAGGTAGGTTTACGTCCATGGCGCACTTTTACATCGCAACTACAATCATTTCCGTCCTCTACAAATTGTCTTTGATAAAACCTTCTTTGTTTTACTTAAATAACTAGATACGTCTTTTTATTTAAATAAAATATCTTAAAAAGAAAGTTGATCGTTTTACTATTACGTTAAGTAAATTAAGAAATTGGTATAATTTATTATTTGTATGTAAACAACAAAATTGTTTTATTTATTTATTATGTTTATTTTAAATCAAGGCCGAATGTCAGTGGAGACAGAATGTGCTGTAGAGAGTTTAGTGCAGCGGATAGTGGATGGCGCTGGGCAGAGAGATCCGCGCTTCCGTTGCTGCCATCTCATAGCATTACATAGGGATAAGAAGGTTTGACATCTATCTGTATATAACCCGACCTTACCACTCCAAATCACTGATTAGAAATGGAAAAACAATTTCCCGTATGGATGTGGTGAGTGTGGTGGTGGACCAGCAATAGGGTGTGAAGTGACAACTTCTTTTTGACAGTAATGAATGTTTTTAGATACGTAATGATTATACGTGAAAAGACACCTTAGGTTTTGTAAATATTGAGGTAAGTGTTGCCTTAAAAATTAGCCTTAAAATGCCTTAGGACTACTCTATGTACATAAAAGTTTAGTGGCTTTTTCGCTCTCTCCAGTTTTCGTTCGATAACGCTAAATTGTACTCATCCGGTCTGCTGTTTTGGGACCCCCTGTACCACTCAAACAGAGAAGTGAAAATATAATATTATTACGGTTATAAATATCAATAATTTCGATCCGAGATCTAATTAAACTTAAGGGGAGACATTTAAAATAACTGTTACTACGTATGGAATACTCCGATTGAGTCAAAAATGTGATGAACGACGGGTGAGTCCATTGAGCTGTGTGGATGTGCTGTTTAATCGGGAACTGCGTGAACTTAGATAATTTCTAAAATGATATGTGTATTTAAGTTTGAAAATAGCTTCCGTTACATAGCCTACACGAGAAATATAACTGATGTTATAAAAAGAGTATTAGATTGAGATGGAGATGAGGGAGCTGAGGGAGATGTGAGCGACATGTGCAAGATAGAACAAATGACTAAAGAGGGAGATGGAACGATAAAAATAAACTGAGCATAGACCAAAGAATGGGAGTAACAGCAAACACGTGGTCATGATGACAATCTTAATATCAATTATTGTCTTTGACATGTCGTATTTAATTTAGAACTTGGAAATATAATGTCGTAACTATTTGGACTGAAATAATAATATTTTTTTATTAACACAGATGCGTTCGCGATCTCTAGAATATTTGGTGACACTAGATTCTCTGCCGATTCTGAACACAGTCAGCGACGAGTGCCGTTTACAAGAGGGTCCAGTCGGCTACGGAAAAATCAGACTGACCGGACGTGAAGCCGACAAGTGGTCCGAATTCCTCACTCCTACTGGCTATTTGAACAGGTGAGTGCATTTGTCTACTAGGCAAGAGAATTATCCTAATGAGCCTTTAATATTTTTAAATAATTTTGTGTCCGGTTTTGAATAATCTTCTTTTTAGTCATCGTTTCTTAAAAATCAGGTTATATCCCCATGGGTACAAACCGAGTTTATATGATTTAGAACGAAAGTTATACAGAGATCGATGATCAGACTACTCCTAAACATTGGATGGCTACCGTAGCTCGTCAGTAGTTGATAGTAGATTAGAGTAGCTCGATGTGTGTGAACAGGGACAAGGTGGTGGAGCGCTGGGTGGAGCTGGTGGCGCGCTGTGCGCAGGCGCGCGGCGGGGGCGCATCGCGCGCGCTGGGCGCCCGCGCCGCCGGGCGCGCCGCGCCGCTCGCCTACTGCTACCTCGAGCGCGGTGAGTGGCACGGGCGCTGGCTCTGCGCCTGTGGCGATAGTGAGCCGGGGTAATGGATTCGATGCATGAAATATTCGATAAATATGGTGGAGCAATGGAGGGTGCTCGTAACTGTAACACCATAAACCGCACGAAGCGGTTACATTAACACTTTAATAGAACAAGTTTCGAAAATTTCACAATATATTTTAATAATTAGATTATTTGTCTTTAACGTGACATATTTAGACGGGCTTAGTACAAATACGTCCGGTGGTTGTATACCGCCCGTCATGCAATTATCTGTTTGTGCTGCAGTATTCCGATTTGAAAAAATAGAGAGCCAGTCTAATTACGGGTTTATGGGATACTTTAGGGGTTGGCCGTGAGGTGTTAGTCATAAGGAGCTTCGGAGTTCGAGCTTGTCTCATACCAAAATTCATTAAATTAGGTTCAGTGGTTTGGCCGCGAAAGAGCAACAGGCTGATAAACAGACAGAGACAGAGTTACTTTCTGAACAGATAAAATTATTGTACATAGTACTTTAGAGTACTTGGTTGGTAGCGCCATAATTTAAAGACTGATTTAATAATATTTGCAATGTCAAGGTACCACTTACTTAACAGATGGTGCTCGTCTTCATTTTAAAATCAATAAAAAGAAGAGCTAAAAATCTTATGCCATACATAAATTCCACTCTTCAAATTGTATTGTTAAACAACAAACTTGTAAGAAATTGATTAAGCATTTGATATAGATATGTTTATACATACATCATAATAGCTTGTAGTTTTTGTGTTTTTTATTTCAGTTTGTATAAGTCGTAAAATAAATGACGTCACTAGACTCGTCCCAGTTTATTTCTCGACTATTCTGTAGTATATTCGCTCGCCTACCCCTTGATTGTGCACACGCGTCTAGACTATTTCTGTACGCGCAATGGCGCAATGTTGCCCATAGTCGAGGGCGTGTCGAGTGTGGTTGCGGGAGGGCTGTTTCCTTTCATTAATATAGAGCGATCAACCTTACCCCAACCATTCACGATATTTAAAATAAAAAACCATAAATATTTTCATAATGTTTTTCCCGCACTCTTCAATCATTTAACAAGTAAAAGCTATAAATTTTAACGTCATTTGATACTCGACGGTATTCACAGTCGTATTACACAGTAGTTACTCGTATAACCGAACTGTCGACTTTATTCGCAGTAGTTTTAACTTTTCCACGAACCCATTTAGAACTGACTCTCGAAATGTCCCAGTTAGTTGAAGCTCTGCGAGTGTATTTGCAAAGTTTATTTAAATAATAATGTTGATGGATTGCATCGCTGGGTTCGTCGCTTCAAAGCGAACCTTCCTCATTCGTTACGTAAGCGCTTTAAAATGTGGAATACTAATTATACATTTAAAATAATATTTTTCGTCTGTTTAAAAGAGACGTTTACGTGAAAGAAAAGACTGTTTTCTATGGTTGTTTATCTCGCGTTCAATTAACGTAATGATACATTTCATTTTATTATCTGTTCCAAGTAATTGTTTGTTACTCATCATAATATTTATTATTTAAATTAAAAAAAAAGAGAAATATGGTCTTTATCGTAATAATATTACTTTGCTAAAATATACAGACGATATATAAATCTACTCGGAGCGAAGCGTCTTATAGTTGTAATTGCGCGTAGGTATGTCGTAAAATTGTACCGTAACATACAGCTTTCAAACGAAAGATTATTTTTTATTTCATACGTTTTATGTATTGTAATACAAATCACCGTTCACGATCTCCGCACTGTTGACAATCTCGCGAGATTGATTAATATTTAACGTTTCATCCAATTTTACGGCGTTATATATATGTATATTTGTATGACAATTAAAAAAAATATATGTGTATTTCGGTGGCTATAATGAAAGTCGAAAACACATACGAGTCTCTATGGAGGAATACAGGCGAAGTGAGTTTGTAACCGTGCAACTTCCATGGCCCAGTCAGCCACCAAGCGGCCGCGGAGCACCGCCTGGCCATCGTGGAGGGCGCGGCGTGCGTGCGGGTGCGGGTGGGCGCGGGGCGGGCGGAGGCCAAGCTCGTGCTGGGCGCGCGCGCGGGCGGCTGCAGCGCGCACGCCTACGCCCCGCGCGTGCCGCTCACGCACCCGCTCGCCCCGCTGCACTACGCGGCCGCGCAGGCGGTACGGCTCCTCTCTTTCCCCCTCTCCCAACTCCGTATGTGACTCTATCGCAAACATATATATTATTGACTTTTCTATTTATTGTAACGATTTGTAATTCATAGTTATCCTTAAATCCTGAGTTAATCATAGTCGTGTAAATTATATGATACTAGTTTTTGCACATGGCTTTTCCCGCGTGTTAAGGGGTGGGATTTAGGTATAAAATAGTATAGTGAAGCATATGTCCTTCGTTGGGGTTCAACATTGCTACATAACAAATTCCATCAAATGCGGTTCAGTGATTTAGCCGTGAAAGCGTAACAGATAGACAGACAAATAGATACTTTCTGATTTATAATAATAGTGTACATTAGCAAAACCCGCCAGACGTTATCCTGTTATATAAAACAATTCTGATGGCAATCAGTTGAACTGTATAAGACCGCCTAGCGACGTAATCGAACCCCTTGGGCTAATGTCATCCCCACTCCTAGCACATACTTTAAGCTTAATTGGAGGGTAATTCCTTAAAAAAGAGGATTCTTAATCTTATATAAAAAAAAAAAATACAAAAAAATTGTTAATGTGCTGCATTGCCACCTAAGAGTTACAACCAAATGGATAGTCATATAAAATGTTTCTCCAAGAAAGTTTACTTACTTGTGCCAACTTATCTCAAACAGATATACCAAAGTCCATTTTAATATGATTTTGAAACATTGTTTCATTTCTCTTGTTTGATTTTTTTTCAATAGGATTTTTACGCAGCTGCAGTCGCACCGCCGCCGTCGATAGTCAGTGCCGATCGAGCTTCGACATGGCAGCTGTGGCATCCTATCCTGGAAGCCACATTGGATGGCCATAACTCCCCGGATTCTTCCATCGCCAGAGTCGCGGGAGCCCTGAATAGCATGATTGACAAAATGAGAGAAGGATGCTTCCAGGTATCGTATAAAATTCTCATTGTAATAACTCTCTCGAACAAAATTGATCTCTATTAATATGTTTTAATAAAATATGTGTCCTATTCGTTTTAAAGTTTACTGACGAAAGTATCTTCGTTTGAATTTAATTTCTACACATAATAATATCCTTAACATTTTGAATATAAATACATATATTTACCAATTTCACACGGGACACTGTCCAAAACAACAATTCCATAATGATATTTATCTTCAACCCTCGAAGGTAAATATCATCACAACATGGTTTGGCTTCGTTCTGGCTTCTGTTGCCGTTGGACGCGAGATGATGTTCCGATACTATCTTTGTTTAATTCGTGTCCTCTAGACTGGGAGATCTCGACTCGCACTACACTAGACCATTGGCTAATAATAATGTCGGGAAGGGACTATCCACACGTACTCATAGACTCAGACTCGGTGAAGGATACCGTGCGGCTTGTGTGCAGGGCGCCGCGCAGCTGCTGAGCCGGCACGCGGCGTGGTGCGCGCTGCGCCGGCGCGTCGAGCGCGTGGCGGCGCGCGGCGGCGCGGAGCGATTCTTTCTGTGCGCCCACATCGCGCACCACCTGCTGCTCGTGCTGGACGAGTGCGTTCCTGAGCGCTTATTCATAACTGGGCAGGTCGTGATCGACTACTGTGAAGCAGCGAGGAGTGTATTTCCAGCCTGCTGCACTTGTGCGAGCACGGCGGCGTGTCGGGCTTCGTGTTCGCGGTGGAGCGCGCCGGCGCGGCGCGGCGCGGGGCGCGCGCGCACTCGTGGGCGGGCGACGCGCTCGCGCTGCGGCACGCGCTGCAGTACCTGCGCCGCCTGGCCGGTGAGGGCGAGTGCGAGTATTATGAGGTCGTCAAAATCCTTAGTAAAAACAAGGTTCTTCAAACAGAGGCGTCTACATATATATTAAAGTCTAGTGCAAAGGGTTCTATTATTTTCTTTCATACGAAGAAAGCGTATGACGTGTCTCTGTTAGGTTTTAAGATCGCGCTAGCGGGGTAAGGAGTGGTGCACGTGTGAGACCAGCAGAAATGTTTAACAAATAGCGAAGCTCTGTTCTCAGTGGGCGAGGACGTGCCGCAGTCGCCGGCCGAGCGCCTGGAGACGGCGCTGTGCGGCCGCTGGGCGGCGGCGTGGCGGGCGCGCGCGGGGCCGCGGGGCGCGGGGGCGGCGCCGCCGGCCGCCGTGCTGCGGTACCTCGCCACCGCCACGCAAGAGCTGCTCGCGTGCAAGAATATGGTGTCTTATGTGAGTGTGCTCCCCATGCATACACGAACATGACATTCACTATCATTCACTTCTAAATTTAAAGCGGGCGATATAACGAGGTACTTGTATAATGATATTATATATAAAAACCTTCTCCTTATATATTTTGGTTTAGTAGATTTTTCTATAGATAGATGGCGTTGATTGATAATGTCACTTTTCTGAATCGCGCTGTCGCGATGTTCGCTGCTGGGTGGGATATAATTCATATAATGTAGAACTACATATGTAAGTCGATCAAATAAAATTAAAGTTGGGAACAGTGAAACGCCTTCCCCACAACCTCGTAAATAGTTAGGCTGTTGCAATATGGTTCCTCATTCGTTAGTAACATGAATACGCCAGTGGTGAGCTGTTAAACGGCGTCGCGGGTTATTCATTTCAATTAGATACACCAAAGTCCGCCCACCGACGACCACTTTTATTTTTAATTAAATCTTTAGTACAAATTGAATGGATTCTATTATATCATGTAATGGTACCATAACAATCAAACATCTAGGAACACCACAATTCGTTCCGTGCGAACCTCCTCCAAGCCACGTCCCTCCACCAGGAGCACGTGGAAGATCTGGTCCATATCCTGGCGATAATGTTGGACCAGGCGCGGGACGCCTACCTCTCAAACCTCCAACATAGTCTCTCTCTGGACAAGGAACTCGCGTCCTACAGGTAAGGTTTTTATATTCGTGTTTAGGGTCAGATTTAGAGCTCTGGAGGACAAGAGCCATATAATAAGGAACGTATAAACAAAACAAAATAAAATAATTAAATTAAAATGTATTCAACTAAGATGCAAATGGTTCGTAATTTCGCCGTTCCGTACGTAGGCGCCGTGGCTTAGTTGGTTAAAGCGCCTGTCTAGTAAACAGGAGATCGCGAGTTCGAATCTCGCCGGGGCCTCATTAAAAAATGTAATGGCAAAAGCATATTTTTTACAAATACCTTTTATAACTACATAAGTAGTTTTTTGTTTCTTCCTTGAGCGTTATTCGGCACTTGGCAAATAAATACTATGTAGAGATATTTTTAACGTAAAAGCTACCAGGCCCGACTCTTCACGGGTAAATAATTTTATCGTATAGTATTTTTTAACCTCACACAGAGTGGTCGACGTTAACACATTAAATGAAACGACTATTAATACGCGTCTATACAAGGCTGATAAAAGAATCCAAAAAACCAATAGACGAATATTATAAAATTGAAATTTTCGAACAAAATAATTCAAACGGAAAACAAAACACGATTTGCAAAATTAGTTCAATAACCTGTAAAAACGGCAACGCCTGGACGTACCCGCTCTCCCGCTCCCCGCACCGTCCCCTTTGACTTCAGCTGGCATTACTTTAGGTTAATAATTTTGTGAATGAATAGTTCAGAACGGCAACGTTTGACCTATTTTGGCCGAAGTTATGGACCCGCTAGTATTTATGTAACAATATCTCCGATAATGTTATATATTAATGAAATGAAAAAACAGGTCCCGTGGCTAAGTTAATGAATCTATTTGATTTTATTTTGCGTTTGGTTTTAAAACGCCATATGTTATTTGGAGTATCATTCAATGCGTTGATGCCACAGCCACATTGTATAAGCGTTGCTTACCGATCAGCTGATTAAATAAAGGCTAATATGTTAAAGTTAAAAAACTAAATGTATTTATTTATATATGAAATACATATAATTAACTCATAATACTCGTACATGGACTTGTTTTGTTATTTTTCTTTACATATAAACTTTTAACAAAAATCTTGAAGAAAGTATTGACAATCACCTTCTTCTTGATCTTTCTTTATAGTCGTGATTAGAATATGTGAATCTTAACCGATGATTGCGAGTTCAAACCCGGGCGAGCACCACTGAATTTCACGTGCTTAATTTGCTCTTATAATTAATTTCGTGCAACGTGCAGGCGATACACGTTGCAGTCGAAAACCATTCATACTAGAACGGTAAGGTCCAAATCCTTCGCCTCAAAATAGAAGGCCTCAGTCCTCGCGCAGGGCATATATATTTATAAAAAAAATAACTCAAGGGCGAGGAAATGGAAGAAGCTGAAGGACTACTACGACGCGTCGTCCGCGTGCCTCATCGACGCCGCGCGGGCGGACGCCGCGCGCCGCGCCCGCGCGCCGCACGCGCCGCACGCGCCGCACGCGCACCGCCTGCTCGCCGACGTGCTGCGCTGGCTCTACCGAGGTCGGTCACTGGCGATCCGGGAGACTATCAAAATTAATCTCCATAGTCTTCTATGTTTTAATACTCTATTTATAATATACGTATTTATTATTGTTAGGGCAGCTGGCACGGATACATACTCATACTTCTTCACTATGACGACGACGTTAGTATCATTTTAACCGCTTTTAAGTGCTCAATAATTGAACCAGCCCCGACTATAATAAGCAACGTGATCATCTTCGCTCGTCAATCGTCTGAGCCATCTATTTACATCTGCAGGCGCCAAAGAAGACAAGAAATACCTCGGACCGGTTCTAAAACCATATCTGAACGATCTCTATGACACCGCTTTGGAGAACTCCTGGTTTTTGGAAGATTTCGAGGATAAAAAGTGTCTGGGGGAGTTTGAAGGATTGAAGTCGTACTGCCTCAGCGTTCACGAGGGATCGGACCCCTGTGTGGGGTTGCTCGATGCCGCGAAGAAGTTCGCGTGGGCGAAGGCTTTGGTGGACGTCTTGGACCGATATCGTCATTTTGGTAGGTTTTTTTTAACTTATCTTAAAACTAGGTTGTAGGGTTTTGTGCAAGCCCGTCTGGATAGGTACCACACGCTCATCATACAGCAATACGTAGTATTGTTCTGTCTCGGTTGGAAGTAAGTAAATTTTAGTTTCGAAGGTTGGTGGCGTATTGACGATGTAAGAAATGGTTACTATTTCTAACAGCGCCAATGTCTATGACCTGTGGTGACCACTTAACATCAGGCGGCTCATTTGCATGACCGACTATATAAAATAAATAATTGCAGAAGATCGATAACATTATAGAAGTATCACAAAACACACTTTATTTTTGAATAGGTATTTTCCATTATCCACAAATAAAATTTAGATTTAGTCGAGATCCCCAATTAGTATTTCCTTAAAAATGATTTACGATTACAATGTACGATTTCATTTCGAGCATAATATAATAAAATAAAAAAAACGTTGATCCAATTGAAAGAAACCCGTGTTTTTATTTCCCCTCGAGAAATCAAAGTTAAAACTTTCAGGCAAATCAAAGCTTTTATATTTGAAAGGGTCGCTCTGTTCTAAAAGGCTTTTAACAAAATTACTATGACAATAACAATATCGCAATAGTTTCATAAGTATTGAATATTAAATGTTTTGTTTTTTGTATTTGTGACTTAATAAGATAGACGAAGACTTGATTAATAAAAAAACAGTGGAAAAAATATTATATTGTAAATGTAGCCTTCTGCACAGGACATATTTAAAGGCACAAGTGTTTGAGCAAACAATGCTCTCTGTGTTTCCTGACTCTTAATCCGATGGAACGGCAATCTGACTCGCCCGGAATGTCAGACGTAAGATCAACGGCTTTAAGTATCTCAAAAGCTATTCCAATTAAAGTGTCAAAGACAAACGAATATGCTATATATATTGATAAATACTAATTCTAATGATACCATTGAACTGAAGTTTATTTTATTCGTTTGTATGAAATATAGCTAGATTTTTTTTTTTTAAATGTTTTAGGGGGCAAACGAGCAGGAGGCTCACCTGATGGAAAGTGATTACCACCGCCCATGGACATCTGCAACACCAGGGGGGTTGCAGGTGCGTTGCCGGCCTTTTAGAAAGGAGTACGCTCTTTTTTTTGAAGGTTTCTAAGTCGTATCGGTTCGGAAAACCCGCCGGCGAAAGCTGGTTCCACAGAGTGGTTGTGCGAGGCAGAAAATGTCTTAAAAATCGCGCTGTTGTGGATTTTCGGACATCTAGATGGTGCAGGTGAAATTTAGAATTTTGACGAGATGTCCGAAGGTGAAATTCAGCTGCCGGGATTAATCCGAACAATTCCTCGGAACACCGATGTCTATGGGAGATGAGAAGGTTCAGAGCGCATTCCTCCGCACCCAGAGTTCCGCCTGGTGTTCCCGACGGGAGGCGGGCAGGCGCTGTCGCACCGCGCGCGGCTGCCGCGGCGCGCGCGCGCGCTCACGCTGAGCCGGCGCGCCAAGGCCGACGCCAAGCTGCGGCTGGCCACTCGGTGCGTGCTGGCGGCGTTCAACTCCACCCTCGTCGGAAGGTGCGTGACGTTTGTTTTAAATGCATTGTGGTGATGGGGTGGAACTGTGACGAACGTCAAACTAGGTAGTGTTACTGAGGAATCACTCGACGGTAAATATCTGACTCTGGATAAGCCAAAAGACCAGGGCCGGATCTACCGTATGACTTTTTTGGCTTCAGCCCAGGGCCCCGTGGATTCAAGGGGGCCCCAGCGACGTCAAGTCAAAGTCAAAAATAGACGATAATGCGAAAGAATCCATAACTTTATTAAATTAAACAGATAGTATGGTTTGCAGCCCTGCGAGTCCTGCAATTAATCAAACCAATTCAATTAATCCAAGTCTATGTTCAGATATGTGTCTTAGGTGGGCCCCTGAGTAGTGTTAGCCCAGAGCCCTCTAAACTTACGGACCGGCCCTGCAAAAGAGACATGGTTTTCAGGGATTATGTTTTGTATGTGTCTTTGTTTACTTTCGCGTGAATAACTTTTCAAAACTCTCTCTTCACTAATTTTATTAATCCAGTCACTAGAATTATCGTCCCATGTATTATTAATATCTAAAATAAAATAGGATTACAAATACCGGGTAAAAATCTCCGTTAGCAAAATAGGTAAATGCGTCATGCTATCTTCGACGCTGTTTAGCCAACGTGCGTTTCTCAGTTCCAAAAGGTCGGATCCCATTCTGATCGGAAGAAGATTATACTGCACATTATTCAGTATGTAGTTGTTATGTGACTAATTCATGTATATACTTTTGTGGGGCAATGTATGCGGTTCTACAATAGGATCCCACAAAGCGTTCCAAATGTTTCTGTTGCCAAATTAAAAAAAAAATGTTAAGGAACGCTTGTGTGCGAAAGGTTACTATAGAATTAGTAAGTTTATGATTGATAGCACACCTTGGGAATGAAACGATCACCTCCTGGCTATTTCTATTCATATTCAATTTATATATTTAATTAGTTTGACAAAAAAAGACCCGATTAGTTTATTTCGCCGATTCTTCTCAGGTCAGGGTGTTTCCTTTTCCGAACCGGTGCAGTGGTAGTGTTTAATTTGACAATCAATAAGTAAATGTAAAGCTTCTATATTGAATTCGAGTTTGAATTTGAGTTTGAGTTCTCTGAGAGGAAGAGCTCGCTAAGCGTGTTACAATCCTGTGATCAGCAGCTCATACGTCACATTTGCCACATCGGCCATTTGCGATAACTTCTCAATTAAGACATAATAGACTGCCTTATACCAATATTATATAAATAAGATATTGAACGAAAAATATAATTGTTTCAAGATTTTTGTTATTCATTTTATATTATATTGTGCGTAAATTCGTGAGCGTGCAATTTAATGACTTCTCTTGCCGTACCGTGTTCGTGCACTTGCAATATGCAATTACCGTTACATGGCAATATTATATTAATTTACACACACACACAGAAAAACGTGCGTATCACATATCACATATCACATACGCGTTTTCGTGCACATACTTGTTTTTTTTTATACATGTCAATTCAATAGTAGAAAAAAGCCGATAGTTTCAATATTCCTAGCCGGATAAAAAAAAAATATTTTTAAGTTTATTCTATACACCAATTCTTAAATTTGTATATAAAACTTTATTACACCCGTTTGAAGCCGGTACTAAAAGTGACATTGTTTTTTTTAAATATAACCTGTGACGCAACAGACTTTGTAAGGATTCCAACGGATCTTACGTATATAAGTTAAGATTGAGAAAAAAAAATCACATACGTACATAGCTCTGAAAACAATACACTCCTTTTTTGGGAAGGCGTGTAAAAAGATTACGCACATGAGTATAGGTTTCTAAAAAGGTCGGTTTATAAAGAAACAGATAAAACAGTTGGTTATCGCCAGCGCTCCCTCTGCATATCAGATTAGTATTCAACCCGCATTGACTACAGTTTACAGGCACAGCCGCGTTTACATCGACCCCTGACCTTTCAGCGGAAAATGGGATTTTGATAATTTACTTCTCGAAGATATTTTTCCGAATACGTTGCGGTAAAATATTTAAATCGAATGCTACATAAACCGTGATAAAACCTTTATTATTTAAATCAAAATCAGGTATTCATCTTATCTAGTAGTAGTAATTATACGAAGAAAATATTTATTTTGATGTATGAAATGAACCTTTGTATGGAATAGAAATAAACTTGGCTTTAGACTTTTGGCTCAGAAATATTACACTCAGCCTTCGGAAATCATGTAGGTGGTACCGCCCACTTAGACTTTGTTGGTGCCAAGATCTAACACATAGTAACAGGTTATCTATTCTCCTAATAAAGAATACTTTTCTAAATATAATAGTTTGCAGATAAAAGTATCGTTATATAAAAATTTTATTGAATAAATGCCTAATTCGTTCTATCCATACAAATGCCGTATTTCATTCAGTAGGAGTAATAAATGAAAACTTAATAGCGTATAGTTAATAATGAACTATACGCTATTAAGTTTTCATGGACTAAATTAATCTTGTATTTTAGAGCTCCATCAAAACAAATATCTCATAACGGAAGTACAGAAGAAATTCTCACAAGTGTAAGACATGGTAACTTTTGGAGGAACACTACAAAACCCGACGTCATTCCATCAACTTCGAACACCAACACTTTAGACCAACCCAAGGTTAGGCGAAGATCAAGAAGGAGCAGACCGGCTACATCCCATGGGTTTCCGGAAATTACCATCACAAATCAATCCGACACCAAAACTTTAAGGCGAAAATATCACACATTGAAGAGCTTGGTTTACAAGGAGCCCGTGGAAAGTATCAAGGAACTGCGCGAGAGACCGAGGTGTGCCGGGTCTACCGTGAGGGATAAAGAACATTTGAGTAGGCCGACTATACTAGAAACCTTGGACTTTATCAATGGTGTGAAAGACTCGTTTTGCGGTAAATATTTTTCGATATTGGTCATATATGTTAAGTTTTTCTATTCTATGCAATTTTTATAATTCTTATTGAATAATATAATGAATTGGCATTGATTAGTAAAACGCATAATACGAAGGCAGCACGTCGTGTTATGTTATTTGAGTAGTTACAATTAGCTACGTTAAATATGTGTAACTGTAAGGGTTGGCATACCACGCTATTATATTCATAATATGCGGAGGTGGATGGGAAACGTGCTAGCTGATGGTAAGTAGTCATTACCGCCCATTATTATTTTTTATTATTATTTTGTTTTAATGTGAGAGGGGGCAAACGAACAGGAGGCTCACCTGATGGAAAGTGACTACCACCGCCCATGGACATCTGCAACACCGGGGGGCTTACAGGTGCGTTGCCGGCCTTTCAGGAAGGAGTACGCTCTTTTCTTGAAGGTTCCCAAGTCGTTTCGGTTCGGAAAAACTGCCGGCGAAAGCTGGTTCCACAGAGTGGTTGTGCGAGGCAGAAAATGTCTTAAAAATCGCGCTGTTGTGGATTTTCGGACATCTAGGTGGCCCCAGTTCAAAGAGCAAGACCGGCTTCGCCGTCTCAAGGTGAAAGTGAACGGCGTTCAAGTTGGAGTTGAGTCCCCTTATGTTGCAGAAGTGCACAGTGTGGGTGGTAGGGGTTGCCTTATGATGCCTGCTCCGCTTGCCCCGAACAGTGGCGAGCGCAAAATTGCCCCCCCCCCCCGGAATTTGGAGGGCAGCCTGGGCATCTGTGCTCAGGTAGTGTACGTCCTGAGCATGAATGCCCAGAGAGGGATTCTCCACCGCAGTCGCTGATGGTACCCTCCTAGGGTATTACACTAATGTATCAGTGCTGTAAGAAATATTAATAATTTCTTATCGTCGACAATGCGCAACCAATCTTGAAATCTATATTTATGTCTTTTTTACCTGTTTTTACTTTGGACGACTCAACCTTGAAATCGGAACACATCAATACTAATTTTTGATGCTTGGCGGTAGAATATCTGATGAATGGGTGGGATCTACTCAGACGGACTTGCACAAAATCCTACCACCGAGTGTCATTCAATCTATCTCCCTCTTCAAATTTTTGCATCAAAGTCTAGCATAACAATATAACAGTATAAATAATAGTGCAATGCTTCGAATTAATTAAGGAACTGCTAATATTCCTATTTACCCCTCTTTTCAAGCGTATCACTCGGAGTGGTGGCGACAGTAGCCCCAGGGATCAGGATCGAGCCATCGACTTTTAGATCTCCAGGCGGCCCGTAAAACGTTGCCTATTGACTCGTTCCGTCTCACTTTAAATATTCAGGCCTACTGGCGAATAGACTACCCAATGGTCCATATCTTTTGCCCGTAGACAGTAGCACTTTAAAAAATAATTAAAGACGTTATTTAAACGTATTTCCGACCGCTGCGCCTCCTCCGGCGCAGTGGAGGAGTCGGGCAGCTCGGAGGCGGAGGAGAGCGCGTGGGCGGCGCGCGACGAGTGCGTGGTGTGGCGCGCGAGCCCGCTGGGCGGCGCGGGCGCGCGCTGCGGCGGCGCGCTGCACGCCGCGCTGGGGGACCTCGCGCCCGCGCTGCTCGCGCGCGGGGCCTTCTCCGTGAGTCGCTTTGCCGATACAGTGATGTGCATGTGTAGAATCTTTTGGCGCCTGTTTCATTTACGCCGAACGCAGGTGCTGTTCTCCGACTAGATTTTTATATATAATAATAGTGAGGACGTTTAGTCACCGAGCATGAGAACGGTAAAAAAACCAAACACCTACATGAATTAAAAAAACGCTGTCGGATGTTGAAACGTTGAGTTCACGTTAGTATCTGACTTTCAGATCGCACCTGTTCAAATACTGCCAACGTAATGTTCAATTAGCATTCTTAAAGCTAAATACATACGAGTGGCCCAGAAATAATAGTAATGTGCAATGGATTTATTATTATTTTATTTATTTAAATTAAAATTATTAACTGAATAGTTACCGTATACATCGTGACCGCGTGGAATGGTGGCATGAATGGTAACAGCATTTCCCCGTTGAATCGCAATTCCGATCCTCTGGGCAAAGAACGAACCAGCCCTCCTGTCAACAGTGGAGGCAATAAGATGCGCTGTTATACTTTTAGAGATAACTGTCGTCTTCGCAGCGGTATACAGAGCGCATGTGGCCCCGCAGGTGCTGCAGGAGCTGTGCGCGCTCACCGCCAACAGCGAGGGCGCGCTGTTCGCGCTGCACCGCCTCGCGCGCGCCGCACGGGCGCGCTCCGCCGACTCGCGCCGGTCGGTCCCGCTCGCACCACGCAACACACGACATTATTTTCTTTTCTTTTTTTCAAATGTCAAATCAATAATGTCAGAAAGAGAGAAATCAGTAACTAAACACATAACAAAGTTTATAAATACGCTTCATAATTTAATATTTATTTTTATTAACAATTACAAAAATTAAACAATTACTCTAGTACTTGGAGACTCCCAGACACGGAAGAGTCAGCGCAGGAGGCGCCGCAGATATACCGACCGAGGCCCCCGGACTACGTGTCCGGAGACGAGGCTCCACAGCCGCCGCCGCTGCCGCGACACAGTAACGAGAAGCAGGTACATCAACTGCTACTAACATCATAGACACAAAATTTCACAAACAAACTTACGTGACAAATCAAGCTGAAGATACGACATTTAATTATTCTATGTAATGACTGCAAATCGATAAGAGTTACTACTGAGTTTCTACTGAGTTTCTTGTTAATTTTTTTGGTTAGTTAGTCCTTGGAATTTGCAGCCATATAACTTCCGCCCAGTTAAACCGCTTGTGCCAGGAGTGGGTTCCATTGAGATTTTGCGCCACTAGATCAACAAAGTAGGTAAACGCACACAAGAAAACAGATAGACGTACATTAAGACGTGATTCTGTAAATACAGAAACTAGCTCATGAAATTTAATTAAACCCAGTTAATTATACCTTATCTAAAATAAAGTAATTACTCAAAGGATCATAATAAATAGTAAAAACGTACTAGTTCTAATGGCCCATTACGAACTTTGAAGGAGCCCAGCGACGCGAAATTGTCTCTGGTATGACAAACTATAGTCTAGACATTTTTTTTTAAATATGATTATATAATAATGTACAGCAAAGAATATTTCTTTCAGCCAAAGCAACATACAGATTTCGTGCCGCAGTCCCGTCTGGAGACATTGCAGGCTGACATGGATCAATTGCAGCTGATCTCATCCAAACTCTCCCTCCAAAGCTTGACCCAAAACCCGAACCATTGCACGGGCATCATTAATCCTATTTACGACATAAAAATGCCGAGAGATAAATTTACTGTCAAGCGAACCAAGTCGTTAGGCAGGAGCTTCAGTTCTAGGAATCTAGGCATAGAAATAACTAGGTATAATTTAAGTCTAGGTCAGAGAAACGGGAAGAGGACGAACGACGTTGTCACAGCTATTAACGGTACCACGGGCGAGACGGGGTTGGAGTTTAGGAATAATTTTTTTCATAAAAATTGCGTCTCCAACGTTGTCGGTGATTCGTATAGAATAAGTAGAGTTACTATCGACTAACTAATATAAGAAGATAAATGGTAAGGCAGGGAATATATACGCGTGCTTGGTGGTAGGGCTTTGTGCAAGCCCGGCTGAGTAGGTACCACCCATTATTATATTCTACCGCCAAACAGCAATACTTAGTATTGATGTCTTCCGGTTTGGATGGAGTGCGCCAGTGTAACTACGGGTATGGGACATAATATCTTAGTTCCCAAAGTTGTGTGTGCGGTGTAAGGAATGGTTAATATTTCTTACAGTCCCAATGTTTATATGTGATGACCATTTACCATCAAGTAGCCGATTTGCCCGTCCTTCCTATAACATAAAAAAAAAAAATTTAAGGCATACAAAGTGGGCTCGAAAGTCATAAATATAAAGTGTTATTGTTTTTTTTTTTTCAAATTCTTTATTCAAATTTATTTATCAATATACGTTGACTGGATTTAGGATTTTTTCCGTAATAATAAATATATGTATGTTATCGTGATGTTAAGTCTCAAATTGCGTGTAGCAATTAACGTAATGATATAAAAATGGCTTAAATTAATCAATGTTCTTTATTTGAATTATTATGTTTCATTTTAAATAAAAACTTTTTACTAAAATTGCAACATTTTTAGAGTCCCTAACCGATTTGGTTTTTAAAAAAGTTTGTTTTATTTTTATTATCTAAAGAAGTATTCATCACGGGTATATTTAGTAATAGTGATGTTGTTTTGTTCAATAAAATATACTAACTGGTTGTTTATTATTTAACCTTTTAAATATTTTCTTTACTTCATACCTTATTGTACACCACAAAGAGAAAATAAATAAATAAAACATGGATACAGCCTATATAAAAGAGGCGTACAATTTCGGCGACCTTATCGCTACATAGCGATCTCTTCCAGGCGGTTGCCTGGTGTAGGTTAGCTCATGGAATATGAGAAGGGTGGTGTAATAAAAAAAAAAAAAAAACAAATTTATTAGTTTCAGTAACTAATAAATAAACGTAAATATGGAATACATATATTATTTGTCAATAAATCAATAGCCTTTATTTTTCTTCAAACAAACCACAGATAACGTAAACTTCAATAAATTGAATTACATACCATAAGCTCATCGGTTCAAAATGTTATTAGAATTCATCGAACTGTAAACGAGTAGAAATTGTTTAATACAAATTCTATAAAGTTGTCTGTCTGTTTGTTATATCATCTATATTTATGAATAGTGTGAAACAATGTCGCTTACTATCCTGTAGCTCTGCTTTCTTCTAAGCAATTTTAAAAGATTTTGATACAGTTTTAACTCATTGAAAGAGCGACAAATGAGAAAGGTTTGTATTTATAATTTCTAAATATTTGGTATTAAATATCTGTATATCTGTATGTATCTATGACGGTTTTTCATCCAAAAAAATATTTCGTATGTTTACGTAACGCTAGCTAAATCTTAGGGGAAATATCAAAACACTAGTACTAGTAAATTATAGGTCTCAAAAGAGTCTAGAAAAATTAGAGTTAGCACGTGTGTTATCTTTTAAATATGTAAATGTCTGATTGCTTTATTGATCTTTTAAAAAAATTGTAAAAAACTATAGCCTATTCCGATTGAAGAAGGAATGAAGATAAACAATTTGATGTCAAATGTAATTTTTTCTTTTGTCCTCTTGCGACGCCATTTTTTCCGATCCACTATTAAGACTTATTCAGATAAATGTTAGTTTAGCTTTGCCATTTCATATTTTGAATTTTCATTATGTTAACAATTGTAAAATAAACTATTAAATATTTAGGATATTATGATATTACGTGATAAATTATTTGCAAGTAATCTTGATTTGTAAATGTTGATACCAAAGACGAATTTCCGGTTGCCGCCTTTTTTCTTTCATTGAGGGCGGGAGATACAGAATCATCTTGGCGGCAACTTCGAGTGTCCATCTTTGGTGGTCGACTGGTGGAGATCAGTAGTGAGTAGTGGAGAGCAGTATTTCTTGAGTTGGTAAAACGTGTGTGTTGTAAAAGGTTTGCCATAATATACGAGTAAGTACCTTTTGACTTGTGTTTGCTTTATTTGCTATAAACGATTCCCACCCCAATCTGAACTGATAAAAGTGGGCCCGTATAGTTCAATGTTCTCAATTTAGTATTATAGAAATTAAACTATTTCAATATTAAATAATGTAGTTCTAGTCTACGGAGCTTCCACGAGTCCACTCCTTTATCAGTTCAAACTGTGTCACCCTGAATAGTAGCTTAACGGTTAGCCTCTTACAATCGAACTCTGTAAGACGAACGCATAACCATATAGATATAAATGATGAATTTGATTCAAAGGCGGTATCGATTGAAAGGGGCTAATGCTGTTTACAATTATAACATTAAAATTCCGGTATTTATGGTAAATTATAATTGTTACGGAGTCAATGTTAAGAGATATCTAAGTGGTACATGTAATATGTATGATATAACAATTTAAAATTCAATTTTGAGTGTTGGATCGCTGTCGACTAAATTCTTTTTTTAATGTCAGTCAAATTGTAGGTTATAATTATACCTTGCATACTGTTATGCTTAGTTTTTCACTTGTGTGTTCCTCGAACCTGAATTACTTAAATACTGAATACAATAGAGCGAATGCTTCCAGTGAGAGAACGCCTGAATGTGCACTATTTATAATACAACACTATTGCTCTTAACCATTTATTTCCACTTTAATTTTACTTCCAATAACAATTTGGTTGACGTACAAATAGCCATTTTTTCTCAAATCCATAGTGAATATCATAGATTAATCAAGTTCTCGACCAATTATATTGCGTCAATATGGCGTGAAAATTGTTTATTTGGCTTTTTTCCTGTTATGGTTGGAATAGAATATATCGTATGTATGTACGTGATGAAGATGTCGCTTTTATTCCTTTGACTTGTAAATTATATACCTAATTAATGTCATTATATTATTAACAAGCCTCATGTTATTAAAGCAAAATAAGATTAAACATGACATTACTCTAATTGGTTGTTTCCTTAATGTATCTTTACGCTGTAACTGTTTTATTATTTATTATATTTTTGAATAATTAATTATTATATATGTTCGTAATTTAGTTACAACATTGACAATTTATATTTTAAGTAGTGTTTATGCCAACTTGAATATGGAATATTTTAATATTGACTGTTTCCACCCCTTTTCATTCGAATTAGATTTTGACTTTGACTGCTTCGTTGATCTAGTGGCAAGATATAGCCTCAGATCGAGTCTATATATTTTTTTATGGTTTTTCAATTGAAATAGTCTTATTTACAGCCGGTGCCTCGGAAAGCACGTGAAGCCGTTGGTCCTGCGTCTGATCTCTATCCGGTCGGATTTGTCGTCCAATTGGATTATGAGAGATAGAATAATATGTCCTGAGTAATTGGTTAGTCGCCATTAAGACTGACATCATCATTCGAATTAAATTTTTTCAGTAACATTATTTTAGGTTTATTTTTCCATGGCTTGCACGAGATCAGAAGACAGTAATCCTAATTGCAAGTAAGTCAGTAATTACAGGCACAAGGGACATAACATCTTAGCTCCCAGTGTTGGTGGCGCATTGGTGTGATGTAAGGAATGGTTATTATTTTTTACAGTGCCAATGTCCATGGGCGGTGGTGAATATTAGGAGGACAACCAAGAGTAGAGGCAAATGTTCTACTATTTACAGGTAGTCTCACCATGTACTATGACATTGCCCAATATGTATTAAAAATATAAATTAAACATAATCAATGTTTAGAGATAAGAATTATAATTATTTTTTAAGTTATATAAGTATGTGTATAAAAATGTATATATCTTGGAATCAATTAGTCATATAATACACTTTTGTGAAGTTACTGCTAATTATATGCCTACTCGAGTAACCAGACATAACAAGGGAACACGATAGATACTAAAAACATTTAATGGCATAACCGTATACGGGGACTATTTTAACGAAGTATTTACGTACGGTCTTATTTTATGCTCTGTATTCACGTTACGAGATCCGAATTTCATGTTGAATTGATATTCGTACATGAAAAGAGAACCTGGCTTTTAATTAACTCATATAATTGTATATAAAACAGTATAATAATATTGTTTGATAAGACAAAAGATTATCTTCAAATTATACGTCATACATTAAATATAACGCGTTTATATCAGAAGAAGATCTCCAGAGTACATAGGAAGTTTAGTGACCAATCTTAACGTTACAGGGTTGACCCAGAGGGCTACCTAAAACCAAATGGACAGATGTGGTCAGAAAAGATCTTAGTTCCTGCATTGTTTCTGAAAACGATACGTCAATGGAGCGAAGTGGAAGCAAAAGACTAGGAAGGCAGAACCCACCATCAGATGGGAATAATAAATGCACAGGATTTTAAAGGCCGGCAACGCACCTGCAAGCCCCCCGGTGTTGCAGATGTCCATGGGCGGTGGTAGTCACTTTCCATCAGGTGAGCCTCCTGCTCGTTTGCCACCTCTAACATAAAAAAAAAAAAAAAAAAAACAGGAGAGAGAGAGAGAGAGATTAAATATAAAGTGTCAAGTTTATCCATTACGTAAGTGTTTTTTTTTTTAAATTTATTTGTTCTTATAGTCCCGATAGACCTTTTGTCTTTTTTGTATTGTTTTGTGGAACTTAATAGTTTCACTTCCAAACATCACAATCAACATTTTTGGATTGCATTTTTGATTTGTCTTCTTGTTACGTGTCAGTCATCATCATCAGTTTTCATGCTTTGTAGTCAGTTGATCTTCGCGTTTTCCTAGGGTTGTCTGCATATTATTGGGCCGGACTTGACTGAGTTAATTCTATTATAGAATGCCACTGGAAGCTTGAAGTTCAGAGTCCTTTTTGAGATTCGACATTTGTGTCTTATTCACCAGCTTCCATGTCGCGTCGTCAATGTTGCAGTGTAATATAAGATGTTCTTCGTGTGTGTTGAAACCACCACATGTGATACGCTGTCATGCCATTGTCGCTTTTGAGTCGCACCCCATGCATCTATTGTGAGGATGGAGTCCTTTCCCGTTACCGTATACTTGGCCTCTTAGGGTTTCTTTCCCTGTGTATGTGCGTGTATGTTAAACAAAGGAGAATAAACAGTTTTATCTAAGATCTAATTAAGATATCCTTAATAAGATAAAATTCCAGATATATTTTATATTTAAGCATCAAGGACATGCCTATAGGAAGCTTTAACTTCAGTAACCAATATGAATACTACAAGTTACGTTACATTTGAGTTAAAATAATAAAAATAACATTGTAGTATGTATTCCTATTTTATTAATTAATTTGGATTTTATTAAGTTATTTATACTTGTAGGGAAGAAATGATTATTATTAATTTATTCCATCGACTGGAGTGTCGTTGAAAAGATTTATTAAAATAACACTGATAATAATTATTCATTTTAACAACAGACAACAAAAAGCAACAAGATTTTTAGCAAATATTCTTAATTGAATCTGTTTCCAAAAGTCGGATAGGACTGGGTACATAACTCAGCCCTTATATTATTTGTATACAGAGTTATTTCTAATTCGACGTATATCCGTTAGGAGACTATTTGCGATAATTTTAACCCGCATAATATGCATTATGCTAAAGAACCATTATTAATATATCACGTTTTTAACAAAAATTCAAAATGAGTCAAAAATGCAACTTCAAAAATGTATTTATAAAAGAGTACTCATTTAAATCAATTCTTTTCTTCTTCTGTTATTTATCAATATTAAAACAATAATTATTATCGGTCCAAATTTAAAAATGCGAGACGGAAAACGATATTATTTCAATATTTGTAAAATTTTATTGTAATTTAAAATTTTATATTTTTTAAGTTCCTAAAACGGGATGTGGTCAACTTAACAAAAGAGCGCCGTTTAAGTTACACATTCGTCTTTTTTAACTCTTGGGTATAATGTATTCCTTATTTTTTGAAAAAATCTCGAATCATTTGTTTTTTGAATACTAAAACAAGCTTTTTAAATCGAATATATAAAGTTATGTCTTCGTCGTTAAATGTCTGTTAAAGTATTATTACCACACTTACCAAAAAAAAAACTTTAAATTCTTTCAAAATTCATCTAAATCGTTAATGTGTGCTCTCAATTACTCTTGAAAATATTACTATAATTTATAAAATTTTCACGTTTAGTAATACGTTAATATACATCAGGATAAATGCTTTCAATCTTAAAATTGGATCAAAAGTTTCGTGGAATTAAGTTCGTAGCATGAACTCTTGGAATAAAGTTATCCCTATAACTTTTTATTTATTACGTTTTGCATTGTGATTAAAATGTTATAATAATATAATTTGAAGGGCATAAGGGACATCTTATTCAATTCAATTCTTTGTTTAATGGCTTTTAGTTGTGCCGACAGGTCACAGAATATTTCGCCAATGTCACGTAGGATGGAGAAGACACGAAAGAGATTGATCGGTACGATTGAGGAAACAAACTTAATTAAATTTTGAAGACTAGCATAGTAGTGCAATTTCCTTGTTAATCCTTAAACTAGAACAACACAAACATTAAGGGTTAATAATAAGGTAAATTAAAAATAATTGTTAGTACTCTAAACTAAGTATATATACTAAAATGTAACACTCAATTGGACTATTCACAAGTTAATTTTATTACATTTAATATATTTACATAAAAAAGATAGAAATGGACTAAACACAAACGTCAACAAACATTCAACATTTACAACATTTTATAACCAGGCAGATTATGATTACAACTAAATATGTATATTCTAAATTTTAATCAAGCAGTGTTCAGACACGAACGTTTCGAAAACGAATCAATGTCACACGAATAGCATAATTACGATTGTGTTGCGTCGAGCAATTTGCCAATATCGTGGCAAGGTTAGAGCATTGATAAATTTTCATGTTTGCTTTTACATGTTGCAGGTATCGTGTTAAATTTGACGCTTCGTGAAAAGAAAACTTGCTAGAGTTGTATATGTAACTTTTACTGCAAAAACTGGAAGCTAGATAAAAAAAGGTCTATTATTTTGGGTGAAACCTTATTATGCTAATTCTAAGTCAATGTTGTTTACTTCTTGTATGATGTCAGAATTAACATATGTATATATTAGGAAACTTTAACATAAAGTTGTCATCCACGTAAGTCGTGGTACTTAACTCCAACACGAAAGTTAAATCTTATAAATTGTTCTTGTTACGCAGAAGGATTTAAAATTTGCTACGCAGCTATATTTCAAATTGGCGATTATGTCTTATATTTTACTGCAAATCGTTTTCCTTAATAATATGACAAGGAAAAGCATTCGTTTTATTTATTATAATTATATTTTATTCTTTTGTGTGTTTTTATATCATATTGCCAGGTTTAGTGGCAAATGGGCCACCTGATGGTACTCACCAACACCGTAGACATTGGCCCTGTAAAAAATAATATCAAGTATAGCTGTTTGGTGGTAGAATATATGATTTATGGGTGATACCTACCCAGACGGTCTTACATCAAGTATTTCTGTTTTTTTTTTAAATAGTGTGGTGAAGAAAGAAGTATTTATTTGTGTCATAGAAAGGATACGCTTTATTTTAATACTTATGTTTGTAAGATATTGTAAATGCAGCAAATAATACTTTATCCAAAGATCTTGAGATTCAATGAGACATCTCGATGAAATTAAAAAAGGTTAAAATTAAATTTATTTGCACGAAAATGTTCACAAAATGACTACAGCCTGACCACGAGTTCCAGGTAGAATTGATGTTAATGTCACGGGTCAGGAGTACACAGCTGAAGAGATTAGTCACACTTAGTGAGCGTTCGTAGGACACGGGCAATATTACACCCTGCAGCCTCAGGTTAGGTCAGGCTGTTTTAATAATGAATATTTCTACAATGATGTCGTATTTTTAAATTACTACGATTTTAGTAATATTTGCTTTTGTAATTTGTATTATTCGAAATGGGTCAAAGAAATGACGAATATAGCAACATATTTCTACTAGAGGTTTTGTTTAAACAGTTGTAGTAGTTTTTCAATTGAATATTGGCAGGTAGCCTGGCTAATAATCTACCTACCAATAAGTAGAACTCACCGACCATAGATAGACATATGAACTAGGGATTGCAAGCGCTGTAATAAATATTAACTAAACTCAGATATGTTCCTTGTGCCTTTACTACACTAGTTCATTCCCCTTCAAGCCTAAACACAACATATTAAGTATTGCTGTTGTGTATATATAAGTTATTAAAGGGCAGAAATGTAAAAAAGAAATAATACTATGTTTTGGTGTGTTATTTTGCAATTGTTTTGAGTGTCGTTAGCAAGACACTTTTGATGGGCTGATAGATAAAATTGGAGATAATAAATAATAAATATTGGACAACATCACATAGATTACTCTGATCCCAATGTAAGTAGCTAAAGCGCTTGTGTTATGGAAAATCAGAAGTAACGACGGTACCACAAACACCCAGACCCAAGACAACATAGAAAACTAATTAACTTTATCTACATTGACTCGGCCGGGAATCGAACCCGGGACCTCGGAGTGGCGTACCCATGAAAACCGTTGTACACACTACTCGACCACGGAGGTCGTCGATTAAGATTAATTCTAAATACGAAATGAAATTCAGCTTCTCTATGACTTATGACTTAAGCTGTCCGTTAATAGCATGACAGTGATGACATGGCCTTTCATATACAAAGTTAATCTCAAAGGAAAACAGAAGTCAACAAACAACTGTTGAAGCATCTAAAAAAACAACATTTTTTTTACAAACTTTTAGCTTTTATCCTTAAGGGGTCACTGCTAATCGCTTTTCCGCTGTTGGAAGGCACTCTGTGTAAAAAGAAAAATAAGCGTCATTCGAGAAAGTAGTTCTCTGGCTGTCTGTGCCTCTATTTGACATGTGGCGCTTCTTTACAACGTGACGACTGCGATACGATATTTATGACGTAAACACGAAAGTTACGGAGTCTATTAAGTTTTCTGGTCCTAACTTCTAAGTATAAGTGTTACAAAGACGTAAATGTGTATTAGTAATTAATATATAAACAGTTATTTACATAAGAATTATTAACATTAGACCTTAAAACTATAGACAAATAAGAATTAAAAATAGTTACTGTATAAATCTTGACCGCGTGGAATGGTGTTAACCATAAGAGAAGAATAAATAACATTTAACAGTATATCATTGGTCGAGAGTCTGTTTAATCTATGATATTCACTATGGATTTGCGAAAAAATGGCGTTTTGAACGTCGACGAAACTGTTATCGGAATTTTGGAAGTAAAGTGGAATAAATAGTTAAATGTCTATTATATTGATATTATATTATTATAAATAAAGATATATTAATCATGACTCTCTTACTTTATTTTATTTTACTTTTCTACAGGTAATTGTCTTAAAGTAATTCGGGTCTCACTTTTTATCCTATTGAAATATTTTGGGCAGCAAAAAATCGTATGCATTAAAGAAGCTACGGTACGGCATAGTTCATCTTTAATATTTTATAGCGACATGTTTTGTACGACAAATACGTGTTGTAAACGTAATGTGCTTTTTCATTGGGGGGACAGCTTGGGGTTCACGTTCTTCTGCTGCGGCTTCGGTGGATATACATGTTTTTCTTCCGAGATGCTATCTGTTGTCTAGCCACTGAAAACAACTCTGTCTGTCGCTCTTACACTACCAAACCAATGAACAGAATTTGATTGAATTGAAGAAAACTCCAAGCAATAGGCTACCGTTTTGCCTAATACATGATAACCAACCCCCTAAAACGAAAGGAGCGAAGCCGCGGACGACTACTTGTATGTATTTATAATAAGCTCCCTTGTGTCTTGCCCGTTCATTTTGCTAACGTGTATAAATATAACACAAAAATTCAACTGGGTTTTTTGTAATTACTTTTTTTGACCTGGGACTCGAACCCGTTGCTTCGGAGACTCCAAGATAAGAAACCATATACATAGATATATAAATAATATTTTTTTCTAGCATCAAAAAATAAATAAAGTAGTATATGAAAGGTAAATAAACGTGTTTCCTTTCCCCAGTTTTGAAATGGGTCAGTATTTCTCTGTCGGTAGCCACTTGACACAGCCTGCCTCTGGACATTGAATTACTTTTATGAATAAGATATCGATGCTAAGATTATTTGCGTTGTTTAAACTGACAGTAAACAAACAAATTATTTATTTTAAAATTCGTATATCGTATATTCTTAATGTCCTATAATTTGATTAAAAAAAATTTAATCTGTTTTTAGTGCAGCTATTGTCATTTCTACTGAATGTTCTGAAAAAAACATTGTATTGTAACAATTGTAATATATATACAGTAAATACATAAATTGACTGGTGTTAATCCTATTGGAATGTAAACATTATGTATGATAATAATTCTTAGTATACGTGACTCATTATCAGTAAGGAATGAATGTATTAAATAACGAATTATGGACATCCGTCACTTATTATGTTTGTTTCGTGTATTAATGTTGTGTGTAACAATTTCTCACACAACCACATTAGTGCTTCGTGGAGTAAGCTCTAAACTTTCCTACAAAAAGGAGAGGAGGGTTTAGCCCAACAGTATAAAAAATATATATAACCTTGGTAGTTTTTAAGATTGATTTGCTTTGTGACTGGACTTTATCTGGTTAAAGCCAATTTCGCGCAGGAGTTGGCAGGTTGTAAATTGGTCATTTATTGGCACCCTTACTATTCATTCAGCTATTTTTTTAAATAGCAATATGTTTTTATTTTAAATTTATCCTTTATGCATTTTTTTTAAATTTTATTTTTTTAATTAAATTTGTCCTTTATTCAGATTATTCAAAGTAAAGCAGCCATTGTTTCAAAATTTAGATTCTAACAAGCACTCGCAAGAAACTCAATGGTTACTCTTTTCCTACAATTTACAGATTTATGTTAATGTTAGTAATAACTAAATTTATATTATTAACTAAATAAAACGATCTCTTTAAGGTTTTTGTATATAATTTTATAAGAATTATAAATAATGTTGTACACGATGCCCAATGAAAAATATATATCTGAGATTCAATTTTCCCGCCATGACAATCATCTGTCATTGTCCATGTTGCCAGATTAAAAAGATAATATTTTAATGATCAATATACAAAGTGACATATACTCGTCTATCAGATATAGATAATAATAATAATTAATACAATATCAAGTATTAAATTTTTTATCAAATTTTATCGAATAATAAGTGTATTTTTTACATGAGCTTTAAATTTATTATTAGGCCACGATAAACACGTTACATACAAAAGAGGCTTTTCAGCTATATTATTTATGTATCGTTTTATGAAGTTAAGTATGATGATATAAAAGTATTGCTTTACTTAAAAAAATATAAAAGTAAAAATAAGTTATTTAATTGTGACAATAAATATTTAACGATTAATTTTAATTTGAGGTTTTTTTCGTAATTATTAAAAAATAATGCTGATTGACGAATGTACTGTCATTATAACAATGGACACGTTCATATTAAAACGTTGGATACGGTAACGGTTCACTTGACTAATATCATAGCGTTCGAAGAAATATCAACTAAATAATAAAAAAATCGTATGTACTGGTGTGAATGTATATAGGAATGAAAACTTGTTTTAATATTTTATGTTATTTAGAGTAGGGGCCAGTGACAACGACATGAAGAATGGCCATTCATTCGAGGTGTTATGAATTGCAAGCACCAATTCAATGTAATTCACGTGCCGGAAGAATGGAATGCTGCATAAATCTTTATAAATGTAATTGAAACGTCAAGGGCATCTTTTACATTTACAAGTATAGATTTAGAAAGAGTTTATTTTATTATTATTAACTAGTTAAACGTCCCGACTTTGCACGGGTAGTAAAAGGTTCGACTTGATTTTGCTCAGACTTAAAGGCCGGCAGCGTGGTCCTGGTGTTGCAGACGTCCGTAGGCGGTGGTAGTCACTTTCCTCCTGCTAGTTTACCTATTCCATAAAAAAACATCTTCAACCATCGTCATATATATAAAACATTAATTCATTATTAATTTATATCTTTCTCATGAATCACTTCTTTCATTGGTGAAAACTGTATGGAAATCTGTTCGGTAGGTTTTGAGTTTATCGTAATCAGCCAAATAGGCTGTGACTTTGTTTTATAATATTGAGTGATTTAGAAAACCATATTTCGATATTTATTTTGCATGAAAACCAATAAAAAATAACTACACACTTATAACCACATAGTATTTTATTTTGTACGATTACGTATGTCGTTTTTTTTAAACATATCTTAATGGCGATGTAATTGTAGGGTAAATTGTTAGTCTGGATGCTTTCCAAGTGAATGCTGTTATAAATATAACAGAAGTACAAAAACTTTGATAAAATATTTATAAATTTCTAAAATGTCTACACTTAAATGTAATGGTTTTTTTTAAATAGATTACTCAAAGGTATATAACGAAAAGTAAACGGTTCCCTGTGATATTAACCTTTACCTGTCCTTAACCTTAACAAAAAAATCAAATATATTCCACTGGTCCGACCCGAGTTTTAAACTCAGGACCTATTTAAATTTTTATAAGCTAGCAACTAGACCAAAGATGTGGGCACGTACTATACAAACTGTATCACGGTAAATGTCCGCAATCAAAATCAAAATGTACGTTGTTCAAGTACGTTTTACAAGCACTTTTGAGTGTCACCTGACAGTAAATGGTCACCACCATTCCTAAAAAATTACGCTGTATGAAATATTAATCACTCTTTATATTGCCAAAATAAAGAATGATTAATGGCTATATTTATAAATAACTTTTAATCATACTTAACCTACAGCACAAAAACCGTCACCCCCATTTTACCCCTTCGAAGGGTGAATTAAAAAAAGTACCTTATTTCTTCCCCGGGACACAAACTACTATTTATCCATACCGATTTTCATATAAATCGGTTCATTGATTTTTTTTCCACAAAAATGCCTTAAAGACAAAAAACATCGTTATGAAACTTGTCCTGAAGATTATTTTAAAAACATAACCGTTTTCTTAGCTCTCCAAAAATGTATAACAACTAGGAACTTATTTCAAAGAAACCGAAATAAAATGACCACAATATTAATTAAAAACAATGGCTAATGTAAATAAAAGTAAAATACAAATTTAAAATAAAATTTAGAAACAGAAACAGTTCAACAGCTAAGCTATAAGTTAGACATTTTGTAATTTAGTCTAATTAAAATTCTTGCTCGAAGTGACTTTCCCCATTGCGCACGCATTATTGTCCTAAGTTGTGACTCAACTACCGAACTAGTCAAATTATTCCGTATCATATTTGATGCGTTTTTTAATTCTTATTTTGCGGTCTTTCGCGGCGAGACGTCGTAAACTAGGAACTTCATGTGACCTTAGACATAGAAATCAACCCTTCTAATATCAATAATCCTGTATACGCTGATATAAAGTAATAGGCTTTATGTGTTTCATTTTGAAAAATGAAATCATCTATTGCAAAAATCAATTAATCAAAATACTTTAATATTTTACTTCCATTTTATTTTGATTTTTCTGTTAGAATTTATATGTAACTAGCGACCCACCCCGGCATTGCACGGATCAAATTTGTGAATAAAGAAAATAATATGATGTAAATTGAGATTACCCCGTACATACAAAGAAACAAATTCTACCTCTTTATAATAAGAAGAATAAGAATGTATAATATACCTAAAGATCTACATAAGGTATTTGGACTGGTATCTTGGCTTTCTTCTGTGTCGAATGGACAAAGATTATTTCATTAATATCAAATAGGATTTAATATTTAATTAAACATTCAAGAGGCGGTTTAGTTTGTCATATAAATATCAAGCGACGTTGAGGTTTTTTTTTTATGGCATTGGTTAGCGGACGAGCATATGCGCCACAAAAAAAAAAAAATTAATAAAAGTTTGGATTGATGCAATTCTAAATTATAGTTTTTATTACGATCTTTTTACTGTAAATTATATGTTATCTGTTTTATAATTTTAAAAAATCGGATTACTCTGTTGTGTACAATATCTGGTGATAAAAAATCTCATAAGGCAGAACGAATCATTCAAATGATGTCGTGATCGATGAAAAATGAAATGTCACTTGATGAAAGTAATTTTAACTATATAATTATTGAGGTGACTTGTTATACACGGGTGTGAGTGACCAAATGTAATTATCGGGGTGAACATAATGAATAAATGACGCTTAAGAAAAAAATTACGTATCTAAAGGATATTCATACGGTGTATATTTCACCGCTTCGTATACAAATGAATATTATAATTACTTGTAGTAGTATTCAATGTAGTACTTCGGATTGCAGTTGAAAGGGCTGGTACATTCGGCGAAGTACCATTCTCTCACAAAAAATCGGAGTAAAGTAATCGGCGGTCTAATCGAATCCGTCAATTGAACCTCCAGCAAGTTTGGCACAGACGTCATAAAAAAAGTGTCGCAGTTGTAAAATAAGATATATTTTTGCCATTTTATTTCGAATGAGAAGGCGTTTAGATTTTAGTTTGAATACATTAATTATCTGTAATTTAATTAAGATTTTATTTCAATACTGTCTTGGAAGTAGAAACAAATTGATGGAAATATTTGCACAATTAAAATTTAAAAATGTAATTTATAATAACCAAGGTCATAAATGTAAGGTAACAAATAGGATAGAAATGTTTGAGACCTGAGAAGAATCGGCAAAAGGAGCTCAGCAAAAACATTTTACACATACATTAATAATAAGATAATATTTGTGCCTGCGGTCTCATCTACATTAATTTTGGATAAGGTTGACATTAATCCCATGCCTTACTAAATAAACGGGCTTTCTAACGCAAAAATATTTTCCATATTGGACGTATAATTCATCTCAGGGATAAGCGTGTATATTTACAAGTTCTCTAGCTAAATGTACATAGATTTATTTAAAAACTCGCTGACTGCTGACTCGGCTGACTCGTGGTTTGGTCTCGAATATATTTTCTGGTTTAACTGAACGCAGATATTAAAACAGCCATTGTTATTAAGTCTACAATCGAAGTACGAAATTTGCAAAAAAAATGCTTGACCTATTTTACTGTAACGTTAGAGAGACGTTGAGGGTTTTTAAAGACTTTAAATATGAAATATCTATTGATACGCCTTCGGGGTAAGACCGACACGTATAACGTCACGGCAAATGTCCCCTCTCTTCGTCCTTATAATATATACGTGACGCATAAACTTTTTAATTAAAAATGAATAGTTGCAATGGCCCGTTTTAGAAACGAAACTCTAAGATTTAATGTAATCACAGATTCATTCCATAAACATCGATTTTGGTGTTGCATATCGGCGGGGAATTCGCGTCAGTTACCATTTTTAAAAAATTGAGACAATCTAACTCTCGCAATTAAAAAGTATAGACGTAGAATAAACTATAGATGTGTAAAAGGAATGCCCGTTTCAAGATATTGTTGTCGGTATAAATTACGCAGCCGCTGCCGGCGCTGACATAAATCTTTGCAGCCGCTGAATAATAGCCTGTAAGTCACGTCCTTTAACTTCCTATATAGTGCTGGAATAAATTTAAGAATTAAAAGTTTAAAGCGCTGAGCAGAGACGTGTCTTATTTTTACAGCAATAATACGGTAAAAGACGACGTTTCTGGAAAAGCTTATAAAAATATGTATGCTATCATACCCCCGGGTATGTGATGATTTTAAGCCGGAACCGCTATTTTCCTCCAGCATTTGTAAATAAAGATTTAATGTAAATAATCATTTAACGAGCAAGATGGAGTTATTTATGACTGTTTCTAAGTATCAATTTGTGTGCAATTTCTTTATGAGCCATTTGAATAGTAGTGACTAGAAGAACAGTTTAAATTGCCCACGGAGGTTCGGAATTTTTCATTATTCGATAAAGATAAATTTAATAAATGTTCGCCATAAAAATATAATAGAAAATAATCAATCATATTGCAAAGACAAACCGTGGGCCGGTTGGACACATATATTGCTGAGCTACGAACATTCATACGCCTACGCAGATCAATTAATCTTCACTTGCAAAAAATACTTTCGAAACGAGACGATAACTATAATACTAGCCGCTTGTCCTTTGTCTGACTGAAATATGAATTATAGCCTAAGCCATATATACTAAGTACTAGGCCATCCAGGAACTAACTGAATTTATTTATTTTATTTATTAGAATGAATAGATATAACTTCCTCATAACTTATTTTTCCATTAAACAGCAATTCATTGCTAACCTCTTTTGTGTTCTTCCTCGTTAGTTCTCTAGCTTTGAAGGCTATAAATTTCAAGCCTTTGGGGTTAAAGAAGAAAGTTTGCAATACTTATAATCCCTTGCCTCCATGGACCTGAGACCATTCCGATCATGTCGATTAGGTCGTCCCATCGGATTACAAGAAAGATGTAATAGTGCATTTGTATTAACGCACGCACACACATAATATAATCTATGCTGGTGGCTAGTTGATTAGGTTAGGTTAGAAATTTCGAAATCGGTCTAGGGGACGTCATCATCATCTCCTCTATAACCAAAACTCTGGTTTTAGGCCATTTTTTCGTGAAATATACATCAATGTGAGTCTAGTTTTATAATAAGTGCAATTTGTTGGTCTATCGTGAAAATACAACCGTGTCCGTTCGACCCGGTCTTTTATTTCAAAAAACTTGAAGTATAGTTAAAATCTTTTTATACGAGCGTAACCCAGTTTTAAAGATTTCCCTCTTGTACCCCCGACCTCGAATGATTTCCGTATGGTTGCCTTCGAATAGAAAATAACTATAGCAATATTTTATTCATAATTCATAATACAACTTCATTTAGAGAGTTGTATAGTTTATTTATTAATTTCTTTGGGTGAGCTAATAATACTTACATTAACAAAGTTTTTCTTCATATTGTCTATGTATTTCTGGATCACAACGGATAGCACCTTACCTGCAACTGCATGTTACCTCACGGCGTCTTCTTTCGCCGAGCATAAGATAATTTATAAAAACGAATTAGACCATTTGCAATAATATCTATACTCATATAAAATCTTAATAGCATTTTTACGTATTTGGTACATATATTTTAAAGGCTTAGAATGGTATATACAATAATTGTTCAAGCTTCTATAACATATAAATTCAATCTTTAACTTCATCGAGCTGGTGCACAGGTAATTTACTCAGAATTAATCACAAGTGGTCCAATGAATAATTCTCAAAGCGAGCTCGTTGTGGTTCTCAACTGTGTGGTGTAACTGCACGCCGCAGAGTAACGGGTAAAGTGGAAGTGACGCTTTTCTAGAGATATATTGTATAAATTGTTAGAATTTATAATTTAATTAAATATTTGTTTAACTGTTATCGAACTTTATAAGCCAAGATGTGTGGTTACGCGTCCATCTTAACTGTTGATTGCGGGTTTAAGCCCAGACAAGCACCACTGAATTTTCAAGAGCTTAATTTGTTTTTATAAATCGTCTCGTATTTTGGGGTGAAGGAAAACATCGTGAGGAAACCAATATCTGTCTAATTTCAATGAAATTTTGCCACATGTGTATCCACGTACCCGTATTATAGCATCGTGGTGGAATAAGCTTTAAACCTTCTCCTCAAAGGGAGAGGAGGCTTTAGCTCAGCTGAGAGACATTTATTGGCTGTTAATTTACGTTTTTTACTTTTAATTATCAAACAGTGCCGAAACGTAAATACTATCTGCGGGAATAGTCCACATATTGAAGTATGGAGCGAGTTATGCCGCAAAATTTGTGAAGAATAAAACCAGAAACAAGCTTGTTCTGAGAAGAACTGGGCTTACAAACATAGCTTGCAAAATTATTGGACTTTAGTGGCTGTGGCCCACGTATGTCAAAAGACCAATGACTGTAGGAGTTAAGAAGTCCTAGAGTGCAGAATTCTGGTCAGAAAATACAAGCCGTTTTGTCAGATGAACCAATAATCTGAAAAAGGTAAGGAAGAGAACGGCGGTGAGCTGGCAGTTTATGCGCACCTTTGGAATGGCCTACTATGCTATCTAAATAGTTTTCAGTTGTGTCATTGCGAATGGGATAACCTGTTAGAAGAATCAAAAATAGTTTTCTATAACAAAAAAAACAATAAATTTAATTAATAAAATGCAGTAAATACAAAACAATTGATACGTTAATATGTCATTAATTGACCTTTTATGTTAGGGTTAAGCCGGACTTAAGCGTCGCGAAAACCCTTAAGTGCACTTACATTTTTACAACTATATTATGTATATTCATAGTGATGTTCATTTTATGAACTCGAGAAGGTCATCTAGGCTTAAAACGCCATGTTTCCGAGTCCGCAAAGTTAATAAAACCTTTTTGGGGCAAGGTTTATTTTTTTAACTTTGCCGATTCATAAATTTAAATCATTTGTAAAAAATACATTGGCAAAGACGTATTAATCAATTCAAGATTATATAGATAATAAAAAATCATTGAGCTAATACTGGCCGACTTTAAGACAGGATATTTTTTTTTTTTTTTGTTATATGTAGGTGGACGGGCAAATGGGCCACCTGTAGGTAAGGGGTCACCACCGCCCATAGACATTGACGCTGTAAGAGATAATAAACATTCTTTACATTACAGCAATACGCCACTAACCTTGGGAACTAAGATGTTATGACCCTTGTGCCTGTGCCATTCCGAACCGGTGGTAGCCTAACGTCTTTTTTTATGTCATAGGTGGTAAACGAGCAGGAGTCTCACCTGATGGAAAGTGACTACCACCGCCCATGGACATCTGCAACACCGGGGGTTTGCAGGTGCGTTGCCGGCCTTTCAGAAAGGAGTACGCTCTTTTCTTGAAGGTTCCCAAGTCTTATCGGTTTGGAAAAACCGCCGGCGAAAGCTGGTTCCACAGAGTGGTTGTGCGAGGCTGAAAATGTCTAAAAAAATCACGCTGTTGTGGATTTTCGGATATCTAGGTTCATTACAATTCTGTGAAATGATGATTCGAAAATGTTTATAAAAGCTTACTCGAATAAAGTATATTTTGATTTGGACCGTATTGCTCCGGCGCATTAGCAAGCGGCGTCTTTTTAAGTTGTTGTTCACCTGACAACATATTATCTGTAATTAATTAGTAACTAATTAGGTAAGAGAAGGTGAACATTTCTACCACGACCTGTAGTATCGCAGTTCAGCTTATTTGAATGTGATATTTGCTGCTGACGTTTCGCGCTGTAGATGTGTCTTGACCTTTGATGTCGAATACCGTAATATTGTTGAACATATTCATCACCGGCTTTTGCCAGCGGTTTTTCCGAATCAATATAACTTAGGGACTTTAAAATATGTTCCTACTCGTTCCTTAAAGATCGGCATTTGCTAACCCCCGATGTTGCCGATATCGTGGAGCGTTCATAGTCAATATACATCAGAAGAACTTCCTACTATATAAATAGTGAGAGAATCTCCCATATTTATCTAGCTTTTAAAAGCTATCTACAAAGCTTTACTTGAACACGAAAAGTCAGTAATGGTGGCGTATACAATAGACTACGAATATTGTAGTTTACCATACTACTTCGAATGTACATACTTAATCATATAGCTAAATTGGTGGTAGAGCTTTGTGCAAGCCCGTCTGGGTAGGTACCACCCACTCATCAGATATTCTTCCATCAAACAACAGTACTCAGTATTGTTATGTTCCGGTTTGAAGAGTGAGTGAGCCAGTGTAGCTACGGGCACAAAACATCTTAGTTCCCAAGGTTGGTGGCGCATAGGCGATGTAAGGAATGATTAATATTTCTTACAGCGCCTATGTCGATGGTCGGTGGTGACCACTTACCATCAGGTGGCAAATATGGTCGTCCGTCAACCTATGTCTTAAAAAAGGGGACCTCATCGGGTAGTTTTGGTATTTATATACCACTTCTGATTTAAAGAATCTCAACGTCTCTGTTTAAATGTTTAGAAACCAGTGACTAGTACTTGCTTAATGCAGGCATTAAACTATGTGACTTGGATTCATTCATATAATATACATTTATTTTATATATTGTTATATTACCTACATATATCTATTGTATTAAATTATATATTAGTTAAGCCGTCATATTATATTGTTTATCTATGTGTCCATAAAACTACAATAATAATGATGATGATGTTACCCTCCTCAGATCAGTTTCTTCCACGAAGGTCAACTTTCCAATTACGGAAAAGACGATTAAGTTTACGAAAGTGTTCGAAAATAAATCAACCTTCCTATTCCATCACTCTCATCCAAAGCGAAGGAAATTTGACTCTCACTGAGCTTCTGAATTTTTTTCAGGTATGAGGGGTATCTTTCCAACCCGGTGGTAGTTTTTTTTTTGACAATGTAGGTGGTAGGTGTATTTCATCTATATTGAAGGAAGATTTTTTAATTTTGAATTGATTTGAATGAGTTCAGACTTTTCGTTCTTTCCGAGGTAAAGGCTAAGCTTTGCAGTAAGAATATTGTCAACTCTCTAAGTTTGGCTACTAAGAATTTGGCGACAAAAATCGTAGCGCTTCAGTGTAAGTGCCATTTTATAAGCGCGATCTAGGACTCGAACACAAAATCTCGAAATCTGCATCCTAAAGCCACTAGACCAACGAGGCGTTTCAAAGTGTACAACAATAGCAGGCTACTTATTGTTATTATTGTTCTGAATATAACGTTTTGGGCAAGTCTCGTTTTTGACCCAATTCACGTGGCTTAGTTTATAACTTAACTGTTTCGTTGGTCTAGTGACTAGCTTATAAATTGGGTCAAATCCCAAGGCACCCAAAGTGATAGAGTTTCTTTCAAGAAATTCTTAGTCGCAGTCAGGAAGACGAAGTTTGAAGTGTTACTTTTCCTCGTTTCCGAAAACACTTAAAGCCGTTGTATCTGCGGTTAAACTCTGTGCGGTCGTATCAGATTCCTTGCCTATTCTAGGGTTATGAGACTAAGGGACTAAATAATGTATTTCATATTTGCGCAAATACTTGTGCACTATTAATTTTTCTCGTCTTGTCCAGGCTCCGTTTGGAGTAGCTCCGTGGGCGTAATCGTTAAGAAGAATATTTTGTACATAATTTATGGCCGCCCTCCTTTTTTATTCTGTGGGCAAAACTTTAATTGTAACCTACCACATTTATTAAGGAAATATCCTACAGCCAACTATTTAACTTGATAATATGAAGTACATATATATTACATAAATACATATTATATTCATGTACTGGTAAGTCAATTAGTAAACACTTAAAATACATTGAACATAATTCACGTATTTCATTTATATCATATAATTATTGGGAAGTTAAATGAAGGTTTTAAAATACAGTAGCTCGGTTAAAATTAAGATTTTCCTTGTATGTTCAAAACCGTTCAGTGCCAACCATCATATACTTATACATGGATGTATAAGTACTTGGTGGTAGGGCTTTATGGAAGCCTACCTGGGTATGTACCCACTCATTGAATATTCTACCGCTAAACATATGTTTTGTTCTGATTTGAAGCGTGTGTGAGCCAGTGTAACTAGTGACAAAACATTATGCCAATATTGGCGGTGCATTGGTGTTGTAAGGAATTGCGATTATTTCTTACAACTCCAATGTTTATGGGCGGTGGGGACCACTTACCATCAGTTGGCCCATATGCCTGTCCCTCATCTTTATTATAAAAAAATGTATAAGTCAAGGAGTATGCAAACTTGACGCGGAAGATGTATTGTTCGCCAAATTGTCTATTGACACAGAATGTAGAAGGGAACTATGAGCGCGCATAAGCGTCAACAGTGGGCACTTTTATTTTTTCGACGTTTTAGTGTTGCCATTATTTTGCACTCGTAAATAGTTGATGTTTATTAAATTTGTGCTTGATATCGAGTAAAATTTTAATGACAATTTTGTGTTTATGTTTAGTTGAAGTGAATAATATCGTTAGGTCTATTTATTAGTTTTAGGTGTAAAAATCTATTGGCGCGCTTTGGGTGTAAGACTGATTTGTATGACAGCAAGCGTGTGTCTCTTACGGGGTCATGCTGTCTCTACGACATTACTTTCTACTCTCTTGTGTACGCGACACACATGGCGCTTATATTATAAACTTAGTTGCTATATATTATTACAATAATAAGAATATATTCAGATTATTAACGAAATATATATTTTTATTTATTTTAATTCCATAATATTTATATACATTTTAAATTATTCGGAGTCTCGTGACGGCCAAATTTTTTTTTTATATTTAATGTACTCAATTTTCTTATAGTATATATTGATTTTTTTTTTAAATTTAATTATTACACAATTTATTATAAAGAAAATATCTTCTACCGTGATAAGATCACAGGGTCGATTTGGAGAGCAACGCCTGGATGTATCTTTACAAAAAGAAATGTTGCCAGCGCCAAAAATGGGTTACGTTTCTGTCACGAGTTTGGTTTCAAATTTAATTGCGTGTACAGAACAATTAGTTTTAATAAATCGTTTTTACTTTACATTTGATTATTTCCATTTTTTTAAATACATTGCATCAAGTTAAGATCAGCGTAGACATTTTATCTCTAGCCATGGTAAAAAAATTAAAAATATATCAATTAATTAATTCTTCTGATTTAGTAGCAATTAATTTGATTATTTATCTGTTTATATAGTCTCTCAAAGCCAAGAACACGTCGAAACAAATTGTAGCCAAGTACACGCACACTAGTGAAGTAGCTGTCACGCAAACCAAGATAATAAAGTTAGCTTTTGTTTGTTTTAGTTCTTTTATAGGCTATCTAGATATTTAAATAATCTAAGAGCAATTGGTCATTCGACACTATTGTACGTCATTCATCGGAAATTTCATTGTTAGTTAGACAAAGCATCAGAGGTAGCTGTGTTCCGCTATAAACTATCTTATCATACTAAAACGATGGAACCTTTGTTATTATTTTTAAACATTGTTGCTAATATAAATATACATACTTAACTCAACAATAATTATGCTATTTATTTTAACTTCAAAGTCATGTATAGAACTTGGAGTGTTTATGAATTATTCAAATCAAAATGTACTTAATTCAAGAAGGCTCTTATAAGTGGGACTTTTGAATCGTCACTTTCCAAAAATTAAATTTAAATTTACAGCCGTTGCGAAATTTAAATTCTCATGAGATTACTTAGTGGAAAGTCGGTAGGTATCCTTTACTTCTGTTTTAATTAAATTTAATAAAATATTATTAATCCTGCATAAAAATTAACGCACTTGATTTCCGCGCTTTTTAAAATATTAGATAATTATAACATGCCCTCGAAAACGATTTTGATTTTGAAAATAAAATGGATGATGGGCAAAATAAAGCCTTATTCCGTTTGTTCAGAAGCCAACAAGAAATATATATCATACTGACGAATCAATTCAACTATTTGCTTAGCAGCATTATCATTTACATAATATGTTTTGATGAAATTAAATTCATACCTATTTTTTTTACGTTTACGTTTCTATTTTCCTAATGGCAGTGTTTCCGAAATACGCAGTTTGTACTCAAATTAAAAAAAAAAATCAACAGTAGATTTTTTTTGTTATAATTATTTGTAACGCATTTGTAAACGTTGTCGCAGCTAACCTGCGTCTATTAAATGTTTTAAAACAATAAAAAAAAAAAAAAATTAATACAATAAAAATATAATCAACATTATCAATTCAATAAAATATCCAGAGTTATATCAGTAAAAAACAATTTAATATTGCAATAAAAAAGCATAAATCGAGATGTACATTAGTATGGAAGTGGAACTATCTTTAACGATGTAAAAATAACCTAACGATGTACAATAAAACGGAAAAAAACTGTTACAATAAAGCCATCCTTTTTAAAAATTCGAACGTGCCTAGACAACAAATTGAGTGGATTATATGCACTCGCTCTCAGCCGTATTGACATCTCTTTCTCGCATATTCCACCATTGTCTCCCTCTCACTTCAATTTTCCAGTCGACGCCTGCGCTGTGAAGCTTTTCACGAAAGATATGTGGGTCGCTCGAAGCTACGTAAGCTACTAATGATTTGAAACGAAAAGTAATGTTTGTCGATTCTATACTAAAACTTCTCAGAAGATGTTAGTGGAATAAGATTACAATGATTAGGTATTTTTTAACAATTTTATATTTGACTATTAAATTTATCGTTTGCTAATAAGAGTTATAAGTAAAGCCGGATATTTTTTGATTTAGAGTTGAAATGTATTATACTAAAGTATGTAATTCGCTATCATTGGAAAAAAACTATCTGTATCATTTGATGTGGCACCCGGGAATTATCTAATTTGTAACAATAGTTACGCAAGAGGGACTGCGCACTACGAAGCTTCGACTCGAACGAGAGTCAGCCTCTGAAACCCGACGAACATCCCGGGCAGACGACGTTTCTCCCTCAAAAAATCCGATACTCGAGACAGAACGCTTCATTATTTAACAATAATTCAAATATCGAAGTACAATTACTAATGAAAATGCGTTCTAAGGTGTATTGCCGCGTTGTCAATTTTAAAATTGGAACGTTAACTTTTTTTTCTTAACCTCAGTGAATGAACGAGCATTATTTAGCCCCGTGTGTGATTTTTACTACCCGTGCGATTGCTGAATAGCTTGACAGTTGTTTTATGATATATTTTATGACTACCAGTGGGAAGTGCTTAAAGGTGTGATTTTGATTTAAAATAATAGGAATAGCTGGTGAGTATTATAATTAAACTATCATTTCATTATCACGAGCAGTCTTGATTAAATAACTGAAATAAATATAATAAATTAATAAAAATACACAACTACTAATTTTATTTTTAATGATAGGAACACCTAGTCCAATGTTTACCTACATACCGCCTAGCAAATAGGTCGATAAACTTATTAAATTTATAGCACATGATAAAACATTAATCAGTCCAAGATGAAAAAAAAGTTTTCTCTAGCATATTATATATATAGGTATTTTTTAGTATATAATAGTAATATTTATTATTATTTATATCTGTATTAAGTATAAATATTAGTGTGTAACATTTGTATGTAAGTTTATTGGCTGCACCACCTACCCAGTTTAAGTTCAATGAATCTCTCTTCGTTTGGGTTGTCTGGAAGAGATGGCTAATTAGCCACAAGGCCGCCCATTGTACAACACATAAAATTTATACTATTTTAATTTTAAGATTTTGTATTTTGTGTTTATGGTGTACAATAAAGAATAAATAAAATAAAAAAAAATCTTTTGTTCATTTTTAAATGACCATTGTTATTATATATTTAAATATATTTTTAATTATGATTTTAATTGAATGATGAATTTGAAATAAAATGATTTATATTTTTTTTTATCATTTACATTTTACATATACACTGATTTAAAAAAATCGGAATATTTCGATTGTATATTAAATAAAAATAATTAATTTAATATTATAAGAGTTGGTTAATATATTGATAGTCATAATTATTTAGTAAGACCTTATAGTATACACCCCCAACTGCAATAGCCCCGAACATGTTATGACAATTGTACCCTCGACACAAAATAAAAAAAAATCCTCTGCCTTATCTCTTTCAAAGGAAATTTATTTTTCATTGTTTGAAACTTTTTTCGTATTTTTTTAAATCAATATGACCAACGTAAAATTTTGGAGCCGTATAGGCTTGGAGCTCATTACACCAAGCTAATTCAAAGTGTGCTGCTGGACAGATGTTACATTTCATTCGGCACGTCCATGTTCTCATGAATTAATGCACCCATTCATCGCCGCAGCTCAATGAAAATTCGTTGTACTTTAAACCTACAAGATTCGGTTTATATTCGCGGGTGTGTTCCGCTGGGATAGGATTGCTATAAATAAATACTTTTTAAGTAAAATAAAATAAAAAAAATCATTGTATTCTTCCTGCGATTTTATAATTAATGTTTTATTTGAATTCGTGATCAATACATTAATAATATTTATATTATCTGTGATAATAAATGCTCCTCTAACATATATTATCTGTATTCATTGATTTTTAACAATACCGCATTTTGGCGGTATTAAGAAAACAACTGACATAACCTTAAAAGTTAAGTGACTGGCTCTTAAACTGAGTTTTTCTTTAGATATTTCTCAAGATCTTTCGATTAGTCATTTCGCAGTCCTTAGAACGTCTTTAAAAACCACCTGTTTGATTTAGCTGACGGTTTAGGCACTCTGTGTGTACTTGTGTTAAAAGTGATCGCATTTCAAAGAGACGATTGAAGGCTGAGAGAAAACGTCGCTTTATAGGAAATGTTTTACTTCCAGTCGTTTACTTTGGTTTCTTCAAACGTTTCCAGTAAATAGCTTTGATTAGTATCGATCGTTTTTCATAAATAATTGTAGCGAGTCATTGTAAGTTATTATTTGGGTAAAATACGTAACCTTCTAGTCGGATAGATTTGACTATATATCCGAAGTTTGTTTGGTATAGATAGTTGTTTTAATAATTTATTTATTTTGTTCCCGGATCACTTTTGTTGTTGTACAATAAAACGTTGTATTGTAGTATCAAGTTGTAGGTAATCTTAGAGGAACGGGGATTGACCTTCATTAAAATCAGCAATGGTATGAGATGTGCCGATTAATTAAGAAAAAATACGTTAAATTAAATAAAACCAATCACTATTCAAATTTCGAATTATAAAAACGTGAAGCTATCTAGCCCGGAATATATATTCTACCGAGAACCGACAAGCAAATTAGTAAATAATATGGTCTTCTATTTACCACACGCCCAATGGACATTTAACTAAATGAATACATCAATTTTAAAAATAATAAAAATGAAACTGAAAGACTGGTTTACACCAGTTATACTAAATCCTCAAATTCGGTTAAAAGCGGTTAATTCGGTTAAATTTCTGTAACCGGAATATAGCTATCAGACGGACAAAAGGTGAAATGGACAACGTCATATGAGATATAATACGAAATTCTATAAAGTAAATTCGTGAATGTAATGAATGGAGCACTTCACCTCTCGTAATGAGTAATTTGAACTAGGCTGTGACCTCATTTCCTAATACGGGGATGTACCGTGAGCACCTTTCATACGGAACAAGCTTAATCCCTCGGTTTCACTGGCCCATTTATCAAGAACTGAAAATTTTCTTTAGTAAATGCGATTCGAGATCGTTTTGTGTTAAATATTTTCTTATATATTTTCATTTATTTTTATTCAAATAAGTTTAGCAGACTGACAAATGGGCTACTTGATGGTAAAGCCTATTCAAATCGAAGTAGCAAAAAAGATAAACAAACCATAGATTTACTTATTTCATGCGAGTTTATGATTAATATATCTTTATTTATAATACAACAATATTACACTTAACTACTAATATTCATTTTAGTTTTACTTCCAAAATTCCGATGACAGTTTCGTCGACGTTCAAAACGCTACTTTTTCGCAAATCCATAGTGAATATCATAGATTAATCAAGCTATCGACCAATGATATCGCGACAATTTGCTGTCAAATGTTGTTTATTTTGCTTTTCTCCTTCTACAGTTGGAATAGAGTATAAGTGGTTGCCATTGAAATTGTAAGACCACTGTAAGAAAAATAAATATACCTTACATCGTTTATGATTGTAGTTACACTGGCTCACGCTTTCCAAAACCGGAACACAACAGTACTGAGTATTATTTTTTAGTCGTATAATATATTATGAGCGTTACCTACCCAAGTGGAGTGTTAATGTAAATAAATATATTTCTGCATCGCGCTTACGTTTCATACTTTCAAGAGTTCGGTAGTTGTCTTTTATGAACATTAATAAGTTAATAATAATTGCGTTCTTAATGTCTTTGTAACCGATCTCAGGCCGGCGGTCTATGAAATCAAATCAAATCAAAATATACTTTATTCAAGTAGGCTTTTACAAGAACTTTTGAATCGTCATTTAATAAACTATTTTAAGTAAAGCTACCACCGGTTCGGAATGTAGATTCTACCGAGAAGAACCGGCAAGAAACTCAGTAGTTACTTTTCAACATCTAAAAATACAGTCATGTTAGTTAAATACAATTATATGTGTATGTTATATATCCTGCCTGTCTATATAATATTGTATCTCAAGAGAGACTCAGTGCCGCAAACACAGTCACACACTATTTCCTTTATTTCATAAACCGATGGAACGGCGAATTCGATACGATGGAAAAGAGTTGAGGCACAGAACCAATTGCCGACTTTCCAATGAACAGGAGTGTACACGCTTCTAACTTCCAGACTCCGGGTAGCTACCAAGAATTTATCAATTGAAAGCCCTTATTTTTATGAAGGTTCTTAATAGCTCATTGTATTTCAAAATGTCATTTACGGAGTTTGATTTTTGATCTGTGTAAAAATAATTACTTTTTTTTATGTCAGAATAAAAATGATGAAGCTGTGATTTCAACAACGTTTGCCTTCTTAAATACAATTTCTAGCACCAGTGTAACTACAGGCACCAGATTCCAAAGCGGTGGTGGTGGTGACGCGTCGGTGACCTGTGCAACGATTTATATTTCCTAAATTACGAATGTAAAATAACAGTGTACTTACCATCAGGTGACCCATTTACCAATTGGTACCTATTTGACATATAAAATAATCGTTGTCCACATATATAGGTAAAATATACTAATACAAACAAACGTGAAAATTTTATTATTAGAGAGTACAATCAGCTGGGATTATCGTTAAATATTTAATGCAATACGAAGATCGGTTGTTTAATCAGGTATACCAGGTGTACAGTTCAAACAATTTTGTTTTGTGATGTTTGTTTATATAGCTTTATTGTTCTTCATATTTATCAAATATTTTTTACATACATTTACATTAACATCCTGTATATTTTCACTGCTGGGCTAAGGCCTCCTCTCCCTTTGAGGAGAAGGTTTGGAGCATATTCCACCACGATGCTCCAATGTGGGTTGGTGGATTACACTAGGCAGAATTTCGTTGAAATTAGACACATGCAGATTTCCTCACGATGTTTTCCTTCACCGCCGAGCATGAGATGAATTATAAACACGATATAACCACAAGAAAATTCACTGGGTTTGAACCCAAAATATCTATAAAATATCTATAAATATATATCTAGCATTTAATTGCTCTAAAAGAGTAACAATTGAATAACTTGATAATTATTTTGGGCGGAATCTGTGTTCCGAATCAGCCATGATTTTAAAAACCTTGTAAATTGACGCGACAATCGAATAAAGCATATTTTGTTATTTGAAATAATTTTTATTCGATTAAAATAAAAGAGAGATAATTGTGCCCTTTTAATTATATATTTTCAGCGATTGAAGCCGCGGGAAATGTTAGTGCAAAACAATTATGAAATAAAAGTCCAGCTCGAATGCGAGCTAGCATCCCGCTTACACTGTTTGGACAGACACTGTTATTACAAGCGGCAACTTTAAAGCTATATTCGTTATGTTGATGGAAGTTTCACTCTGAAGTTGTTTTTAAAATATATGTGTTTTGTGTTCTCAAGACTCCTTTAATAATACTAAAACTTACTGATGTGAACTCTCTCGTTCATCAATCATCATTGGAGCAGTTTGATGGAATACACTCCGAATCGAAAGAGGAAGGAGGTCTTTACCCGGCTGTTGGACTTTCACAAGTTATTTTACTGATACGATGTTACTGTTCATGAGCGGTGGTAGTCATTTACCATCAGGCGAGGCCCCTGCTCGTTTGCCAACTGTACCATAAAAAAAAGATATGCTCCTTAGCTCTTGAATAACTTCGGCAATGTCCGCCATTTTTAAGGGAGACTAGTTAACAGTATGTGAGATATAAAATATACATGTGTGCGCTAATACAAGCGCATCTCATTCATAATAACCATAATCGAATGGTAAGGCGAATCCGATATTATATATATATATTATCCGAGTTTATCAGCAGGTTTTACGTGCTGTCCGTAGCGTTACAATCGTTAGCTGTCCATTTCAAACTCTAAGCTGTTGCTTGTTATCCTCGAAGGTAAAAACCAATAACATTTATTAATCTAACTCAGAACCTTAGGCTTCTTAAACAACACTATCTAGCACTCTCATGCTGTTTCGTAAAAAAATAATTTAATTTAATACATAAATTTTATCTAATTATATATGTAAATATGTATGTATGCACGTGTATCTATATAATTATTGTACATTAATTTGTTTTGATGTTATTATTATTTAATTATAATGTTATTTATAGCTCGGTTCTTCTCGGTATAATCTGCGTTCCTTACCGATGGTAGCTTCACTTAATATAGTTTGTAAAATGACGATTCAACAGTGCTTGTAAAAGCCTACTTGAATAAAGTATATTTTCCTCTACCTTAAGGCTGCCTGGAGATCCCAGGTTGGACGTTTGGAGACCGTGTACATCTTTTTCGAACGTAATGTAACATGTTTATTGGTGTACAATAAGCAGTATTTTGATTTTTGATTTGATTCAAACCTTAGGCTCTGTAATCTTATAAGCTTGCCCCAAGACCGAAGAGTCGATATCATATTTTCGGGACCCAAGTGTTATGTCCTTTTACACACCCTTAATAAAGTGTGTGTAATTTTTCATGATCGGCTTAGACGATAAAACATGAAAGCCTAACACACAGACGCATTCTCGGATTTAAAACATTAGTAAGGACTTTTCTCTCTATGAAAAATATATAATACTTTATGTCGGTTGGTTTGGTTCCGTAGCGTTGTCGGTCGATTCTTAAATCTACTCTCTGGATTTATATCGTTAAGGCTTTATTTTGAGAGTCGATTCGCATTTCGTATTCAATTTCCTCCTTTACTTAGGATAAATGTATTGCATATAAAAATGTTAGTTTCAATTAAATAATTTTATAATGGTTGCTTATTTATTGACAGCAAAAAAATATAAGTAAATATTATTGTTTTTTGCTTTTTGCCGTCGTCTTTAGTTTAAGTTTATACGTTTATTATATTAAGTAGTATGTCTAAATAAAATTGAATGAACTTTTCCATTGAAATTGTCCTATATTTTTAAATCTACGGTAAATCGGCGAATGAGAATCTGCTACGTGTATCTACCAACCCGCGTTGCCGATGGCAGCGTGCCATCCTGCTTCAGTGGTACATTTACAGGCAATTAATTGAATTTGAGTCTTTTACACTTTGTTTCTTGAAACTTATATGTAAATAAAATTGATATTAATATAGAACTAACATATTTTTAATAGTTGGAAATGTATTTCCTGTTGAGCTTGACGAATTCAATTAATACGCGAATGTAACTTTGTATGTTAACTCTTCACGTCTAAATCACAGAACCGATTAAGGTAAACTTTAGTATGAAGTAATTTAAGTGTCGGGGATATAGGCTTATTTTTTAATTCAACTCTGGTAACATGGGAGGTAATTATAGAGGCATGTATGCTATAGTCAAAGTTTTATAAATTTCTCGTGGTTAAAGCCACATGTTCAGCTAGTTCAAAAATGTTTTTTTCCTTTTTGATAGAGTTTTACGTACGAGTCTTTGTTTACTTATTGTTTGCAATATGTAATATTTTTTTTATTGCTTCATTATATTATCATTATTAATTAAATTGTTATTCATTATATATATTTATATGTAGTTTATTTTAAAGATTTTGTTGATATCGTAGCTTAAAAACCTTACACTTGGTTTGGTGTTGATTATATACTACTATTTTTTCAAAATAAAATGTCGTATACATACGTAAGGATATTTATTCGGAACTGCGTATAAAGTGTATAATAAATTTAGTGTCAACAAGCGTACGTTTGAAAATATATATATTATACAGGGTTATTGGTAATTCGACGTATTCCCGTTAGGAGGTGATAGGGGTGACTATTTGCGATAATTTTAACCCCCATATGCATGATGCAAAAGTGAACCATGTTTGAGTTATCACGTTTTTTAGATTTTTTCAAAATAAGTCATAATTGCAACTTCAAAAATTTATTTAAAAAAAAAATCCATTAAAATCTACTTTTTTCTTCTGATTTATAAAAACAATTAAACACTGGATATTTTTCAATATTTAAACAATTATTATCGGTCCAAATTTAAAAATGCGAGACGGAAAACGATATTATTTCAATATATATTTTTTTTTTCCCTCAAATATGCCTGAAAAACAAAAAAAATCATTATGAAACTTGTTCTGCAGATTATTTTAAAAACATAATCGTTTAATTAGCTTTCCGAAAATGTATAAAAACTAGGAATTTATTTCAAAGCAACCGAAATAAAATGATCAGAAAGGACGCTGGTGGAAATTCGTATTCGAACATGACCGAATTCGTACTAAAGGTCGCTCTTTAAAATTCCCACAAAATTGATTTAAAATAATAACCAATGTAAAAAAACTTACTTATTTAGTTAACTTACTTACTTAATACAAATTTAAAATAAAATTTAGATACATAAACAGTTCAGTAGCTAAGTTACAATTAAGATTTTTTTACATTTTGCTTGTCTGCCTCGGTTGATGATTTAAAAAATGTGTTCCGGTTTCAAGGTTGACAGAGCCAGTGTAACTAGGTACAAGGGGTAGAATTGGAGTTTTTAGATAACAATTTACTTTAATTTTGTTTATGTTTTTAATTTTTTTTTCTTATACAGGCGTAGTACTGCTGCCTAGCCGTCTAGTAACTTTTTTCCGCTCTTTAAAATTAATTATTTGTTAAATTGTGACTATTTAGTAAATGACAATCAAGAATCCTCTTTAAGTTTCTGCACATCTAAGGCTGGAGCTCTTCAAAATGAGACCATAACCGATTTTTTATGTGCAGCCGTCGTCCCATAATCACTGGGACAAAAATTAATATATAAGATTTTTATGTTAAACTAAGCTATTACATAAAGTTCGTTTCAAGCTGAAAGTATTTATGGTCCTGATTTAAGTCGACATCGCGTTAGCTTCATGTTAAGTTCAAGTTGAAGGTTAAGTAACACTTTTTACAGCGCAAGAACAAAAACACGTGGAGGTCAGGCTCTTTTGCTGCCCTTGTCATTTTATTATTTACTGTAAAATGTTTGTTTTACGTACACAATAGTTTTAACGCTGACTACATAATATGGTCACCACTGAACTTTATTGTTAAGTTTTTTCTTTATAATCTCATCTCGTGCTCGGCGGTGAAGAAAAACATCGTGACGAAACTTACTTACTTATTTCGATAAATGCCAGTTGTGATCATCCATTACCACCTAAGTACCATCCACTCGTCGTATATTCTACTGTCGAAAAGCAAACCTCAGCAACGTTGTGTTACCGTTTTAATTGTTAGTAAGCCAGTGTAACTACATGTGCACGGGACACAATTTAGCTCATAGGTTTAGTGGCGTATTGGTGGTGTAAGGAATGGTGACCAGTTACCATCAAGTGACGCATTTGCAAGTCCACTTACCTCTATTACAAAAAAAAAACCTGGATTGGAACTTACTGGGGACTAGATACAAAAGTTATATGTCGTAAATTGGATGTTAATCGATTTTTATACAATCGGTACCTAGGTCTTTACTATAACAGTTCAAATGAATATTTCTACAATTACATTAACATATATATGACGTTTTGTTTTTCTCTTGGTGACTCAGTTGATAGAAAGAATGTTAAACAAATATCCTAGGTACAAATCCAAATATGCACATCGAATCGTGCTTAATTTGTGTGAAATCAACTTGTGCTCGACTGTAAAAAAAAAACATCGAGAACGAGGCACGAATCTAATGAAATTCGGAACAGCAAGACATTTAAAAGCTGTTACAGGTATTTATTTTTAGTTTTAGGAACTGGAGCATTTTTTCTTCATACGGCTATCGTTGATATGGAAAAGACGCGAAATTTCTAAATTGATTGGATCTTTTGTTTCGAGGTTTAAACGTATTTTGAAATCATTTTACAATTTGATTTGATTGATTTGCAAATATTTTGCATTAGGAGTATAGAGTTCTCAATTATAAATCTTCTTAATTAATAATCTATCTCAATCAGATTAGATACGGTTGTCACTAGTGATATTTTACGAACTATTGACATAACATAGTAACAGCTCAGTGGAAATAGAGCTTAAATGTAGTATAATATTTCAATATTTAATGCAACTTGACATTATGATATCATTTTAAAATATAATGTTCATTAGTAGTAATAATACTCAATTTTTGTACATTCTACTTCATATCTGGGATGACCTGGCTTTTGTATAGTTTAATATCGGTCTGATTGTGATTATTAGATATTGAAAGGGAACTGCTAGAGTTTCACAGCTCTGTCTTTATTTAGAAAGGTTGTGAATTAAATTGATCATAATTGACATTGACATTGAATTATATGAAGTCAAAATGTTATTAAAATATGTATAGTACGACACAATTTAGATGTAACATCGGCAAAATTCGTAAAACCCATCACAACTGAATTAAGTGAGTTCAAAATCATCGATCATTATTTATTTCTTATGCGAAAATGATCTTTACGCAAACGTAATAATTTATAATGTCATATAACCAAATAAATTCGCCAAATTGACGATTTATTGATTTTTTTTTAATTTGTCGATGCTACCAAACTTAAATATAATAAAAAAATGTTTAGTCCATTTCGCATTTTTTTGTAATTTTAGAATTTGTTTTTATATTGGTTTAATTTGTAAACAAATGCTATTTTTTTTATGACATTTTCGTCAAAATTATGCAGTAAAATAAAAACAAATCAAATAGATATCTATTTTTTTTACTGTTGATAATATCTAAATTATAAGATTTTTTGGAAGTCCGAAGTTGCTATATTTCTCGTGCACTTCTTAAACGACTAGCGTTGTAATTTTGCGTAATTCTATCACTAGACAGTTTGAGTAAATAACAAATTTACAAACAAGTTTATATTTTAGAAGCAAATCGTTACGTTTAATTTTATATTTGTTTTTATTGTTTAATTTAATTTGATCTTCTTCATAGACTATTAGATAGAAAATACGAAACATTTGTGAATATACTTTGTAGCATAATACTATAAAGTCAAACTACTAATTTTGATTTAACCCAATTGGTAACAGGATTATAAGTTGATAAAATATTATATAGATAATTAAAAATCGTGAATGTATTTATATATAATAATAATAACTTAATTACATTAATGCAAACTTATAATCTGTATATATTTATTTATTTTTATTTTTTATATAAAAGCGAAATACCAGTCACTAAATGATAACGAAATCTCAGAAACTACAATATCTACAGACTTGAAATTTGGTAGATAGGTTCCTTACAGGGTGTAGACATAAGATCCGACATCCGCTAAAAACGGGGTTTGGAAGTTTGTATGAAAGTCCTACGTTTTAGAAGTATATAAAGACATTCTGTTGTATATTTAGTATCAGCATTGCACCCGCGCGAGGCCGAGGCGGGTTGCTAGTTATATAATAAAAGAAGAATTTAAATTTCGAACCCATGGGCGATTTATATTTAATTTTATACTATAACTTTAGAATTTATTCCGAATTGCTTACGAGTTTATTTAAATAAGGGATACTGTTGATGATATAGATTAGTTAGATGCCAACGTATCTGAATCTGGAGGTTAGAAAACGAGTACAGAGTAGGAATTTATCGTGGATGAAGAGACCAGTCTTTATTTAGTTTATTTATTGAGCCAAGATGGCGGAATGGTTCGAATATGTGAATATAGCAGGTTCAAACCCAAGGAGTTTTAATTTTTTCAATTTGTGTTAATAATTCATTTCGTGCTCTACATCGAGTGTAAAAAATGTCGTTCGGATGTAGTTTGCATGTATTGTAAGACATTGGAACCCGCATTGGAACGGCGTGGTATAAGCTCTAAGTGGTTTTCTTCTTCAATATGAGAGTACACCTTTGGCCAGCCCTGGGACGTATAATAAAAAAAAAAAAAAAATTTGTTTTAAGTCCATCGAGCCTGTTTAATTGTACTTAGTTTCTATGAAGTTATAAAAGTTATATAATAGACGACAAAATAGCAAATAACGGAGCGCCGAATATTTCCGAATCGATCCGATCATAACCGGATTATACCGGTTAGTATTCAATCAAAGGAATAGCTGCTGCACAAAAACCAGACACAATGGGATTTTATCAGATTTAACACATTTTTAAGAGCATAGCATGCTGTTATTACACTTGATGACAGATGACGTAATCCAAATAAGTTGATCTGTGAAAATGATCTGCATTTACTACATTACACTTATTGGTATGTGTTAGAGCTTTCGTGCTGTCCCTTAACGGGTATCACTATTTATAAGGTTAGACACCACCGGCATATTCGTAAAAAATATAAAAAACATTTTTAATATTGACGACCACCGTGGTCGAGTAGTGTGTACACCGGTTTTCATGGGTACGTCGATGTAGAAAAAGTTCATTAGTTTTCTATGTTGTCTTGGGTCTGGGTGTTTGTGGTACCGTCGTTACTTCTGATTTTGAATAACACAAGTGCTTTAGCTACTTACACTGGAATCAGAGTAATGTATGCGATGTTGTCCAATATTATTATATTATATATTACTTATGATAATTACAGATACAGTTATATGAATTACATTTAAGTATATATACGTATTTTTATTTGTTTATTTTATAAATAGATTTTTTTTTATAAATAAGCGGACGAGTAAATGGGCCACCTGATGGATTTTCGGAAATCCGGTATATCAAATATGTATGGAACTAACGTGTTAGCTTCTTAATAAAATAAACTATAAATAATAGCAATCCATAATATATATATATAAATGTGTATATTAAGCGTATATTCTTTCCCTTTTCGTTAAAAATCGCCTTACACGAGAAATGGCAGCTTTTCCCAACAGTAATAACGTCACTTGTTACCGGATTAATCCGGAATACGAGTGAGTTTCAAACTTTTATTGAATGGAGAGTTTTTGTGAACTTTTTATAATATGCATTATTTTTATACAATATACATACATGTATAACTTTAAACATCTGCACGTTTATAGAACTAAACGTACATTTGGAAAATAGGGGTTAAGAAATAGTACGGACGACTGAAGACGTGTAATGTAAGATGTTGTCGATTTGTTTCGAATGTTTTAATTTCATTAAATAAAAAAAATATATATGATATTGAATCCTTATATTCCTCGTAAGAAGTCGGGACAGGCAGCTAGTACGGTATACGGTAGCTTGGTGAATATACAAATCAGTTATCAGATGGTATATGGTCACCACTGCCCATAGACATCGGCGTTCTAAGAAATATTAACCAACCCTTACATAGCCAATGTGCCAACAACATTAGGAACTGAGATGTTATGTCCCTTGTGTCTGTAGTTTCACTGGCTCAGTAACCCTTCAAACCGGAACACAAGAGTTTTTCGTATTTCTCTTTTTCGGTGCAATATCTGATGAGTTGGTGATATCTTAACAGACGGGCTCGCACTATGCCCTGAAAATAACAGCCTGTAAGTATTACATTGCTGGACTAAGACTCTCCCTTTTAAGGTGAAGGGCCCTACTACCACGCAATGTATTACGGTTATAAAGTATACCCTGTAGCGCCGATAAAACTTATTTACGAAACAGCTAGTTTTTCCGAAAGTATTTAAATTATGAAGTTTCAATAGCTTGTAAAAAATATATCATAAAATGTAATGTAAAAAATCGTGGATCTTTTATAAAATTGGCTCAGACCAGGTCTCAAAAAGCGGATTATAAAATCAATCTTACTTCGTCTTCTATGAATATATTTTCACCAATGGCAAGGCTTTGTGCGGGCTCGTTTGGGCAATCTACCAGTTATCACAACTAAACTAAACAGCAATATTTTGTGTGTTCGAGTCTGATTGGTAATTGTACAGGTCAGGTACAGAAGTCTCATAGCATCTTTGGTTCCGTGGTTAGCTGCATATTGAAGGAGTATAAAGTTCTTTAAAGTTTTTCAGGATCGATGTTTGTTGACAAAGGTGACCAGTGGTTCTCCCTTCATATTATAAATTTAAAAAATTATATTAGATCGAAATACGAAAAAAGTAGAAAGCTGCATATTGAAGGAGTAAAAAGTTCTTTATAGTTTTTTTCAGGATCGATGTTTGTTGACAAAGGTGACCAGTTGCTCTGCCTTCATAAAATAAATTTTAAAAATGATATTACATTGAAATACGAAAAAAAATAGAAAATCGTATTGACATGTAGTTAAGATATTAAACAAGTAAGAATGTATTCTAAGATTTTTTTACAATATTATATTTCGAATTATTAAAGTGAAATATGAACTTTAATAATAAATTCGTTCAATTAAAAGTTTTTTTGCAATTAAACTATCTGAAACACACAATATTTATAGAAGCGTTGCATGGTACGTTTCCAGACCACTGAACTACGATGATTCGAGTATGGTTCTCGAAAACAATATTTATTGGAAAGTTTTTGATTCATACGAATAACAGCGATCACAAACGAAAATTGTGATTAAATAAATACTTTATATTGATTGCTATGAAGAGTTGAGTAAGTTGTTACTAATACGAATGCCCAAAAGATGAGTGTAATGTTTCCAGAATTTATGTAAATGTCAATATATCTGTGTCTGTGAGTTTTTTTATTCCAAAAACATTTTTAAATTTATAAATGATCGAAGATCAGTTCATCTTGCTGAATTGGGTATCATTAGAATCCATACTTATTTTTTGTTTAAATTTAAAACACTTAAAATGAAACAAAGGTAACTTGAAAAATATTTACCAAGGGAACGAAAAACGCGCCTGTAAAGATTTGTTTGCTTAAGGAAAAAAAAGCACGTAACGCTCCTAATCTCGCTGGTCGTGATAAAGTGTCGTCCCATCGGACTATAAGAGTAATTGACAATATACATGTACTTGTACACACACACACACTTGCAATATAATCTCCTGCATAACTAAGCTAACGTTAAGATTAACCACTGCGACCGATATTCCCTCAGAAGGATTTAGGTGTTCGGTAATATTCGATCACACAAAAACTCTTGAAGAATTTCAAAACTTGTTACGCAAATTAAATATTCGCAAAGCAAAGGTAATCAATTTAATTTATTGAAATAAAAAAGAAATATCATTATCTACAATTTTTTACATTGACCGAAGTGGATTATTTGTAGTTTGGTAAATGTCATATTAAAAATAATGACCTGAAATAAAAGGTACCGTATACTGATAAATAGAATTGAAGCTGCTAAAATAAATGCTTATTTATTTCTGAATTATGATTTGAAGACGAAGAGTGCAAAGACAGCATCATATTGAAACGAACACCTAGTATCGTGGTTACTTAGTAAACTCAAAGGATGTGGGAGCACAAATTAATCTGCTATCCTCAGGCCTCCTCTCTTTTTTGTGGAGACTGTTAGATTTATTATAAGGAATGTGGCACTTTTTTATCAGATACATACAGTTTTCCTTCAACACCTAGCACGAGATGACTTATAAATACAACCATAGAAGGTAAAAATCATCCATTAAGATTGACGTTAGAACGCCATTGACTGGACTATTTCACCACTTTGAAAATTCAATTAATAATTTAGTTAATTACTGACCATAGTAGTTCTAAAATTTTATTCTGTTTTTGTTTAGTTTTTTTTTTACCTCTTCAAATTATATGCTATGCACGTATTTAATGGTACTTTTAATTTTCAATTAGGGCTGGGCCAATTATCCTTAACACAGGTTATGTAAATAACCTATAAACGATACTAAATTTCACTCTTTTTAAAGTGCCAAATCAAATGTAAATAGAGTACTTAGCTAATAGTAATATTTAACAATAGTCATACTTATTTTGTAAACTCATATATATAAGCTTCTTTTTGTAATATTTACTTTTTGCGCCAATAATTATATTGTTATTTTACTTTTTCTCACTTATGAGGTTAGTAAGGTAACTAAATCCTACACACACAGGCCGTAGCCAGACGCTAGTAGGAGCTAGGTAATGGTATGACCAGCTGAGATGTATGAACTCGTAAGGAACTTGCGGATGGGGCGGCCAGTGTTGAGGATTACTGACTTTTGGAGTAAATTATTACTGTGATGAGGAATGTGTAATATATCAAGGCTGCGTTGTAGGCTTTTGGGTAAGACCCCAGTCGATGAGATGACTATGGGAACAATATGGATGGTGTCTGCACGCCACTGACGCTTCAGTTTATTATTATTATACTCGTTTGAAATAAATAAAGATTTTATCAACCAATTTGCTAGAGAGATTAGGAAATGTAATTTGTTCCGTGTCGTTCAGTTCACCTTGATGTTTCCGTTCGGTCTCGCGTGATGCGAAATAGCACAGAAATAAATGACTTCCCTAGGAAATACGGTGACCTTTTGTTTTACCACTTTTTTTAAGAGACTCGTGTGACCACGGGAGATGTTGTTATGTTGTTTTTGTATCCACTTAATGAGATGTAAGTGTATTAAATTAACATGAGACGTTTCAATTGATAACTTAATGTGTGTGTTGGTACATCTACACACATTTTGTTATTATATATATGTATTATATTATATATATATATATATGTATTTTTATCTGAAAGATTGTCAAACAGAAATGTTCTTTATTCAAAAAGGACATTTATGCCTTTATTTCTGACAGGAAGGCTGGTTGATATCTTGCACAGAGGATCGGAATTGCGATTAAATGGGGATATTTATTTGCGTAGAATTAATTTTAAAATAATTATTAACATCAGTTAATAATTATTAAATTAAATGTGTAATATGTTTGATTCAATTGTTTAAATTAAGTATTTATAGAAACATATAGATCGAGCTGGTCTCAAAGGATTCAAAAGAAAAACCATCACCGGTTCGGAACGTAGTTTCTGCCGAAAATAATCAGCAAGATAATTGAAAGGAAATTTAAATATCCCGCATGGAAATGAAGGAATACAATCTCCTTCACTCAATTTCTATATATTCCTGTATTGTAAGATAAACCTTATCTATTACTGTTTTTCATTTACCTATATATTTATCACTACCTGTTGCCCGCGGCTTTGCTCGCGTGGAAGTTGAATATATTTACAGATGAACTTAAAATATTACGTTAATATAAGACCTCTTTGTATACCACTGTTTTGGTGTGTATTTAACCCCTTAGGGAAAATATCCAGTAACACTTAAATACTTCTCTATTAATTTTAAATCAGTGACCCGAAAATAAAGTTTCATGTTTCTAACTTAAAAAATACGAAGTTCCATACAAATTTTCAATCCCCTATTTCACCCCCTTAGGGGTAGAATTTCCAAGATTCCTTCCGTAATGGGTGTCAATAAAACGATCCTACTCACCAAAATTCATGGCCATAACTATAATAGTTTACGCTCGGCGATGATGAATCGGTCAGTCAGGACATGTTATTTTATAAGTATAGACAAAAGTCCTATTCCAAATCAGTTTACGATTTTCTGGTTTTCTTTGCGAATACCAGTAAAATCTTAAAATATTTCGTCCAGAAATTATTATTATCAATTTACGTTAACATCGCTTGCTTTTAAGTAATGCGGATCGCAGGGAAACTTCGTCCCGCGAGTTGTAACTTTAATTGAAAATGGTTTCGCTTACAATCGAGGGGCAAAGAAAATACAGCGAGTTCTGAGTCTGTAATTTTTAACAATGTTATACGATGCTTGCAGACTCCTGAATATATTATACCTAAAAGGTTTAGGTTACAATAAGAGATTTATTGTGAACGCTGTGCTAAAGAATTGTACTTACTCGTCGTATCGTAGAAATAGCTCGATAATTTCATATAAATAACAGTGAGCTGGGAGCCGAGATGGCCCAGTGGTTAGAACGTGTGCATCTTAACCGATGATTTCGGGTTCAAACCCAGGCAGTCACCACTAAATTTTCATGTGCTTAATTTGTGTTTATAATTCATCTCGTGCTCGTTGGTGAAGAAAACCTGTCTGTGTCTAATTTCAATGAAACTCGGTCACATGTGTATCCACCAACCCGCTTTGGAGCGTGGTAGAAGACTCCTAAACTTGTCCTCAATGTGAGAGGAGTCCTTAGCCCAGCAGTGGGATATTTACCTGCTGCTTTTTTATTTCAAGAAGTTTAACTGAGAAGCAATTCCGATAAGTAATAAAGAATAACAAAAATCTAAATAAGTGATGTTCGTATTTAGAGAGCGTTCACCTTAATATCTTTTGACTGAAACGTTACACGAGAGGTATCCTTCAAAGAGGGACTGAGAGGTTTACAATAATGTTATAAGAAAATATGCTAATGTGACTCTTTGTGTATTATAATGTCTAACTATAATATATATTTATAAATCTGAGTATGTAAGTTGGACGGTAGGATTTTTTTGTTGAGATATTTTGCTGTTTATTTTTTTTCTAAAATAGGTAGGTCGAAGACCAAAAGGTCACCTAATGGTAAATCGTCGACCTCGGCAAGAAATATTAACCATTCCTGACAATACCAATGCACTACTGACTTGGGAACTAAGATATTATGTCCCTTGTGCCTGCCGTTACAATAGTTTTAGACAATATTAATCGAACATTCTTCACAAAAATTCTTCGTTGTCGTATAAAACCTTTAACAAATATAAAAAAAAAATCAAAAAGTCAAAATACTCTTTATTGTACACCAGTAAATATAAAGTTGAATCACATTTAAGAAAGATGCGCAAGAGGCGGCCTTATCTCTAAACAGCGATCTCTTCCAGGCAACCTTAGGGTAGAGGAAAGAAACAGATATAGAAAGAGGTAGGGGTGTACAAGGCAGATATAAACATAATATATGAATAAATTACAGTGAAATAATAATATATTTAAAATAAAATAATGTACAGTACCTAGTAGCTAACAGGCATACGTATATGTATGTATCTCGTTAGATATAAATTATATATAAAATTAAACTAAAATTCTCTCGAACAAAATACAACATTAAAGTACAAGATAGTATTAAATGAAGCAAGTGATTGTGCACGTCTTACTACAGGAAGAGAGTTCCACAGACTAATAGCCTGAACAGTAAAGGAATTTGTATAGCACGAAGTCTTTAAAAGTAAATTATCTTCAGAACGTTCGTTCGATTATAAGTAGTACATAAAATTTTTAAATTCTCCTTTAAATACAGCGAAGTTGAACGATGAAAAAGAATTGAGTAAAGTAGATGGAGAATACGAATATGTTTATGAATAATAATACTTTCTACTTGCTATACTTTTGTTAAATTTATCTCGTGTCATCGCGTGCAATTTTATTACGTGGAATACATGCTGATAGCTGTTATGATTTCGCGTTCTGTTATTTTATGGGACGTTTTTTTCGGACAACGAATAGTCGTTATAAATCAGTTTAAATGTTGAGTTATAGACGCTTGTTCCAACACCAATGTTAGTTACCGGTTCACCTCTATTAATCTATAATTATATTTTATTCATGAACATAAAATTATAAAGTATTATTTTTAAATAAATCTTTAAAATTTGGTAACAAACTTGTTGACAGACAAACCTGTGTGCGTAAACTTAGAAGACGAATGTTTATACGTAAGCTATATGTAATGTGGTGCCCTGAGAGAGGAATGAAAGCCAAGACTGCTGAGTAGATACCGACTTTATTTGCAATATATCGTACAGTTATAGGTTTATTAAATAGGTACAGAAGTAGATTACATAATGTATAATGGTTAATAAGTATATTTAGTTAATATAATCTATTCACTACATCTCAAATACATGTGGATAATATGTTTAATTTTATAGTATCTCTCTAGTTTTAATGTTTTTTACAAAATGTTCCTCCTACTCGGTTATGTAGGAACTGTAAGTTTGAATATAAAGTTATAGAGACTCGTATCATAGACGAATACTATTTTGTTTAAAAATAAAAATATACACGTTTTAAAAAGCTCCCAATGTGGTTAATTAGGAACTAACATTCGTATGTATAATTTGATATACACGTATGGTTTTATTTGCGATTACATGAAATCATAACTGACTTCCATTTTCTCAGAAGAATCTAGACTCCAAACGCAGTACATATATAGTAGCCGACTTAAGTATATATCAATATGTTATTAACGTTAACGAAGTATCTGGCGGCAACACAATTCCTTTCAAAGTAAATATGCTAGCAACCATCGAATCTCAAACGCTACGTCTTTGTAGAAAATGTAATTACAGTAACGTCAATTACATTAAATCTCACTAAACAATTAATTGCTGTTTGTTGGTGAATAACAATGGAAGATTTGGTCATACCTAACAAGGGGTGTCACAAAGCGGGAGGAATAAAATTATATAGATTGAAGTTAGGACTACATAGTGACTATATAAAATTAATTGAATACTTCGTTAGTCTAATGGCTTGCTTAAAAGCCTGCAGAGTGCAAGGTTCTGCAGCAATTCCCGGGGCAGGCTTATAAAAAGTTGTTTCGTTATTTCGTTCAGAATATGTCAGCAGACTAGAGTTGGAAAGCTGGCAGTTACTCTCGTGCTTCGAAAAGAACGTGAAGAGCTGCGACTGACCATTCTCCGGTCGAGTTATATTATTTGCCTTATCGTAGGAGTGAAGGTCTAAATGAGCCCCGAGCAAAAAATCATCATCTAAGTAATCAAGTTTACAACTGATCCTAAATATGTAAATTGCTGAATGCCTTATGTAACTACGTTAAATAACAGCCTTGAATGTAATGAAACATTACTACACTAAAGCCTACTCGCATCTTATCGGCTTGGAGCTTATTTCACGACGATGTTCCAATACGGGCTGATGAATGTCAAAGACAAAGTCACAAATCTTTATTCAATATAGAAGCGTTAGACTTTCTTATTTATAGTAAAAAAAAGTATCGTAATATTTTCATCATCTTAGAAATGAAAAAAAAAACACAAATAAAATACAAGTAAATTAGGATCGAAATACCCATCAACTGGACCATCTCGTTGTATAACTTTTTATTGCTATATAATATCACGTTGCCATATTTACCTTTATAGCATAAGAAATTCAATGAAGGCAATAGACACTTTATCGAAAAAACATTAGAGATTCATGTTGTAAAATAAAGGAAGTTCCCTTACGATGATATTTTTTTAACGTACTGGGCGTTTGAGGACGTTGACAAGGGTTTCGTACAAAATATATCCGATTTAATTTTCGTCTGTCATTGTTTATTATTATTAAATTGTTTGTTAAATATGCGAAATTATAGTAAAGGGCCCAGCTGGTAACGAGTGTTATGTTTCGCCAGAGCTTTTGCCACAATTGATGTAAATTTTAACAGTCATTGTGTTTTTATTTCTTTAGTATTTGTCTATAAAAAGTAATAAAGATGTACTCGTATCTCATCTCCTAGCAGGAACATCAGCAGTGTTATTCTGTGACGACTTGCTTCGTATCCTATTCGTGTCATTTTTGAAAACCGAATTACGGAGACACGCTGTTTTGCTACGTGTATTCTATAAATGTTATAATTATCATAGTGTTGCATTTATTTTCTGACTTTTCGCTATCGTGATTTGTAGGGAGTTTCGTGTTTATCCTAATATTTTGTTCTTACCAAATTCAATTCATTTACGAGAAACATTTGAATAATAAAGTTATAAGAAATATAAATATAATATGTATTATTTACGAAATGGCGCGTCTTGATCTAGTCGAAGAGCGAGCTGATTATATTCGGCATTGTGTTGAAGTCGGAGTTCTTCATCTAAGCGTTTTCTAACGTCTTGACAAAGATGTATAACGGATAGAAAACTATACTACGTGTTTGTTTAATACACATTGACATTAGGGATGTATAAATGCTTTTATACGAAATAATATACAGTCTCACATTTTATGCTTTTATTAAGTATTAGGTATAATCACAGAAAAAAGAACTAATACCTTAAAAATAAAATTAGTCAATCCCTTTAAGTATAACATTATGCAAAAACAAAATATAATAAGTATTTTTTTATTGATTTCGGTTTGTGTTACGGATAGATTTTTATGTCGGATATCCGATAGTTTCGATTACGATAACGGAGCCCCATAACGTGCCTGGTGTATAGCCATGCGCGTACTGTTAAACTCGTCTTATTTTTCCGTTCTTACGAGTGACTGGAAGACCATAAGAAGTTTCTAACAGACATAATAACAGTTCGGTTAGACTTAAAAGACAAGATAAGAGCACGCGTTACTTGCATCGTATTATTTTATGAGCTTTTCGATAGCCTTTTTATAAGTTCAGGCTAAATTTTATAGCTCACATTGTTATAAAGTCACGTCTTAATACTCCACAAGTAGCAAAATTAAAGAAGTAGCTTAATCGATTTTATTGTTGAATATACGAACTTACTATACAGCATTTGTCCAAATTGAATACTTTTATAATAATTATAATAATCATTTTTGATAGTTATATTTAATAGTAACAAAACTCTTAAATTAATACTAATAAATGAGAGATTTTAAAGTTATAACTTCTTATGGGAGGTTAAACCGCTTTGTTACGTAACGCGTTACGGCGCCAGTCTTTCTGGCTTCCCTTTCTCTTACGTATACGGCGTCCGTAGGCAGGCTGTTCCTATCTCATTCTAATCCATAACGCGACAGCTTAAGTTATCACTAAGATAAAACTATTAAACCAATATACATAAATTTAATATTATTATAAGTAGCTGTCACTCGCTTTAAATTTAGACTAGACATGACACGCGTGAGTGTCATATATACACATTTTTATACAAGTATATAAATCTTTTGTACGTGTTTATGTTACTGTAATCCCTAAGCGGTTGGATGCGATAATATTTTTATATGTATTTGCGTCTGTCCAGGGATGGCTTAGAATGGACCTGAATGATTGAAATTATTATTATTTCAGCGAGACGTCGGCGCAGCTAGTATATATATATATATTTGAGTGCTATCTTTCAATATTATTAGTTTCCTTTTTGTTTATCTGTAAATCTAATAAACATAACTTTTGTACTGTAAGTTTAATAAGTTTTTTTTTATTAGTATTCTTAATTAAAATATTCCCGTGGACCATTCGGTATCCTTCTGCTATGAATTTGTGGAACAAACAATGTTTTAACGAAATTAGAAGCGGTGCTCCGTGTATATTCTGGAAACCACTCGTCCACCAAAATCACCGAATAACAGTCTCTGCTTTGTGCAAGTGTGAAGGGTAATTGAGCCAGCTTATTTCCAGACAACATAGAAAACTCTTAATTAATAAAAGCATCTCTGATATCAACTATAATGAACCGACATCTGTTCTATATATTTTAACATATTTCATTATATTAATGACATATATTTATAGCGACGGCTCAGTTATTAGAACACGTAGACTTTAACCAAAGATTATAAGTTCAAAACTGACAAGTATTTTGATTCGCGTTTTTAATTTGTGTCAATCCAGACCGTTTCCCGACAAGCCCAGTCATACGTTAAGAGGCCGTAGTTTTACTAACTTTTACGAATCAATTCATAAAAAATTAAGTACGTGTTGCCCTTACGTGTTGAAAAGTTTTAAAATTTGACCTTGAAATTTTCATTTTGCTCTGAGAAGTTTCACTTTAAAAAGACGAAGCTATTGATGTTGTCATTGACGGATGGCATCAGTTGAGTGGGATTCAGTGCTATTGTGTCGTACGCTATATATATGTACGTAGCATACAAATGTTACTAACACGTGACGTTGGGAGATATTAAAAATTGTTCGACTTTCATTAGTGTGGCCATTATGCTACGTTCACACAATAGACGCTTATAGGCATTGTGTATCCGATGATACATAACATGGATTTATTATACATTATTTTCGTTACGTTGGTAACTCCGTCTTGCAATTTGTTGCCTTATGATATAAGCCATTGATCTGAACTCAATGAAATTTAATATTAAGGAAGTTGGGAGAGGCGGATTTCCCTATAGACGAAGTACACCTAGGGTGGAAATGTTTAGAGGGTGGTAAAATTTGGTTGGTAAGCTTGCTAGTACGAGTCCGCTGTGATCTTATACGTCAACGAAAAACAACTCAATATGTGTCAATACTCCATAGGACACCGTATTAAATTACCTACTTTAATTCTTATTTTTTTAAATACATATGACATTAACAGCCTTTGAATTTAACACTGGTGGGCTAAGGCCTCCTCTCCTTTTGAGGAGAAGGTTTGGAGCATATTCCACCACGCTGCTCCAATGCGGGTTGGCGGGTACACATGTGGCAGAATTTCGTTCAAATTTGACACATGCAGGTTTCCTCACGATGTTTTCCTTCACCGCCGAGCACGAGATGAATTATAAACACAAATTGAGCACATGAAAATGCAGTGGTGCTTGCCTGGATTTGAACCCGCAATCATCGGTAAAGATGCACGCCTTCTAACCTAACCTAAGTAATTCACGGGTGTAGGGCAGCCAAGATTAGCTGGATACTACAGTCATTACTGAGAGGAGACGGATAATTAATCTTAAGAGATATATTTATTTATAATTTGACGACCTCCGTGGTCGAGTAGTGTGTACACCGGTTTTCATGGGTACGCTACTCTGAGGTCCCGGATTCGATTCCCGGCCGAGTCGATGTAGAAAAAGTTTATTAATTTTCTGTGTAGTGTTGGATCTGGGTGTTTGTGGTACCGTCGTTACTTCTGATTTTCCATAACACAAGTGCTTTAGCTACTTACATTGGGATCAGAGTAATGTATGTGATGTTGTCCAATATTAATATATCTATATACAAATATTTATTTTTAATTCATGTATTATAAATGGTTAATAATGCAAGGTAATTAATATTTGGCAATTATCAATAGTCACACAGACTAACCACAACAAAAGGGATTTGAAACCGCGATTATCGGTTTAGTTGCACGTATATATGGATACTATATCCACTAACATAATATGTACTTTATTAAAATTTTAATAACTAATTGCCATAATGTCACTTGGTGGTAGGGCTTTGTGCAAGCCTGCTGGGTGGGTACCGCCCACTCATCGGATATTCTACTATCAAACATCAGTATTCAGTATTGTTGTGTTCCAGTTTGAGTGAGTGAGTGAGTAGCCAGAACTACAGGCACAAGGGACATAACATCTTAGTTCCCAAGCTTGGTGGCTATGTAAAGAATGTTTAATGTTTCATACAGCGTAGCCAATGGTGGATTCAGAGGGCCTCTCAAAAACAACCGAGTTCTTCGGTGACAAATCTTAAAGTGAACTCATTAACTCATTATTATTTTAATTAAATTTTTATAGCTAGTATTATACTACCTGAACCAAAATCAAATATTTTGTGCTCTTTACTTTGCTAAAACTTCCCACCAGCGGTATAGAACTCTCCTAAACAGCAAACCTGGATCCGCCTTTGTTTCTAATCTAATCTTGTCTAACATATTGAGTAATTGACGTATAAGCGTTCATATTGAACATATTAATACCCTAATTAGCCGTAAATGAAGTAATATGCTATTAATGTCCCTCTGTTGAGAATCTCCTTCTTTCCTTTTGAGAAACGCTGCTCCAATGCGGGTTGTCGGACCTACGTGTCCAAGATTTGTATCCAATACATACAGGTTCCACACACTGAATTTTTTTTTTTATTATGTTAGAGGTGGCAAACGAGCAGGAGGCTCACCTGATGGAAAGTGACTACCACCGCCCATGGACATCTGCAACACCGCGGGGCTTGCAGGTGCGTTGCCGGCCTTTCAGGAAAGAGTACGCTCTTTTCTTGAAGGTTCCCAAGTCGTATCGGTTCGGAAAAACCGCCGGCGAAAGCTGGTTCCACAGAGTGGTTGTGCGAGGCAGAAAATGTCTTAAAAATCGCTCTGTTGTGGATTTTCGTCACCGCTGAGCACGAAATGAATTATAAATATAAATTTATTAATTATATAATCAAGCGATTACATTTCCAACCTGTTGCACCGTTTAATTAACAAAATAACAATTTATCAAAATTAATAATTTTATACTGTGTTTAAAATCGAAAATAATATTTATCTGCTATTAATATCACTTACTATTAATAAAGTATACAGAAATACTAAACAGTCGTTAGTTTTTCTACTTTACTATTGTTATGAGTTCGTCTAGAGAAAACAGGCATTGTAATAAGCTTTTTGTTCGTTAAGTAAGAAAACATTGTAAACAACAAACGATACTCGAAACACTTAAATCTGATTATGAAAACTTTAATACTTAATAGTTCCTCTTGTTCGCAGATTCGCCTAACAACGACGGAATAGAAATGAAGATAAATAAGTAGACACACCGAATTTTATTCACCTTGATAATGGATATATGACTAAAGAAGAAATCAAACAGGATAATGACAAACGTAAAATTAAAACTAATGTTCTACCTCCTAAACTCCCTTCTATCCGCCGACTTGGTGCACTCTCGTCCCTACTCGGACTTCAATTCAACGGATATCATAATGAACTTTTCTAATAATAGTAGTACGTATAATATACCCGTAGATTCTAATTCCGACACGCTCATTGTTGCGAACGAGGAAGAAACTGCAGAGGAAACTAATAAGAGTTCCAATACACAAATGGAGGCTATAGTGAACGCTGAGCAGGACAGGGACGAGGCGTTTTCCGAGAATAAAAACCAAGACCAAGTTAGTATATTAAAAATACATAAGAACGGAGGGGAAGCCTTCGAGAAACAATTGAACATATCAAGTCCTCTCTTAGACGAGATGATAGACTCCGAATCGGATAGAGAAGAAACGTTAACTGACATACTCTTTAGACCTGATTCTGAATTCGCCGAGGACACGCCTAGATTCGAGTTCTTAATAGCCGCTAAGATTAATGGCAGCGACGGTAATGACACTAAAGAGATCTCTTTTAGTGATAATAATTTAGATAAAAGAAATCGTAACATCAGTGATGTACTGCGAAAGGTGGATTATGTTGAACTAGTAGAAGTTATCAAGCCTTCGAATATGAATGAGAACAAGAGCGCGTATAATTTAGCGAACATCACCGCGCACAATGTAGATAACGATGTGGCGCCGGACACAAGTGAGTAACTGTTCTACATACACCAACTATTTATTACCAACGATTCCATTTCTTATTAGTTCTCTTGACGAAAATCAAAATTCCTTCTATGTATGCTCAAAATAATACCAACGTAATCACGTAAAAGGATCCTAAAATATTACACCGTATTTTACTAACAGGTTGCGTAGAAAGAGAATTTATGTATGCATATTATTAAAGCATTCGTATAAACATTGGGGAGTACGAACTTAAGAATTCAATTCGACATGCATTCCGAGCTGAGGGCCGGAGGTAATACGGGGCAGGAATGTTTTTATACGTTGGAGGTTTAATTCGGAATAACGCGTTTATTGTAACACTCCAATTAATGAATGCCAGACATGATTAACCTTGCTGAAATTCAATTTACCGTAATTTGTTCGATAATACGGGTACAGCATGTTATGCTTCTGGTTTAATTTTTGGTTTCTACCCTATTATATTAATCAATTCTTAGTAATGAGGAAGATACGAGTATTATATTATGAAGATATTATATATTAACATCATTTTATATGAATGCATATATGTATATTATTAATGAGGTGAGGTTTTATGTTATGTCTAGCTGAAAGAACTTCTACACCAATATACATAAAACTTTTGCCAGAATATGCAGTGTATTCCAGTGTATAATACACTTCGCTTTTATTCTAATTATAAATTTATATTATTAACGTAATAACGTGAATCCAATGTTCTTGTAAATATGTACCGAGAGGTTTAATCAAATAGATGTTTCAATTAGTTAAAAATATAAATAAAATATTCCGAATACATATTATATTATTTATAAATGTGTATAATTTCACGAATCATAGGCGCGTGTTTATTTTTAATTAGCTCTTCGCTTATACATACATTGATTAAAATACCTAATTACATCGTGTTGATTCAGAGGTCGCGTATTTTACGAGGTGCGTACTCGCTGGAGTCCTTAAAATCCCAGGAGGCGGATCTTTTTGACAAATTAACGACCATTCTAAATTTATAACTCGCGATTAGGGCAAACCCTATATATATTATTCGACTACGTATCAGCAGTACGTGTAGGGTTAAATGACTTTGGCTAACGTTATTAAAGTAGAGTTAGACGTAAAAATCGGTTATTATTCAAAAATATATATGTATTTATAAAATCATTTGTCTTTACTGAATAGCATATCAACCCTTATAAAAGACTATTGATTCTAGAAATCATACATTTTAATAAAAAAATGTTTAGTTTTTATATGTGTCAATAGATGGCGTGGTTAACTTTACTCGGTTTTTTGAATCACGTTATCCTTTGTGAAAGGAAATAGTATTGGGTTAGTAATACATATTATTAATTGTTCTAATACGATCCATAGACGACCTGAAGACGATCTGAACGCTCCCGACGATTTTATTACATCGGCGAACGCTAATTTTTTAGGTAACGCGTTACCTGTCCGCGCTTAGGTATAGCACACTTCGCCTTACCTTCAAATGTCGACGGTGTTCTAAGCCAAATTCTGGCCTCACAGAAGGCACCTTAGGACGCTCGTACTCTGAGCTCTTATATACGCCCCGCTCGGTAACGCTGTAGACTGTAGAAACAACTTTGGCCAACAGCTACTATGAATTTGAAAAAAAATGAATCATCTATTTTCTAATAGAGTGGTGTTTTATTCATAGGTTTGTTTCTAAAGTAAGAAAGGATTTTTATAAATTTCATCTGTAACAGAGGTATGGGAGGGGTATGTATGAATTTTACCCGAAAGAAATCGGGACGGGCACCAGTTGACTAGTTTATTGGACGCAAATTTAAATATCAAAATACTATGTGTACTGGGAGATATACGGGAATTTTATAAATACGAGAGATTTGGTCTTTTATAATGACGTTATCGCCAAGTATTTGTTCATGCTTCATTTAAAAAATAATGATAATATTTTCATTTTTATTTCATATAGTAAATTATTTACATGATTAAGATAGAGGATTTATTTCAAAGTATAAATGTATTATTGTTAAACAGGTATATGTACATTTCTTAGCATATCCTTTCAAAAGGGACAAAGAGCAAGCTTTGCGCGTTGACCCTTTTTGACGTCTACCTAGAGATACGTCACAGTTTCACACTTTTGTTTGTGAACGGTCTATCGTAGTAATATTTTTGAGTATATAGCTATTGATGTAAAACTGAATTGAACTCGAGTACATTTTGTAAGTCGCATTTAAGGCGTGGATTGACGTAAATAAAAAAAGGGTAACTTTTTATCTATAATCGTCCCCAAAACTTAAATATATCCTCGGATATATGTTGACCTACATGACATTAAGCATTTACAAAGAACCATACGATTTCGTTTATATTAGCTTTTTAATGTCTAAAATATCTGTCTAATGTTTTTTTTTATTCGCGTCGGGATTTTAATTACTCATACATATAAAATAAATAGCCATCGCCGTTTATCTCAATACGAATAGTATAATATTTAAAGGCATAGTTAATTAATAATTAAATATCTTTACTGACTAATATCGAGGGTTAGGCTTAATATTAATCAACGAAAAACACAATTGAGTGAGATTCACAGTTGTATCACAAGAAGTAAAGTACATTAGAAAATCATAGATCGTAATCATTTTTGAGGTTATATATATGTATTTATATAAGGAGTACATAGCGCTTAACAATCTCAAAAATGTTTTAGATAAAAAAATAATTGAATTAAAACATTTAAAATAATGAATCTTCATGAAGGAAATTGCGACGAAGCAATTTTCGTGATTGTGCAACACATTAAAAGCAAAACTGCATAAAAACAGTGCACGATGTAAAACTGTTACAAGGCCAACGGATAGACCAATTACTATTTACCACTCACTTAGTATTGTTGTGTTTCGATTTGCGATTGAGTCATTTTAACAGACACAACGGACATAACGCTTAATTCCGCTACTACATGGCGTCGGATTGACGTTGTAAGGTAAGGTTAAAATTTCTCACGGCGTAAATGTCCTAGGTCATATACAATATGAAGGTAGTCGTTCTCCAAAACGTGAGTACAGCTTGAACAAATAGATTCACAAAATTTAAGCCGTAACAAAAAAAAAAAAACAAAACTTATTTCGAACTAAAACGATGTAGGTTATTGTAATTATATGTAATTAATTTAGATAGTTTTATTGATCATTTCACAAATGGTTTAGCACGGTATGCTTGTAGAATAATTATTAATATATCCCTCTTGTATGTAGATTTAAGAAATTGCTATACCGTACTCGCGTTCGTGTTAGATTTCTTTAATATTGCAACAAGCTTAATAAATAATGTTGCCATACTATTCAAATTAGGTAATTGTCTTTTAGATATATTAAATGATTCTATTTTTAAGCGACTTCAAAAAAAGAAGATGCATTCAAAATTGATGTTTATATTTTACGACATAGCTCCGTCATATAAAGGTTTGCAAAATTCTTTTTTGTTCGAAAGAGGTTTATTTCGAAATGAAAATAAAGTTTTCATTTTAATTTTATAAAGACCTGATGATGAGTTCCGGAGACAGACAACGGAACTCTTCAGTAAATGCCAGCAAATAAACCGCGATGGCTATGTTATTGCTATATGCCAATGAAGTCGGTTATTCGTTTGTTAAAATTTTTTTTAATGAAAATATTACTTTAATGTATTATTTAACGGAAACAATACAGAGATTAATATCAGTAAAATATAGAAAAAAGGTATCACGTAAATGTGCCCCTGATAGGATACCACAATGACATTAAAATCTTATATGTGTCATTGTATTTACAAGATTTAAATACAAGCAAACACGTAACACGTCGATAAGCGATTGATTAAAAGCTTGAGGAGTCTTAACTCTTAAAACTTCTCAAGCTGTCGGGTGCTGTCAGCTATGATCGATCATGCTACCCGCAGCATGTAGGCACGTGACCTGTCGCAGTTCTGTCCATGTTTTCAGGTTACACTGACGTGCAGACACTTTTCCTGGCCTGCTTCGCTACGCTTCTGCCACTTCTAACCGTGCTCTTCGCAACGCTTCTTGTCAGGTAAGAATATTAATGTAGTTTTAATATATTCTTATATATAATGTAGTAACTCATTCGGTCGTAATTTGACCATTTTATTTGACATTGTTTGTGATAATTTTTTGTGTAAAATTTAACGTGCAGAATGGTACCAAATACAAATATACACAGGTACAGTACCCTTTTTTATTTAATTTTATATTCGGCTTACTAACAATTACTTATACCAAATCAAAATAAAATAAAACTTAGCTCGGTAAAATATCTAAAAATTATTATGAGCATTATATCAATTTTGATTTTCCATTCCATTCCAAACATTTTTGAGTTTATTGTTCTCTTCGATCGAATCTTCATTTCCAAGCGGTGTTCATTCTCAAAACTTAAACAATTACGATTCTAAAGTGCTCGTATAAGGGCCAACTTGAATAATATTTTGATTTTAATTTATTGATTTATATTTAACCTGACAAATTTTACTTAATAATAAAAAGAATAAACGTTCTTCAAATGTTATATGCGATATGTATATATTTTATATAAAGTCCATTAATTTCAAACGATGATAGCGGATTCGTAGTTCAACGGCACCCGGGAAGGTCTATGCTTTTTAGTCGTCTATATAACTCTTACATAATCTTGTATATTAATAGCGTAAACCGATTTTTGTCCCAGTGATTATGGGACGATAGCTGCACATAAAAAAATTATTACGGTTATAGTCTCATTTTGAAGAGATTCAGCCGTAGATGTGGAGAAAATTAAGGAGGGTTCTTGATTGCAATTTATTAAATTGTTACGATTTAACAAAGAATTAATTTTAGAGACCGGAAAAAAGTTACTGGCCGGTTAGAGAGCGGCACTACGGCTGTTTAAAAAAAAAATGAAAAACGTAAACAAAATTAAAGTACATTGATATCCAATTATATAAATATACAACTCTAACAGACATTTAAGATTTCATTTAAATCAGTTTTCATCATTTTGGCGCCGAATGTAGATGAGTAACTTGCAGTTTACAACGAAATTATATCAAAATAAGACCCCCCATAGGTTTCGAAATTGCTAAAAAATGTTATAGATAAACGCGAAGTTTTGCGGGAGGCCCACTTACCAATGAAAGTAGTGTGTTTATTGTTTGTATAATGAGGCTCTAAACTTTGTTATTGATTGGCCGCTTAGATGTGCCATTCAGATAATTTACGGCCTAACTTATAATATTATGATTCGTAACGGCCATTTTGCAATGATAATACATTATATAAAACAACATAGGTTTAAGGTAGCAAGTCAGATGCTGGTAATAAAAAGATATAATAAAAAAATGTCTTAATCGTAATATTTTTAATTCAGTAAATTTTAGTCCAACAAACTCTCGAATACTCCGGGGAACTGTAATCACTCTCCAGTCCCAATTCGATGGTGTAATCTCTGAAATAAGACGATGTATTAATGTAGATATTTTTACATACAATAATACCGCCTTCACACTCAGTGACCACTGAGCCATACTGGGATCAGTCTTTTTGCAAACATAACAATTCATTTAACAATCTCGATGCTATTTGAACTTTCCTGCACATATATTTTTTTCTTTTCTTATTTATTATTTTTAATTTTTAATATTGAATGGTTTAATTGTATTGAATGCTATAAATTACACCTCCGTGTAGTATCTTGGGCCCCTTCTGACCTTAAAAATGGAATATTTATTTACAAACAGCACACAAGAATAAACGACAAATTTCATCTCGTTTAATTTGACGCATAAATACAACCTAAGTCCGCTAATGAGGCAGACAGCCTGCCTTGTAATATAAAATGTTGTATAAAAGTCAGAATTACCCACATACGAGTGAATAATTAAATACTTTCGAAGTAATTGTTTGTGTCCTAAAGGAAATTGTGTTATTCAATCAATTAGACCGCCCATAAGGGTATATTGTAGATACTGCCCCGTACTCGTTTCGGGTTGACATTGGACAAGGGCATACGGGTTTCGACCATCCCTTGAGAATTCTGTTACTCTGTTTTCAAACATTTATTTTTAATTCCCCCGTTGTGTCATTTTGTTTTTTCCACATTTTAGAAATGAAAAGCCTTTGTTGTTTTAATACGATTTAGTTACAATACGGGAATCTTAATCGAAGGTCGCGGGTTCAAGTCTCAGCAAACACCACTGTCTTTTATGTGAATTTACCACGACGTATCAGATGAAAATGAGTCCAGCATGATTTGTGAAGTGAAAACAAACCTCCTCGAAAAGGAGAGGATAACTTCTGCCGTGGATGCTTATTGTTACTGTTCACTTTGAATTGGTTTGCATTTATCTGCAGGGTCATTTATACCCTTATTGACATCAAATGTGGGCTTATAAATTTGTGAACATATAATAACTAAATAATTAATATATGTATAATGTTTTTTATTAATCAGTAACAGATAAAATATAAAATATTTTTTTTATCACAAATAAAAAGCCTAGTTTTCAAAACTAATAACAAAATTAGTTTCATATACATTTGTAATGAATATATTTAATATAAACCAAACGTATGTAACAGTATGCACTTTATTAATAATATTTAAATAATATTAAGTGTACGCGAGCAATCCTTTTAAATTGATCGACGGACGTGTCTGTGTGATGCTACCTTTATGCTCCATCCATTATAGATGGTAAATCAAATTGCCGGGACAATATCTGTCAATCGGGTACATCCGGGTCGAACGGTCGACCGGTTTATTGAGTTACCCGGCCTGAAAGCGAAGTGCAAACGTTGCTACTGTCGATACTATATTTTATGCATTTATTACTTTTAACAATACGACTTAACCATCACTTAAAATTATGCCAAACTCCTTATACATTTCTGTCGACCATTCTGATCTAGTGGCTCAATATAAGGCTAGGTTCAAACCCCAGGTCGCGAAAAATTCTCAGTAGCAACCCCGAGTTTGTTCTTCTAGAGTACTCATTCCTGTAATACGGAAAGCAGGTAAACCTTTTCCAATCGGATCGGATTACGAGAATAAGGGAATAGAGAGAGCACCTGTACTATCTTTAAATGATAATATACAATGTATCAATCTTGCATAAAGATATTTAATTTGAATTTGAACTATATACTACATATAGTCAGTGGAAAGAAAGAAAAGCGTAAACGCCAAAATGGTACTTTTGGAAAATGACGCTTAAAATTTTCACTTTAAATCTTCATTTTCCAGAAGTATAATTTCGGCGCTTTAGATTTTCTTCATTTCAAGTGACGATAAATTATGAAAACAGTACTAATTAATGATTGCAATAATATCTTAAAGTTATAAAATATTATATACTTTATTATTAATATTAATTTCAATCGGAACTCCGAAGAGATCACATCACAAGTTAATCAGTATTAGACATCTTTAAGTTTTCATTTGAAGCGTAAATTCAATACAAATGTCTCAATGGTTACGGAGTAAGATAAATTGCCTGGATAATATCCGATAGTCTATTAACCGAGATATCCGGTCACACGATGACCGGTTTATTCATTTGACTAATTAGTGAAACCAAAACTCGTTGGTGCTAACTTCACTGCACCGATGTGACTGAAATCAGATTCATATTGGTAAATATGATTCTGAAAATACTTAACGGTTTCTTTGTTCTTTTTTTTTTAAATAGAACTTATATTCTATTCGACCAGATAGAGTTAGGCAGCACCTTAAATAGGATAAGACTTATCTCCAACGTTCAAATATCATGTTGTCGCTGAGAATTTTTTGACCGGAAAATCCAATAACTATTTCTTGACCAACTCCGAGTTCGAATCAGCGTCATGAGCGAGTCGCTAGAGCAAGAAGGCAGCCTAGTGATATATAATAACTACCCTTAGAACTCGTTTTATTTAAAAGTATTTGCTTTAGGTTACCGAGATGGCCCAGTGGTTAGAACGCGTGCATCTTAACCGATGGTTACGGGTTCAAACCCAGGCAAGCACCACTGAATTATCATGTGCTTAATTTGTGTTTATAATTCATCTCGTGCTCGGCGGTGAAGGAAAACATCGTGAGGAAACCTGCATGTGTCTAATTTCAACGAAAATTATGCCACATGTGAATCCACCAATTGGAGCAGCGTGGTTGAATATGCTGACCTGGCAAACCTTCTCCTCAAAAGGAAAGGAGGCCTTTGCCCAGCAGTGGGAAATTTACAGGCTGTTATTGTTAATGTAATATAATGCCTTAGGTAAAATAGTTAAAGAATAAATAAAGTCTTGTATTTTGTGCGTACAAAATTGGCTATAAATTTTGTAATAAGTATAAACTTTTTCTATTCGAAGTAGAAGTTCGATAACGCGTGTAGTATTTTTAGATTTATTTCATTAATTTAAGCTATTCATTATCATTCGTTTTTATATTATCACAACTGTATAAACCGTATGAATCTATTAAAAACACATACAGAACAAACATACAAATATTTTTATTTATTTGCCATATACGTTTTCTACAACGGTAATCTTTCAGTATAGGAAATGAAATTATAACGCCGCAGCGATTAGCCGGGACGCATCCGTCCGTCCCGGAGCTTTAGCTAATCACGATTACGTGACAGCTGTGTATCTTCATGGTAATAAATAATGTTTAATACGTGACATTGGTAGAATATTTTGCGTCTAACTGTACGTACTGTACAGCGGATAAAGAAAAAAAATCTTTAAAATGTTAAGTAATGAAATATACTCAAGATTATCTTTATGTACAACGTTCACAGCTTTTTCAGTCAGTTCAGGGCCATATTAAGTGCTCAATTTATTTAAGGTCGTTGATTGGATAAGGATTAATGCTGTATTGCTTAAAATCGCTTCGTAAATAAGGCATTGTTTCTCGCAAAAAATTAAAGGTTAAAACATGGTTATCGTAGGTTATCCCTAAGAGATAGATACCATCCAATACTTTTTTGTATACGTTTTCAAGGTGTACAATACTCGTAGTAGGTTCAGTCAGCGTTTGCAATGGAAACGCTAAAAAAATATGTTTATTTGCGACATCACATTAGAATCCACTAAAATTTTCAGTATTTTTCTAATATATTATGTATGTATTATAGATATAAACCTTCCTCTTGAACTGCATCAAAATCCGTTGCGTAGTTTTAAAGATCTAAGCATTCATAGGGACTGACAGAGAGCGGGATGCGTCTTTGTTTCGTACTATGTTGTGATACTTGTAAAAAACTGAGACTGAAAATCGTTTTTGAATAACGTATCTGGTAGAATATCTGAATGAATGAGTTCCGAGTGATTTCGAAAATTATTTATCGCTTTTATTGGGACGTAAGTTTTTACGTCATATACGTGTGACTTCAAAATTGACAACCATTTGAAACGACGCTACTTCGGGGACAAAACCGTTAGTAAGCAAAACAAATAGTTCCTTAAATAGGACACTTTTCTTATTCATTTGAATTTGCCGAAGAAAGACCACAGTGGCGTGCATTTGGAGAGGCCTATGTCCAGCAGTGGACGAATGTGGGCTGATGATGATAATGATTTGAATTTGGAACGGCCATAAGAATTATTACCAATATTGTAACCAATAATTCCATTAGCATCCTAATCATTTTTTAATTTATATACACCGTCGATGCCATCAAAATTGACAAATTACATGCCCTTTGTGTCTGTAATATACGTGAGTGACTCACTTACCCTTCAAATCGGAACACAGACATTTTAACCCTACATGAGAAGGCTTAATTAACCCCAGAATTCACTTAGACATCGGGTACAGTAGGATCGCAAATGTCACTTTTAATATAACAGAAACAATATATTTATATGTCGTAGAATACACGGACCATAAAAGATTAGAAAATATTAGCATTGTTCATAGGTACGTTCGTGCGTCGTAATGCTAGGTGCATCAAAAATTAAAAGTTTCAAAGCCACATCACGAGGAAATCACGATCAACATCACTAGCTAAGAAAAAATATCATATGAGCATTTGCTTCGTACGTAAGAACGTCAAAGGATTGTCAATTTACACGAGAAACTCACGGTAAGGTATTGATCTCTTTATTTCGTAGTAAGTGTACCGGTATAAATTTATAAAATGACAGCGTACTAGGGGCGTGTAATTAAATCAATCGCAGTCAATCAAATCGTATTCAACGATGATCGGTTCAATGAGACGAAATGTATGAAGTGGTGTGTTTTGTATCATTTTTAAGGCAAGGCCTTTTTATCGTTTCACTCGAACAGAATAGTTAGGAGTAATTATAGGAGCTCAAATCCGAAGAGTTTACGCCCATTTAATATGTGTTTATCATATCCTAAAAACGTCTTAGTACGTGAAAAACAAACTCACACACATGCACAAATGCGTGCATATTTTTTATATCAACATATAATACATAAAATTAATAACCACGTTATTATTTTGACATATGTCTGTTTTTATCTGTCTTATATTAATTGCTTTTTCTCTCTTCTTCTTAGTTAAACAAAACAATTTAAAGCTAATAGCGTTGATTGGAAAGTCGCTGACCACTAAGAAACGAGCTTCCTAGTTTATGGGTACACCATGTACTTTTGATGTACGTACCGTAGTAATAAAATTCATATTCAACGGCAAAGGAAAACAGTGAGGATTCTGCTGGATCTGTTGGACGGAATTTTCTTTAGTTTTACATTTTACTGTTTTCATTTTTAAAAAAAGTTACTAGCCGAATATTAAAATAATATATTCGTAAAATTTACAATGAAAATATTTCGAGCAAAGAGCCTTTTATAGGGTTTTAAATTGAATTCTGGCCTTTCTTGTGTACATTGTAAAAGTTTGCCAAATGTATCTTCCAAGTTATTCAACTTTTCCTTTTAATAAATTTAAATCTCAAATAAAAAAATAAGAGATAAGTTTTGTTACACAATACAATATATAGGTGATTGAAAAAAATCGTATTCATTAATATTTATACAATCTTTTTTTATATATTGTTCATAACATGTATGTAAATAATACATAAGAATTATTGAGAGGTAGGCCTCAATTACATCCAAGAAAAAAATTTAAAATAGTAACAAAAAATTGGATTTAGATTTATTTAGATATTATTTCATATTATATAATATAGTTGACGGTTGAGTAAAACTCTCCCTTGCGTAATAGTTGTGGATTTCCAATTCAGAAACCACAGTCAAAGGTTCCATTGTGACCTTCGCTTTTGTGTGATCTGTAACTATTCCCTGCGGAACAGTTTTATTTTTACGTGACTCTGTTAAGTGCGAAATCTTGTATTTGAAGCGTGAAATACCTTTATTTCAAAACTCTTTGAACTTGTATATATTCATAACAGAGTTTTACTTGACGATAGGCATTTCAGTGTTATATAAAATACATTTAAAATTGTTTTAGTTGCGTTTCTTCAACGAAATTGTTAAGCTACTACAAATATGCAACCAGTATATAACAGGTACTTTATAACTCAACCGCAGTAATATTCTGTTTCTAGTTTAAGGTTGAGTGGGCTAGTGTGACAATGGATACAAGGTTCATATACAGCATCTTAGATCATATTTTAGATTATAAATGCATGATTACGAGAATTATGATATACGAGTATATACGTTGTTGTGGTGATTTTTGTTTTTCAATAATTGTGGGCCATGGGCAATGGATACGGACAAATTTGACAATGTATAATTAAGTTATTTCTTTTGTTTTCTTAAAAAGATTTAACAAAAAAATTTTTTTTTTTTTATGCTGTGGATGGAATCCGGGCAGGTTAGAAATGATTATACATATAATTGATATTGATTCCATAGCAAAGATTTATTTTATAGAACAATATTTTTTGTTTCACTCTGATTAATACAAGTATGAAACAGAATGACAGAACTAAATATATACATATATAAGTATTGACAAGTTTAAAATCATTTATTAATAAGTCGCACCTAGGTTAGTAGACTCAGAGGATGTTCAGATGTATGGAATTAAACTCAACCGGATTAAATATTCTTACACGGTTATTTAAAACAAAATAAATTATACTGATAAATCAATTTCAAATAATATGTAACACGTTACGTAGTTTCAAGTCAGAGCTAATAAAGTAAACTTCAAGTAATATCCATTAAACAAATCTAGTATAACTTGAAAACGTTTTCACAAGCTAAAAGGAAATTTGTTATATGAACACCCTTCATCGCTTATCAGTTTAGTCCCACGTCGGGCGCCAATATCTTGACCCTTTCTAGAACTCAAATTTATTTTCCTCTTTGCTGTATTCGGCATGGATTGGATCGAGTTCAATGAATGGGACGGTTTATTAGATGAATAAATTGGATAAGTTAAGATTTCATGTTGAAATTCGGGTAAACATCAATAAATTCATAAATTGATTCCCTTTTTTATTTTAAAATAATGTTGAAGTTAATATGAAATAGCATACTACCCGTTTCGTAAGCGAAACTTTTTAATATAAAAATAAACCTTTTCAGTTTTTTCAAATAGGTGATATATTTTTTTGAATTAATAATTAAGTCATTTAAGAAGCTTGTTAAAAAAATATTGACCAATTATTTAAAATTTGTACCTATATATTTTGCGTTCAACAATGTTAAAAAACGAATCACGAATCTTAGCTAAAGATCCACCAAGAAAATATATATATGAAATTCTGGCACTTGTGTTTCCACTGATTCACATTGGAGTAGCATGGTCTATAGGCTACCTTGGTGGTAGGGCTTTGTGCAAGCCCGTCTGGGTAGGTACCAACCACTCAACAGATATTCTACCGCCAAACAACAGTACTCAGTATTATTGTTGTGTTCCGGTTTGAAGGGTGAGTGAGCCAGTATAACTACAGGCGCAAGTGATGTAACATCTTAGTTTCCAAGATTGGTGACGCTTTGGTTATATAAGGAATGGTTATTATATTTTTTACAACGCCAATGTCTATGGGCGGTGGTGACCACTTACCATCAGGTGGCCCATTTGCTCGTCCGGCTACCGACATGATAAACAAAATGGGCCCAACCTGGTCCTCAAGATGACATGAGCCTTTTGTCTTCTAGTAGGACATTTTAACGAAGAAACCTACGATGCGATAAGTAAAATAAGGCTTCAATGTTGTTTTTGCGTAAATAATCACCTCCTATTATATACATGCAGTCGGAAAAAAAGAAAAAGTAGTCTTAACGTCAAAGTCATAATTCCAAAGGTATATAAAAATATCACTAAAGTAATACTTGATTACTACACGCCTTAAGAGAAATAATAACAAACATAAAAAAATAGCTAGCAAATAGGTTGTACGAGTAAATTTCTTCCTACCTAGTCAAATCAAGCCTACAGTGATCAATAAATTATATCAGAATAATAATACATACTGTCTGCGGTGACTGATTTCGTTTGTACCTGAAAATTCATATTGAACTAAATTGATATATTTAGTAAAATTTATTGATAAAATATCCAACGTATATCGGAAACTAGTGATAGTTCTCGTACCTCAACTTTTCGATCTGGACGAGAGCCAAACTTCGCTGAATGTCAAGACAGATCACTGTTTCCGAAGTATTTCAAAGTGACATACATCTGTGGGAAATTTTTACTTGGAAAAGTTTTTGGTTCACATGAATGGGACGTCAGTGACAACAGACTTACGTCTCAGTATTATATAACACAGAATGAACAAAAGTTTTTTATTTTATTTTAGCTACCTGTCCAGCTTGATCTTTTCAGAGAATTTGTTTTCATACTCCATATAACATAAAATTCATTTGAAATATTATAATATTAGTTATATTTATATAACAGCGAAGGTATAAGATTTCATACAATTATATTAAATTGGTATTATATTGATTGTAGGTGTATGCTGAGACGGTGGTGCCCAACTTGGTGTAAGAAGCCCTCTGATTCATCGGTTTCTGATAGCAGCGAGAAGCAGGATAATAATCATCAACAGGTTAGCAAGAATTTGTACTAACACTAATTCATTTGGAAAAAAAATATATTCTTAAATAAATACATCTTGCAATATAATGCAATTCACACAGGTATTATGTAAGATTTGTATGGTACGATTATAAACAAACGTAACAATACGATTTCAGTTTATAAATTTTTAAGTATTTGTTTAATTTAGTTGCAAAATATATATTTTATCTCCAAAATTTACACAATTATAATAAAGTATAAAATTGGTTTGCAATGTATGATAAAAATGAGTTATACTCTTACCACTTTAAAGTACTTTTTAAAAGTTATAGCAATTCGTTGTTTAAATTTTATTGCTCTATATTTGTGATAGGCGTTTTCGAATAAAAATAAGGTGGTCACAAATAATAATTGATTACCCTTTGCTTTAGTGGCAAGACATGTATATTATTATTTTAGTTAAAAATTAATTCATAATCTTCAGTGAAATTAATGTCACAGCGAATTATTAACACTAGGTATTTATAAAGGCCAGGTGCATTATACCTTGTTTTATAAGTGTTCTCTACGGCGCCATTTTTTGTAGTATCCGATAGTTTTGCAATGTTTACTTATATATTATAATTTGTGACTATCTTCGTAATTTACACAAGATTATACGCAGACATAAAATACTATTTGACGGAATAACTTTGTAAATGCTCAGCTCAAAGTTAGCCTGAGAAATTCGAACTTTATTCAATCACATACTTATTGTCTGAGAATATTTAGACAATGTATAATTTCAGTTTATAATTCTGATATCGATAGAAATATTAGTAGTAAGTAAGTAGTAAGGAGATCAATCTCAAATGGAGAGGAGGCCTTAGTCCAGCAGTGGGAAGGCTGCAGCAGGCTGTAAGAGAGAGGGAGAGAAGTAGTAAGGTAAAAATAGTTATAATATATAAAAAAAACAGCTCGTCCCGTATATTCGAAACTGCGTTAAAATATTCTGAATATAAATGTTAAAAAGTACATGAAGACTTTCAGTTTATTACAAATCATAACAGACGGGTAGGAGCCCTTAGGCGTCGCCTGCAAGTTAAAAATATGTACGGAATAAGATGAGATAAGTTTCGTTACAGAATTTCACTATTGAAATTTATTTTACGGTAATGAAATATTTTTATTTTACAGTTCATTAAAAACTTTCAACAAACAATACGTAGTTTCGTATGCATTTCAAATCTTAGATTCACATATCCATGTGGTTATTTCGCTGTGGTTTGATAAAATTGATCTGCTATATTATTCTCTAAAGAGAGTTATTGATTGATATATATTTTGTTACAATACAAAACTATTCGACTTCTTTAATTTCCAATAACAATTTCAAAACGCCATTTTTCGAATGCATATTATTATAGTTTGTGAAAGAAATAATTAATTATGTTATGCCAATTGTCAGAGTAGTATTTTTAAGGAAAGTAACTCAAGAATATGTTTTATAAAAACATGATGACGACGGTGAGGTGTATTTTTATGCATATAGTCCACACATAATATAACTATCACTTCGCTGATATTTAAGGTGTAAAATAAATAAATATGAGAATATTCTCTATGTGCGTTATGAGCGTCAAACGTCTGTATTAAATAAATTATATTAAATAATTATATATTAAATAAATACAAATAGGTGTGTTGGATGAAATTAAAGATTTAGAAAGTACAAGGAGTTCTTAAAATCTAAATTTCAAAAAACTTTTTACAGCACTCCTCCAACTTATAATTCAGACTGTAGTTTGATACACTTTTAAAGATTATGGTGATGTACACATTTTTATAACATATAACCTAAATGATAAGCTAACTTAAATGCAACTTTAACATTGAATTTTATTTGTTTTACCGGATATAATATGTTTTTTGTGTAATGTTCGTATAGTAATTTATATTCTAAACGGTTCGAATCTCGAACATTTCTGGTATTGACATTATTTGTGATAGTTAACCTTTATTTAAGTCGATATTATTACTTTTTTACATATTGAATACATTGAATTTCATTAATATTACATAGTTTAATTTATTTAATTTGTCTTCTTTTTTTCTTTGAATTATTATATTTATTTAGCATTAATTCAAATTCAATTCATTGAATAATTAATTAATATAAACAATACTTTATACTATATTTACATTTTTATTAATTTGCTAACTTTGTTTAACAATAATCTTAATTAAAACTTATACATTTCATTTCAACAACTAATAATTGAGTTTGACACAAGAATGCATTTTATTATTATTAATTAAAAAATAATATTTTTTATTTTAACTCAGTAATATTTGATGTGATTACCTCCAAAAAGAAATACAATGATCTTAGTATTAATATGACGTATCATTGTCATCGCACTATTGTCAATTCTGTTGGTGATCTTAAGAATAAATGAATAAATAAAACATAAATTAGTTACAATAAAATCCCTGGTAATTACAATGGGCATCCATTGGGCACAAATTGACCTTTTTTTACGCAATGTGGTGTGTGTGTGCGTGTGTGTAACGATAATAATCAAACAAACAATCAACGACATGCTCGTATCTCTTAAAATCGACTTCAAGTCTACCTACCTCTATAATTTTATTACAAGTATTTAATTATTTGCAAGAATTCAACTTCTATAATTTCGATGTTAAGAAGAGTTCGTAAACGATTATTAAGTTAATAAATTATCAAAATTTCTTTACCTAATCTGTGCCTGTGTATGATAATGTACACCATTAAAAAGAAAACTAAGAATGAAAAAAAAAAAAAATCATTATTGCATACTTCGTCGACCGCATATTTGCAAGTTCTATAGAACATGTATATCTGTCCTTTTTTCTCGTGCGCGTGTGAGGGGGATGGGTTGAGTGCGCTTGACCTATGCGCTTGCGCCGCACCGACCGATTTTGGCAGTTTGGTCGAGTGCAGGAGTGCTTGGATTCTTGATGTACAGTCGATGACATAAAAACAAGTGTATTTAATAACAGTAATTTAAAAAAATGATCGCTTGGATGTTCTAATTTTGTTTGATTAAATTTAAAGATTGCTCATTTCATAATTCTTTGGTTATAATTATGTATTAAAAGAAATAAAATAATACATTTAAATCGTGTGACCTATAATATGACCTTTTGTTTGTAAATATGATATAATAGCTCATCGTATAGATGTAGTTACATTAATATTTCTAGCGATAACTTGACGCAGATCTTAATTATATACTAAATAAAAGAATTAAGTTTCATATAAAATTCTTATAACGCTATAAGATGGAGTTACTAAATTATGTATTTATATAGGTTAATGTTTGAGACGAACAAACTTTCTTGTTTTAAGTAAATTACCTGAACCCTTTTTCTTTTCGCGACTGTACACCCAAAATCTATACATACTGACGTTCTATCCTCTAGTACTTACGAATAATGACTGCCTGCACACACTCACAAACCAACCACACATACACACCCACACAAGGACGTTCGACCATATTAGCACTTTAAAGTACACTCGAGGAAACAGTGTGCAGCCTTTTACAAAATTACTGCAACCGACGGAACGTTCGTTGAATTTTATTTCTTTTCCTAAGTAGTTCCATGAATGCTTTGATTCGACTTTCGTATTTACGTTAAAATTTACGAGTTTGTGTTTATAGTGCATTCGTTTCGTTTATGTTTTATTGAGTTCCGTTTAATGATTGCATTAACGATTAGCTGTGTTCTTGATTAATTTTGACATATTGAAGCAGTTGTTCTTAGTTTTATTAGAGCGAGAAAGACTGCATCAATGTACTTACTCCTCTGCTCCAATTGAGTTTATTTACGGGCTAAGAACAAAACAACTATTTCACTTTTTATATTATAAACAATGTTTCTAAAAATTTCGGTCTATTATTAAGCAATGGAAATTCTATGGCAAATATTTAAAATGTATGGAAAGATGGCCCAGTGGTTAGAACGCGTGCATCTTAACCGATGATTTCGGGTTCAAATCCAGGCAGGCACCACTGAATTTTCAAGTGCTTAATTTGTGTTTATAATTCATCTCGTGCTCGGCGGTGAAGGAAAACATCGTGAGGAAACCTGCATGTGTCTAATTTCAACGAAATTCTGCCACATGTGTATTCCGCCAACCCGCATTGGAGCAGCGTGGTGGAATATGCTCCAAACCTTCTCCTCAAAGGGAGAGGAGGCCTTTAGCCCAGCAGTGGGAAATTTACAGGCTGCTAATGCTAAAAAAAAAATGTATGGAAATAAATTAAATCCATTATTTAAACCAAATATTCATAAGGGCTTCTCTTATGTTTTGTATATGCAGGAACTATTTATAAATTATCCTATACATATATTTCACAGTATCCTCATAATATTATAATGTTGATTTTATCGTGACCAACGTCGTTCGCGTCGTTGTTCTCAAAGGAGACGTGTCCATTACGCAGGCATTATATTGTTCAAGTATGTGTTAGTAATTTATTTTATATAAATGTTATTTTAACTGAATTTGGTCTCGCCGAATGAAATTCCTTTATATAGAAGCATTACACTTACTTATTAAATGTCAAATTAAAGTACCACGTGCAGACCCGATTATTTAATCAAATACAAACACAGGTGCATGACTATGCCTTCACTCCTATAAACCCAAAATCAAGGAAGACAGACCTTACAGGCTTTCTGGTACGGAAGTGTCAAGTTTCATATTTCGTGTTATAATAATTTGAATCTTCATTTATAAGTTGGACTATATAGGGGTAGTTAAAAATAATTATTATCTTCTTTATTTTGAGGTAACTACCAGCCATTGATGATGAGTTATAAATTAACATTTTAAAATAATTATGGTCGAACTATAGCGTTTTAAAATGATGATTTACTTAATTTTCATGTCTAACAGCCATTTGTACAGAGATTGAAATTTGAGTGATTCTATATCGTAATATTTGAATCTTTGAATCGTCGATATATATTTTTTTTTGTTTAACGCGAAATTTTAATATTTTTTTTTTATATACAGACAATTGGGTACTCTAACTTAATTTAGTCGGACCGAATAAAAATATAAACAAAAGTAAAGTTCTAGCGTTACCAATGTGAGAACATTAAGCAGAGGTTATGTTACCAAAATGTCTTTTCAGTAGAATTTAATTAGGTCGCACCAGCATCAGCCGTACGCTACGTAAACCACAAATTATTGCCAAAATTTCCCTTCGCCCTTGTGTTGCGCGCGCGCAGCCGGGCGTTTATGTGTGCGTTAAGGTGTGTCCGTGTAAGCCGGTTCGGTGGAAAGTACATTTAGGGTACCTATAGTGCTGTAGTGGAAAGCTATTTATAGATAGGTAGCCCTTAGCCCACTCGTTTTTGCAGTTGTTACAGACCGCCAAATTGAATGATAACATTTTATTTGGCGATTGTGAGATATATTTGCAGTCTTTATTTGAATATTCAATATAATATATGATTTATACGATTATATTTGATTTGAAATCAAATTATTGTTAGATTATTAAAATATTTCTAAATATTTATTAGTTTTTACGTGACGTTTTCCTTACAACTTTATCTATTGCATTCTTAGAATGCGTGTAAAATATTGCACACTGTGTGTGTGTGTGTGTTTTTATTTAAAAATTGTTTACAAGAAAACATATCCTTTATTATGAAATATGTAAATGTAATAATTACTCAGCAAATCATCACTCAGTTCATTCGGTAAATATCAAAAACAGTCAAGTGAAATCGGTAACTTTATACGCACGTTAACAAGCTTGTTCTTGCAGCTTTGTCCAAGTTGTCCTAACACGTGGAGACATACAATTTCGTAAAAGCTACATGCAGAGTATCCTTTGTCCCTGGATGAAACCTATTATATAGCGCTACTGAGTGTGGTTTTCGAAAACGATCTAATTTAGAAAAGAGCCTAAGAGCAAAAAAATTCCGTATATTTTTGTTTGATCGTCATATTTTTTTAGTAACGTATCATTTAAAACCATAAAGTCATGGAATAACATGACTGTATTTTAATATATGACCTTTTGATGACTAACATGTATACAAGGTACATATACCAAAATAACATCTTTTTAAATTTTTGTCTGTCTGTCTGTCTGTTTGTTCCAGCTAATCTCCGAAATGGCTGGATCGAATTTGATGGGACTTTCACTGGCAGATAGCTGATGTAATAAGGAGTAACAATAAAGTTGTTGTTGTAGTTAGGTTTAACGCGCACGATGTCGTGGGCACAGCTTGTACATATATATATGCTTAGTTGTAGGTACGAGTTTAGCACAGAAACGGGCATTAAATAAGAAGATGAAATTCGATTCGAATCTATACAAAAGAAAATATCACGAAAATATAAAAACGTTGCATTAAGATTTGATCATCGTACCGAAAAACCCCCCCCAATAATTATAATTTTTTTATATTCTCTTTTACAAAAATATTTAACGTACAGACAAACAGTTGTTATTTAATTATACGTATAGATTTCCGAAGAGCATTGAGTTACCAGTGCGTGTAGTTTAACGATAATTATTGTTAACCTTAAAATATTTATGTATCATTCAATACATATTTTGACGGCGACTCTGTTCCCGACCGAAATATATACTTTGACAAAGATCGGCGTACCTTTCTGAATGAGCTTCTGTTATATTTTATGCAGAAATGTAAACATAAGCTATAATAAATGCAACTTAGTTTTAACATGAATAAATGCCTTGATTGTCTAGTGGTTGGCTTGTACGGCTGTCGATCTTAAGCCTCTTTTTTTAATCAGTAATGAGTTTTATATATATATATTATGTATATGGGACACCTGATGGTAAGTGGTCACCACCGCCCATAGACAATGGCGCTGTAAAAAATTTACACTGCCAAAGCGTCACCAATCTTGGGAACTAAGATGTTATGACCCTTGTGCCTGTAGTTACACTGGCTCACTCACCCTTCAAACCAGAACACAACAATACTAAGTTTGGCGGTAGAATATCTGATGAGAGGGTGGTCCCTACCCAGACGGGCTTGCACAAAGCCCTGCCACCAAGTGAATAGTTAAGTTATTTATTTATACTTTTCAATTTAATTCTTTTGGCGAGTTAAGAAAAAAAATTAGTGAATTTTTATGATGCGCGTACAGGGTGAGATGAAAATTACATGAATAAGTTGCTCGCTGAACCGCCATTTAAGTGTCAAGTCGCTCCAAATAGACTTCATACCTTATTTCATTTTATAATGCTTATTTTATCATAAGTTTAATTTTCGAATGAGTATTATCGAAGTAGTAATTACATATAAAGTAATTAACATAATTTTATTTTTAATGAGTAGATTTATTATTATTTTATTGTAATTTATTATTTAGCAATTGAAATCTGTTTTAATTACGCGGAAGAAGTCTTCTCGCGCACGCACATACACACAATTTTATTATACATACACATTCGAAAGCAAAATGATCTATGTGTGATCTAAAATACGTAAGAAATGCAGTATAAAGGATTGTTTTATAAATTAGCGATTTTTAGTTGGAGAATATTCCAGCTGCCTGGTTTTGGAGTGGCAGTGTGATATTTCCGAACCTCGGAAGTACGTAAAGTTATCATGTACGAGAAAGCAGTATCATTTCGAAATTTGTATACTGTATTTCGAAATGTGACTATACCAAGTACAGTCGTGAGGGATTGACGTGAATCGATTCTAAATTCAAGGTCGCCTCGCTGAAGTCGCAACAAGTGGCTTAGTATTGAATAGAACTACTTACTACCAACCACTTTGTCCGTTAAATGAGGTTGATAGTCAAATCAAAGCTGTAGAAATCTTACTGTGGTATAAATAAATAAAATGGAAATATATATTTTTTAGTAACAGTACTTTATTTTAGATTTTGTTTAATAGTATAAACGGATGGACCACCATAGACATTAGCGCTGTTAGAAATATTAACCATTCCTTTTCTTAAGGATATTTCAAGGTCAAATTGGCACACGTTGCTCCAAGTAACGTTTTAAAAGAACGTATTATACATTGACTAAGGAGGCAGAGAGTACACTTGAATTTGCGCAATACAATTTTGGATAAAGTATGTCCTGCGCAGGTGACTTTAAAAATAAAATGTAATAAAGGTCACCGTTGCTGGAATCGGTCCGGAGGCATATTTTAATCGCTACAAATATTTTGAAAACCGACTTAACCTTTTGATATTTCAGTGAAAATGTATGTTAACTTTGTTTCAAAGAATAGCTTGTAAAGCTATACAGCGTTTTAAATTAGTTCTAAGTTATGTTACAGTATTTTGAATCAAATACAAAGAAATAGGTACATGTATTATTTTTTCGAAATACGTGGGTATAGACCGCGGTATTGGCCACCTAATCGTACATGGTCACCACAGGCTTTGACGCCGTAAATTTTAATCATTCTTACCATCGACAATGGGCCACCAATCTTGGGACCTAAGTTATTATGTCCCTTGCGCCTGTAGTTCCACTGGCTCAGTCACTATTCAAACCGGAACACATCAAAACTAAGTACAGCTGTTTGGCGGTAGAATCTCCGATGAGTAAATAGTTCCACCCAAATGAAAAAGCCCTGCCACTAAGCTTTAGCATTAATTTGTGTTTGAATTCAATTAAAATCGAAAGTACTGTATATCTTTGTACGGAACCTGATCAAATATACGATAAACCGACATAAAAGTTTTAATTCGGAGCAGCGGCTCAACAGGTGTTATTTTTATTTGGGTGCCATTCGTTTGGCGCTAAATGTAACTTCCTTTCGTGACATTTTTATGTTAAGTTTTGAACGTGTTTTAGATATATATTAAATTGACTTCAATAATACATTTATTTGCTTTAACGCTTCTATTTTTGTCACTACGGCCGGTGTCGGTTTGAATTATTAAAGAACAGCTTGCTAATTAATAACTGATGAATTTGATTAATGTTAAAAGATTTTGTTACGCTAGCGTGAAAGCTATCAGTGTGGAAGGAATAGATAATTATAACGTAATAATTAGTATTAAAATAATTATAAAATATAAAAGGCGTCGGCGCTAAAAGTAAATGTAAGATCCAGTTTAAACACATGTTTCGGTGAGCGGCTAAATATTTTTCTTGTATATATTTGTGTATTCGTATTTTACGTCAATATATTTTTTTGATGGTACCATAGTGGTTGGTCATCTACGTGCCTGATGGTGGACAACCAACCACTGATAGACATGGGCACCGTAAGAAATATTCATTATTCCTGGTTCCTATCTCCAATGCTCCACCAACCTTGGGAACTAATTACTAGGGTTATGTCCCTTATATCTACAAACAGGAATTTTACAAGTAACGCTGTCTGGCAGAGGAATATCTGATGAGGCTGGTAACCAAACGGGCTTGCATAAAGCTCTACCAAAAAGTGAATTAATTGATTTGTCGATGTCGGATAAATAAAGACAAAGAATGAACGAAATTTTGAAACTTTTGTACTTGTTTGAATGGTTAAGATGATTTTTAATGTTTAAGTTTGTTGTTGTTTGTGAATGATTAAACATACTTGTGTATTGAGGCTTCGTGTATACATCGCGTTCACTTTGGAGCCGGTACGGTATTATTTTATTCAATAATTTTAGTGAATCGTTATAACGATTTCATTGTGTCAGTACAGACGTCGTTTAATATTTTTTTTATATTTATTTCTGAAGTTTGAAAGATAACTTATCTATAAATTATTGTTTATAATTTGTATGTTTAATTGTTACGGAATTCAATCGGCTTTAATTGAATGTATTAAATTAAGTGAAAGTCAATGGCTATATAAATATACGAGCGTTAAACTTGATTGATTATCAAAAATCTACCACTGGTTCGGAACGAAATACCTCAGATCTGTCAAATTATCGTCGATACTGACTTTTTTATTTTAGGAATTATTATAGTTTTGACTATACTCTTATATTTTGCTACGACCCACAGAGTAAAAACGTCTTACGAATAATATTAGTCCTATTTATTGTTATGCTAAGTGCTGGCTTGATAATGAATCTGCACTGCGTCAATTTTGTAACAATAAATTCTAAGCGAGTTAAAATGCCAATAACTTTGATATATTTTTTCAAAACTTTGGAAATATGACCCACTTTATATAATTCACAATCAAATTTTTAATTTTAAAAGAAATTAATAATTGTTATAAAAATAATAAATTTAGTTTATTAATACGAACAAGAGTTCCGTTTCGTGTTAGCTACCTTGGTGTAGGCCAGTAGTTGACTTATTAAGCTGCAGATACAAAATTACGGGTTTGAATACCGAGACGGGCTCATAAATATTTTTTTGCTATAGATAAAAAAAATACCTTTATGGAATTCCATTTTTTTCCTTTATGATATATTAAGATTAGATTTAAATTTAACTAAATGCATTACATACTATATTAGAATTAATTTGGATGTATCCAAACAAACACGTGGTTTTAAGCACACTAAGTACGGGTAAGTGAATCGAAAGCGTCCGTAAAACGACAGCCACACTTTCGGTTAAACAATGACGATTCGTTTAGCTCGACGCCGCGGTTACTTCACTTGATTGTGCAAGTGTGCCCGATACTTTACTCAGCTCGCTTTGAAATCTATGTCCGACTCTCACAGCTTCCGAGAAGGAGTACGCTTTCTCTCGTTAACGTCGACCGAACACTCTAACAAGAATATATTGGTTTGGTAACGAAACGTCGATGAAAGGTCAATAATATATAGACGTATATAATGTTTTATATAGCAATTATATTTGTGCAAGGGCTCGCTAAGCTATGTGATATTAACGTCTATTTCTCGAACGTGTTTGGCTTGCTTTTTTAATATTTATTAAATATAACATTGTAGAAGTAGAAAATAAATCGAATTGGTTATTTCTTAGGAAACACTTGTAACTAATTAAATAATTAATAATAACTTGAACTAAGTATACACAAATTAGATCAAATCAATCAATCAATTCAAATTCAGCGGGATATTTTTGTTTGTCAATATTTGAATTATAAGCTACAAATTATCTTTATAAAAAAAAATATATATATTAAATTAATTGTTTTTAAATAAATCTGGCGATAAATGGAAAGTGTATATTTATGAAAAAAACCACATGATTTTAGTTAAAAATTACAAAAATAAAAGTCAACATTTTTATTTCGCCATAATTTAAAAATTATACGCTTATAAAGATTATATTGGTTCAATTGACATAAACTTAAATCGAAATATATTACGATACTTAAAATAATACGTGATCTTAAAGTAAAGCAATGGCCGTTCGTATCGTTGCTATTTGGTTGTAAGTGGTCACAATTGATCACATTGGCACTGTTAGAAATAGTAACCATCTCTTACACCGCCACCACCACCTTGAGAACTGAGATGTTATATCCCTTGTCCCGGTGACATTGGCTAATTCACCCTTCGGGACACAACATTATGAAGTATTACTGTTATGTGCACTGTTGCAATGTTCTTCTCTGAATCTGCATTTGGAAACGGTGGTAGCTTCGCTTAATACAGTTTGTTAAATGACGATGCAAAAGTGCTTGTAAAGCCTACTTGAATAAAGTATATTTTGATTTTAAGTATTTAATGAGTGGATGTTACCTAAGGTCCTACAACCAGTTGGTAGAACGTGAATTTAAAATCCGGGTTCAAATTAGAGTAGCAGTAAGTTAGAATTAATCTCGTGCTCTGCAGCATCAGCGCGGTGGAATTAGATCCCTATCTCTTTAGAAAGAGATGACGCCTTAGTTCAGCATGTTAGGTTAGGCTGTTATTTTGTTTAACTTTATTATGACCACATTTATAGGAACCCACAACATCCAGGTTAAGTAATTAAGTTACAGCTTATGTTAAAAATAATTATTATTACATGAGTACACACTAAGTTTTTTGTTTATTGAGAAATTAATTTATAAATAATACGTATCGTTTACTTTTTATTAGCGTACAACATATACACGAGTTATAAAATGAACTGAAGTAGAAATTTATGCAATATTAGCAAAACCTAGATATTGTTCTGCCTGTATGTATTTCTTTACCTCGGTATATACATATAAATAAATAAATTAATATTGGACAACATCACATACATTACTCTGATCCCAATGTAAGTAGCTAAAGCACTTGTGTTATGGAAAATCAGAAGTAACGACGGTACCACAAACACCCAGACCCGAGACAACATAGAAAACTAATGAACTTTTTCTACATCGACTCGGCCGGGAATCGAACCCGGGACCTCTGAGTGGCGTACCCATGAAAACCGGTGTACATACCACTCGACCACGGAGGTCGTCTTATATATAATATAATAAATATCATCATTATTATAATATCAGTCGGAAGACATTCACTGCTGTGCACACGCTTCCTCCAGAGATTTTCGAAAAATTTTATATTGTACACTATACATCCCGAGACCCTTACTTATTGTAGGTCCACCTTATAGACTGTCTTTCAGAATGCGTTTCTGGTTCGTGGTCGCCACTCGCCCTGCGGCCGTCAGCTCTGCGTACAATTAATACCGCCCATTGCCGCTGCAATATAGCAATTCTTCGGAATATATCTATACATATAATAAAATTGGAGTGTCTGTTTGTAATATTAAAATAACCCATTTTTACTAAATGCATATGTATGTATAGACGGTACATATACCAAAGTAACATTTTTAACAATTTTTGCCTGTCTGTCTGTCTGTTTGTTCCGGCTAATCTTTGGAACGGCTGAACCGATTTCGACGAGACTTTCACTGGCAGATAGCGGATGTAATAAAGAGCAACTTAGGCTTTTTACTTTTTTTTTATTTTAGAATTATATATAGAATAAAAATAAAATCACGCTACAATATCCAAATAACTTAAATTAATAGCAAATAAATAAAAAATCTCAAGCAGTTATAATAACATCCATTTATCCATTAGATATGTTTCGCTAAAAATCGCCCGAGTCAGACATATAACCTAAATATTTTAAAATACCACATTCACACCTACAATTCGCATTCAACGTACAGTCAGACATTTCAATATAATACATGACTTTCCAAACCAGATCTACCGTTAGTTCGTAACAAAGACGCTGTGCTTACAATCGTACGAGACATTAATGAAAATTCACAAGCCACTGTTATCATCGGCATAGAGTCGAAAATCCTGTGTGATATTTATTTTTGTATGTAATTATAATATTGTATATTATCCGGGTTGGTATTGAAAGAGCGCTGAGACAAAGCTCAAATGACTTTAGCCGGAACTACAACGAAATTTGTTTTCAAGGAAATATAAGGCGTTCATATGTGTGTTACACTTTTTGTAATGTTGGATAAACAAAAGTAGAGAATTAATTTTTTATATATTTTTTTATATTGTTACTAAATGCACATATATATTAGACCTTTATCATTGTTTCATAATATATAAATATTTATATATCAAGAACTCTTAATATATATAATAGCGGAATCTCTAGTTCAATTGTAAATGTATCTAAAAAAATATCTTGTTAATCAAACAATTTTTTTGAGATTTAAGGTTTTAGTTAGTATCGAGCTATCATAAAATTGTCTAGAAAAATTCAATATACATAATATCATTGACTAATCCAAATAGTCCAATCGTAATTATTCGAGAAGCATAAGAAACAAGGACACCTGATGGTAAGTGGTCACCATCACTCATAGATATTGGCGCCGTAAGAAATTTTAACCACTCCTTACATCTCCAATGCGCCATCAAATTTGGGAACTGTTGTTATGTCCCTTGAGCCTGCAGTTACACTGGCTCACTTACCTTTCAAACAACAATACAAAGTACCTACCCAGACGGGCTTCTACAAAGACCTACCATCAAGTAATGTGTATTATATTGTAATGACCACGGATCTATTTACCTCTAACTATTTGCTTAACTGTCTACGAGGTTATTATAAAAGCTCAAATTATAACGGCTCAAACAAATTCGTGGTACTTTATAACTCTTAAGGCTAATTCATTCTGACTTTCCAAGTGATTTGGCTAAATATCTGCGTCTGATTGTTCGTCATTAACTCACGCAATGCCATTATCGCGAAGTTTGAATTATTTCATACAATCATACCACCATTTTTGTGGGTGTGTACGTGGCCTTAATTGAACAGATAAAATATATAAGTATTTAAAGATCACTTCTTGGAAAATACTAGTCGTTTATACAGTTGTGCGTTTTGTGATTTTACTTAACATATTACTATACGTTTGTTTTAAATATAATCATCAAATTAAACTTGTCTAAAGGTTTCTAAACGTACAAATATTATGATAAAAGTACTGGCGCGTAACACACTCGCTCACATTGCCTGAATATGAAATATTTTTAAATATGTTTATATTTCGAACGCGGAACGCGGGTATTAAAACTATATATAGAAATAAAACGGGGAGAGAACCGGAAAAAATTAAGAAATTGATAAATTTTGGTGTATTTGTACCGAAAACACAGGTGCAGTGCAGCTTAGATTTATTATTAGTATATTTATGTTAAGACTCATTTAAAAACTAAGACGACTTGTACGTGATGAAATCACAGTTATTTAAAATACAGTTAATGTTTGGCGACTGAAATTAACCTATAAATTAATTATATTTAAACATATGATGTAAAATTTATCAGTACGGATATTTCATACATTCTCTCCTACGACTTCTACGACTAGATACGGTCGTAGCAAGCTATTCTGCGTAGACTACGTAGCCAATATCTAGTCGTAGACGTAGCACTTATTGAGTAGTAGTCAGGTGTTCGTTTAAGTTTTCTTCTATCCTGTGACTAATTTATTATTCTAATTAAATAATCGGACGCTAACGAAATGTAATTATTATAATTTAATATGTTATCGAAAATTTATTCTAAATCAAATTATCAACGTTATTTACGGTTACCTGAAAGGTTGAGGTCAGATAGCAATCGCTCCGTATAACTTAACCTCTGAGATCTGGATTGGTTGATACGTAGATGCAGAGGACCGGTAAAATGTTAAGAAGTATAAATTATTTATTGATAATAAAAAAAATATGTCAATATTTAAATTTGTATCGATAAAAATATTTTTAATATGTCTCCAGTCGTAGTCCTTAAGCACGCTAAGTATTTTAGTATGTGCTTGTAGTTCACAGTAACACAGTAGAAGCCTGTAAATTTCCCAATGCTGGGCTTAGGCCTCCTCTCCCTTTGTGGAGAAGGTTAGGAGCATATACCACTACGCTGCTCCAATGCGGTTTGGTGGATTCACATGTGACAGAATTTCGTTGAAATAAGACATATGCAGGTTTCCTCACGATGTTATGCTTCACCGCCGAGCACGATATGAATTATAAGCACAAATTAAGCACATTCAGTGTTGCATGCCTGGGTTTGAACCCGTAATCACCGGTTAAGATGCATGCGTTCTAACCACTGGGCCATCTCGGCTCTCGGCTTCTAGTTGCGTGGTACTTAAAACAAATAAAACAAATTTATAGATCCAAATAAATGAGTTAACGAGAGACGAGACGAGAAATGATTTCCAATTTGGTGAGTACCATCTGATGCCTGATCCCAAGTGTACCTGAGAATGCTTGTGCTGGTGTTATCTTACCATCATACTGATGACCTAGGAGATTACGCATTTGGTTGTTTGTTGGACTTACAAGTAAATCATTTAATTGGCTCCTACGAGATCTTCTGGTTTCATATAAAGTATATAACTTAAATCAGGCTAAGATTGGTTGATTCTATTTATATTTGTATGTGAGTAAATAGCTTTTTCTGCAGATAATTGTACACAACAGCGCCGTTTCGAATTCAAGTATGTAAAAACTAAAAAAAAATATATAGTTTTGTCGGTTTTCGGTCGTGAACCGGGTCCAAATTTATAATTTCTCAACAAAGTTAGTCGTAAAAACTTTTGCGTTTACGAGCGATCGTATCTACAGTATGTCGTAAACTCGGACTTAAATTCCGAGATTCTAATTTTATAACAAAGTTAAACCCATGGCTGAGCCTTTTCGGATTTTCTTGATTTTTACTACTTTTTAACTAATATCTACGATACTGTCGAAAATATATACCAAATATATTTTCTTGTGAAGTTGTGTCCCACTGCTGGGTAGAGACTTCTCCTTGAAGGTTCAGTAGCGATCTATTTTTATTCGTCACGGGAACACAAGATAAGTCTCGCGCAAAATGGGTATGTGTTCAAGGCTTCAAGGCTTCAAGCTTCCTTCATACCGAGTTTCATCAAATTTGGTTCAGCGGTTTAAGAAGGAAAACAGACAGACAACAGAGTTACTTTCGTATTTATAATATATCTTAGTTTACAAAGTCCCACAGGTGGGCAAAAACTCTGTTTTAATAAGGAGAATATTTGACGTTTAGTCCACCACGCTGTATTTGTATTGCGTCTATCTAATTCCAGTAATTCTAGAAACCATATTGAAACTCGAGCGTCTGAGACCCATGGAATGTACTAACTGCATAATAATAATAACTTAACGTAGTTTTAAGATATGGTTATTGCAACTGGCTCAAATAACATTTTTCCATGAATATTAATATCATTATATTGGAGGATTACGTTATCTTAAGAAATGGAGGATTATAAATTTATTTGCTAATAACTTGTTTTTAAAAAAATTACTTCGGGCTTGAGGTATTTATTTTAAACCGAAGGATTTTTGACGAACAATAAGATCGTAGAGTGCAGCTATTAGACTAAAATTTCATTTACTTTACAGGATTAAATGATATATTAGATAAAATGTTTCAATCGCAGTCTTGATTGATCTATTATTATATTTATTGTTTGTTTTTTTGCTGACGCTACTTTCGACTATTTCAGGCTTGCAGGGTCTACGCTGCAATTCCTAGTTACGGAATTACCGTCATATAATAGAGCTATGTCACATATTACATAACGAACTTAGCTAATAGACAGTTATTATCACTGTTTATATCAAAATATACTTTATTCGAGTAGGCATTTACAAGAACTTTAGAATCGTCATTTAACAAACTATATTAAGTGAAGCTAAAACCGGTTCGAAATGCAGATTCTACCGAGAAGAACCGGCAAGAAACTCAGTAGTTACTCTTTTTGAACATTTAAAAATACAAGGTGGTAGCTTCACTTAATATAGTTTGTTAAATGACGATTCAAAAGTTCTTGTAAATGCCTACTCGAATAAAGTATATTTTGATTTTGATATATATAATACATCCTGCCTGGAAGTCAATAAGTACCCGTTGTGTATATATATAAATATAGTTGTGTTTTTTATTTAATGGTTTCAATTTCCGACTACGACGAATTATAATATATTCCTAATATATTATATAAATAATTGAAAAATCGAATAAAGCAGATTTTGCTGTCTTCCAAATTTATCAAAATATTTCGTTGTATATTGGAAAAGAAACAGCCTGTATAATAACCGATAAATAATAAGCGTTGACAATGTTTGTGTCCAAAAAAAACCTTTTTTCCCTTTAAAAGTCCAAGAAAAGCCACGGCCTCTACCAATTATTATATATTATGAAATTATTTTATGAAATCGATACTCAATTGAATTAAAAAATATATTGAAAAAAAAGTTTATTTTTTCATTTTGTCAATTTTCCTTTTGCTCTAAGGTCACATTAAGAAATAATTATAAGGAGAGAAATATTTTAATCATCAGTTTACAATAATTATTCAATGATATTTGAATTCGAAAAGTATGTCCATATAAAGAAATATATTAAATATTTGAAAAGTATAAAAAAAAAAAACAAAATAAAAGTATTTTAATGTACTGACTCTATATTTTTAAAGTACTTTCATGTACTATCAATTCCTTTATCAGACAATGCACACGAAAATGTATATAAAAATATTACAAGGCGGTAGGGCTTTTTTAGATATTCTACTGCCACACAGAAATACTTGGTATTTTTGTATTGGGGTTTGAATGGCGAGTATGCCAGAATATCTTCATACAGAAGAGACATAACATATTAGTTCCCAAGGTTGTGGCGTACTGTCTATTTAAAGAATAGATAATATTCTATCAGGTGGCTGATTTTCCTGTCCACCTACCTAATTGATAAAAAATATACTATTATTGAGTTCCGGTTTAAAGTATGAGTGAGCCAGTGTAATTAAAGGTACAAGGAACATCTTAGCTCTCATTGTTGGTGGTGCATAGGCGATGCAATGATGGTTCAAATGTTTAAAGTATCATTGTACAACTCGATCAGATTTTAAGGTAATTATCGAAACACTTTTAATCCCACGGCTGGGCTAACAACTCATCATCTAGAAAATACATTTTTGAGGTTATTTGACCATGCTGCCCCAATGCGGTTTGGTAGATACACATGTGTCATATATATATATTCGAATCCTACAGGATTTCTGACAATGTTTGTCACTGTTGGCACGAGATGAATTATAAACGCAAATTAAGCACATGAAAATTTAATAGTGCTGTCTTAGGTTATAATCGGTTAAGATTCTCATGTTCTAACCACTGAACCATCTCGTCCAGTTTACAAATGTTCAAATGAATCGACTTCTACGACCTCTACGATTTAAAAAACATAACTAACATAAATAGTTAATACTATAATCGCATCAACACTAAAATAAAACTATGAGTTACATAATAATTACTTTTATGAATATATTTCTCTGTCGTCATAAGAAAAGTTAAAATTGCTCATTAAAATAACCTAATTCATATAATAATGTGGTTATACTACCTCATGCATCGTTGCATGTGTTTGTAAGTTAAAGAAAAAAAAAGGCCTAAGTCGTCAAAAGCTCATAAAAGAATTCGGCTCTGGCGCGGCGGGGAGAGCTGCCAAAAATCTAGTCAGACTGGTGTTGTAGTGCAATGTACTGTGAGGCGAATTGGGAGGGACAGAGGTGGTATAGAGTAGGCCCCGATTGAAGATGGGAGATAAGATCTTTTGGTGCAACGTTGCTTGACTTTTTAAGATAAAAGAATGGACTGGCTTTTAAGATTGGCTCAAAATTAAAAAGAATTTATTTTTGGTCAATTAAACTTTGACACAATGGACTCGTCCATTTAAATCGTGAATAGTTCCCACGTGTTTGCTATATGTATTTTACAGAGAAACTGGCAAGAAACTTGTTACTTTTTTTTTAAAAATACCGAGTCAATAAATCTATGCATTTTTATTAAATATATTTTTTGTATTTATGTATTTGTCAAACTTATATTTGTCTTGAAATATAATAGAGTTTATTTTGAAGAATTCCATAAATTATTTTCTGAATCATTTTTAAATTTGTCCTTCCTTAACACATTGACATATATTTGGTACACTGACATATTAAGACAGATATATATAAAGGTACCGTCAATTCCACCAAACACATTTTATTTCGGTTTAGAATGATATGACCAAAATATCAGCCATGGCAGGTATTAATATCTGTTCTACCAAGGAACCCAGGTTTGATAGCTAGCTTTAACAAATATAGGGTTTTCAAATGTTTTTGAACTCTCCTAACTAACATATACTAACATACTCGGTAGGAGTGACGCGATTGTTAATTGAATTATCAAAATTCAGTACATTATTAAATATATTGTTTTTTCTGTATTATATAAAATGTACGAACTATAAAAATATATAATATAACAGACATCTCCATCATCATCGCTGTTCAGTCGTTAGATAGTCGTATGGCAGGAGTAGGTACATCTAAAAAGTGCAACGCGATCGCTGGAGGCTGCGGGCGGGAAATAAAGATGGCCGAAAAGTGCGCGGGCGTCGACCGGCCGTCGACCCCGCCCGGCACTTAGACCGCCTAGGAAGGTGACTTTGAAACCTAATAAATGTGTTTATAATTGTATTAAAATATACCGTGTCGATGACACGATGACACATAGAATTCTATTTATTAAGTTTTTGTGACGATATGTTTCGTAAACGGAATATTTCCTTCAACAATGTTTGCACTGTTCAAATTTTTGTGTATTTTATATTTATAATTTATGAGTCATGTAGATTTTTTAACGGAATACAATTATAGGTATCATGCAAAGAAGTATTTATTATATTTAAAATAAAATATAAAAGTTAATTGTCAATAACCTTCATGTTAATTAAAATCAATTAAATTATTAAAAAATTAAATGTTTTTAAAAATTTAGGCATGGGTAAAGTTTTATATTTTACGATTCATTTTCGGTATATGTGCGTTTAGATAATTATAAATGCTGTTAGCATGCACGCAATCACTCGACGGGGTCATGATTTGAACCTTAATTACTATAAACGATTGTCTTATTTATAACGACAATAACCTATTGCTGTATATAAGATATAATATTGAATAATTGGTTGATTCTTTAATATATACATTAACAAATCTATCACGTCATATTCACGAAAATCTACAACCAGGCTCTACTTGGAACTCTACTGGACTCTACTTGATCTAGACATTTAAAAATACAAAATATTTTTTATTTTTAATTTCCATTATAATCTCATATAGATTCATATACTGTACCCTGTTTTCCGAATCGGTTTCGTTAGTCTAGTGAGTATATAACGTCGCAGATTCTGAGGCTGGTTACAAACCCGGCTTTGGCCTCAGAGGTTCTCAGTAGCAGACAGGATTTTGGATGTTGTTAGTGTTTACACTGCCGTGCCTCGGAAATCACGTAAAGTCATTGGTTTTGCGTTACGATTATGAAAAAAACGGGGGGATACAGTATACTTGTGTTTAAAAACACGCCTGTGCATTTGATGTCCTCCAAAGTAATTTCTTCCTTGAGAATGACCGCAGTGTTATGTTATATAAATCAGTCAGGAGAAAATCGTTATTCTGAATATGTGGCTTCAACGACAGGGACATACATATATAGGCTAGGCTACCTTGTGGTAAAAGTCGTAGGTTTGATAATGACCCCTTGCCCCCTAACTAAATAAAAGCTTTACTCTTATTAGTAGCGGAAATTATTAAGAGTCCTTAAAGTATTTATTTAATATAATAGTATATATTAGTTATATACGCTGCCCAATAATTTATTGCATTAAATAGGTTTGAATAAACTTCTTTGCATAATCCTTTTAAATATAATATATGAATATATTATTATTATAAGTAATAAATAACGTCATTGATTGATATGACATAGAGGAGACATTTATTTTGTCACGCAGAGGCGTATTAACTTTGCGAAATTTACTATTTAAGAGAGTCGTCGCACACCTTTGATCTCTATATTCAACCGACTCATTGAAATTGTTATTTTAAGCACACCGAAATAAATATATTAGTTACCTTTAGTTATTAGAAGAAACAAATATTATTTATCGCATTTATATATTACATAACGATTCCCTTATAGGAAAATAAAATAAGTTAAGTTTTTCTATAGTCAACGTTAAAATGCATGAAGTATTTTAACATTGACTTCTCTAATACCTAAAATATTAAAAGCATGTGGGCGAAGACGCTTCATCGATGCGCAGGTCGTTAGCGCAGAGCAGTGTACCGCGACGAATAGAACTTGAACCTTTGTGTAGCGCGCTCGTTGTTAGTCAGCACGAGTTTAGTTTTAGGGTTGGTAATCAGTTTTTTTCTTCTTCCTGTAGACGTTGACTAATCCAGTAAAACCTTATAATTCGGACAAGCTTATGAATATATTTTGGAATTTTAATAAACAAATAGACACTTTAGCGCACCAATGGGACATTTATATAAATATATATTAATATTTGCTTATGACTGTATTTGTCATATTTAAAATATTTTAATATATGTAATTATTGTTTATTTGTGTAAAGGAGATGAGCAAATTTGACACAGATTGTTTTATAAATTAAATAACTCCTTACATTAGGTATTAGTTATTAGCTAGTAACTATGACATCGACATGTTTGTGTTGTTCACGTGTTGTGTTTGTTCGTTTTTTTTTGTTGAGGTTCCCTTGACTTAAAATTTAGCATTATAACAGGTAGTACCTGTGCTCAATTTTAATTTGCGATGTAAACGCTCTCGAAGAAATGTTTTAAGAAAATTACGACTTCAAAGCGGTGGAAAACTAACTTTGTATGAATTTTACCTTTCGGTAAACCAGTGTTGTTATATAAGTAGTTACGCTGGGTAGATTAAATCAATTTAAATTTAGAAGTGTTTTCGTTATCTTTTTATATTTAATAAAAGTAGGCAACCCTATCTTACAATAAAAGAATTACAGCACATTTGGAGTCTGTTTATGAATGTACTTAAATCATTTTTTAGATTGCATACCTTCGGAATGATGTAAATTTGAATCAGACGAAAAGGGTTTAAGATTCAAAAAGGATTTTTTAAGTCTTTTTATGTATTAAGTGCTCATATTTCAAAAGATTTCTTTTGAGTGAAAATAAGGGTGCCCCTACACATCATAGAGTATTAACCGTATTACCTACCTATTTTATTATTAAAGAACCATGCATTAAAAATACCTTCAATTAAATTATTGCAGAAATATTTATTTATTTCGGCTTGTAATATTATAACATGTTTTTTTTTAAATTCTAGTTAAAGTCTTCAGATGAGGGTGGTACTGATGTGGACACACCTCCGGCCAACGGATCCATCTTCACCATGACGCTGAAAAATAATCATCTTATTGTTGAAACGGAGGAGAGAAATGTAAGCTAATAACTGTTGTCATTAAATCAACGATTTTATTTCAAAGATGTTATAATTTACAACGTCTTAAATCACATAATTTTAAGACCAACAATATGGATATTGCATCAAATGTAATCAATAATCTGCCTAAAGTTTAATGACTTTAGTCTCGTATAATGAATAAATTATTTTCTAGAATTAAATATGTATATTGTTTTTTTTCAGGATATTACTAAAAACGGTCGCGAAACGAAGATGAAATATTCTCCTGATAACGACGGTATATTTGTTGTTGAAGTCCAACAATCAACTACTTACAGACCTCATAAATCACTTCACAACTCGCCACCACACGATCCACAGATTTCAACCAATCAAGCACTTATTCATCGCGTTCCCGAGGATTTGGAAAGGAAGATCATCATTGAAGAGGACAGTGAACGAAGCAGCGGGAAGTATGAACGTCAGGCGCTAGCTTTATCAAGTACAGGCTTGTCAATATCTGATCTCAGCATGTCCTCAATCGGTTCACACAACATCAGCTATTCATACAGCAGTCAGATGGGATACGATCAAGGTCCATTCGGCTACCCAGTCTATGCTGGTTACGATACTTCTAAAGACGATCTAGCCGATGCGATAGTGCATGACAATTCTCAAGAACCACTTATAGGTAAAACACCAACAGATCCAGATAAACCTGTTGTAACTGCAGCTATTTTCAAACAAGATTCCATAATTGGTAACGATATGTTGCAAGGTCCTGGTTATAGTATCGAAGGGTCGACTGATGGTCCTTTACTATCTGATGTGCAGGCCAGAGAATACAGCTTACAACACTTGCACGATATCAGGGAGAAGAAATTAGAAAACGGTGTTGCTATACCCATATCTGATAAAGTTGATAAAAAAATGAAATCATTTAACAGGGCTGATAGTTTACCAGTTGCAACACAAGACGAGTCGGATGTAAAAGTTATGGAGACGATAGCTGAAGATTTTCCTCCAAAGGATGTAATAAAAGGTAAGAGAGCGTCATTACCAGTGATAAAGATGGATGTGTATGAATCAGTTAAGGAGGTGATTAAAACTGGATCACCTAAATTCGAGAAGCTTACCAATGAAATGTCCCCAGGTGTAAGCAGTTTCGACAGCCCCCCCATGATCACCATCACGGAGGAGAGTGAGTCGGCCAAGTCTGATAGCACCAGTTAATTCTATCTCAATTTTATTGTAAATAGATGTAAGTAATGATGTGATTTGATGATAATTCGTAATCTGTAGGGTTTTAAGTGCGATACCAGTACGAGTTATGGCTTTTGATATATTTTAAACCATTTTTATTCCAATGTGTCTGATTTTTATTCATCATATGATGTTATTATTAATTTTATACATAAGATATGTATCATAATTTTGTTTTTAAATTTAATTATACCAATGGAAATAATGCGAGTCTTTATCGAAGTAATTTTTAAAAATAAGTTCGTATATTTTATTTCTGGAATCGCGTACGGTAAGTAATTTTGTAAAATTTTCTTAGTAAGGTAGTAGTATATTGTAAGCTTCTTGGACTGTTTTCCGTTTGTCCGTGATTTTATTTATTAAATGTTGCCATATTAGATAATCTAATGTAGTTTTATCTCTGTGTTGATTTATCTACGCTATTCAAGTATATAGTAGCGATGTGACGCTTACGTTACTAGGCGATGTGATTGGGAAATCTACATTATGTAGGTACGTGGGATTGAAGTTACTATAATTGTATGTTTTTTTATTAAATTGTGCTGTCTCGATTAAGTGTCACACACATTTTCAACATAGACACACACAGTGAGAATTAAACATGCAGAGGAAATTGGATAAGTTAAAGAAAAATTGAAGATAAAAAAACAGATGAAGTACTGTTTGACTATTCTCTGAGATAAAATAATCTCAGAATCTCATCTCATCTCATATGTGACATATAATTTAAGCTAAATGACTGCTTGACAGAAGCGTTGACAGAGAAATGAGAACCATTTTTTTTTTTACGGTTAATTTCGAAATCAATATTTCGAATTTTTCGTTAACATAAATATTAAATGTACAAAGTTGTACTTGACAGCCTTTTTAAGTTAACCCAATTAACTGTATTTATTAATAATTCCATCGACTAAATTAATATAATCGTTTTTATTTTGCCAACATTAGGCAAGAGTCACGAGACCTATAATATTACGGTATAATTATTTTAAGGTCTGTAGTTCAGACATTGAAATAGGATATGTAAAGAAATAAAAAAAAATACTTATGGAAAATATTGTCGTGGAATAAAAGCATGATATAATTGTGCTATGATAACATTGTTGTATGAAATATGATGATATGTTTTCTACAATACTACAACTAACACGTGATTGGGAATAGCTGGACTTTAGTTATATAATAATTTATGTTCTGACAACTAAATGAAAATAAATTGTGTTTTTCGATGTAGTTGTTAAATATAGATTTTGTGCATTATACGTTTTTATTGAATTTGATAATTTTACGTATTAGAAATTTGATTATAAAAATAACAATTACATTAAAACAGTTTTCCTTTTAATCAGATATATCGAAATTTATAGACGCGATTTAAAGTTAAAAAAAAAAAAGATGTTTTTGTATATTTACAGATATTAATGTATCATAGAGCTACATGTTATTGGGTATTTCTGTCAGGAACTCTCAGTAGCAGCTCGAGGATTGGAAGTTGATACTTTCTTGCCTCAAAACACGTAAAGTCATTGGTCTTGAGAAGTCTGTCCGGTCGTATCGGATTGCCATATTTTCGCATTATGGGACTGAGGCTTAGAGTGCAGTGTGTTTGCGCACACTTTTAAGCATTGCGCACTGTAGCGTATTTAGGTTTATGCGTACATTGAAACGTCAATATTTGTCTATGGAATGATTTGATGTATGACGTACTTCTTTTTTCTCTCCCCTTCTCGCGTGAGCCGCGGTAACGTGTGTTGTGTGAGTGCGCCGCGCTTTTGAAATTAGCTTGTGTAACGGACTTATCCTTCTCCTGTAATATCACCCATCCTTTAGGCTGTGTTCTTCGAGTGTATGAAGACCAAGGGAGCGCTCCCAAGAAGAACGTGTCTTCATAAGTCAGAGCCCAGTTTTGAGATAACAACTCCCCCTTTTCCTTAACTGCAGTCCACTTTTCTCTCGCGCGTACACGCACCTATTTTCTATGCAGTTAGCTATTCTTCAATGAGTGCAACACACGCATACAATCAATCTATTGACTGTTTATTCCTCAATCAAATAAATAAACAAATGAAACTGACACATACACACACATACACGTAATAACGTGTGGAATTTCAGTAATATAATAATAAATGAACACCAAGAAAAACTGCATAAAGTAAGAAAATAAAATACTTTTGATATAGGTTCGTCGTGTCTTGTGTTGTGTGTTTCAAATGAAATAAGGTAAATTTATCTATGACGTTCGACTTTAATGACGTGTTTGTGATGATAAATATTGTATTAATTATTTAACTATTAATTTATTTACTTATGTTTTTTTTATATGTTAAAATAATTGTTTTTATTATTTATTAGTTTTTTTTATATGTTATAATAATTGTGGATATTATTGCAAAAACAAAACAACGATTTAATATACCAATCAACTACCAAGTGTTTGTGAATCTGTGGTTATAATGGTTAATTATTAAATGAATCGCACGTGAATTCCATAAATATCGTTACATTTACCGAATCGAAACATTTTTAGGTTTTGAATAATTTCTTTCCTAATTTATATATAATTTTTTTTTTGTAACGGCATTTGTAAATATTTCTAGTTGTTAAAAAGTCTCAGCATCTTCGTGGTCAAATTTAGGCTTAAAACAAGGCTCAGTATAAGTTTAAAATTAAACTGAAAGTTAGATAGAAATTACCCTTAACCTATTTACCTTATTTGTTGTGAAAATGAATTATGATATAATTTTCATTAATTTTTGTATTTTTTTAAAGTAAAATACTTTGTAAATATTCTGTAATATGTTTTTGTTTCATATTGCGTTTGTTTCCGATCTGTCACGTTGGACGCTGTCTTAGTTTAGTACGTAAAAGTTTTATCACTCGAATGTATCGTGTTACAGATTTCAACGAAGTGAAATTATTTTTAATGTTGATTTTTAATTTATTTTAAACTTTTCAATGTTTTAACTTTTTTTATGTATGTCTAACAGTTACTTAGATTTTTAATTTTATAGTAATAATATATATTTATTTGTGACATTATACCAATATTTTGTTAGTACAGATTTTTAAGTTTATGTCTTCGACTATTATTAGTATAGAATTTATAGTCGATGGTAACTTCAAATAACGCCAAGACTAGCGACACGACTAGCGACAACAATCTTTGGATTAACTGTTTAATGTTACAAAGTTATTATCATTTAATATTAAATATAGCAAGCAAGTCTTTTAGCGGCAGAAACATTTCATTTTCAAACATTACACACAGAAACGCTGCAAGTAAATTTTACGTTATTTCTTTCATTGCATTCACAGAAGTTACAATAGTGTATTTTAAAACATTTTTTTTTTGTTATCCAAAGCTTTTATTTATTTTATTTTATTTAAACATAGACATAATTTAATTTAAGTTTAACTAAAGGCAATATTCAAGTTGTGTTATAGTTAGCGCCGTCCTAAATTATCGAAAAAATGTGCCAAGCAAATTTGAATTCTATCTCGTTATATTAAGTGCTATTCTATTGTAAATGTGAGAATACGTAAGAGAATTAGATTATACATTATGAAAAAAAATAAATAATATTTTGATTTGCATTAATAATTTAATGTTTTATTTGTAATTACTTTTATAAATAACTAAAGTTTGCAAATTAATTTTGTATTTTATTTATTGTATATTAACCCCCTATATAAACCCCTATTGTATATTATTCCCCTTTTAAAACATTAATAATATATATTTCAAGCCTAAATCACTCAAAAATATACTAAAAACAAATAATAATAATATATTATTATAAGCTATTGTTTCTCTTTTTTAGTCAAAATTAGTCCCAATAATTTTACAATTAAGAACATCTTCACAACTACGATCTTGTAAAAATAAAAAGGCAAAATGTAGAGGTACTCAAAATATAGTTTATTAGTTTAGTTATATCTCAGTTCGAGAGATGGCGCTAGTAGTATAACTTATATACGAACCCAAAACTACGGATAAAGCAATATATAACGTTAATAGCGACATCTGTGAAGGGGTTGATAAACTGAATAGGGGCAAAATATTTATTTAAGTGAGGGTTTAAGCAGAATATTAAATATTTGTAACATATACTAAACTGATACTAGAAAATGTCGATAGATGGCGGTGTTATACATAACGTTTATTTAAAAAAAAGAGTCAAATATCTGTTTCCCTGAAACCCAAATATGTTTTCATTAGTAGTTGTAAGTAGCAGTTAATAAGTATGATAATATAATAAAGGATAATTAGGTAATAATATCATGTCATGTTATTAAATAGCAGTGTCATGGTGGAAGAACTAGAACTATCATAATTAAATATGAATACAAAACTTCGCGTCGCTACTGTTAAGTGCTAAGGAGTTCCTTCGCCTGGAGCTAATCACATAGACTGAGGTTATGCTTATAAATATACATTATTATCGAAACTGAAACTTAATACTGAATTTGAGTTCAAGTGTCTCAAATTCAGTTTGCAAGATTTGTAATAAACAAACTAACATACAACCATTGCAAGTTGAGCAAAGATCCTTATATTTTCTTTGCTAAGTCGGTTCGGGATAGAATATATTTAGATAATAGGACTGGTCTTAATAAGTAAAACAAAACGGGTCAGAAGTTAAAACGCGTAAGTCTTAACTGATAATTGTGGGTTTTTGGGATAAGTCGCCGTATTTTCATATGGTTGTTTATAATGCACCTCTTGCTCGGCGGCGAAGGAAACGTGCTTGTATTGGACGATAATCTACCAAGTCTGTGCTCATCAACCCGAATTGAAACAGAGGAGAGAAGAGGCTGTAGGTCGGTAGCTAAATATTTACTTAACTTTCAGGGCCGGACCGTGAGTTTAGGGGGCTCTGGGCTAATACTACTTAGGGGCCCCACTTAAGACACACTTGAATGTAGACATGAATTAAATTAATTGAATGGGTTTGATTAATTGTAGGATTCGCAAACCATACGATCTGTTTAATTCAATAGAATGAGGGATTCTTTCGCATTATTGTCTATTTTTGACTTTGACTCGACTTGACTTAGCTGGGGGCCCCTTGAATTCATGGGGCCCTGGGTTGAAGCCCAAAAATCCATACGGTAGATCTGGGCCGGTTAACTTTACTCTGAGATGTTAGCTAAATTCAGTAAGTTATATTAAAACTTTCAAGTAAAATGCTGAGAAACATAACAAAAATTATGGAAATTAAAACGAAAACTCGTGTTAATCATATAAATGCTATTATTTTTACTGTATTAATCAAATCAGCTATTTATTAGGGAATTAAAATGTGTAATAGCTATGTCAATAACATAACTACTACTGGTTTTCGAACTGTGCTGTCCGCACTATAAATTTAGCGTTTTACGTCCTTAGAGACTAAAGTAGTTTTTCATTATAAAACTGCGGTTTAATGAAAACCTAATTGGGTGATCAAATATACCCAATATACAATGTATTTGCTATTAAAAATATATCATATCTTATAAAATTTCCATCGATCCTCAGCAGTAATCGAAATATAAACAAACATAATTATATTCTGATTAAATTCGATCAAATTTGATAATTATTAGATTCTTGGAATAAATTATAATTAGGCCTTTTTTTTAGTTTGAATTATCACGATTTACATGTGTATTTTATTAAAGAGCCGCTGATCTAAAAGCTATTCTATAAGGCTCCCGAGGAAACCAGGACTGGTTCGAATATCTGGTGAAACTAAAGAATTAATTAGGTTTTCTATCCAGATATTAGGACGATGTAGATTTATAGATCCTCGTTCAGAAAATCCATTGTGGCTAAGCGAAGCGTACTCCTTCCTAAAAGGCAGGCAACGCACCTGCAACCCCCCTGGTGTTGCAGATGTCCATGGGCGGTGGTAATCACTTTCCATCAGGTGAGCCTCCTGCTCGTTTGCCCACTATAACATAAAAAAAAAAGAATTTGGAAGATCTTTCATGTCAGCGGATTCTCAGTGTGAATGTTCTTGCCGATGGTTGTCTGCCACTATATTAGTTGTAGCAGTTGCAACGTTGGGTGCTTTTGGTATTGGGGAATTAGCTTAACAGCAGGCTTAGTCAGCTCTGATGACTGTCAAAGATGGAATTAAAGAAGCTTTATTATATATTACAGGGCTAGCAGTTACGTGCATAAACGATCTCGTCTCTCCGATTCATGACGAGGATATACATCGTTAGGAAGAATCAGGATCTGAGTGTCATTGGATGAGTTCGGTTGAGTATGAACAACTGTTGTTTATAAACCTAATAAGTCATTACTTAAATTAATTATGAGTAATTATTATAATTTGTTTTAATTAAGTAGGTAAATAAGATCACCGTTATACATAATTTAAGAACGAGTTTACCTCAAACTTAATGGACCTATTTTACATGTCAATTTGTTCCTGTTTTGATATTTTAAATAAAATACATTAAAATTTTTATTTTTTTTTTTGTTAAAGATAATTGGTAATAATTTACCATTCGGATTTTAGTGTTTCAAGAAATTATTTAAAATTATGATATGGAATGATAAAGTAATAATATTTTGTTTTATCATAATTTTGTCCTGATGTTAAGTTGTCACGACGGCTCATAGACTGTGATACTGTAATTTTTTTTAACCATTCCTTACATCGTCAATGAACCAACCAAGTGAACTAAGATGTGCCTGCAGTAACAATGGCTCACTCACTGTTCAAACCAGAACAGAACTATACCGACAATAAATGTTGCTGTTTGGCGGTAGAATATATTATGAGTAGGTGAGACCTACCCAGACGTTCTCGCACAAAGCTCTACCATCAAGTAATTTATTTCTTGAAATAGTATTTTAAGATAATAATTTGATTTTGAATTGAGTCAGGGCTCTGGGGGGTAACAATGGTACATGTCTTAAGATATCCATGTTTGCTACTGCAAGAGAATTACTGCTCTGAGAGCGGCGAAGAAGTCAGTCGAAGCAAGGACGGAGTCGATCTGGCAAAGACTGAACCGCAGTAGAGGATCTAAGTAATCTTTACGCAAAATTCTGGTCTAGCCTGCATAGGTGCATTAAAATTAATTGCCTTTTATTATATATTATTCTTATTGATTTTTGGAATGTTTGATACATGACTTTTTCAAGCAATGTGTTTGCTTAATTGACTGAAATAAAAGATATGATAATTTCTTCTTGAGGAGTGTTTTTTTATTCTCTCTGTTTCTTATTCGTCTACATCGGTCCTATGTGTTAGTTAATACAGATATGGCTAAGTTTTCACATGCATTTTCTTTACGATGATGTCCTTTAGCACTGAGTACAAAGTAATTTTAAGCATACAAGCAAAGAAAACACTTTGGTGCTTACGCAGACTTAAATATGTAATCTTCGGTTTAGGTTGTTGCTCAACTACCGGATTCTCTCGACCAAAACAGCTGGACATTGATTAAACTGCAATTTGTGCGTCTGTGTAGATATTTAAATAGTCATTAGGTTTCAGCTCTTGGTCCATCAACGATTCTCTAATAAGATGATATATTGATTAGTTTGTGTGTTGAAAATTAATTTTCATACTTTTGACAATATTTTTTAGTAAATATCAGTCACTAAAACGCTGTTTAAATGATCTACTAATTTAATGTTAAACGTTTTATAAATAATACTGTTGATTACTTAATGTTTTTTATATAAAATAGGTATACGGATGGTCAAATAGTAATAATATGATGGTGGTCACCACCCCCCATAGACTTTGGCCATGAAAGGAATGGATAATATTTAGTGCACCACCAACCTTGAGAACTAAGATGTTATGTTCCTTGTGCCTGTACACTGGCTGACTCACCCTTAAAACTGGAATAAAACAATATTGTAACTGTTTGACGGTAGAATATTCGATTAAGTTTGCTCAAAGCTCTTCCACATACCAAACTTCTAAGTAATCGAGGATGAAGTCCTTTAAAATTAGCGGTGAGGTTATGGCTTCTGTATCTGTCTATGATATTTTCTATGATTTATCACTAGATAGTGTCTGATAGCTTAAATCTGCCAAGCATAAAACTAAACTAATTTTATATTCTGCAAGTTAAGTGAAGTCACAAGACAATGTTAATTTAATAGATCTGTTGTGTAAATAAAAAAGTGCTTTATTTTTTTATGAACTTCTTACACAATCTTTAATTTTAATAATATAATAAACTAACTAATTATATCAAATAAATAAATGTGGATGGAAATGTTTGTACATCGATCCCGGGCTAGAGGACTGGACGACCACGCTCCGCTCGAACAATGGAGTTTTAAATTTTTCCAACTCCAAAATTACCATCCAAATAAACATAAAGGCGTCGTCAACTACCCTCATCTCGCTATTGATTCACTGCGGATAATTGAGTACACGCGTGTCACCCCCTGGACCCCCTACCCCCTGGCCCTCCGAGCCCCCCCACACACACGTCGCACCTCATTTGATTACAACGGAAAAAGCGACGAAAAATCGAGTAGATGCAGTAATCGCCTCGTCGCTATAGCAACCAATATTAACGGGAGTAATGTGACCACACTGCAGGGCGGGACATTCCTAGGACGAACGATTCTAGCACAATTAAAAAAAAATTAAGCCACTTTTGCGTGCGATGGCACGATAATTAAAATCATAGAATGCATTAAAATTAAATGTCTGAAATTGTGATATTGCTACTCGGAGATAAAAACATACAGACAAAAAAAAATACAAATATACATTAAATGCATTGACAGCATGTCTGTAAGGAGTTGTTAGAATAAAGAAGCAAAGAAAAGCATAATTTGTTTGTAGGGATGTTATATAACAGATTAAGTTAACAATACTGGAAGATTATTTTTTTACGTTTTAATTATACCTAATTGGATTTCTGTCATAAATTACTTTTAAACGAATGTTTCTTTGGTTAAATGTTATATCAAATCAGATACTGCTTAGTACATATCAGAATTAATTATCACATTAAGGATAATTCATCAAAAAAGTAGCTTATTATAGATACAATCTTATTGAATAAAGCATAAATTTAAACGTCCATCAACAATTTACAATATATTTATAGCTCTTAAATTTTGCGTATTCACAAACATCATAAACGTCGTAATAAAATTTAACTTATTAATACACACATTTAAGAAGCACATTAACGGAATAATAATTCACATTAGCAAACGAGTCCCGTTTCATTACGTAAAATCTGGTCACGTAACGAGTAATACATAAATAGATTCCACGCATAATACATCCGATTCTACACCCTCCTCATTTTGTGCCTCGCTAAAAAGCCTAAACCCCCCTCGTCCCAGTTTAAACATCCCCCGGCTCATGCAGATTAGTTAAAACTACGCATTTTTTACCCCACTCACGGGGAGACCGTTTTTCTCTCTTTGCCCTTCTAACTACCGAAATGTGAGCACAGGGAGAAAGTTAACGTTTTAAATATGTCCGAAGGCACGCATTAAAACGGCTCGCGAACTACAAATCATTAGATCCTTTTCGTTTTCCTTTCTCGCTTATTTTCGTAAAGGTTTAATTGTTATAATTCGGCTTAGCGATAATTAGGTCTTGTAGTGCTTCTGTAAGATTTCGGCGAACGTGATTTATTCTGGTTAACGGTTATGTTAATTAATACTGGTTTTGTTTTAGTTTTATTTGATAATAAACATGTTTTTAGGTTTTATGGAAACTCTACTCACTATCGGTCACTGTCTAACTTTAAGAATTTTAAAATTAATTACATAGATATATTCTATACATAGAATAATACTATGATTATAAATATATGTTAAGTAAATATTATTTAAATATTTGATAGATACATTTAAAATAGATTTATGTTATTAAATATTTATCACGTTTTTTTTTTTTCTACTTTCATTTTTTAATTATGGTAATTAGAAAACACGTAATGTGTTTTAAAATGAAACTTCTTGAGATTAAATTAAAAATACGTCAACAAAGGGACAAAGAGAAGAAAATCTTGTGTCTAACACACTTTTTTTTTTAATATGACTGTCGCAAAGGTAATAATTGTTATATAAATTAATATATGGATAATTATAATAAAAATAAAAAAAATACTCGATCTATCGGTTTTTGTTCTATCCTAAATCCGTAGGTAACCTTTTCTTTGAAGGCTGATTTTTTTTAAAAACAATCGGGCTTAAGCGCCATTGATCTGTTCGTAAATAAGTAAACGAAACTTTAGTCTATTTCTGAGTTAAAAGTCTAAGATCATTTGAATCCGAAATAGAGTTGTAGCGTTGACTTTTGTGAGTATTTTCGAACGCAAAGGTTTAAAGTATAATAAATTATATATGTTAAAGAATTAAGTTTCAAATGTGTAGATAGGAACACTTTCTACTGTACTAAGAATAGTATTAATTGTTCATGATCGTTTACAAACTCAACACTGAATACATATTATATTTGAATATCCGACAAATACAAAAATTGTAATTTAAGATTAGGTTAGTTATTACGTCCTACGATAAAAGCTAATTATTTGTGTCTTGTAGTATTTTCCTGTCGAAACAAACACTATACTCACCGCAGAATAGGATCGCGAATTTCAGAAGATCATACATTAACTGTAATAGTTTTTAATTAAAAGGCGACACGAAATGAGACTTGAGAGATAGCACTTTTGCCAGCTAAATAAAATAAACCAAGAAAAAAAAAATCAAATATCGATTAAACTCACGACGAATGAATCGATTTTGAAATTAGACTATATTATGATTATACTTTGGTGTTAATATCGTTTAACAGGATAACAACGACGTCTACACAGAAACCTTAACATTAAAATAACGTATGTCCGGTCGGTCGGCGTATTATTTCCCAATTTATTAGTTGCCTGAGCCCTCTGTAATTCCTGCAGGGGCTCTCTGTGCGCGTTTTATTTCTAAAACGATTTTAGATAGGGTAGGGTTGAATGGGATTATTTTACAAATATAAGCGGAGAGCGTTGTTTTTTTTTAATTTTTTTTTTTATTTGGATGATTTGGGTGCTTTTTATTTATTCCATTTACAAATTGACTTAAAATACATTTACGTTATTTTACGAGTATGTCCTCTTTTAAGCGTGAAAACATTAGTTTCAGAAAGACACACTCTTTCATAACAAAAAAAAAAAAACAAATCTATACTATAAGTGTTAGGCTATTATGACATAGCAAAAAATGGAACACTTACGGATATTCTACCGCCAAACAGTAATACCTAATACTATTGTTACGGTTTGAAGGTTAAGTGAGCCAGTGTAACTAAAGGCACAAGGAACATAACATCTAAGTTCACAAGTATGGTGGCGCAGCGTTACTATGAGGAATTATTAATATTTCTTACAGTATAACACCAACGTGGCAGTGGTGACCATTTACCATGAGGTGGCCCATTTGCCATTTGCTAGTCCACGTAATTAGATGGACAAAAAATTAGGATTATATATAATTATTATATTTTAATTAAATTTATGTGTTATGTGGTTAATTTAAGCATCATTCAATGTTAAAAATATGTATCATGTTAAAATATATATATATTAATAATTTCTGTTACAAAAATATCATACATGCTTTCATGAAATACTGTTGAAAAATCTAATTACAAGCTTTTATTTACCTATGTTTGTTAGTTTAGGTCATTAAAAATACATCTTCTTATCCTGACGTAGTTGAAATATGGCATGTTGGTTCAGTTCCAAAGTCTACCTCCAGGTGTGGCTCCAGACGAACAGACCCCAAAGCTCAACAGCATAGACACGAAATGTTGTATATAAGAGATAGTTTTTTTTTTTTAAATATTTCATTTTTTATTCAAACCAGTCGCTACCTGCCATGAAATGTTCCAAGCGTAATATGTACCAATACGTCGAGGTCGATGTCGCCCTGAGGCGTCGTTACAAACGCCAATAATGTTATTTTTCAGGATCCTGCGTATGTTAGTGGAACGCTTGTGAGTTACTCACGTCAAAATGAGATTTATTACACGAATATAAGTGATTTAGTTTTGTATATTTGTGTAAAGTTTTGTATCTTGTTGTCGATTTTATTGTACACCTTTGGATTGACGGAAAAACGGAAAAAATACGATGCTATAGTATTTTTTTTTTTTAATAAAATTTGGGTAGTGTTACTGAATCCTTATATAACCAATGCACCACTGACCTTTTTGGGAATTAAGATGTTACGTCCCTTGCGGCTGTAGTTACACTGGTTCGCTCACTATTTTAACTTTAACTTCCAAACCCCGTTTTACCCCCTTAGGGATAGAGTTTCGTAAAATTCTCGTCTTAGCAAATGTCTACACACTATAAGGAACCTACCTGACAAATTTCAAGTTTGTAGATGTTATAGTTTTTTTAGATTTTGTGATTAATCAGTGAGTGGATTTCGCTTTTATATATATAAATTACTCTTTCGGGGTAGAATATGTGATAAGTGGGTAGTACGTACCCAAGCGGACTTAAGACGTAAAATTCAAAGTTGTGCCACTATTTCTAGATTATCTAATGTCAATTTCTAATTGATTACGGCTTCGGCTTCAAGGGAGACTAACTAATTGAATAGGATGTATTAAAGTTCACAAATATGACCGTAAACACACGGTCTACTTCTTACTATTTTTTACCTCACCCACAATCTCTTTCGAAGGTGTACGAATTTCACACAATCGTAGAGTGTTTAGGAATAGGATCAACAACACTACATGCTTTTCTGGGTCACGGGAGTATCCACTGTAAATTTCAAAACTCCCGTCTGCTAATAAAATGTCTTGACATAAAAACCCCTTTTATTTAATTCTCTAATTTCTTTGGATTAGTCAGCCCCAGAATTTAAACACAGGATCTAGAGAACTGAAGCCGTATGAGTAAGCCACTAAACCAGTGAGGCAGTTGAGAGACGGGCTTAGTCTATATAATTTAATGTTCAACTTAATAAATTATACTTAATTTTTAAAGTTGAACAATTTATCTTTTTAACTTTATCAATTAACGAAATGTTCAAAAAACTATAATAAACAAGGCGTCTTATTTAATAGTATACAGATGAATTAAAAACCGTTAAAGTTTAGTGTAGTATTCTTGTATTTTAATGTATAAATTAAAATGACATTATTTGACAGTGACGTCTAGACGGTACTACCAACCTATAAAAAATCCGAATCGATATACCCGAGACGCTTAAACTGGAAAGTCATTTTTAAATTTGATCATCTAAATAAATAGGCAGAGACAAAACAGTTCAGTGGCTTGGCAAACGGAAGAAGAAATTCTTCCGTTTGCCAAGCGATTTTCTTTTTTTGTTAAATTGATGAGTTTTAGTGTTATTTTATTAGTGTTTAAAAAAATATATAAATAAGTACAAAAAAATTCGAATCGTGCACGTGTTTTTCTAAAATCTTCAATCACAATTTTATATTATTAATAGTTAATATGACAAGTAACTGCTGAATTTATTGCTGTTTCTTCTCTACGTATTTTGAGCAGATGGAGCCTTCGGAACATTATAATGTAGCAACTAAAGCGAATACAAATTCTTGGTTGTTCGAAACGACGCTTTAACAATTAACTTATTACTATACACAATACCGGGATGACGCATTCGCTTTTCTTGCTTCACTATAATGTTCCGAAGGCTCTATCTGCCTTTAGTTTTCAAATCTGAGCATATTAGCTGAGTATGTATGTATTTAAATTAAAATCATTTTACCAACTATCAAGAGCATTAAATAAAGTATAATTTGATTTGATATGCTCGTTTTAATCTAGATGTACATTTTGACTAGCAAGGGCGTTAATCAGCAATATTGAGTGTTTCTGTGTTTTTGTTTGAAGGGTGCTGGGGTGAGCCGGTAATTACGGACACAAGGGATACCTCATTTAGGTTCCGAAGATCGATGAATTGACGTTGTAAATAGTGGTCTATATTTCTAAGTACTAATATATTGGCAGGGCTGACCACATGCCTAAAGGTAACCTTGGAGTGTTCGAGTTTAGCCATTTACGTTTGATTTAACACATATATTGCACACAGACACTCAAAAGAAAAACAACATAGGGATTTCTTTTTTTTTTTACAATTCCCACATTATTTAACAATTAGTTTAAAGCGTGCAAATACAGGCTCAACGAAATAGATATTCGAGGAAATCTTATGATATTGGCAAGCGGACGATGTTTATATGTCTAATGGCAGAAGAAAAGTAATGAAAGATTATATGCGTGTAGCCTAAAATTATTCGTGCATTTGCTTTCCTGCAATAAATTAAAAAAAAAAGAAAAACACTAAATATACCTGAACAAAAAGTACTTCCGACCCAGCCAGTTCAATTTTTATTTGAAACTCATATATGCGTGAGGCGTCCGCAGAGACAAACAGATAATATAAAAAAAAAGCCTTTGTCATTGATAAAAATGGTAAAATTAAATTTTACAAAAGTCATTCGATGAACTGATATTGCTCTACAACTTTATAATATAGTCTATAGATAATTTATTTACATATAAGCTATCCATAAGTCAATTTACTTACATACCTTTGTATATTCATATTCCTATATTTCAATCAAATTTAGGCCATAACGCTGCTGTTCCAAGACTGTAGACAATGTAACATACTTTCTAGAAATAATAATGACCTCGATATTCATCGTTACAGTTTGTCCAAATTCAGAGTGTGTTTAACTAAATTAATAAGCTATTTTTAATTTTTAAGTTACTAATTTATATTTGTATTTCACTTAACTGTATTTAAATTATTATTTAGTGCATGCTGTGGTCTCCTATAATTGAAGGAGCACACAGCTTGTAACCCTTATATTGTTTAATTTTAAGAATATGTATTTAGTGTTAATCTTTTGTTGGAGATTCGAGAATTAAATAAATAAATAAATATATTACATATGAGTTGATACAGAGTATATATATGCTGCTAATAATACAATATATACATATATATGTAATTGCCATTGGCCATTTTTAACCCAGATAATCGGAATTTCGAATCAACTGGGAAATGCTGCTCACATTTCACGCTATCATGATTAGAACAGATGCGTTTTTAAATTTTGTATATATTTGTAGCTTAAACTTTACGTCTAGAAGATCTTTTTTTATGTAATAGGTAGGCGGACCGACAAATGGACCACCTGATGTTAAGTGGTCACTCCCGCCCGTAGACATTGGCGCTGTAAGAAATATTAACCATCTCTTATTTCACCAATGCGCCACCAACCTTGGGAACCAAGATGTTATGTCCCATGTGCCTGTAGTTACACTGGTTCAGTCACCCTTCAAACTGGAACACAAAAATACCAAGTTTTGCTGCATGGCGGAATATCTGATGAGTGGGTGGTATCTACCCAGACGGGTTTGCCCAAAGCCCTACCACCACGTAAATCTTTTATTAAGTTAACTTTATGCCGTCAACACAGATACGGATAGCTATTTATAGTCACTCGGTTAACAAAAAAAGTTTCAGAATTTTATTTAGCGAAATTAATCCGTTTCAGAGGGCAACTTTACATTCGTGATTATGTTAATAGGAGATACGGGGGAATGGTCTAACTTTTCACTTTAAAGGGTTTTTTCGATGGACCTCCGGACCTCCAGGGAGGCAGGGAGGGACCGCGGTCGCCCGAACAAATACGTGAGAAGCAGGGACTAATTCGATTTTGTTGTCTATTAATTATGTTTCGTGAATTTTTGTTTTTGTAAAATTTATTTCGTTTCGTGAAATATATAGGACACATCTACATACATTTATGTATTTGTGTAGTCATTTCACAGTCTTCTATATATTTACCAGTATATAGTAACATAACACAAACATAATTATAATTTTTAAATTATATTTGACTATACCTTTTTAATGAAAATTGTTTTAAGAAATAAAAACAATTGCATTTAACTGCCATGTTGATGGTAGCTTAAAATCTAGAGACACTGAGTTTCCGGGTTGAAGCCCCGAGTCAAAAACATTTTTTATTATTATTTATTAATTTTAAAATTTTATCGTAGTGAAGGGGGACACCATCATCAACTTAAAATAAATAATATAAAAAAAAAGACATGAGAATTATTTAAATCAAGGCCTTAAAGTATATACAAATAAAAAATTAAAATAGTTACTGTACAAATCGTGACCGCGTGGAATGGTGGCAAGAACGCTAGTAGCATTTTCCAGTTGAATCGCAATTCTAATCCTTTAGGCAACGAACCAGCCCTCTTGTTACAGCGGAGGCAATAAGATGAGGTGTTATACTTCTACTAAAGGTTTTTGCACTATTACTCCAAGATCTAAAAGGGATAAATACATTATTTGAAATAAGATACGAATATTTGCATCGTTTGTTCGTATCAGCATTATCGCTGAAGGTTTAATATCAAAATATATATGTAATATTATAACTATGTTTTGTGTAATAATAGTAAGTTTATAGTATCTTACAGTTATCGTAATTTTTGAAAAGAATTGTAGCAATGCCTCTAATTAATTATGGAATTACTAATGTTCCTATTTACCCCTCCTTTTGAGCTTATCACTTGCGTTAGGGGGGCGACAATAGCCCGAGGGGTCAGAATCGATCCTGCAACTTTTACATTTCTAGGCGGCTCGTAAACCACTGCTCTATTGAAGCTTTAATAAGTTTATTATTTAAACAAGGTTAGCTGGTATACGTATGATGTTATATCTTATTTTATTAGACTGTAAAGTAATATCGCGTAAAGGTCCCGCTTTTGTGAAACCACCTCCTAAATGTTAAACAAGATCCATGTGATATTATATAGAAAAACTTAATATAAAATATTAAATTAGGGAAAACAATAAATTTAATAAGGTTTCACGCAGTCGACTTGAAAACGAAACGCCATTAAGAATAAGAAAATCAGAAGAAAAAAGGAAGTTACTTGAAATTTACCAGATCTTTAACATTAGGGGCTAAAGTATATAATATTAATAAATAACAAAATACTTATTGTTGCATTAAAGAAAAAAAAAAAATGTTACAAAGTATGAAATCTTTAGAGAGTTTTGTGAATAGGCGATCTTATTCCGAAAAAGCAGTTTCTATTAGAAATCCTCAGGTTGTCTGTTATGAATGTAACATATGTATACTCGTATCAGTCAAGAAACAAATAGATTTTAACCGAAGACCGTTCTTGGGCTTTGTGGTAGTCGAAGTAGGTACCATTTACTCATTAAATAATACCGCTAAATAGCTATACTTAATATTGTTGTGTTCCGGTTTGAAAGGTCTGTGAGCCAGTGAAACTACAGGCACAAGGGACATAACATTTTAGTTCTCAAGGTTTTGTATGACGATATGGGAATTATTAATATTTCTTACAGATCCCATCTTTATGGGTAATGTAATAAAACTACTTACCATCAGACAGCCCATTTATCTACATAGTATTCATTGAAAAAACACAGAACATCATACTGTTCATTCAAGGGCGAGGATAAAAAAATATTTGCTGTAATGGTAGAGAAAAAAAAACGATCATTTTTTACTAAATGTATATTTACTGTCGGTTTTTATAAAATTAACAGTATGCATATTTTCGGCTGAGTGCTTTGTAAGCCTTTAGTAAGAAAACCCGAGGGGTACGACTGATTAAAGGACTTTCACCTCTGGGCGAGTACTTAATAGAGTTGAGGGGAATTCTATTGGTATCCTTTTTGCGTTGTACATTAAAATTTCCCTTAAATTAATTCGATTTATATATCTTAATATTTGTTTTGTAATTATTGTGTAAGACACGCAGACAAACATAATCATATTTTTTTTTTCTATACATGATGCTTAAATATATTCCCGATTTAACAAAATCAAACTATACTTTATTAAAATGGGCTTTTACAATAACTTTTCAATCGTCATTTTACAAAACTATATTAAGTGAAGCTACCACCGGTTCGGAATGTAGATTCTACCGAGAAGATCCGTCAAGAAACTCAGTAGTTACTCTTTTCCTACATTTAAAATACATAGTTACGTTCGTTAAATACAACACAAAGTTTAATATTCAGATTTATTATTTAAACATAGAGATCCACCAAATAGCTGCAAAAATATTAAAGAAAACTAACTTAGATATTACATTTTATTTATACCCACATAATTCTTAAGCATATACAGGCGCACCGCACGACTTTCTTCCAATTTTTTTTTTATATTACGTTGGACTAGCGGCGAGATTATAACAGTAGACGAGCGCTGGCTGTGTATGCACGAGGTAAGATTCTCGTGTTCTCTTTCAGACGGCCCTGAAGTGGAAGGCAGCTGGGATAGACTCGAGCTGCCGTCGTATGCACTAAAAAGACTTACTGGTAGACATTTTTTTTCACCCAAGCAGAGGTCCAACAAGCCACGACTGGGGAAGCTGATGAGTTTGTGAAAACGGTTTTATTAGTCTATTTGGTTCTTGGAGAGGAACGCCAACAAATGGGCTTTAGTAGCTAAAAAGCCGACTCAACGTAGATCCAGTTATCTTTTAGAGGTTTCTTAGGACTTTTTAAAAATAAAACTCCACAATCCAGATCCAGTTATATTTTAGAGACGTTTCTTCCGATTTTTAAAGGATTTCTTCCTAATCCAAAAAAGTGTCTCGCGAATAAAGCTTGTAAGCCTAATATTGTGAGTTAAAATCTGGCCATTGAAATTTGTCGAGTCTCTATGTCAACAACTTGGTGGTAGGGCTTTGTGCAAGCCCGTCTGGGTAGGTACCACCCACTCATCAGATATTCTACCGCCAAACAGCAGTACTCAGTATTGTTGTGTTCCGGTTTAAAGGGTGAGTGAACCAGTGTAATTACAGGCACAAGGGACGTAACATCTTAATTCCCAAGGTTGGTGGCGCATTACTGATGTAAGAAATGGTTAATATTTCTTACAATGCCATTGTCTATGGGCGGTGGTGACCTCTTACCATCAGGTGGCCCATTTGCTCGTCCGCCTATCGATATCATAAAAAAAAAACAAGTTCCGTGGCTCTGAAAGTATGCTAAGACATTGGCCCTAACTTGAATTTGGATTATGAGAGTAAGGGACTTAAGCACTATAATATGTCCAGCATAGTTCACAGAATCAGTGAAGAGGTCAACATTCTTGTATATATAATTAGTAGTCAAATGTGAACATCTTTATTTAATGTATTGTTTCGCTCGCAGTAATTGACATCTGCCACCAAAAAGGAAGATATGCCTCGAATCAAAACGAGGCAAGCTAAGCGGAATTATTGTGTTTTTTCAACACTGTCTATTTATAATTATTATGTAATAAGTACTTCAGTTATTTAGCCTGTAAATGCCCCATTGCCTCCTCTTCCTTTGGGGAGAAGATTTGGAGCTAATTCTACCACGCTGTTCTAATGCGGGTTGCATATTGCATGAGATATTTTCCGTCTTCACGGAGCACGAGATGAATTATAAATTAAGTAAAAGAAAAAAAATTAAGTACATGGAAATTCAATAGTGTTTGTCCGTGTTTGAACGCGCAATCATGGCACGCGTTCGAACTACTGTGTCTTCACAAATGTACAGGTTGATTTCCCTAAAGTACGCATTTATACTCTAAATTAAATTAAATCAAAATATACTTTGTTCCAGTAGGTTCTTAATTTTCAATTATTTTACTTACGTAAGCCTTTATTCTTTACCTAAACTCTTGCGATACTTTTAGTTATTCTACCATCAAATTGCTATTAAGTATTACAGTGCTCCTGTTTTGGGTGAAGTGCGAATGTAATAATTATATGAACAAGGACGTAATGTATTAAATTCCAACCCAGCATTTAAAAAAACCTTTTTTAAGACATTAGGAGGCGGACAGGCAAATGGGCTATCGATAAGTGGTCACAGGTGCCCGTTGACATGGGCGCCGTAAGAGATTCCTTGTGCCATCAACCCTGGAAACAATTATATGAAAATAAAAAAAAATATAACCTAATAATATTGATATTAAATTTCAAATAATATAAAAAAAAGAAAAAGTTTTGACAGATAAAAATGTATCTTAACAGTAGCAATACGTTAAGGTTGCTTAAAGTACTAAAACAATTCCAAATACGATTTAAAAACCTTTTAAACCATCGCAAGCGAAGATAAGAAAAAAACCGGCACAACTCGAGAATCGTCTCGTGCATGTAATGAAGTTATAAAATTTATTCTTTTCAATTACCAATTATTATTTATCGTATTGGATATTTAACAGTAAACTTTATTGTAATAATGAACCGATAATGCGACGCCATTTTGAGGTCTTTTATAGTTCCTAAATCGGATTAATTTTTGCGTTAAGTCGGCTAAAGCTTACACTATAAAGCACCTATTTTTTATATTAAATAATATTAATATAACCTCTTTAGACATGCATCAGGCTCTTAAATATGTCGGTTTATTTTAACGTAACTATTTTTAGTAAGTTTTTACTACCGTTCCAAATGTTTAGTTAGGGTGTAAATAATTGTACGGCTTAAGGGACACCTGGTATGAGCCCTTGAAAGTCTAAGTTTCGTGTGCATGTGATTAGTAACCCTTTGTGCATGGAATCATCGCTCGATTTCCCAGAACGCGCCCTGTAGGGCGAGCCGAGGTCATCGGCCTAGGTACCCGAAATTCGAAAGCACTAAAAAACTTTTTCAAAATGGCGGCCGAGACCTGTTACCCGTGTAACATTACTCTATGGCAGGGGTTGACGACATTTCGAGTGTTTTAGGCTGTGGTGTTATTTGTTTGAAGTTTGTCGCTCGTTGGAACTTAGCATTGGATTTAAATAAAATATAACAAAGTACATTTCACTCCCGACTTTGTTTGTTTTAATAACTTGATAATCGCGGTTTCTGTTGTATACGGACTGCGACTGTATAAAAGCAAAGACGAAAAGGTAAAGGCTTAAAGGTTTTTGCGTAAAACTTTATCTGATAATTATTAAGCTTATTCTTTTATTTGGTTTGCGATAATATAACATATCATATCACAATGCGAAATAACATAGGTAGTGATTAGTAAATTTAAACCAAAATAAACTATTTAAAACTATGTTAAGTATATTTTTTATGTTTCTTAAATATACGCTATTATAATTCTTAGTTTCCTTAAAATAAAATGATTGTATTTATTTATTATTTATTTATTTATGTATGTATTTATTTGTGTGTATGTTATGTAGAATAATAAGTATTTGATACTATCTAAATTATCGAATATATAAAATTAAATTTCGAAGCTGGAATAATAAGTTATCACAGCGACATAGCGTGTATACAAAAAGTAGAAATCAAGTGAACTATGTATTATATTTCAAATAAAACATTAGAAAGTTAATAAAAAAAAAAACACTTCTTTTTAAATAATTTATAATAATTTTTAATAATTCTTTTTTAATAGGCCTATTCTGAAGCGACGGCCGAGAAATACGAAACGTTAAACCAAATATACAATTATTTTAACTAATATACTTATTACACAATATATTCGCGATTTATAAATACCGTAGGCAAAAACCACATACAGCCATTATTCAAATAATTATCTCATGGGAAGCTTAGACGTTACAGTGTTTAATAGCGTCGTATCTGATTTTTGTTATTTTTTATTTAATAGGTAGACAGACTGATAAATGATCGTGATGGTAGGTGGTCACCATCATCATCATACACATTGGCATTATAAGAAATATCTATCCCTTACATAGGAAATGCGCCACTGCCAATTACACTGGCTCACTCACCCTTCACATCGGAACTCAACAATACTAAACACAGCTGTTGGCGGTAGTGAGTATAAGAGCTGTGTAGGTACCTACAAAGACGGTCATGCGAAAAGCCACCAAGTAAATGATTTGATATAGGTTTCATATAAATTAATTCTCGTTATGTATATACGACATATTATATACTGTTACGTTACGTATTCTCATGATTAAAGTCTAATTCATTCTAGCAAATAAAGGATATTTAAGGATATTTTTTTCCTGCACAACAGAGATATAAAATACGTATTATATTATAAATGCACTATTGTTAAAAAGAGACAAATATACTTTTCTCAATTTCAACACTCGTCTCATGTGTTGTTCGTACATTAGTGATTGTCTACTGATTTTATTGTGGTAGTATAACCTAAGTAAAAAAAAAACATTATCCTTATTATTAATAACATTGTCTATACATTGCAAGAATTTCGTACTAGAATTTTTTTGTCGGTAGAAATACAGTGAAGGTTCAATAAAACAATGCGTGTAAGTAAGTAACCTTAAAGTGAACGAAATATATTTTTCAAATTCAATATGCTTCATTCATTATATAAGCATAACAATTATTTATTTATTGGCAAAGAAAAAAGTGATCTGAGAAGAACCGGCGGATTCATTTTTGTTATCAGATAGTTTATATATTGTGTCAAAAGTACTTGTAAGCGGCTTCATGGATCCGGTTTGTACTTATTATTATCAAAATTAAAATATTAATTTAAGTACGCATATAAAAGCACATTTGAATCGTCGTGTTACAGCGTTAAATTTAAAGTTAGCACCGGATCGGAAAGTAGATTCTTAGAAGAATCAGCAATAAACTCAGTCGTTACTCTTTTCCATCATTTTAAATATACAGTATTTCAGTAAAATACAATTAAATTTATACAAATTTTGTATTTATACAGCCTAGAAATAAACAATATTAAGTCCACACTATTTTTTTTTTTTAATAATAATCTTGTATTGAATAATATGTCCAAGTAACTGTGGTATCTTATCATAGCAAATACCGTGCCCAGTAAGGATGTATTAACTTTGCGGAGTCGGAAACTAGGTGTTATGATATTCAATTACAATGTTTTCCTAAACAGTCCGATTATTTTGGTTTAATTAAATGATATTTAAAAAAAAACATTCTATTGTTAATTATTTTTAAGTATGTACGAGATTAAACGAATCACCCGTCAAAATGATAGGAGTAATGTTTATAATAACGTACACATTAGTCTTGTACCACATGTTGCGCGCCTCTGTCGCGACTACTTAGAACAAGTTGCATTTCACCCGGCACCCACACACGCGCATATATCTGTTCACACTATGCGATGGCCATGACTTTACGCGCTATCAATATTCGTCGACATTTTCATCATCTTGTGTCGTATCTTGAAGTAAGAACATGTTCGTTTCGTTTACTTTTAATCATAAGAGTTCAGTTTTCAGCCTTTGATTTTTATAACTTTTTTTATTCAATAAAAATGCTACCTTAAAATTTCTAACGCGTTGAAAATTGTCGACTTTAATAAAAAAAAAAACTTCATTCTTTTAATGCTATATAATTAATGCAATTAGTGCTACATTTAAAATGCAATAAACGATTTTGTTATAATACTTATATGAGTATCTCGTTAGTGGAAGTGTTCTGGTTTCCAATGAATGATTAAAAATTTATAGACGTCATATTTTTTAATACAATAAAAAAGAACTTATCTAACAGATAATATAATGAATAAAAACTAATTCACCATAGTTATTAGTTTGAACTAGTTTTATCCGGTTTAATTTGTTTCGAGCAACAATAAGCCTACACTTAAAGAAGTCAAGTATTTTTAAAAATATCAGATCTTTTAACACACATAATAGTAATTCGATAGAGAATAAATAATATTTCTTTAGAGAAAATATAGCTTTAAATTACTTTAGCTTAATTTGATGTATATTATATTTTTCGTAAATATTTTTTGTTGATTTACATAGGAATAAATATAAGAAAAGGGATATAAACCGATAAAACTGGTTTGATTTGGATCAGATAGATTTTTAATAATAAATACTGGATTGTTTTATTACGACCATGTAATATTTATTAATTAATTGTAAGAAATATACATACAATTCAGTTTAATATGTAGATATAGTTCCTTTATTTTAAACAAGCAACAATGTTGGTAAATGTACATATTCGGGGCTGGCTTCTAACCGGTTTTAACTGGATCAAACAACTGAGGCCTGCGTATTCAAATAATTGCGTTACTTTACAGATAACTAAGTTGGTTTATATTAATTATAATTAAAAAGTGCAAACATACGAACAAGCATAAGTATTAAATTATATGTGAGAGCGCAAAATCGCGGGGGATAAATTGAGAATTAGGGAAAAGTCCGAAACTGGTTTGATCTGGATCAAGCAAGCACCGGTGGTTATCATTGTTAAGATCTATAAAATTACATTATAATAAGTGGTTGCCACAAAAACTCGTTTAAACAGACAGACTGAGTGCAATGCCTTGTATGTATAGACGTAATATTGCGGGGCTAAGGTACGAATTCGGGACTAGTCTTCAACCGGTCTGATCTGGATCGCGCAGCCTGCGCAAGCGACTAGCACTCTTAAGATATGGATGATTTTCTCATTTTTTATATTCCTGTTAATGTGACGTTGTAATTTAATTATTTCATCGTTTGTATGATTGAAATACTACGCATGTATTCAATTGTATGCCATACTATTTTATTGATAACAAAATTCTTATTAAGTAAAAATTCAAATTAAGAATGAGAAAAAAAACATTCTAATAATTGTTTTTTCTTATTGAGTTTCGGCTTAGAGTAGAATGTTTTAGGGTTTTGTACTTAAAATAAGACCTCAAATAAATGTATGTTTGATTTAAAATATGAAAGCTGTTCGCGTTCTACCCAGCATCCTATCGAGGAAACGAATAACAAATTATATTCCCAGTTAATGGTTTTAAATGTCAGTAAAAATATTTATGTCAAATATCTATTAATATTTTTAAAAATATACGTTTGTGTGAAATGCACACAACACAGTAGAAACGAAACATAATAAATAAATAAAATATTTTTTTAATTGTCTCTGTCGTTTTTGTTTTTTAGAGTTACAAATAACAACGACTCTAAAAAGTTTCATTACAAAATGTTTTATAATTTTTTAATAAGCTAGCCTTCTTTTTTCCATATTCATAGCAAGTCTTTTTTCGGTCTTAGCTTATCCTTTATTAAAATAAAACTACTAAGCATAAAATATTTTTAAAATAATACTACAATATAATATCATGCGTCATACTTCTTTTATATTTAAATTTTTATTGTTAGTCGTGAAACTAACAAAAAACGCATACGTTATTCAATAAGCGTCATAAGACAAGATCTATCCTTCATTTAAACGAAAAATTATTTTAATATGCAAATTAAAATTAAAGAACCTTCATTATAAAATGGCCTTTAATTTTAAACACCTGCCGCAATAAGAAAAATAATTAAAATATTATTATTTAAAAACAATTCGGGTTTTTTTTTTCTTAACAATAGATCGATGTATTTAGTTTTATTAAGTTAAATCTATAGTACAATTTATGGTTCACAGTTATTCTTGCAAAATCGTCATATTCCAAGTCAAGCACTTTTTGTTCGTTTCGTTTAATCGATTATTGTACTGCGAAACTGGCATACTTTGTACATTTGTGTCGAATTTCGAAGGGTCGGTCTGTAATTATAGGTGCAATCGACTTAACGTCATTAATCCTACGGTTAGTAGAGCTATGATAACGTAAAATTGAAATACAATGATGTCCATATAATGTCTTCATGCAGGCTTAAAAGATCCAGTAATAGTATGTACTGTAACTTTGATATAACGGACTTCAGTATAACGACTATGTCGATATAATAAAATTTTCTAAATAACTATAAATATCCGTAAGAAGTAAATCAAAATGTACCTTTACGATATACTATTAAAAATCTCTTTATAACGAATTTTCAATAATTGCAGAATAAATAGAAAGTTTAATTTATTTATGCCTCAAGATTTTAGTCAGCTATATATATATATATATATATATATATGTAATCTTTGCATAGCGTATCAATGTAGCATATATTTAAGTAAAATTTACAATATTTTAATTACAATGTGTATTAGATTACTCGTGGAAATAGAAATACTTATATATTTATAAACGTATATATAATATTTACAGGATAAGTACTTCGTACTGTTGAGGTTAGTGTACAAGTTTATTAACCCTGATAAAACGAATATTAAACCAACCAATTTTTATATAACGAATGTTTCCTAATTTCCTTCAGGTTCTTTACATCGAGGTTTCACTGTATTTAGTCATAGCTTTCTTTTGATGATAAATATTTATTATCTAACGGTAAAGTAATAAAGTTTAAGTGGATTCTTATGTAGCTTCAACTAGTTAATTCTCGTACGGTCTAGATATCATTATGACCGAGAATTAGTGTTTGTAATATATTTACTTTATGAGGTGTTTTTTATGATATTGTTAAATCGGTTCTGGTTTCTCAATATAGAGATTGTTTCGTGTGCCCCATATTTTGATAGTTCATTTTTAGTTTTCGTCAGAACGCGTAACCTTCAATCGTCTCCGTTTTTCTAACGATGTGGTGTTAACTGCGATCGTTTAAGCCGTCAGGACGTGAACGTTACAAAAGACAAAATTAAATCTTAATACATGCGATGTCAAGAAGTTTTCTTAACGATTGTATTAATTATACAATCGTTAAGCAAACGTTTTTCTTAAGTTTATTTTTTTAGATGACTTGTAATTTTTTTTTTGCTATTATGTTTTCTTTTGTGCGAAAGAAGGCAAAGGTGAAAAGTTAAGACTGTTTTGGGAATGAACTACGTAAGATGTTCACGCGAACATTTTATTTTTATTTTGACATTAGAGTTCAATATTTGTCAAATTATTAATTTTACCGTTCACATTATACTGATCAATTCAATATTAAGTAACTTAGAGGTTAGCTTACGATACAAGCATTCGTGTCGATAAATATATGAAACCATTGTTTCCTGGTATGCAGAAAAAGTTGAGGGCAAGAGATAGTCGATGATACATAATTATATCCACCAATTTTTCTACGCACTTTTGCGCTTACACACACTTAAAAAAAACCACGTACGTATATACATATGACCGCAACACACACATGCCAACAACCAATAAATAGATTGAACTAAACGGTGAAATTTAAAAAAGGAACAAAACGAACGAATCGCATTGCCGCACACATAAGCGTAAATGCAGCCCAATCATTAAAGAGTGCCAGCGAAAAAGCAGCTCAAAGTGAAACGAACGAAGGTTTTAAATAAAGAAAAATATCGATACTTATAGAACTAGCGTGTTAACACATAATGCATGCGTGGGAATGACGGTTACGCACACATGAGCTTAATTTTTGATTATCAGAACGCCGAATTTTCTTAGGTGTGTGCTTCGAGGCTTTCGTATGTGTAGGTGTTTGAGTGCATTCTTTTTGCGCTTGTATCGATGTTGTGAGTTAAAGTGTGTTGCGTATTATTCATTTGTGTGCGTAATTTTGTCGTTCGCATGATGGATTCGCGTGTTTGTATTGGTGTCTTTTTCTTTTTTTTTTGCGAGCGGGCAGAGGCACACAGCGGGACGAGTGAAAAAATAATTTTAACTGGCACACTGCAGAGCGTGTTTAATTTTTGAGCTCTCTTTCCCGCGCGAAATGGGACGTCATTACTTTTTTAAATTACAAATGTCGTCAGTTTTGTATTTCCATTTTGTGTTTATTTTATTTCTGTATTAATCCTCATTGTTTACGAAAATCGTGTGAGCTTTTGCGTATCACGAACAGAGGGATTTGCTTCGTCTTTATTCAATGAGCTGTCTTCATTAGTGAAGGAACCATTACGTTACGTTCGAGATTTTTTTTATACATTTTACTATAAACAAGCAAATAAATCTTTTTCTTTTTTTTAATAGTCTTAATACTGTTTTATTAGTTTAAATAAAAAACGAACAACATTTAAAAAATAACGTTATCATTTTAATTACTTTTATTTGGTGTCTTACATCAATGTTGCAATAATGAGTGTCATGCATCCTTGGTGGTCTTTGACATATTACTCACTCGTAAGAACAAGACGTGAAAAAAAAAAACGATCATTTTAAAAAAATAAACCATCCGATAAAACATTATGAAGATGCAGAGAAAATGACAAATGCAAAAACTTTTTAACGAGACGGCTACCGATCGAAGATATTTGCTTACAAATTAACCTAACCAAACTAAACCATTTATTTGGGGTCAGTGTGTTCTCCCATTCGTCTACGACAAGATGGCTCTTGTAACCTCAATTAAATTTAGGACATCATCTCACTTAATCTTTCCCATTATTATTTTTATTAATTTAAAACTTTTATCACCTTCTATAACATGTCTATACTATAGTTATAAAATAATTTTTCGCCTTTTGTAAATCCCCTAGACACCCCACTTATAAATAAATGTATATAAAGTCTATGTAAATACGAGTCGTCGTATTCGTTTGCGTTTTAGAGGTTGATCGTCAGGTGTTAAGTTTAAAAAGTATCCTATGTCCTTACTTGGGGTTCAAGCTTGCTTCACGCGAAATTTCATCAAATACGATTCAGTAGTTTGGCAGTGAAAGCGTATCAGATAGACAGAGTTACTTTCGCGTTTATAATATTAGTTTAGATAAATATCGTTACACACTGGAGCAAAAATGCAAGTAAAACTAACTAACCGAGGAATTTTTTTAGATAACGATTTACTAATATAATAGAAAATTAAACATAAGAAATATTTTTAACGGTAATAATTATTAAATTAAATTAAAACTTATTACGCTATATAAAGTTATAAAAAAAATTAATAAAAAAGCCTGGAGGTTATATTATTTAATATATAAATAATATCGTTAATAATTATTGTATGTAATGTATTTTAATTAGTAAAAACGAATAAAAACTGAGTACTTAAATAATAAAAAAAAATCCTTTTGGTTAAAACCACATTACTAACCGGAAATTTCCCGAATTAAAAAAAAAGTACCCGTCAAAGAAATGACAGTATTTGAATATCCTACTTAAATAATATTTCAGGCTTAGTTATTATTATAAAATTCTGTTTTGGAACATTATTTTTAATTCGTTCTATGTTTCTTTTTATCGTCGAAAATTGAGATTTCTTCCACCATGCTGCTCCATCGCAGATTGGCGGATACACAAACGGCTGATTTTCATCACATACCAGGTTTCGTCATAATGTTATTTACTGCTAAGAACTAATAAACACAAAATAAGTAAGTGAAACTCAGTGGTGCTTATCAGGGACAGAAATCGCGAACTATCTTTTAAAATTCATGTGTACAAACTACTGGGTCACCAAGGGTCGTTAACATTTTATACACACATACATAATATATAAAAGGCAACGTCTTGAGTCGTTGTCTATTTCTATTTCAGAGAATTGGAGTTTAAAAAGGTTTGGTTTTGTAATTTTGAAGATTAGATTTTGCATAATTTTAAGACCTTTTTGGGTCAAGATCGAAAAGTATGTGTCTGTCTTACTGATATATTTTTTCTACATCGGACAAAGTCCCGTCGGGTTCGTCATAAATACAATGAAGCCCAGTGATTAATTTTTATTTAAATTATCTTCCAAAAATCAAAATATTAATAGTGAAAGTAGCCTTTCAAAAGCGTTTTCGAAATCGACGTTCTGTAATTTGTAACGTACCATATTGACTTGAACATTCTACAAAAAGAACTGACTTTAAACTTATTTATTACTCTTTTACTTCAATTAAATAACACTAATCTAAAATAGTTGTCTCTATATTGTCCTGGATGTATTTAAACAATACTTTATAGGAGCTCTTTTATTTTCCATTCTGGCGTTTTATTTGATTAACATTCATTAAATGCTAGTATATATGATGTTGCATCTCTTATATATTTGTGGGATTATATTATATAATCGAATTTCCTTGCCTTATATACCCTTGGTGTTACATTTTTTTTTATGTGAAAGTTGGCGGCCATTGGCCAAATGGGCCTGATGGTAAGTCGCCATCGTCCATAGACGCTGTAAGAAATATTAACCACTCAATACATCGCCAATGTGCCACCAGCTTTAGGAGCTGTCTCTTGTGGCTCTACTTTACACCGGCTCACTCTCTCTTCTAACAAGAACACAGCAATACTCATTGTTGCTGCTTGGCTATAGAATATATCAAAGTTGGATAGTACCTACACTTAGACTTGCACAAAAGCCTACCACAAAGTTGACTTATCTTTACTTCTCGCTTTTACAAAGTATGTCACAGTTTCTATAAAAATAAACGACAATATTGTTGATATACATCGTTGTTGTAAACAGAAGCAAGTATTCTTTCTTTATTAAAACATATGTTTTATTTGCTTTTCAACTGTAGCTAAAAAATATAGGCATGATAAATTAAAGCTTAGGACTAAGTAAAAAAAAAAATTATAAATTTGTGTTTTTTTTTTTTTCGCCGCTTGCATAATAATAAGTAGTCAATATATTATGATAAGTATATTAACGATCGGTTAAAGCTTTTAAGCAAGAAAACACGATCGATAAAACATCTTACCTTCAAAAATATTCTTATTAATTAAAAAAAAAAATTAATTGGCTTAATAATATTAAAGTAACATTAAAACAATTTTTTAATTGTTCAAACACGATAAAATATATATGATTAAAATTTTGGAGCCAAAATAATTATGCGACATACATATACTTCTCAAAAAATATTAATGAACACATTTGTATAAAACGATAAATAATTAGTAGCATAATTAAGGAAATGTTGATGTACACAAAAAAGAAAATGGTTTTTAGGCGTCATTGGGCTGGTCTCGTATGTCGAAGGATTCGACCCTTAGAGCAGAGTCCTAGTGGAGACCGCGGATTGGCAAACGCAGCGTAGGACGCCCCCCAGGTGGACCCATGACCTGAAGAAGGTGACGAGAACCGAGTGTGGAACGCGGAGGACCGGAACCTTTGGCGCAATTTTGGAGAGTATTTCCAGCAGTGGATTGTAACTAGCTAGTGATGATCATTATGATGAAGTGTCAGTTTTCGAAGAATGTCCTCAGACTGAAGAGAATATCGACCATGCGCCCACGCAGTGTTAATTTAAATACGATGTTACCCCTAATGTTTATTTATTTATGGAGTTACCAGAGTATCATGATAAACCTTTTTACTTCATCGTAAAGGTAATATTTTCATAAAACATTTGTCAGGCAATGTGCAAATTCATATGGTCTTACGACCTACTTTGTGCACTACGTATAAGTCTGCCCCGAATGAAGCGATGTCTTATTTTACTTTGATAGAATAATAAATAGAAACACATATCACTCCAAACAATCTATCTTGAACAGGGTAGAAAATCGAGAAAGTGGAAGATGAGGTCAGATTCGTTCAGTTTTCGCAACTCGTAAGCTAATAAGGCTGAAATTATTGAAAAAGAAAATTGTTGTCTTCAGGATCACAGCCTGTAACTGTAATATAATTTAATTTAATTATTTATTTTTACATTTTTTTTAATGAAATAAACACAGTTTTTTTATAGAACTTCATTGTTAGAGCCGCCTAGGAAGCCATAAGCTGAAATCCAGCAGAGGGATAATTACAATGTGATCAATTAACACACGTACACAATTATATTATGATATATATTTTGTAGTAAGATAACATTTGGCTGTCCTACTTTTTAATTTATTGTTACAGCACGATTGTATTTTCAGTTAATAATAATAATTAAAAAAAAATAAGTTGCAAAAATACAAGCATGACCATAAAGTAGATAGCTTTTAATGCAGATACAATTATAAAATTTTTGATTTAATTTTTTAAATATTTTGAAGTCAACTCATTTATCAGATTAAAAATTAAAAAAAAAACACAATGTTTAACCTTGCGAAATAATAAAGTATGTTTTTTTTTTGTTTTATTAAATACGTTTTTTGTTTATATTCAATGTCCTTCCGGAGTGTGCTAACCCTATATACGGTATTGATAACGTTTTTTTATGAAAAAATTAAATAAAAAAACTATATATAATTAATAATTTTATATTATAAAAACAATAATGGGGAAATATTGTTAAACACGACGTTAAAAAACATTTTTCAATATCAAGACGAAATCGCCGGCTGTAAAAATTATTATGAATTGTTGTTAGTGTAGAAGTAGTAGCTACGGTGGTAAGAATAGAATGCTGACATATTTCTCGAAAAATAAACCAGCCCCTCTCAATTGTCATGTAACTTGTAATCAAGTATCCCCTTTTTTTGTTTACGCAGTGTAAATCTTTAGAAAGGCACCCGGACCCCTTGGGAGAGAAACCGGGTTTTGTGGGATTCCTACCCTCTAAAATCACTACGATGTCTGTCCTCTACTCCAGTGCTCTACTCGTGGCTCGGCGGAGTTATCATCAGGAGATGACGGTGATCTCGCCCCCCCCCCCCCCACTCTTGATAGTGTGTACGGCAGCATGAGGCCATCCCGGCTGCCATCCTCCACAAGTCCGTCTGAAATAGGAAACATGAGGCCTCCACCTCGCGCGTCCACTGCCCCAGAGTATCTTTGAAGCCCCGTTCGTCGAAAATGAACCAGCCCCTCCTAATTATCATGTGATTTAGCTAAGTCAAATACTGTTTTGACTTTCTACATTATACTAATTTCATAAAAGCGAGTGCGTGCATATTAAATTTTTATTTTATTTACGTGTATGACGCTACTGAACAAGAGTAAATTGGACAACAAAATATTATATACATGACAAACAAGCATGAAGTACTTATGGACGTATGCAATAAATTTAATTACATTTGAATGACATAACTTTGCATTTCAAATGTTGGAAAAAAGTAACTATTGTGTTTTTTACACCTTCTTCCCGGTAGAATTTTCATTCCGAACCGGCGGCAGTTTTACGTTTAATACAATTCTGTAATATAATTATTTAAAAGTACTTGTATAAGCATCCTTAAAAAACGTATATTTTGATTCGATTTTGTTATGTAGTACACAATATACTAAAATATACATTTGTACTGAAAAATCTTTACGCGCTAGTAAGTTTTTCTCGTATGTGTTATTGATCATAAGCTGATCGTTTAGATATATATATATATATGTAGAAAATAAACGAATACATACATACAAGGCTGTTTACTTGGTCGTAGGGCACTGTGTAAGTTCGTCTGGGACCAACCCACTCGTCAGATATTCTAGCGCAGCAGTATTCAATATTGTTGTGTTTCGGTTTGAAGGGTGAGTGAGCCAGTGTAACTACAGGTAAGGGAAATAACATTTTAGTTCCCAAGGTTGCTGGTTCATTAACGATGTAAGGAGTGCTTAATATTTCTTATCACAACTTACCATCATTATACCATAAAAATACCTATCTATATGTGTTTTAAAAGTAATATTAAAACAATGGCGTTTTTATTTATTTCATTCTATGCTTATGATTATAATTTGTCTACGTTTCAAATTTACTGGTCATACAGTAACGGCCAAATTTATACTATTAAAAAAAATCTTAATAAAATATCAGTATCTAGAAATGTAATCTTGGATTTCCGCGTCAAATTCTTGTACATGTTTAAGTCTTATTGTAGTTGTCTGTGCACGTTTCCAGTCTAGACGTATTGTATGTGCAAAGCTCTTGTTGTGTTGTTTGCGTAACCGAGTAAAGGGTGAGGAAAACAGAGCAACAGCTCGTCGAAACGTCTCATGTACCTTGCTTAATCATTTCTGAAGCTAGCATTGTACTTTTATTCTCACATTAAATAGGAATAGCGTTTATATTATACGGTTTTTATTATTATTATTACAGCTTTATTTAGTTCCACACAAAGTTATAATACAAAAAAAAACACAACATGCAGATTAAATTATTGAACAATTCGGTTGCTATTGTGTTGTTGTATGGACCCCCTACGGGTAAAAGCCTCCTCCAAGGAATTCCACCTTTCTCTATCCGTGGCAGCAACCATCCATTCCTGATCTGCCACCGTCGCCAGCTCGTCTGCCCATCTTGTATGAGGCCGGCCTCTTGCTCTTGTAGCTTTTGGACCCAACCAATTTAGTAAGTATTTTATTACACGGTTACGGATAAAATAAATATCCCAATATATATGTGTGTTTATATATATGACTATATAGAAAAATCTACAATATTATATTATTTGTACACATTAGGTATAAATATTTTTTACTCGGCAAGGAAATATGATCGAAGAAATTCAGGGATAAGCATGCCTACCGTTCTTTGTTTTCTTGCGCCGTGTGTGCGTGCATGCGTGTTGTATACGTATATAGTATTACTTGATGGTAGAACTATGTGCAAGTTTATCTTGGTAGGAACTACTCATCAGATATTCCGACGCTAAGCAGCAATATTTAGTATTGTTATGTCCCGACTTGAGCCAGTGTTATCACAAGCACAAGGGACATATCATCTTAGTTCCCTAGCATGGTAGCGCATTGAAGATGTAAGGAATAATCTCTAGTATAGTACCAGTATAGTACCAGTATTAAATATTTAGCTCTAAGGTATATATTTATATATATAGCTCTTTATATATATAAATATATAAAGAGCTTAGCAAAGGGAAGAAAAAGTTATTATAAGAACACTGTTGATGTGTGTTTGACTTATTTTTTTATTATAACGTCAAAATAAATTTACTTAGGTATTCATAGTTAAATTGAACAACCTATATCTAATATACGGCAAAAACTATCATTGAATTATTCGTTTGTATTTTGATTTTCGTTTATTAATATCGATAAAGGAAAATAAACGATTTGCATTAAAAAAATGTATTGTTCGTTCATTCTAATTCATTCTAAAACCTTCGGAAACTTCAATCAAACCTAAATGTGTTTTATGAGCCCTTGCAATCTAAGACTTATTTCAAACTAGTATCCGCCCTAGCAACAAACGAGTTCTGGACCGCACATAGGAACTGTCATAGACTTGATATTCGTGGAAATGGTATAAGACTAATTACATTTTTAAATTAAATATATCATTAGAATTATATATTGATAGTCAAAGTAGAAACTATTACCGGTTTGAACAATAAAACAAGCGAATTTTAATTTCTGGTATTATGTAAAAAATTAAAAGATTTAGAACATCCTTTGGCACAAAAAACATCTTTTCTTTTCTAATTTTTTATAAAATTTTCTATCAGAGAAAGATTAAATTAATAATCTTACGATATAAGTATAATTTTATTATTAATTTAGATTCACGTTCTTAATAATTCTAACTGATATGAGAAAATATATAGCTTTTTTATGTTCATTTATGAAATTTTATATACTTAATAAATAAGTTATGGTTCGTAAATGAAATTATAAAACGTATGTACGTTCAGATTAATTCTAAGCGTATTTCGCACATACATTTGAATTTATATTTTGTAATTTGTTAACAAGTTCATTAGATAGAGATATTACAAGACAAATTAATCAATGCATGAAAACATTCAACGGCAATGGGGAAGAATTTGGTAGATATTATATCGTATTACATTATTTAAACTGATTATTTAAAGAAATTTAATTGTTTTAAACCTTGTAAAAACTTAATGTTATAATGGGTATTCTTAAATATATAGCCTGTATAGCCCAGATAGCTAAACAGACACATTTTTAAAATGGTACCTCGACGTGAAAATAATTACAAATTTACATTTTTTAAATTGAGGTAATGTTTAAAATTACATATAAGGCTATAAAATATAAAATCAACTGCTACGTACACTATAATTATTTTGAACTTGTAAATTATTGTACTTTGGAATTTGCATCGTAATATAGTAATTAGAGCTAACCAGTTGTCATAGCCATTCACAACAATTCCCTTATGAAATAAATTCCATAGCACTTCTATCGAACTATGTTCTGAGGGAACGCTGACCTTGGACCTAACCGTCTTTCCTATCAATAGACGACGCATGACAGGGAACGCGATAGTGCTCGGTGTGTGCGAGCGAGACGGAATAATAACATAAGAAAAGCAAGGTCGCCGGGCAGTGGGTCAGCACGTCTAGGCGATGTCTAGCACACACACACTAGTATTTGACGGTTAGCAGAAAAATATAAACTATTTCATCTAAGCATTATAACATCACTTTGTCATGTGACATATGTTGTCAACATGATTATGGTGTTTTTGGAAATAGACAATCTCTCTGAAATATCAGCAACAAGTTACACAGTCTTTGATACTCGAACACTGATGGAATGAACAGATCCAGAAAAAGATGAAAATATCTTAATAATATAATTAATATTAATAATATATTTTTTACGGATTAAAAAGTAAATGTTATAATCTATGGGATAATCAAAACAACGTGAAGACTGGTAGCGGCCATGAAATTAACAATTAGAACACGAATTACAACATTTTAATAAATTATACATCATAATTTTTATTTACGAATATAACCTCTTTTTATATTTGTTATTTCCTTGAACGAAATAATTAAGAATTAAAAAAGCAAAAACTATAATTCTAATTTCAAAATTTCCGTCCTAACCGTACCATGTGGCGCACTACACGTTCGTGATAGTTCACACACGCGTCATAGACGTATCGACGTGTGGGACTACGTACGAGCGGGATAGCTATTGTTGTTTGTAAACTAGTGTTGGATCTGGTTTAGATCAGTGACGTATTCTTTACGCGTTAAATATTCGAAATTTAAAAATTAATTGGATAGTGAATAGTTGTTTTTACCTGGCAAATTATAATGATCCTTGTTGCGAAAATTAAGATGATATATCTATCAAAAATCCGTTCAATATTTTTTTCAAGCGATTTTTCTTTTTATCGCTTGACTATTAACGAGCTTCAGAGTTGCCACTAAAATATTAGAAAATAAGAGAAACCTGCTAAAGAATCATGCAAATTCTTAGACACGTTTCCCAAGTTTTCGATACTAAATTACTTATTTGAATTTGGACCACTATAGTAAAATAAATGTGTGGTGTAGAACTGTGTCTTAAAAATATAACTGGTCATACATCGCCTTTACAATAAATTTATTCAAGTTTGTTATTTATTTCAGTTTCCTTTTTCATTTCAAATCAAATCTTATGAATTTTATTCAAGTAAACTTTATAATAAAGCATTTTTGAATCGTCAATATTTAAATGCTACCACCGTTTCCAAAAGCAGTCGAAGCTCGGCTCGCATAGTTAAATTACTAGATTTAAAATGATGTTATTATTGACAATTACTGTTTTTAATCAGTACTGAGGCGTGGGTGGAAAATCGAGCCTAAATCCATACATCCAAAAAATATTCTTTTAATGCATAATGTCAAGAATACTTTTTTGATAATTTAATATTCCATATACCCAAGGAATCATTTCTACAATCATCTATTTTTTTTTTTTAATAACATACGGCTAGCATAGGGATATATGGCAAGTGGTCAATGACATCTATTAGCACTGAAATAGATAAAAACTTTCTTTGACCGCCAAAGCGTCACGAACCACAGGATCAAAGTTGTGCCTGCCTGTAATTACACAGGGTCACTTCCCTTCAATCCGGAACACTTGAGTACATTGTGATTTAAGTATGATTTGCAGGGGGTACTCATCTAGACGAGAATTTAAGTAAAAAAGAACGCCTGGTTGCAATATGGTACCTAAATACATATGAACTTCTACTTCTACGTGGAATTTGGCAGAATTTTAGAGCTGGCCTGTCTGACGCTAACTGTATGACTTTTGGGAAGGTTTGTTCAGGTGGGTTGATTCTCCTCCAAATAACACAAATTAAATAGGAAATGTGTAATCACCATGTAGAAAACAAAGTCGCTTCCCGCCGTCTGTACACTAAGATCTTTTACTACACAACGGATTTTAATGCGATTCATAATTGAAGGGACTGATTCAAGCAGAAGGTTTATATTATAGTAGAGAAAAGCCGAGAATTACAACTTTCCTACGCAGAAAAAGAATTTTTGTTTTTGTTTTTGTCCTTCAATGAAAAAGTTCTATATACATAGATCCATATTGTGTATATGGTATATATACCCGTGGGAAAGAAGGATGGGTACTACTAATAATCAAATAATAGTTCTCAAGTCTCAAAATAAGCGTTTTTCAAATAAACGGAAGAAATTCAAATTTATACATAAAACTAATTCCAGAGCAACATGGTCACCCATGACTCATGTGGCTCTTGGAATGAGAATTAAAAAAAAACGTATTCCACAATAAATTCATTACATGGCTTGTGCTGCAGCACATAATTTTTTGGTTGGGTAACTGTGGGAACTAAGTGCTATATCCCTTCAAAAGACAGAATATCTGATGAGTGGATGGTACCTACCCAGACGGGCTTGCACAGAGCCTCACCACTAAGATTAATCATGGTTCCTTGTTGTAACATGGAACCATGGGAAAAGCCTAATTTACCAAAATTAAAAGCATTAAATTCGCATGTAAATTTTAAAACAAATCTTTTCCTTACCAATTTTTGAAATACCTTTTGAGGGTTCCGTAGCCAAATGGCAGGTGGACCATTTGCCAGTCCACCTTCATATATGCCATAAAAAAACACATTATAGTAAGATATCACCATGGAGCAACTGAAAACCTTTGCAAAATAATACTAAACATACCCCTTAAAATGCAAAGCGTGGTGAAATAAAAATATCAGATACATTACAACTGGTCGTCAGTTTACATCCAGACGTTTGTTATGCTAATACCTTAAAACTGATTCTAGTTACCACCCCAATTTTAACCGAAATAGTCCTTAACTCTGTGCTATAAAGACTGTTTTCCCATAGCCAGTACGATGGGTTGACTACCGTACTATAGTCAGAGAGGTTGTTCGTTGTGTATTGTTTACATTAACAGACTTTACAAAAGGACTCCTAGACGGGAAATAAGTATAACATATAACTTATGTTAATTTTACAGTCATGTTTTTATAATGTAATGCGATTGAAATGTTTTTGGAGTTAGCTTTATGGATAAATTTAAACTACTTCTGGTTATTCGAGTAACGCTCGTTTTGAGACGTGTGCTATTAAATATTTGATTATTATTAGTAGCTACCCGCCCCGGTGTAGGGTACAATAATGGTACATATACAACTTTTTGATTGACGAACAATTATAAAGAGTCCTTTTTTTGTTTTCGTTTTTTTATTGGCAAGGAAAGTTGAAATTCTCGAATTTTCTCTCCTGTAATATGCATGTATAAATCTTCCGCTTGAATCATTCTGCTTATTGATGAAAAAGTATAATGACGGCGGGAAGCGGATTTGTTTCATACAATGTATATGTTCACTTACCATCAGGTTGACGATTTGCCCGTCCGCCTATCTATAGTATACATATTATATTGTTGTACAATGTTAATAATAAAAATCAGACTATTCTATTCCATATGATCACATAAATTATATTTATATTTATATTTCCGTTTCATAATAACACGCACACAGAGACATAAACACAGTTAATAAAAGCAATATAGTCCTTTTGTATATATATTATATAATCTATTCAAACAACCGAGTCAAATAAAAAACTCAAAGGCCATGTTAACCCATACCAAACTACTAAAATACAAACAAAATCCGAACCACCCTTCACCCCTCCCAGTTGACCCGGAAGGTCAAGAAGGGTCACTAGTTGACCGGGTAGTTTCAGGTTCATGGGAATAAAGCCCATTGATATTATTACCTTCTGCGGATTTGCCCTATTTCTATTTGTAAACAAAGTTTTTGTTCTTGCTGTCTCGTGATTTTACGTGACTTTGGATCATCTGAGAGAATAATTCGACATCAGTAAATGTGTGTGTGTGTATGTATGTTTGTGTGTGTGTGTGTGATACATACATTGATAAATCATATTGGAAATAATGTCTTTGCCTCATAGATAAATAACGATTCGACGGCCTCCAACTAGTGGCTTATTTATAAGGCTGCAGTTTTTAAGGTCCTGTGTGTAAATCGGTCGGTCTAGTGACAGGTTATTGTTTTTCTATCAATTAATTGCAGACCTGAGTTACGAATTCTTCAGAAAGTAGGAATACGCCGTTGGTACTGAACTTGAACCGTCTCCGGTGAGGTCGGGTTGCAATTCAGATTATGAGAGTTAGAATATAGATAATGGCTTGTGTAGTGTAGTTGTGGTAGCCTTACTTAACATAGTTTGTTAAATGACGATTCAAAAGTGCTTGTAAAAGCCTACTTGAATAAAGTGTATTTTGATTTTGTATGTGTAATATCAGCAGCATAAATCGCTAGGCCAAAATCGTTCAAGAGAACATTTATTCCATATATTATTTAAAAAAAAAAAAATATATAATTATTATTACATTAAAAAAAAAAACAATAACAATATAACACGTTTCTATAAGATAGGTGTAGACTAAACGAAATAGAAAATAAACCGAATCTAATAATATCAGACAATCAGAGAAAGATCCCTTGACCCTGAACGCACGGTCATCTACCCTTGGCCTAACTACTATCGTCTGGACAAGATAGTTGGGGTGTGGGGTGAAATGGGGTCACATGGCTCCTTGTACGCTTTACCTACTTATTGAAGGGAACATCCCTTTACGAAATTATTTCTACAGATGTGATTTAGTTATGAATGTAGTATAATCTTTCTTTATATAAGTATGTCTGTATTTATGTTTTCGGAATGAGTCACATGATATTAATCAGCATTTTTTTTTATAGCATTGGTTGGCGGACGAGTATATGGGCCACCTGATGGTAAGTGGTCACCACCGCCCATAGACAAAGGCGCTGTAAGAAATAGTAACCATTCCTTACATCACCTATGCGCCACCAACCTTGGGAACTAAGATGTTATGTCCCCTGTGCCTGTGATTACACTGGCTCACTCACCCTTCTAACCGGAACACAACAATACAGTGTACTGTATATTAAAAGTACCTTAACTATTTTGAAATGTATACGTTTTATGCGTTTCCTGACAGTAATGAGGCAAAATTATTGTAGGAGTTATCTATAATATAGAAAATAAAAATGTAAAAAGTTTATCGTGTAAATACCAGAACGATATAGGGAAAAATGGAGAATAGGCTCCATTAAAAAAAAAATTTTTTTTTTCAAGTCAGTAAACATCACCAAGCGATCAAAGAAGCGTTGGAACAAAGAAGAAAGATATATGAAAATATATAAGTTAATACTTTTTTTAAATAATGTTTAATATTATATAAATATTTACACACCAGTAATATGATACAAACCATCCAAGGAGCCGTGGAGCGGAACACTCTAAATATAAAATTGAAACACATAAAGACAAATGTATTTGTGAGAAATACAACTAAAGTTACAGATGCTCTACAACACAACACAACGAAATACTAAAATGGAACTGGCTGGCTATGTTGCACGTATGAACAATGATAGATTGGAAAAAAAAACACTTGGAAAGGTCCGTCAGGAGAAAGAAGAAGAGATACACCAACGGGGAGGTGGCTCGACGAAATACTGTGGGAAATTACTTAATGAGCGATAGAAATAAGTGGTGAAAAAATGGAGGAGACTTCTGTAGAGGTCCTTAACAATAGTGATTTGTTTTGCTTGAATTTTTTTTTTTTTTTTTGTCTTTTATAAATATTATTTCATGCTGATTTGTTGTTATTATTATTTAAATTTAACTATTTTAATTTTTACAAACGCATTAGACAACAATGTGATGTAATTTTTATGAAGGAATAAACAAGGCTTTGTTATTAAAAATATTCAATATTTCCACGATGTTTTTTTTTTCCAGTTTGCGTCATAGATATGCGCCCGTAATTATTGACCCAACGTGTTTTCTGTGTTCTTAGTCGCGTTTTAATAATTAAATATCTTAATTAAGAATTACTTTATCTACATTAAAAAAAGCATAAAAAAATTTAATATATATTTTTTGTAAGTGTATAATTTATATATTATAATCTTGTATATTAATTAAACAATTTAAATTAAATTTAAAAAAACAATCGCATCGTCGTGAGTGGACAGATCTATAAAGAAAAAACATTATTATTTATATATATATATATATATATATTTTATTTAATTTAAATAGTGGACGATGATGACCACTTATACTCAATGAGACAATTTGCCATTTAAAAAAAAACATTTTTATATTTTTTAAATCCCGATACGATAAAAATAATTGTTTAAGCAAAGTAACAGCCTTGTCCTACAATTGGGCTGAGGTTCCCTTAGAGAAGGTTGGAGTATATATAATTACATATACATATATATACATATATATATATATATATATATATATGATATTATGTACACGTATACACGTTTTCAGCGCAACACGTTTGTGTACGAGGATATTTGTCTTCACGTGTTAATAAAAATGTCCCTCGACGTGCTGATGGATGGACTCGAAGATTGAGTTGCTGTCCTCGGCCGTCTTAAAACCAAAATTACGCAAAAAACTTTTTATTGCGTATTGACATTGACATATATGCGAGTATAGGTTTATACCTACTCCGGTTCACTAGCGTTGAACGTTCATACTCCTCCCTCTGGACGGAAGTATCATATTAAATGTCTAAAAACTTCCTTGAAAAAACATTTTTTTTAAATCCGACTAGTAGTGTTACCGATTAGCGCGCTCAATAAACTCTTCGGCTTTATTATATTAGTAAATAAAATAAATAAATACGCCCGTGCTTTTATTTTACTCCATTTGTAATAAAAGGAAAATAAATTAACAGAAATATAAGATATCAATTAATCAATCACGATCAATATTATATTACAGACAGAATAAAAAAATTAAATTAAATATTAATTCAATAAAAAAAAATCTTATTTTATTATTATAGGTTTAAAAATCGAAGGTTACCGCTAAAAGTCTCAATGTGTTGTATAGTCTGTGCGTTGTTATCTTAGTCAGTCCGGAACCTATTTTATCTGTATGTTCGATTTTGTAGATTTTTTATATTTGTATTTATTAATAATGAAATAAAGACTCATTTCGAATGACCGTAGAATTTAACATAGGCTTTTTAAATCTACGAATATTATGCCGTCAAATTATTTTTATACTTTAAAACATAGCGGCTTGAATTTGAAGTAGACATTCACTACGAAATATTTTGAATAATATATAATATATTAAAATAATAATAAATGAAAAATAATAACATGGACTGAAATATTTTTCCTATTGTTTATTCATAGGCTTCATTTATTATATAACTCCACTTAAAAGAAATACTGATTTCCTATTCATAATAACAGAACGTAAATTTACCACCGCTGGGCAAAGACCACGTTTATGCCCAGCGTGTTCCTTTTATGGAGAGAATAACATTGATATAAGTTTTTTTAAATTTAAATAACACTCGAATCTTAATGAAGAGTATTGAACATATTGGTTTTTCAAACTCTTTTGGGTAAAACGTAATAAAATTCGTCATAAGTCAAAAACCTTTGGGATCAGTAAATGTTAATAAAAACATACTTTAAAATAATGATTATAAGAATTTTTAGACAACGTTTATTTTGGTCGTTTGAAATAATTTTTAGGTGAATGAACTAACGAATTCAAATATACATACAAAAATCTGTTAAATCATTGAGTCAGAAGACATTAACGTACAGAGCTGCGCGGGCGCCGATCTAAAACACTCGTCCGGCTGATAATGGCCGCCGGGTTAACGACCGACGTTACATATTTAGAAAAAAATATTTGGCAAATGTTCAGTGCAATGCACTTTACACTTGCGTGCTAGATAATGGGATGCATTTTTTTATTATTTGTGAATGACATTTATTTGTACTTAGTAGATTTCTAGTTAAAACTTTTTGTTCTAAATATTGATTATCAGCTTAGAAATCTAAATTAAATTACTTGTATTTTTTAATAGCAATGAAATAATTATATATTTTAAATTTAGGTAACAAAATAAATATATTATAAATACGGTGACCGAAAAAAACTCAAGTCATCAAACCCAAGATATTTTCGAGTGTGTTATTTATTTGCACTTAGGTGTACAAAGTGCGAAGCTCCGTAGAGATGCAGTTCAGGAGCCTCGCACACAGACGCGTGTGCATGTGTGTATCATCTAGATTTTATAGTGCTTATATTTTCGAGGGTGATGCGTCGGATAATGACCTGATGGTAGGCCAGTACCGAATGTCGTTACGTATACGTATTAGTAATTTACTGTTTTTAATTTTAATTAAAATAGTTTTGTCGTATTTTAAACGAAAACAAATTATTTATTTGTTATAAAAAAAATAAAATGATTGTTTTAATTTAAGTACTGTACTTTTTTTTTATAATAACTTACTGTGAACCGTGATGGCAGTATTTAAGTCTTAAACATTTTATATTAAATATTATATATAATGTTATATGTCTATATAATGTCTCAGTCTTTACTCTAACGGTCAAATATTCAAAGCAAAAATTTGTTTAAACATTTGACGAAAACATTTGGAAGAATTTTGTCAACAAGCTATATAGCAATAAGATTTTATAATGTTCGGTGCCTACACGCGGCTTTGTTTACGTATTTTCAGCAAGGAATACCTTCAATACGGTTACGTTGGAGAGTCACTCCCCTATTTGTAATACTAGTACACTAATCGGTCTATCAGTTGCGTAGGTAGTTCTATTGTAACGTATTACTTATCCTTATTTAAAGATGAAAATGGAATTAAAATTATCGGCGATTCGTCGATGACGTTCCATTACGACACGGTTGCCCGTTTGACGTTCCACCAGAGTGACATTCGCACAAAGAGTATACGATCACTCTCATCTAAGAATTGATAGTTTCGATCGATGACGTCATCATAGTCTTACCATCATACGAATACTAGCCATCAAGAATTGAATGTGTGACACGACCGGAAACAGTTCAGGCTCAAGACCAAAGGTTTTAAGTGTTTTTTAAACACGGGTGTGTCCATACATCCAACTTCCACTGTGGGCTGTTGCTGAGAATTTTTCGACAGAAAACCGTAAAAACTTTTCATCGGCTCGACCTGGGATTTGACCCAGAACCTCGGGGTCTGTATCAAGCCACTAGACCGACGCAGTCAATAATCACAGCACAACAAAAAATAATGTAAATATAACAATACAATTCTTACTAATAGTAATTATTTCTTCGTTATTATTAAAACTTTTCCCTTTTCAGCGTCATCGTATTTCATAATATTTAGTGAAACATAAAAATGTATTACGAATAAAATTTGTAAAATATCTTTAACCGTTTAACGTGGAGGCCGAATTATAATTTGTACACACCTCAAACGTAAAACGGCGCTAGTAATCTATTTTAAATAGCTTGACATTTCATTTAACACTGTAACATGACAATTCAAAAGCGCTTTTACGAGCCTACTTGAACAAAGAATACTTTGATTTTGATTATATTTAAATAAGAGCCGTGATTGCTCAATGGTTAGACTGGAATTTTGGCCTATGATGCTGAGTTCAAACCAGGGCATTCTGAATTTTCATGTGCTTAATTTGTGTTCATAATTCATCTCATATTGTGGTGAAGGATAACACCGTGAGGAATGCATGTCGCGGATGAGATTTCCAACCTGCATTTAAGCAGACTAACAGAAAGATTCTTCTTGAAAAGAAAAGGAAGCCATAGCCATCATGCATTGGCACATATAATACTTTAAACTTTTATTTTCTTAAATAAGCAACAACTCTTTCGTTACATATACAGTTAAAGATTTATATATATATATATTATTGTAGACTGAGAACTGAGTGAGGTGGTCAACGAAGTGACGTCAACTTGGAAACGTAGTAAAAGACAGGGGCGTTCATCTTAGGTTGTCATGGTGGTAACAAGTTTGTAGCTGTCAGTTGCATTCTTGATGAATTTCATAATATTTTGTTGACATAACTGAAATCTAATCAGTGTCCGACGATAAGTATACCATATGTGTATATATATATATTATTAATTAAAGATAACAGTTCTTTGACTACGGAAACCTAGCGTAATCAGTGACATTGGGATAGCGTCCGTGACCACTAAACATGACCTAGGAATACCATACGCTATCTTTTCCGACGGATCCGGTTTTTGTCAATTTAAATACATTCCATTATTTTATTTTATTTATTTACTTTTTGTTCATTTGTAAAAAACATCTTTTTATTAGAAATTTAGGAGGGGAGAAAATAAGGAGAACGTATGTGCTCACCACCGTTCAAATACCACCTTTCCACCTTGGGAACTAAGATGTTATGTCCCTTGTGCCTGTAGTTCCACTGGCTTACTTATCTTATTACCAACCCGCATTGGAGCAGCGTGGTGGAATATGCTCCATACCTTCTCCTCAAGGGGAGAGGAGGCCTTAGCCCAGCAGTGGGAAATTTACAGGCTGATTATGTTATATGTTTATACTTATCTTATTTACTTGGTATATCTCACATTTTCGATGTACTGACTATATCGTCATCTTTGCAAAGTTGCTGGAACAGCTTACCAGAATGCTGCGTCGCCTAAGCGAGTCTTCCCAGGGTGTCGGTCTCGGTATTAACTTGGACAGAACCAAGGTTATATTCAACAGTCATTTCCCAATTTGAAGGGTGAGTGACTCAGTGTAACTATAGGCACAAGCGATATAAGGTATGTTTAAATTTTATTACAGTACCAATGTCATCTATACTACATATTTGCCGTAAATATATCATTATTAATATATATATATTGTTAGAATTAAGCAACTACATCTCGACGTTTCTTGGTAGTAATGACATTCCGAACCAGTAGTAGATTTACATTTTTCATCTCAATCAACGATTCAAAAGTCCTCGCAAAGGCCTTGTCAAATAAGGTTTATTTCGATTTTCGTATTTGGAATGCAGATTTCATTTGGTTACGAACAATAACGAAAAACTTAAATATACAATTCAAAGGTCCAGGTTAACGCTCTGCGTTTTTCTATAAAGGTCGAAGAAAGGAAATATGTTAAACGACGATCGCCAAACGACAATTGTGTTTTAATAACATTTATAAGGTAACAAGATCGTGATATTTATTTAATTGAAAACATAATTCCTTTATTTCATTCTATTTAAAAAAAAAAAAATCCCGCCGAGTTACTTACGTTGGCTGTTCTCGGGTCCGAGGTATTAATTTACTAACCGGTGGTAGATTTTTCACTATCAATAATGTAACACTTCTTTCTCTTATTTTTTTTTCTTCTGTATATATGTGATAAAAAGAATTCAGTGAGTTCTCTTTGTTCAATACAGGACATATTTTATTTCCATATAGTTGACCCTGTTACATGAAAAAAAGAATATCAATTGAATTTCTTGTTGGTTTTCCTTTTCGAAAGCTTCACATTTAACATAATTCTGTCACGAATTTATTCAGGTTCAGCTAATGGTAGAAATGGTAATGATATGTCTGGGGAGTTAGCACCCACTCACTAGTTATTTTACAGCCAAACACTAATGTTTTATATTGCTTTGTTCCGGTGGGAAAGGTGACTAAGCCAGCATTATATACGCACGCGAGACATACTAGATCCCCTGACCTCCCCACCCTTCTCCCACATCTTCTAAGATGAATACTTGCCATCCAGTAATAATTCAATTTCAATAAAAAAATAATTATTTGCAGTCTTATAAATTACAACAAATACAATAGATAATTCTAAAAAGTATCATAATTTTTAAATTCGGTTAATGTTAAGGAAACTTCAAATGTGTACATTATTCAATTCAATACTGCTATAAATAAAACTATAATTAAAAAAAAATAACAACGTAAAAATTTATACCTTAGTCTTAAAACAATAGGTTATTTAAAAAAGTAACACATTTATTTAATTTATTCGTTTATTGGTCGAGGAAAATTCCAGTTTGAACATTACTTAACTCGATGTGTTCTCTATTTGAATGTATCTTAGAAGAAGCGAACGACCGCTCGGCCGTGAACCGCCAAACCTTGACGTCGAGCTAAACGGAATGTCTAATTTTCGTTCTAGATCTTTCGTATTTACTTCCATTATCAATATAAATGTTTGAATGACACACTTTTATTATATTTAATTGAATGTTCTATTGGATAATTCGTTCCAAATCAAAATATACTTTATTCAAATAGACTGGCACGTCATTCATGGACATTTTTAATTGGTAGCTTTTTGTCTAAATGTAAAGCGGACATTGCATCAATAATGAACTAATGTTTATTATCAATTAAATTAAATTAATTTGTTAATAAGATATATTTTAATTTATAGGTAGATCTTGATTTATAATTAATACACTATTTCCAGGCTTTTTATCGAGTAGGTATATATTATAATGTATTTAGTAATATGATTTATTTATTTATTATTTTAATTATATGGAACATTAAACAATAGAACTTCCACTAATTTGTAAATTAAATTTATTATATAGCACAGGAAAATATTATGTATAATATTTTATTGGGCGAGTTCTTTAAAAATATCCTGTCTGTATATTTACTATATATATATATATTTATTTGACTATGGCTTGTATTCAGTTTTCTCTAATACTTATTTTTCAATATTTATCAAATCAAATCAAATCAAAAATCTTTATTCAATATAGAAGTGTTTACACTTGCTTATTGATTGTCAAAAATCTACCACCGGTTCGGAATTTAGCACCTCGGACCTGAGAAGAACCGGCGAAAGAAACTCAGCGGGATATATATATATATTTTTATGCTTAACGATCAAAGCCTAAATCATTTTGGTTAAGTTAGTTATTTTTAAAGTCCATCGATCCATTCATTTACGAAAACGGTATTATAAAACTTAATAAAAAGACTTTTATTTTAAACTTTGATTGCTAATTTAATAAAATTAAAAGAATTAGACGGATTTTCTTGATATGTAGCTGCTCTGCCGAGATGTTCGAACGCAGAACCATATTTAACCTTAGTGGTAGGGCTTTGTGCAAGATCATCTGGGTTGGTCCAAACAGCAATACTTAGTATAATTGTATTTTGGTTTGAAGGGTGAGTGAGCCAGTGTAAGTCACAAGGAGCATAACGTTTTAGTTCCCAAGGTTGGTGGCACAAGGCGATGTATGGAATGGTTAATATTTCTTTCAGCATCAATGTCTATGGGCAATTTCAGTACCACTTACCATCAGGTAGCCCATTAGCCCATCCGCTTACCGTAGGTACCTACCATACGGTAGGTATGACTACCTACCGCCTACCTACCTCATAAACCTCAGAATGAAAAATGAGTCATTTTTCTCCTATAAATAAACTGTCAAACCATAATCAGATCAATTTATTTTGACAGACAATGCGAAACAGAATTTATACCTTAAAAATCTTCCGTAATTAAAATACTGTAAATAATAATAATTAACGTCCCTTGAACTTTTTTTCGGAAGGAAAAAGTACGAATAAAGGTTACGCCGGATATAAAATAAAAAATATTTTTATTCATATAAATGTTTATACGAGTAATATTAAATGAATATTTCTAAGACATCGCCTTGTTTATTTAGATTTAATTCATATTATACAAATATATCATAATTTCGACATGTTTTCATCGAGAGATAATCCACAGATGTGATGTTATTATATAGAATAAAAACACGCCAACAGCCTTCAAAATGACGTCATCATAAAACGCTAAAGGCTGCAATTTATTAGCTCTTGTCCATATTCGTTGTTATAGAAGCGATAGAAATGTCACTTTCAGTTTTCTCACCAAAAATAATATAATAATATTGATAACATTAAAAAAATATTCGAACATTTCTATTCCTTGTAAAGCAAAATTTATTGTTATAATCAATTTTAGGATATTACATCACACGTCGAAAGCGATACTAAGCTGTATTTTGAATTTGAAAAACGAAATCGGATATCGAAATAAATATATATTTAATGTTATGTTATTATTATGTATGTAGGACAGTAATCCCCGCAATTTTAGTGGTACATACATATATGATTGTATTTAACTAACATGACTGTATTTTTAGATGTTAAAAAAAAATAACTACTGAGTTTCTTGCCGGTTCGTTTCGGTAGAATCTACATTCCAAACCGGTGGTAGCTTCACTTAATATAGCTTGTTAAATGACGATTCAAAATTATTGTAAAGGCCTACTTGAATAAAGTATATTTTGATTTGATTTGATTTGAGTGTTTGGTGAGTTCTGGAAAAGTTAACTAGTAAATTAAAAGATCTTTTCAGAAAATATAATCTACCGACAATAACTGTCAAAAAACTTAAGTAGTCACTTAATTACATTACATTAACAGCTTGTAAATTTCCCACTGCTGGGCTAAGGCCTCCTCTCCCTTCGAGGAGAAGTTACGGAGCATATTCCACCACGCTGCTCCAATGCGGGTTGGTGGAATACACATGTGGCACAATTTCGTTGAAATTAGACACATGCAGGTTTCCTCACGATGTTTTCCTTCACCGCCGAGCACGAGATGAACTATAAACACAAATTAAGCACATCAAAATTCAGTGGTGCCTGCCTGGGTTTGAACCCGAAACCACTGGGCCATCTCGGCTCTGTCACTTAATAAAACTACTTAATTATATAACTAGCAATTAAAACTGTATGTCGTGCATGATATAAACGAATAATATAACGCGCTTGTTATCTTATATACATATAAACTTTTAGAATAATATTCCTCGTATATTAAAGTTTTTACAGCATACGTTTTTAATTTATTACATATAAATGTGTAATTTTTTATTTAAAATATAGCAATTGCACACCGTGAATTAATTTTAGTTTCAGATAACAAACACACGTAACTATTTAAATTTTTATTATACTAATTATTTATTAAAGTGTTAATAAAATTTATAAATTACTGTGTTTATGTCTGTGCGCGTGTAGAGGATCGAAATTACGATTCGAGGGAGAAATACTGCTAGTATTCTTGCTACCATTTCACGCGGTCGAGATTTGTACAGGAACTATTTTTGATTTTTATTTGTTCTTAATTTTAAAGTATTATTTATTGTTTAGGAGTATATTACACAGTCCACAAATAACATTAAGTGCTTAAATATATATACAAATATGAATTAAAAATAGTTACTGTATAAATCTTGACCGCGTGGAATGGTGGCAAGAATGCTAGCATCATTTATGAAATAATTGTACATCGTCTGTTGCTACTTCAAAAGCTAAAATGTCATCTTAGCACTGCATAGCGCTGCGCGTTCAGTGAAAGCTGATACTAATGCTGTTATTTCCTCCTCCGTCGTAGGCCTTGGTGTATGTATGAACTCTCCTTGAACCGTTTCTCACAACTAAATATCCGTGGCCTCTTTGTATTTTCTGTACACTTTAGTTAAAACGTTTAAAGTGTGATACTTCGTTTTATTTATTTCGTTCTTTTCATATTCCTCGTGAATATTTATGAGATTTACAAAGTAATGAATTTATTAATTATATATAAATATAAATATACTAAATTAAATAAAATATATATAAGAAATTATTTCGATCGATTTGGTCGCTTTTTACCATCTAAGGTCATAAGCGACCACAGTTATATAACAATTATATTAAATTATAAACATTAATTAATTTCGAAAAAAATATGGTTTAGCAATATCCTACTTGATTTAAATAATCTTTCAAAGTTTTTGTTACATTATACATTCCTTTTTCATTTTTGTGTAGTTTTAGATTTTTTTTTTATTACTATAGTCGTTACGAGTATACATGAAGATGTTATTATTAAATAAAGTAAACATTATAATTGAGATACAGTCTTTAAAAATATTAGACGCAATCTCGAAACTCTACACGGAACACCAACTTTAAATGTCATAAAGGGATATGCGATATTGACACTAACAATTATAACATTTAAAGGACACGCGTATCAAAATTGCGTATCACCGTGAAACATATAACATTTCACGAGTGATATTCACTGTATGGTTTTTATTATTATTATTTAGTTTTAATATATTCTTATGTAGAAAAAAAGTATTGCATAAAAAAGAAATTTAAATAGATTTTAAATTATAAGATTTAAACTATACAAAGGCGGCCTCATTGCTGTAAGCGATTTCGGACAGACAACCTTTAACATAGATAAAGTAATCGTGATAGTGTAATTGCAAGAACATATAAATTACCTAAAATTAAATACATAATTGTAAAATATATATGACAACACAATACTAGAAACCAGTAACCGGACAATAGTCCCGTTGAGTGTAAAACACTCGTACGACAACCGAATACCGAACAAATATACATTAAACTTATACCAGAAGATGCAGCGAGTTTCGGAAAAGGTTTTAGTACATAACACTAATATATAAGTAGGTTCTTAGTTTTACATATAGGCTATTGCAGTGACAAGGCTGAATTTCATATTCTTGAATGATATAACACATTATAATCATATAATGAACAGTTTAAAACCGGCTCAGTTAGATCAAGTCTGTTGTCATCGTGTGATAGAAACTCGATTCGCTAAAACGAGTTTGTGGACTTGACCTAAGATACTACAATAATTCTTGGAATATTAGAGAGGGATAGACAATCAATTCTTGCGATTTTCTAATGGACCTACTTAGTTAAATAGAAGGAGATAGACTTAGGCTTAAGTTCGAATCATTCTAAGCTACTTAATAATTTTTATGTTAATCAATTTAAAATATATTATATAAAAATTAAAGTGACATGGTTTTTAAACGTTATATGGATGCTTTGCGCTTAAATACGACCTTGAATTTTTACTTTAATTGAAACAGAAAACATCATAAAAATCTAAGAGATAATTCGATGAGACAATCCAAGACCGTCCCACGCGGCACACCAATGACACGACCCAAGATTACGTACTTTCCGAGGCACGGGTTAATACCAATCTCCAAACTTAGAGCAGAAAAATTCGTGTTCTTAGGCAGAAAAATTCAATGAGTTTTTGTGGACCTCATTCGAGAATTTTTTCCATTATTCCGAGATCTGCAACCTTACAAGTTATTCTCTAGATTAACGACACATTCATATAATTTTACATTTTAAAAAATCTAAGTCAAAATATGCTTTATTGAAGTGGCCTCTTAAAGCAATTTTAAATTGTCATTACAAGATTACATTATAAAGTTACCGTTCGAAATAAAGATTCTATATATCAACCGAAATTGAATATATCATTTTATATTTCAACTTAAATATGTCCTACATTGACTGATGATCTAGATATTTGCATTTTAACTATAGCGAGAACAGGTTATGTTAAATTATTAGATAATTTAGTGTAATGTTCTTTTTATCTACACTTGTGGTGCACCAAAATATGCATTTGTATATATGAACAGTTAGCTTGGAAATGGTATCTGACTAGGACTGTCAAAGTTGAACACCCATCGAAAAAATGATGGCTAATAGTTGAACATTAAGTACTCGCATCTAGTAAAGCTGTATGACGCTTGGTGAGTGTCAACTTTGTGTGACTCGTTTGTTTTAGATCTTTCTTAGTGCACTCTGTCAGGATATATAAATGAATAATCTAAGGATATTTATAAGGATTTATTTACTTTAAACCTTTTTTGTAAAGGTCGCGGAAATTCGGAAATAGAATTGTGAACAAAACCAAAATGCCACAAAAGAAAATGTTCTTGTATTTCAAAAGTTAATAATTATACCGACTCATATATTCGCATAATACAAAGATAAACAAAAGAATGAATGATTTAACTTACGACTGTAGAGCAATGGCAATTAACGGTAGGCAGACTCGTTCTGTCTGCCTCATTGATCTAGTAGCTAAATATAATCCTGTCCTGATAAAATATTGGGTTTTTCTATCGAAAGATTCTCAGTAAACAGAGAATGTTCCGGAGGAGTTGTATATTTCACTATATATAGATTTGCAAAGGGGCAGGAGCCGTACCGGAGATGGCCATCGCAGTGGTTTTATTGGGGTGCCCCACGAGGGACCGGGTACCTTTCCGAAGGTTTCCAAGGCGCGAAAATAGGGGTTTCATAAGGGCTTTTAACACAAGTTGTATGAAGATATTTTGTTAGTAACTTAATTATATATTTTGTTATGTATGTATGAAGGAAATCGATGTGAAGTTATATGTCGACATTCTGCATAGATAGTAATATCCGAAGTTATGTCGTGAAGTATCATTGTCAATCAATTTCAGTATATTGTATCTTCGTAACATAATAAGAGTCTTTCTCTTCGCGATTCCGTAAGAATCATAAAACGTTGAAAATCGACTTACGGTAATACGTTGTATCCTTTAAATATGATATTTATTAATTTACTCAGTATTGCAAATAACTTGTCATTTCACAACTGAGTTCTACGTAGATTTTTATGTTAGTTGCCAAAAAAAAAAACTAAATTTCATATAGAATAATTACACGTACTTATTGAATGTCTTTACAACTAGTGCGGTTTTGACAAGAAAATACCCTAAGGTAAGAATAATTGGCGAAAGAAACTCAGCGGTTCTTTTATCTCTTTGCACAGGAGACATATAGTGATCAAGATCATTTGTGCGCAAAATCAGAGTAAGTTAAGCTATAATCCCATAGGATTGTATTTCCATTCGGACCTAGAGAGTTCAGGCATTGGACCAGGATGGAGAATTTGATACCTTGACTGCTTGGCCCATAAAAGATAGCCGACTCCTTACGCCCTGAAACTTGTTAATCGGAATCTCCTTGAAGCGTGACTTCACTGAGTACTATTAAGAAAAAAAAATACAATATTTGACAATAAAACTCATATAAGTTTTAGTGGTTCAGAATCCGCTGTCCAATAATCTAGCACCAAGGATTTTGATTTACAAGACAACTCCACATCAGAGAAAATCTTACAAGCTTGTCTTATGAATTCTAGTTCTAATTTAGATAATCTTACATTTGTCATCTGAACGACTAATCTCGACTAGAAGCTACACTTTGTACCGTTTACAATTAAATTGTTGACAATTAAGAAATATCGTTATTATTATTATTTTATTTACTTCCATTATAACCTCATTTACCAAAAACGGTTTACTGTAAATGTTCAATGGCATTGTATTGAATTTTAAAAAAATCAAAATTTTTTGTGAAATATGATTACAAGTAAGTTTTAAATTAAAATTAAAACGACACTTTAAAAGGTTTTTAATTGCAAATGGCAATAACGCTGTCTCCAATGACAAGAGTCACCTGTACAGTCAACGTAAAATGTAAAGTAACAGAGGTGAATATCAAATATATTATAAAAAACATATAAACTTAGTTCATCAAACAAGAAATAGGTGAAGCGTCCGAGATTCCCGCCCTACGATTAGATCTTTTAAACTACGCAACGGATTTTAATGCGGTTTTCATAAAAAAAAGAGAATTATTCAAAAGGAAAGTTTGTGTGTATAATACGTGCATATTGTTATAGAGAAAATCCGAGATATTAAGATGGAAAACAAAATCTTTTAATGTTAGTTCTTCAATCTAATCGTTTTTTTATTATTTTTTTTTGGCTTTTATTTGTGTCAAAAAGGCACAGATTATATTGCCAATGTCACGTGCGAATCTACTACTTGTATCCGTGTGAATGGCGGGTAAATAGTAATTAATAAAATTAAAGTGACAGCACGTTTGACTTGTAACAATAACACGAATTAAATTGCACTTTTTTATTTGTATAGCACGGGCAGTTAATATTTCTAGCACCACCTATGTCTAGCTCTTCGAGGTGCCCTGGTGACCACTTACCATCAGGTACCATTTGCCCGTCTCCCAGACAAAAAAAAAACCACCTAAGCGGGATATATAATTAAAATATAGAACATTAATGTGTGTGCAATCGCTACACTATTTTTTTACATGTTCTTTATCTGATATGGGATAGCAATCTAAACAGAGAGAGGTTAGACACAGGATTCCCGTGATGTCTTAAAGTTAATAACGTTTTGTCTATCCGGGATACGAATCCGGGACTTCGAGGTCTGCGCTACAGCTAGACGATAAGGCAATTGGCATAATTAATTATATATCATGTCATTATATGTATACAAAAGAATAAAACGAACGTACAAAAAACTAAATTAAAGTCTAGCAGTCGTTAAATTTATAATAAAAACAAAACACGTCTAATTCATTCGAGCTAGTCAGACGGACATGACCTAGACCATTGTTAGGTCTAGAGCGTCCGCAATGACCTTGGTCAGGACGTTGACTCGCTTACGACAATGCAAATATTGTTGATGTTGTTGCAAATGATTCGTTTTATATAATATAGAAAAAATAATGTATTTTTTTTTAATTACTGTTTATCGTAGGTTATGATAATAAAGATTTAAGATCAATGACAGAAAAAAAAATACAATAATGGCGCGAAAATGTCAAATCGCTTATGAGATATTCTTACAGAGATTCTTTGCTGAATTAAGCTTGGAAGATACATTTAATATTAAACATTTATCTTAATAAATAACCATCAATAATATACCTATATTTATACATAAGTCATTACAAATCACTCATAATTTATTTATTATTAGAAAATAAAATCAAATGAAACGATTAACGAATACATTATTGCTAAGCTAGTTTTTAAAACTCTGATAAAAGGCAGGATTATATCAACATATGTACGTACATTAGTCAGCCGTACACGAAGATTTATAGTTAGAATTCCGTTTGTATTCGGGTGTCAGCGACCGCTAGCTGAAGGTCAGTTTCGGACGTTGTGGTAGGTTTACACACTAATACACGAACTATTATACTACTGGTTGTGATAGGTCGTGGTTTATATGATGTTTGACAATGTTTTAGTAGTTCTTTTTTTTTGAGGATTAATTTTCATATTAATCTCGATACTGATACTGTAACTATTTAAATACAGAATGCTTTATTTTTTAATATAGAATATTATTTTGACGGAATAAATTGACATCGTTGTGTTTAATTGCACACAAACTCAATAAAATTAACATATGTTTTCTTGTTCTAATATTATTTGAATTTGTAAGTGTTGTTGTAATGGTGCACACATAGAAAATACAAATCGTGATATACAAAACACACTTGCATTTTACACGAGTGGATACATTTTGACAATGTGTTATGTAAAATTCTGGGAATATAGAGATCACAGATAAAAAATAAACATTATAGCGTCATAGTGGGTTAGATCATAGTTTTTGCGTCTAAGTTTGATTATATTTGCATTACATTTGGAATTAGGTTTCATGTTACCTATCCTTAGATTAAACCCACATAAAAAAAAAAACGGTGAAGGATTTTAAAGAGATTCTAACTTTTATGTGGCTTCTCTCATTATTATGAGGGTATTTGACCCTGATACCAACAGGTATATTGAATATTTAATCTATTCCACTCAAACCGTTGAGCTGGAATTTTGCGCACACTCGGTATAGGTGAAAACACAAATAAGAATTCTAAATTGTATTCTTCTATAGAGATTACATATGAGCTTATTTAAAGAATATTGTCTTACGTTAAAAAATAATTCGATCTCTAAAAGAATATTTGATTGGTTTTTTTGTATCAATACTGGTCTAACTATTTTATTTCATACGCTTCTCGTAATTCTACATTAAAAATTACAGATTTTGATATTTATTAAAATTTTTGTTGTAACTTAAAGAAAAAAATCAAGCATAATATTCGAACCAAATCCTACCTACATGATCAAAAATTGGATCGTGTTGTGTAAAAATGTTCCAACCAACAGAAACACTAATATTATTAAGATTAAAAAAATAAATAACAATGTTATGAATTAAAAAAAAAATCACAAAGTGTTATTAAAATAATATAAAGAAAATTATTTAACGTTTTGTATAAAATGTTTAACAAGATCAAACAAATACAAACGTAGTTTTCGTTTTAAATCTTGAATTGGAAAATTTCTGCACAACAGAACAACTTTTATGCTAGAAAAACATAAATTAATTTTACACAGAATATAAAATAAACATTGTCCCCGAGAACGGGCTATTTATAATGTGATTTGAATCAAAATCCATTCAGCGTTTTAAAGTTTAGGCTGAATATGAAGATGTTCGTGTGAATATGTAAGATTTGAGTTAAAAGCCGATGAAATGGCACTGAACGCGGTCATATCTTAACCTTGACTCATTCGTCTCCTTGCTGCGTCCGCCATTGCATCTATTATGCATGATAGCATCTATTTGAAAATCAATTGTATATATTATAGAAACGTTTCTGTACCCAGAAAACCGTTATTTTAGGGACCAGGGTGGAGGAGGCAGGTGGAAAACAGGATGTTCTTTTGGAAAATAATTATTTATATAAATCCTGTGTGTTTTTTTTTTTTCAAATATGTTGGGGGTAAGTTGTCTACTAATGGTAAGTGGTCACCAACACCCATAGAAATGGGTACTAAAAAAACTTAGATAGAAGACAAAATTACGTTAAATGCTTAATAAGAAATAATGTTATATTTTAAATATCTGTGTTTTATTTAGTTATACCTGTATAGTATATGTAATCAAAATATAATATATTTTTTTATATATTATGTATATTATCCATACATCTTGCAGAGGATTTTGAATTCTAGTCGGTAATTTAACATAGATATGAATTTTATCTAATAATTTTGGATTGGATTGGATTGGAAATCATAACCATTTATAAACATTTAAATAACAAATATTATAAATATCACGACGAATCTAGGATGACGTCAGGCGCATTTAAATCGTTAATAGACTCGGTCAAACCAAATATAATTCACCTTGCTAGCTCCAATGACAAGCCAATGATAACTCACAAACGAAATTGTCCAAAATGACCTCTGCGACTTTGGTCTAGGCGGAGAGACGTGCAAAAACATTAGGTAAGATATATATATGTTATACAGTTGTTTGTTTGTGTGTTAGAAAAACATTTGATACTTGAAATTTAATATTTTGGTTATATATTCTTGATAGAGTATTCGTCTTGTATATCCAATGTTATTACTTTATATCTTAGTAAAGTATTCTACTGGCAAGTAGTATCAATAAATAGCAGTGTAATTTATTTATTAAGATTAATTTTAAGAATTGTGTCAATAATTCCAGAGATTCCGGAAATTACCCCAACAAATAAATTTTACAGTCTATCTATATATTTTTTTTAAATTGTCTACCTACAGCGCCCCCTATTTTCCTCACAGGGTCACTGTTCAGAAGCTACACAATCAACAACAGACACATTAACGTTCATATATAATATTATATATTATATATAAATAATAACTACTCAGTCTGGGTATTCAAACTAATTATATTATCTATGAGCCAAAAAGAAAACAAAATGTTTTGTATTAATATAGTTAAATGCTACCGAGAAGTGATATATACCTATATATTCCGATAATCATATGAGATGACTGAGACGTGACTGGCAAAGTCATAAGTGGCTGGTGTCCCTTACAATGCCAGTCTTCTCTACAGACAAACCTAACAATACAGTTGAAAGCTAGTTGTCAAGTGGCCTCTTTGATCGTCTGAAGATCTTGACTTCTGGAGGAATTGTTAGTTCTATCCTCGCTATGATTGTGTCTTCGTGAATTGTGCACCTTTTTCTTTTTAAAAGGACATGATCACGAGAAAAATTTACAAATATGTCGTGCGGTTTGGTGTTAGAATCGATATTCATTATTAATTACAAGAATTTTAGCTCTTAATCGTGTAAATTATCTGCCCGATACGATATTAACATAACTATACATTAAAATTGATTCCTTTATACAAATGTATGTATTGGGATGTTTGATTTTTTATTTAATTAAAATGAAGATAAATTAAATTAAAATTCAGGAGGAAATTTTTATAATCTGATAATATCAAAGCAACTTATCGATAAATGTATTTGATATTTGGATGGATTATAATCACAAAGGAAGTTGATGCTCGTTGGCTCACTGGTCTCGACCCTGGTGAGTGAACTCGGAGCAGACACGTGGTCCGACGTAATAACGACCGTATGTTTTCATCTCAGCGTGTTTATTAATCTCTGTATATCGAGTGAATTTGTTTATGTATATGTATAATATTTTTGTTTTTTTTTTTTCGGTGGTGGCGTGTTATAGTTCCCAATCATATTTTTTACATCAAATACTTTGTCTATGTCTAGGTTTGGGATTATTTACAAACTATAGTTTTAAGACCATATTCATTCAACTACAGCAAACTTTGCCTTTATAATAATATTTTACAGGAAACTTTGCCTGTCTATAGTGAACATATCTCAAGACACTGGATTGAACGAAATTGTCATCACTAAGATCATAGCCCGTTGAGATATTAGGGTATTTATAATAGCTTTTTTATTCACAATACTAATTTATTATATGTTACTTAAGTGAAAATATATAACTTAAAACCCTAACTTAGAAAACTGGTATAAGTTTTAATTCGCTACGATGACGGGAATCGGATCTACTTTTTAACTGAAATCGACGAATTCATGAAGAGCTCCTATTACAAGTGTGTTCATATTAATGGGGGTTCAATATGTATTAACATATGATAAAATTGAGTGAGTGAGTGTTGTTTAGTTAGTTGCTTATACGCCGGAGAGCGAAAGGGTACATTTTATCCAAGAAAAAATCGGGAGAAACTGCTTATATAAAGATTAACACTAAATATATATGTATAAAAATAATTTAGATGTATGTGCAGTGCGTGTGTGACAGCTTGCTTTACGTAAATAATTAAAACAATACAGTCGATTGGAAAAATATGTTATTTATTAAAACAACAGCCGTTCAGTACTTGTACTCGTATGCCACATTTAAATATTAATTTGCAATTATAGTTACAATTGTTTAAAAATATATATTATTATATTTCGATTGGTAAATATTCTATTATAAATTATTAATACAGGTGATCGGTTTATTACAAAACTTTATGGTATGTTCGCAGTCGCTAAAATTACATTTTATGGATAAACTATCTGAACCTGCTGCTCTAGCCCCGCGATATTTATAAAAAACAAACTTCGAACCCACGTTTTATCCCTTTAGGGTGGAGTTTCGTAATAATTTTAGCGGATGTCTACGCTTTATAAGGAACCTTCCTGCCAAATTTCAAGTTTGTAGGAGTTATAGCTTCGGATATTTAGTGGATAATTAGTTACTGGTATTTCTCTTTTATGTATAGAAGATAATTCCTTATTTACTTTTTCAATACTTTCAAAGACGATCAACTATTCATTGAGAGAAAATTCAACAATTAATTCATACAAATAATAATACATAACAAAGTCATTAACGATATAACTTTTTAATATTTTAGAACCTAATTTCGAATGCAGTTTTATCTCACCCCTGCCGGGGATTCGAACCGGCGTCCCACGAGGACACTTCCCTAATTGACTAGCTATTTGGCTCAATATGCGCAATAAAAATTTATCCGCATTTAACTGATTGGCAATTTATTGTTCAATTGAAATATTAAAAGTTAAATTTGTATTAGAATAATAAATGATACGTTTATATATAATTCAAGTATATAGTTTGTTATAAGTTGATTTGATGTTTTTATATTTCGTCAAACGTAGTTTAGTGGCACAGGTTAAAGTAAGGTTTCAAAGTGACATTCAAAATTTAAAAAAAGTAAATACGGACGAAGATCCTAATCTTTTATATTTAATTTAATTAAATATCATTTAAATACAGAGCGCGACAGAGGTTAGAAAACTCTGACAATATACTCCAGTAACATTGCAAGTCGTTGAAAATGTTTTTTTTTGTTTTTGTTAAATCTATCCTACGTATATAATTTTTGTAAAAAGATGCGTCCCCGCCGAGAGATCTTTGCGAAAAAATGCTAAACAAAAGCGAATATATTCAGAACATTCCTAAATTAAAACGTAAGAGCATAAAAAGGCCTAATACTTGGCCAAGTGTTCCAAAACAAAAGGTGTCTACGAACCTGCGCCCGCGCACCGTGTCCATGTGTGAGTGTCATGCGAATATACAAAGACTATTTCACGGAGACGTACCATTTATATTAAATATTTTATAGATTTGTATACACTTAAAAAATATTCTCTTTTGTCTTATAAATAGGTATTTTTTACCTGTATTAAATTTATGGTATAATTGTAAATTTACCATAACATTCCTCCCAGAACGTGGTTTACGCTTTAATATTAAATATTCAATAATTTATTTTTCATTATATAAAATAAACTTTTCATAAAAAAAACATAATTAAACAACTTTATCAAATTTATCAAGTATAGAATTCTAGTCAAATAATACTTAAATAATAAAGTTATATACGATGATGTCATAAACTATTAAATACTACGACTACTTAGAGGTACTATTAAATGTAAATTTGGCAACACTACCGAGCGGCACATCTCCTTGCTTTATCATCACACGGTTTATATACTTATACGTATCGTCCTTTTTCTAACAAGGGCGCACGGCCGACAACCCTGCGCTATCGATCTAATGCGCGCGCGCACACTATACTTGTTTGTATAGCTGCATTTACAGGCTGTTGTAATTGATAATAGTTTACACACACATATATATATATGTTACACACATATACATTGTTTATGTATATACAGTTATTTATGCGTTTGCATGTATTATACTTTTTGTTTTTTAAAACGTCAAATCTAAAGACGTTTAATTTACGAATATTTAATTATTGTTTTAATTGTTATTATACGTAACAATTATGTTTAAATTTTATTTAATATTAAATCAAATTGTTTTAAATTTTTAATTTATTATGAAAAAAAAATCGATTTATATAAATAAGGATATATGAAAATTGTTTTCGTCTTTATATGGGGAATCCCATTTCATCACTACGGAAAAATATCACAAAAGTTATCGTTTTTCTTTCTAAGTTTTAGATTAGACGTAACTTAAAAATAATTTCGGTTAATACTTCGACGTGGATAACAGAACTCAGTTTCGACTCTTTCAAATCTTTATCGTATTGATATTATATGCCAAAGTAACCGTCTGTTTGTACGTTACCTCATGACGAATAACCAATCTTTCTGAAATTCGACACAGAGATATATCTGGTGAAGTGGAATCTAAAATAAGGAATTAGGTAAAAATAATTTTGATTGCGATGGTGTCAGAGAACAGCTATTTATAAATTTGATTCATAAAAGTAACAAATTAACACTGTTAATGATCACTGATAATGTTTCGTCGGACAGAGAGTATAAAGCTGTGTTTAAGGTAAAAAATACAAAGCCGCCGTAACAGTTAACACGTTCAGCTGTAATTGACAGTCAGTCTGACAGTCGATTTAACATTAGACTGCCATTTAGCGTGATTAAAGAGGTCGACGCGGTTTCCTTATTTATATTTCACGACCCGGTCTGTCTGAACGAATTTATCAACGAATTCTATGATTATATATTTCTTTATAATTATATACTATTTGAGGCGAATCAGTTATAAAGTCTTGTACCCTTGACAACGTGTGTGCAAGATTAGACGATCCGTTGACTAGTTAAGACATACAAATAAGTAGCCTCACTTTCGCATTTAAAATAATAATTTTTAAAGATGATAATTCATAATATTTGAAATAAATACAGATTTGCAAAAAAATCGTGTAAAATTCAATACGTAACATATTCAAATAAGAAAAATAAAGACCAGAGAAATCTAACCAGATTCCAATTTGTTTATAAAAATGAAAAATCTTCATAATGTAATTTAATATTATTATTATAATAAGTTAATTTTAAAATGAGTTGCAAAATAGATCGGCATGTATAATAGTTTATCCTATGAGGGAGGGATAGTTTCCAAGGTCGTTTGTCCTATTTTAAGGTACCTGTGAAGTCAGCTCGACCTTTACTAAGTCTTTCGCTCCAATTTATTTAAGGGATTTTTATTAGCAACCTTAATTAGTGTGTTTCAGCCTATTGGAGCATAGACTATTGACCACCCATAAAACATACTTGATATATTTTTATTATATTATTTTGGCGTAGTCAATATTTAATTTAATTTTTGTACTTAAATAAATTTGGCGTAATACTTGAATTCATTTAAAACTATCAAAATCAAGAAAATATTATCACACAGGTCGTTTCCGAGGGGTATCTTAGTAAGGACACTTTTCTTTGTAAATATATTTATATGTAATAATATGTGTATCCAGGAATAAATAAACTATTTCGATGTCATAGTTTACATAGTCACGAATTTTTTAAATTACACTTAAAATAGATTTCAAAATGTATGAACAAATACATAAAAAAAATATGTTTTACCGAAATGAATATGTATTAAAAGAAAATAAAATAAGCCTAAATATATTTTTAACTACAAAATAGTCCTTCAGGGATTATATTCGGTTGGAGGCCGTTCGTCCCGGGTAATTATAATTTATCATAATTATCAAAACACCACACGTAAGGTGAAATGTTTTATTAACCGAAAATAATAATACACGGAGAAACATCACTAGTGATGTAATTGATGTTAATTGCGAGTATTTATACTTATATATTTTAATGATCGCTTAGGTAAGGCAACGATACGATTTTGATAAGTTATATTTCAAACAGTTTTAAGAAAAAGAAGGATACGAAATCGTGGCAAGCTCTCAATCATTCGGTGCTGATGTTAGCAGCATGCAACGTGCCCGATCGAATGCAGTGATTTAAAACATTACCGACATATAAATAAACCGAAGGCTATCAACTGCACAAGGAAGTTTACAATAATGGCAGGGAATTTTTTCCAAAAACAATGTTTAGCGTTTTTAAATGCGCCCGCGCCGACCAAACAACCGGGGAACGAGAGTAAACCAAACACGGGCTTCTGGTGCCCAGGCGAGCACGTCGAGGCGGAATCCTTTTACCGAAATTAGTCAGAGTTCCCGAAAAATACGGCCGTCGACCCCTCAGGGCAACACCTAAATATTTTAATGTCGAAAAAAAATCAGCATGTTTACATAACACGCCGAAATTTTAAAGAAACTCCACGCCGAAGGGCCACGCCGGACGCACACAAATAAAAATTTCGTCTGTCTCGCATGTGTGAGTGGCACACACACGAAGAAGACATAAAAATGCCCAATCGGTACATGACGCACCACTACAATGAAGGGACGACGTAAGTCGCATACAAGTGCATAATTCGGCCGAGATGCAAAAAAAATATTTGGCAATGCGGCCCCTACGCGCCCGCCAGTCGCCCGTCCGACAGGGTTAGGTTAGGTTAGATTTTTTGGCTCAAAACGCTCGTTGGAGATTTTTTGAAAAGTATTTTATATTTGCACTACTAGGAAGACACGTCCTGGCTGCATTATTAGTGCCAGCCAGTACGTCGCGATTTTTTGAATAATATACTCGACACGCGCGTCGGCAACTCTAGTCGGATTCTAATTAGAAATTTTATTATTTCGTTAGACGAAATTATTTAAAACTCTTTTCAATATATCGTTTCCAACGGTCGTTTTCTCCTGTACCCTGGCGCGGGCGCAGTATTTAATTCTGCCATATTTTTTCCAGACGTACCCGATAATGGCATAAATAATTTTATTTACGAATTCAAGATTTTTTTCTTTTCAATCATACAAAAGACTGCAGCAGTGTCTAGTGTCGTGTTGTGAATTATTTTATGAATTATTTATTCTATTTTGTTTGGACTCTTGTGTTTTTTTGGTTCGTTTTATTTGGTAAGTAAACTTTTTGTTTTATACACTTTATTTTTTTTTAAACTATTTTTTATTGTTTTTTTTTCAAGTAAATTTTTAATTTGGTAATGCTAATATTATTTATTGAATACGTGTGTGCTTTATTAAGACTATTAAAATGTTGGCGTCACTTCACAAAGCTTTGTTAAAAAGTGAAAGAATATAACACATATTTTCGAAAAAAACTCATTTTTCTTTGAGAATTTATTTTTAATAAAAAGTGGGCTAGACACTAGATACAAGGACACGTCGTCCAGTGACGTCAGCGTCACTAGGCACTGCCGAGAAAGTCCGCCATCTTGGTTCTGTTTTTTTACGAAGCCTACAAAGTGCGCGGGCGCAAGACCGCCATGTTGTTGCACATTCGAATTTCGAAAAAATAACTAATTATTTTAAATGTTATAAACTAATGGCTAATGTATCGTGATTCTTATTTTTCATGTTACTAATAAATTGATTTGACTTGTTAGGTGAACATTTATTTATTTTAGCATTTATAGCTTAAATTAAAACAAAGAAATAGACATTTACAATAATTATCGATTGTTAAAAATAATATTATATCAACTAGAAGTAAAAATTAATGTAGCTCTAATGTTTACAGCATTTAATGAATTGTATTAATATTCAATGATCTTAGAAATAATAAAAAAAAGCATTGTCTGTAACGAAAAGGTCGTATATATCAGATTTGTTTATTTCAAATAAATTTCACATTATATATAAAAAAAAAAAAATGTTGTACGTTTATATATGTATATGTTGAGCCCTTTATTAATGTACAAAATGTTTGTAAAAAAAATATCTAAATATATTCCGCCATGCGTACGCACAGATAATAAATGCACTTTTCGAAGCATAGACTAAAAATACATGTGGCGCCATTGCGCATGCGTGGTAGCAGCGTTTGTTACGTTCTTTTATTATTTTTTAGTGATTTGTAAAAATGGGTCATCAACATACAGTCTATGTTCGCTTAAACAATTCGTTCTTAAGAAGAAATCCGAAGCTGGTTATTCAATTAATAAAACAATATAATTAACTGATTATTAATTCCAATTGACGGATTCGCGGCGTATTGTATTATGTCGCTAGTTCTTTTTAATTTTGCCACGATTAAAAATAGTACATAAGCTTACGATAATCAAATCAAATCAAAATATACTTTATTCAAGTAGGCTTTTATAAGCATTTTTGAATCGTCATTTAACAAACTATTTTAAGTAAAGCAAACACCGGTTCGGAATGTAGATTCTACCGAGAAGAACCCGCAAGAAACTCAAAAAACTCAGTAACTATTGATAAATAACTGTATCAATTTAAAAAAAGAAATAGACATTCAGAATGCACCATAAATTTAATTCAGTCCTAAATCATGTAATCTACTCGTATGTTTTTAGATTGCGCACGCGCATCGATTTTTTCATTCAATTATTCATTGTAGAGTGCCGTTGAACTATTTTTAATGACTTGAAATCTACTCTGTTTTGGACAAAACAAATAGAAAAAGTTGCCTTAAGAAAATCATTCATTATATGACTCGTAAATATATTTAACATAAGCCAATAGACTTAGATCCCACAGCCAAAAACCACTTCTCTCGAGGAGTTAGAGCTTATACCACCATGCTCCCATACTGGTTTATAATCGATATTCTTACGACGTTTTCCTTCGCCGCCGATCAAGACTTGAATCATGAACAAAATTAACCACTTGGAAGTATAGTGATGCTAGCTCAGGTTCGAACCCGTTATCTTCGGTTACATATACAATCAACTGTTACAGCCATTTGACCATATCAACGAGAAAATTGTGTTTATTTTTATTCTAATTGTACAATTACTTTAATAATATTAATTTTGTATCCTACATAATATAATTTATAAATATTATATGCATCTCAACTAGAAAATATTAAAAGTATCACCGAAATCGGTACAATAAAAGTCAGGAGTGAGATTTTTTTTCCTATCGCGACAGACACATACTTAAACCTGTTCTATTATACGTCCGTCTGTATAGTAATGGGAACTCTCTCGTCGTTAGCTTCTCATTGCCGAATAGAGGTCTTCCTGGACGCGAATCCTTTGCCTAATAAATAACGGACATCTTGTATCTATTGGTACAAGGTTTTGAAGATCAATTTAGACTCTGATTACTAACGGGAATTCGACTAGTTGTGGCACGCGCCTTTTCAATGTTTCCTCGTATGTTTGTGTGTTGATTTTGAAATTACTTAACAGATCTTAATGGTTTTTTTCTACTGTAGGTTAAGCCGAACGTTATGAAACTAAGTAATTACTCTATTTATCATTTATATCAATTAGTAAAATAAATACGAATGAATTTATACAATTTGTATGAAAAACCGTGCCGAGGTGGCCCAGTGGTTAGAGCGCGTGCATCTTAACCGATGGTTTCGGGTTCAAACCCATGCACCACTGAATTTTCATATGCTTAATTTGTGTTTATAATTCATCTCTTGCTCGGTGGTGAAGGAAAATATCGTGAGGAAACCGACATGTGTCTAATTTCAACGAAATTCTGCCACAAGTGTATTCCACCAACCCGCATTGGAGCAGCGTGGTGGAATATGCTCCATAACTTCACCTCGAAGGGAGAGGAGGCCTTAGCCCAGCAGTGGAAAATTCACAGGCTGTTAATGTTATGTTGGTATGTAATGTTGTATGAAAATCAACGGCTTTTCTATCCTTGCTGTATTTAATTAATGTCAATGTCAAAATATAGACATGACATTTAGTATTAAAAATGTACTTCCGACTAGATGAAATACTTCAGTAGGGTTATTCTCTATGAAACTATAAACTCAGGTGAAATGTTAGGATGTGATATTTTGATGAGACATTGACTATAATCATATAAAGTACACGTATCACCTTAGTCAGTTGTGAACGTTTCACGAGTGAGATATGAAGTGAAATCTTACAGAATCGCACCGCTGACTTAAGAAGAAATAAATAATTATTGAAATTAAAAATGTACCCTGCGCTGCGGATACGAATATTATTTAATAAATAAATGGATCTCTGTGAATAACACTGTTTGCTGGTGGTTTAATATATCGATAAGACCTACCCAATATTGTTCTATCGTCAAGCAGCAATACTTTGCAATTTTGTGCATGGCGTAATGCACAAGGGACATGACGTCTTGAAGGTTGGTACGAATGGCGTATTGACGCTTTAAGAAGTGACTTAGATAGCTTGGAAAGTATGTGATGGTGCTGGAAGGGATTCGTTTAATTTCGATAAAAGATTCCTCACATAAAAATGCATTCCGAGGCGTCATCGTCGTGTTTTCTAGAAAAGTAATCTAACTGTTTTGTTAAAACGTGATTTGTGGTTTTTGGTACATTAACGTTGATAACTATTTTCTTGAATAAATATACAAAAAGTGCACCGTTTGATGGACTTATTCAATTTATATATTTGTTTATACGAATTTTGTATACAACAAAGATCTAGGTTTCCTAGCTGTGTTTACTAAATAGTTTCTTATTAAAACAATGAATAGTTACAACGCTTATTGTTTGTAAGTTTGTAGATCATTATTACATACAAGATTCAAAGCCTGGGACCAAGATACAATTGTAGGGTTTTATGATGAGTTTTCAGTTGCAGCCAAAGGATCAGACGCTGGAAGTGTTACCTTAAATACCCCAGAAAGCACATAAAACCGTTGCGCCTGAACACTTTCCGCTCGTATCATGATTTTAAGAGTATGGGAATAAAACTTCTTAAATAATGTTGTTATTAGTTTTATATAGAAATTAATTAAATTCTTGTTTGTTTAAATAATCTGTATTGAAGATATCGGTCATTTAAGCCATGGCGGCAAAACTCAAGAGAGTCCAGCCAACATCGCAGGACATATAGTGTGCGAGTGTGCTCACAGACACAGGTGCGAGCATTATTCCTTCGCTCTCATAATTGAGTGGTAAATCCAACACGACTGGAAAGAGTTCAGGCGCAGGACCAACGGCTTTTCGTGCTTTCCGAAGCGCGGACGTGTACCAACAACATAGACTTCGGGCTGTTATTGAGAATTTTTCGATAGGAAAACCCAATACTATTTTATTGGCACACATTAGGATTTGAACTCAGAACCTCGGAATCTGAGTCCTTATATCTAGCAAAAGTTAGCAGTTAAACTTCAATATTAGGTATCATATAACATTGTAATTAAATCAGCATTTTAAAAAGAAAAAAACAAGTTTTAGCCCGGAAATCGAATCCGGTAACATTTTATAAGGCGTGGTTTGTGTCTTAACACTGCCTATTGACCGCCAAAACTATTAAATCTCATAACATACAAGAAATCTTGCTTTAAGGAACATCGCCTTCCTTGTCTCTCGATATCGGTCACACCTTATAAAATTCCGTGTTAAAAAAAGTACACAACTCGCTTTGTAATTTGAACACAGTGTCCAATTTTATGTGTTGTTGGAAAACATGCTGCAATGAATACGATAGATATAGATCTTTTCGAGTGTTTTGTTTTTCAATTATTTTGAGACTTATATCAATCGTATAAAGTTCAAAGTCGTCCGTCGTCCATTTTGAATAATGGGTGGTGTATTTTTTTTGTTTTATTAAAATACTTAGCGGAGCGTTTATTTCCTACTTTAAGATTTTATTAGTAAATTAATACATTAAAAGTTAAAATTATACAAAATATTAAAATGATTACAGTAATTAAGTCGTACACAATGTTGTGTTATGCGAATAATTAAATTATTATTTTTCATATAATTTTAGACTTTATAAAGTAAGGGTGTGACCACACTGTAACTGGTATGAACCAGTTCAGCACATGCGTATTATCGGGAAAACAGCTTGTATAAAACAAAAGATGTATGTTGTTGTATAATAAATCCTTTTTTTCGTTCGAGTGTTCGAGTTTCTTTTTGGTATGTGTTGCTTACAAGCTGAATGAAGCCGCTATTTAGACAACGAGAAATTTCTGCACGGTTTCTACTTATATCTATCCATATTTTTATTTTACCTACAGTGTTGTCTGGAATCAATATTACATTGAAAAGTACTCTGGTTGAAATTTATTGAAATTACAATATAAATTAAAAATGTATAGTAGGAATGTTTGCAATTTTTTATCTTTATTTTTACACTGTGTGATAACAAAAGAACAGACTCACGTTCTTTATATCATATATAATAAGTAAGACATAGGGACAAGGAAAAGTGCAGTCCATCTTATTCATGTAGACAACCTTGAGATCACATGTTATTTTTAACAAGGAAAATGATCCTTATATCAAAGCAATAAGATTCAATGTGAATCTACTTCTTCTAACCAACTTGTCACTGAAAAATAACCCTTATTACTTCATATATAAGAACTTTATAACATTTAATAAATTATACGAATGGGACTGTAGCAAAAGCACTCTTATCTGAACGTTATAAAGGCTATTGAATGAATCGTTTGATCAAAAAGCTTAATAATAGGTTGTCAAAGCAAAATGGTTCTTATTTGTTGGTGATAAAGATCACATATATAGTTTCCAGACTTGTAAAATGGCGAGGTAATATGAAAAAGGGCGCGAACTGTCGTTATTGTGTACCATAGCTTTTGGCTTGTCATTGAATATACGGTATTTTAATATGTGAAAGTTAATGTTACTAAATATATAAAAAAACAGCTGGAGAATCTCCCACAGCTGGGATTGAACCGCCCTTTAGGATGCATGCAGGTTTCCTGACGATGTTTTCCTTTACCGCTGATTATGAATAGTACAGGATGAATTATACATTTAAAATAGGCACAGAGCTAATGAAAACTAATTGATGCTTGCAAGGGTATGAACCCGTAATGTTGGGTAAATATTCGGCCAAATCACTGAACATATTTAACTAGCTACTCGTCCCGACTTCGTAGATGAAATCAGAGTTTTCCGTTAAAAACAATCCTGGAATCCTATCGCAGCGATACATACAGTCTTTTTTATCGCTTGAAAAAGGTCTTTACGCGTGTCAGCCTTATGATGTGTGTGTATGTAGGGCTCGCCGTCGTTGAAGGCACCAGAATACGCACTTAAAAACCACTGGTACGACGTCTTTTCGTGTGATGTCACGGAATCTACCGAGATATACATGCCGAGTCCAATCTAAGCCGTATACTCATTCAATTATACAGAAAAAATCATCAATATCGATTCAGCCATTAAGAAGGAGCTCGGTGACACACACACGTACAGAAAAAACATTTATATATAAAGATATTAATATACTACGTACATAAAATCTATATATCATCGTCAATGGGTTTATATTCGATTCCGTGCTATAATAATAATGATAAATGAACAAAGACAACTGTTCAAAGCTTTAAAACATAAAACTTGTACTTAAAACGCTAAAGGTCATATATTCAAACGTAAGTAATAGGCTTACGAGTTTTATTTCCCTGAATAGATAAAAAAAACAACCGTCCAAGGCTGACAGGTAGAAAATGTTATTTGCATCGGGTGCGCGTGCGCAATTAAATATATTAAGAACGTTAACGCTTGTATGAAATGTTGAATTTTACATTATTACTTTTTTTTTTATCAATGTGACAATTTCCGATGTTTTCTTTGTTTCAATTTGATTGTCGAATATAGCTTGTATCACGTGCTATCTATTTTCACCTGACTTTCCACACAATTTTTCGTCACAATTTTCCGTTACTTTCATATGAAAGAAATGTTATATAAAGTTAAAAAAAAAAGTAAATTATTATAACAAATATTTTACTTACTTACTCGTAGGTACTCATATATAAGTCGCTGATAAACAAAATGACAAATTTGATAGAATACATTATTCTTATCTAAAAAGTAAAGTAAAGTAAAAACCAAAGTTTCAGCACGTAAGAAGCAGCAGTTTTGGAGTTTATTCCACCATGTTGCTCAAAAGTGAGTTGATCGATATAAATGTGGAAGATTTTCATATAAAACAAGCAGGTTTCCTCGAGATATTTTCCTTCAACGCCGGAATGGGATCAATTATTTAAAAAAAGACAAGCACAAGTCTTTAGACAATATATAGGTACGTATGCGCCGATGTTTAGTAGTAGCTCCGATGTAACAGTCGCAAGTGCGATCCTACCGTATTATTGTCGTACTCTCAACACGAGCTTTACACTGAACTGAAGGGGATAGGGGGAATTTGGTAATCTACCAGAAAACATGGATATCTGATTTTCTTCCACTGATACTTTTCAGTTCTAAGATATTTCTTTTCGAATCGGTTTCAATAAGCTAGCGTGAAGTAGCGTATAAGAGTATATATTTTAATCTTCTCCGAATCGCTCTGCATCTCGTGGTATGAAATTCATGTATTTTGGCTCAGTTGTTTTTTCAGTAAGTTCTCCGCATTTGTTAGTAAAGATAATCGTATTCTAAAAAACATTTAACAAATCCTTATCGAATCAATACATTTTTCAAACGAACTCTTTCCATACGTTGTAACTTCTTAACATGAACGCATGTCAGATGTATTAAGAAAACTCATAATAGTGTTAACAATGGCATATTTCTATCTAGATTTTGAGACACATTTCAGCCCAACTATTGTGGCAGTACATTGACCTGATCCTCGGTTATCAGATGCCGACTTGCAAATTACAGAATAACTAACACGTTTTCGTAATATCTGTTAGCTTAATCTATATATACAAACAACACAAAGGTTTTGTCCAGATACATATATATATAACTAAAACACGAATAATGGGAAAAGTTCTCGAAGAGGCTTCGCTCGCGTTTTGGCAGTTGGCTGGACATAAAAAAGCCTATTTCCTTCCTTGGAGTTCAAGCTTCAAGGTTCATACCAAAATGCATCGAATTCGGTATAGCGGTTTTGCCGTTAAAGAGCATCAGACAGACAGATAGAGTTACTTTCGATTTTATAATATTATATAGTATCGGTTACATTACAACTAGAGCAGCGCAGCATCAAAACGGTACGATATCCGCAACTATTATGATAAATACAGCAATCAATATCTCGAAACATTGACATGAATCAATTAGCGATGCTGATAATATCAAACCAAAATTAAAATTCCCATTTTAATGCATTTATTAATAAAGAATATTACATGATATCAATATAATTAATACTCTAATACGAGTAATAATTATGCAGCTTTCTACGTATGATTTTGTTTTTAGAATTGAGCACTCTCTGTCAATCAATGAGTCCCTCCGATTACCCCGTACATACAAACATACAGATCTCTTTATTGTTATATTAGTACAGAACTACAAAAAAAAAGTTTTGGAATATTTAAGTACCCATGTAAGTTTTTCGATTTCAACACGTTACATAATACTCGTGCATATACAATAATACATGCAAAAAAATATACATTATCAGTGTATTATATTCATTGGCTTCGTAATCTGGTAAAAAGGTAAAAAAGAACTATGAGTATGATTATCGTTGACATATATTATCAGTTATATGATTTCGAAACTTAAATACTAAAAGACCATGTAGTTTTTTTTTTTCAATATATAACTTCAGTAAGATACGAAGCGTATACAATTCTTTATAAAAATTGTGTACTTAATATTAAAAAAAAAAAAACATACCAAGTTTATACACAAACAAATCTGGTTATAGTTACCATGTATGTGCAGTCAGAGAGGGGTGAGGTGGAGTTAGTTTTATAGTTCTATAGTAGGTCTCCTTGGGAGGGATTAGCTATGTAGTTACTGCAAGGGGGGAATGCATCATTGAGTGTGTAAATAGTCTGGTGGGGATTCGAAAGTCGCGCGTCACCTTGACCTCGATCTGCGCCTGCGCATGTATTATTATTGCACTTTTTTTTAGTTTAATAATGATCGCCTCCTTCAGAGATGTCTAGATCATTCTTCTTGTAACATATTGCTGGAGTAATGAATCTGTTTTATCGACTACACACATTTATATATATTCCTGGGTGTTTTTTTTATTAGTATTTTCGTTTAAATATTAATATAGAACAGGCATTCTTTTTTTAAATAAATGATAAAATATAGACTATATTTCCGACTACCCTACTTCTCCTATTGACTGTCATGGTCGGTTTGAAATAAATGTTTTTTTTTTCCGAAACTTCCAACGCCCATCCGGGACGAATCATGGTTTAATCGGGGACCTCTAGAACTTACATAATAAAATGTTGGGCCTTTTCAAATCATCTCATCAAGAAAATAAAATTGTAGATAATTATGTAATTAGATAAAATTAGAATCAATAACTGATATCTTTGATTCATATTATTTGATATCTCAACTATATTTAGGCAACGCTAGTTAGGCACAATTTTTTCTGCGAATCCATGCTAATATTATAAATGCGAATGTAACTCTGTCTGTCTGTCCGTTGCGTCTACTGGTATAAGTTTTACGTGTAGTGGTTTAGTATTTTTTTTCAGTTAGGCATTAAAAAAGGTCTCCTCAACTATTAGTACAGATGATAATACATTTTCATTGGAGAATTTATTTATAACGATTTGAAAAAAGAACACGAGTAAGCTACTGGATCACAGACGCAAAATGTGCGTAAGAATTTAAAGCATGCGCTACACACGAGATGTTTCCGTTGGTTTTGCTTTTTCTTTTTTAAATCTTGAAATGCGAAGCGTGGACCGTATTGTTTTCAATTATTTTAGTATTTTTCGTAATTCTATTGTAAATGTTTATATTGTATATTGTTTTTATAAATATTAATGGTTCACAATTAAATTTTATGTTCTTTAAGAAGAAAAAATGTTTACATTTAAAGTGCGATTGCTTAACTGTTGTAATTTATTGACAGATCAAACCGGACCAGATAATTTTCTGATCGATAAGTTTGCTTAGTATAGTACTTTTTTTCTGAGATTATGGCAAAGATCTTCGAACTAAATCCTGCTCTGCTATTATGAGCTTGCGAACATACATGGATATATTGGCAATTATTTTTATTCACTCTAATTACCTTATACGCAACGCGATCGCGGTAATTAAATTAATTATTCAGTTTAAATGAGCCTCACCCTTATTTAACGTCATCGTGAAAAAATGCAAGGGTGATTTTGTAGAAGGGTTTAAATAATATATTATTAAATTAGTGATTATATATATATTTCAACATAGCCTTTATTGTTAAATATAGATTAAAAAACTGATAAGTGGATTTTTATCGTCCGATGCACTCTTTAGATAAATAAATAAATTTTAAATTTCGAAGACTGATTAGCGAATACCGGTTAAGTGACATTGGCTTGAAAATTAGTTGCGAACAAAAATAATAGATGCACCAAATCAATATATGCTTATTCAAATTTAAAATTAAAACTACGTTACGTTAGAATCGTCAAGGGTTACCATAATATCATAAAATATTTATAAAGCAGAGTATCAGTGTTACTACAGGCACATGAAACGAGAGATTTAGACTAGATTTTTATGGCATTGGTTATGTGAGAAATTATTAAAATTTCATATGGCGCCAATGGCGCAGTGGTGACCACTTACCATCAGGTGTCACATTTGCCACTCATCCCGTCTTGTTATATAACTAATTAACAGCTAAGTTGATTTTGGAGTAAAGGTTTGACGGCTGATTTTCTAAAAATTAAATAACTGTTATTTTAAAAAAAAATTATCGTCATTTTGAAAAGGTCAACTTTTAGAAATTTATCGTCGATTACAATAATCCGCCCTTAATATATATTTTAATGCTATAAATATGTTTAACTTTCACGTAATTATAAATTTATATAATTCAACTGTTAACAAATAATTTCTACGAAAGAACCTTTGAATTTTCAAAAGCTACGTAACAGCGGCGAATGTAAGTGACGTAGAAGGGAAATAGCACATGGAAAACGATAAAATCCCGTTTAGGTCTAACAAAGAGTACTATTACACAGCTCGCACACGTTCGACCACGTGCTCTGACGTCACGTCCCCTGACGTCACGCGTACGTCACAGCCCCGCGACTAGTGTGTAGGAAACGTACCGCGAATATTGTGAAAATATGAAATTACATTTTAATTAACGAAATCAAGTAATCAGATTAAAAGTTTAATTTAAGTATAATTTATTTTGTTGTGCTTTTGTATCACTTGTGTATTTTAATAATAGTCATTTATTTTTTTTCTTTAGAGATAGTTTTCAAAGAAGTGTTTTTTTTTTAAATTCTGTAGTACAATTTAGCGTAAAAAGCGCTATTTTCAGCACGAGAGCCTAAGATTATGTGAATGAAACGTTCGCTTGAAAGCGCCATTCATACAAGCTCACGTGTTTTATTATATATAGCAAAAAAAATGTTCACTAAAATATTATGTTTGCGTATGTTAGTAAAAAGAGTTATATCAAGGACACAAATTAATCCGACTTAAGCGCTGGGTTTGCTCTTTTTTATAAAACAAGGCTAGTTATTTTACACTGAAAAATAACCAAAATATTTTACCATTCGAATAAATATAACCTGAAGTTATAAAAGTATGGTTTTCTTTAACTACGTATACGTATACCCTACTTTTCATTTAATGTCTTATTTATTTATATATAGACACAGTCACGTCATATGTACTTATTGAAAAGTCTGTTGTAAATAAAGAAGTCACTATTTAAATTGTTAGTTCTTGCATTTGTTGTAACATTGAAATATACATTCATAAATACTCAAATCCTGTTAATATCCCACGGTTGTGCTAAAGCCATTTCTCCTTTTAAGAAGATAGTCTGGAGTTCGTTCCACCACGCTGCTCAAAAGCAGGTTTGGTACATGTTGCAGATTTTCATACGGCATATGCAAATTTATGTTTTTTTCTCCGAAAATCACGAGATGAATTATAAACATAAATAAAGTACTCAGAAATGCGAAACTTGCCCGGATTTGAAATCGCCATCATCGGTCAGGACTTACGATTATAAACCAATCGGGTTCACGGCTTCAGTTTGAATTGAGCAATGGCACACCATATTTCGGAGCTGGTCAAAGTTACGTCCGTAGGTATTCGTAAAACTTTAAAAGCGTGTCGAATTTAAATGTGACACGTCACAGTGTTGATGACGTACTTAGAAACCTCATCGGAAACCTGAAATAATTACGTAAAAATTAACGTACACAGATATTGAAATATTTTTCTTGTTTACAACGGGAAGGCAGACTGGCGATGGATCCTGACGGTAAATAATCCTTTCTCCATGAACAAGGTACTATGAGAAATATGTATAATTCCTTAGGCCTCTATCGCTTCATGGAAGCGTCATCTAATGATGGAAAGTTACAATGACCATAGAAATTGACACCGTAAGAATAATATTAACAGTACTTTCACCGCTCGTGATCGTGTAAAAACTTAAGCTGTTCCGGTTTGAAAAGCGAGCCAGTTTAACTACAGGCACAGGGGGCAGAACATCATGATTCTCAAGATTGGTTGCTCATTGGCAATGTAAACAATGGTTCAAATTTCTTACAGTGCTAATGTCCATGAACAGTAGTGATCAGTTGGCTTCAGGTAGCCCATTTGACCGTCCATCAAAATATGTTATATAAAAAGTGCTGGCAATGGGGTACGAATTAATAATATAACCAACATTAACATATGCCAAAAATTCATTATACAAATTATGATCGCAACAAACAAATAAAAATCTTGTCGATTCAGAGTTCGGAAAACAAATTCTCAAGTTGTATTAGTGAATTGAAATAATGCTCTGTGCTTCTAGAACTATCTGGAACGTTATGATGTCTTTCTTTCTAGGCTATTTTCTTGGTTTAGAATGTATAATTTAAAACCTCTGCTTGTCGATGACCGGATAAAGAAATATCTCAAATAATCAGTATTTTAAACGGCGTGTCGCTGACTTCTGATTTCTGATTCATTGGCTTATTGATTAAGCTAATAGAAATGTATCAGAGGCGCCATCTTTACATGTATAGACAACGTAACTTTCTAATTCATTTGTATAAAACGTTGCACAAGCTATCGTGTGAAATTTACTTACGTAATTATTAGTTGGTGGAATTCGTGACATCTAACTAAATATGTTGTAAGTGGTGAACAAATAATAAGATTATAAGGTGTAGAAGTATTTAATATGTCAAAAAAGTTTCCAAAAAACATCATGACGTCGTTTCCGTTGAAGACAAAAATACTTCATTTTTCGTCCAGTGAATCGTAACAGCGATTGAAATTCTTGCTAGCACGTGGTCATGCATGTGGCTTTTATAATTATTAGCCTGTTTATGTTTCATTAATTTCATAATATAAATAATGAAATCTACAAGATCATATAGATGATAAAAAAGCGTGGAGTTAATGCTTGTTGACTTCCAGGCAGGAGACACCACATACATACCTATATAATTGTATTTAACTAACATGACTGTATTTTTAGATGTTGAAAAAGAGTAAATACTGATTTTCTTGCCGGTTCTTCTCGGTAGAATCTACATTTCGAACCGGTAGTAGCTTTATTTTAAATAGTTTCTTAAATGACGATTCAAAAGTGCCTGTAAAAGCCTACTTGAATAAGGTATATTTTGATTTGATTTGAATTTATATTAGTCTAGATGAACCTGCGGCTTAACCCGCGTAAAATTTATATGACTTTACCTATAGTTCACAAACCCTATTTTACCCTCGAGGGGTAAATTAAAAAACGTAGCTTATATATACACCAAATCTCACCGAAATCGGTTCAGCGGTTCAAGCTTGAAGAGGTAACAGACAGAGTTACTTTCGCGTTTATAATACTACGATAGATTGAAATTCCCGTGATCTTTGTTTATTGTGATATATTCCCTTATTCTTCTAGGGTATCAATATGCAAACAACGTAAAATAACAAAATTCATCCTACTACGATTTATTTTCCTACCTACCTAGTGGGATATTATATTATTGGTGGCTTACTAGTTCTGGTTTTTCCTTTGAGTGATTTTTATATTAAGTTCTTATAGCTCAACGGTATACGAGACATCTAGTGATGTGAACGTTATAGCTTTGATCGCTTTTGGGCTGTAATCGTATTCACCCATGCTTGACGCATAAAATGATAATGAGAATACTAGCAATTTTTTGAAAAGAGGTTTTTCTAGTATTCTGTTTTTAAATTAAGATATATTAATACGGATAAAGCCGTTCTATATTTAAATATTCTTATGTATAATATATATCGATTATAAAGCATTCAACGATAAATTTCCGGTAGATTTATCGTGTTTTTGTATCGTATATTTTGGACCAATTATTAATGTTATTTTTATTTTATCTGAGTATTCGATTCCGGTTCATAATAACGGTGTTTGTTTCTAGAAAAATCTAAATTTAACTTTATGTTTTTAACTTTGCCGATTCATATATTTAAATTATTTGTAAAAAAAATACATTAATTAAACAAATACTTGTTGACTTCCAGGCAGAATATATTATATACCTACATATATAATTATATTTAGATAACATAACTTTGTATTTTATAATGTTGAAAAAGAGTAACTACTGAATTTCTACTCGGTAGAATCTACAATCCGAACCGGTGGTAGCTTCACTTAAAGCTTTGTAAAATGACGATTCAAAAGTGCTCGTAAAATCCTACTCGAATAAAGTATATTTTGATTTTGTTACAAGTTACTTGTTAATATGTTATTTAAATAAGATAATAATTAATATACTTTATAACTTAATTTACAGGAAAACAGACGAATGATAAACGTATTACTATAGTACTTAGCCGATCCCTTACCAAATTTTATTTCCCAAGGGTTATTTATTAAAAAATATATTAAGGGATGAGATTACTAATCGTATACTTTTGTGTTACGTTCATGTTATTTATATATATTTTTTAATGATATCGGTTGGCGGACGAGCAAATGGGCCACCTGATGGTAAGTGGTCACCACCATACATAGATTAAATATTAACCATTCCTTACATCACCAATGCGCCACCAACCTTGGGAACTAATATGTTACGTCCCTTGTGCCTGTAGTCACACTGGCTCACTCACCCTTCAAACCGGAACACAACAATACTGAGTACTGCTGTTTGGCGGTGGAATATCTGATGAGTGGGTGGTATCTATCCAGACGGGCTTGCACAAAGCCCTACCACCAAGATATATCAATTGCTTACAAATTTAATTTAATTATGGGATTAGAGTTCTTAGTTTCTTGCAATTCTTCTTATTATTTACTGCGGTCTTATAACAGCCTACTCGATAAAAAAAATATTGATTTAATTCGTGTTTTATTAACTATCGTGTTTTATAGTGTAAATAAATACTAATATTTACATGAACATTATTCCTTAAATCGTCTATGTGCCTCTAATGAAACTGACTCGCTCTCCCGTACAACCGGAACACAAAGATCAGTATTGACGTTTGGCGATAGGAACGCTGGCCACCCCGCTTATGAAAGCCCTACCTTAAGGATTTATGGAAATGATGTCCAAAGGTCAAGAAGCCATCAGACGGACACGGCTAATGGCTTCATACATGTTTATTGCCGCAGATCGTCTTCCCCGTAATGATTAGCATTAACTCGTGCTCTGAATAATTCGAAATCAGATCACGACCGACAGTTTTTGGCTTTACTAAATAATGCGATTCAATTTCAAATTCACGATGTGTCTCAGTAATTTCAATAGAAACAATCGTTATTGATTCGGTATTTAGTTTTTGTTTAGACAGTCATGTTTTAACTCTAATTAACATTTATTATTTTAATACATAAAGCGGAAGAGTTTGTTTGTCTGAGTGTGATAAAATAAGACTGTGATAGTGAATTGTGATTAAAAAAAAAAAATGTAATGTTATGGTCACGAGGGAGACGGACCAGTAGCTTTTATCATCTGAAACCGCACGGAGCAACTAGTCTGTTATGTAATTCATGCATACATGCATGCAATACCTATTTCAAATTCTTGAAATAATATGCTGTACTCGCCACGTTCATTGTATTAAGCAAGAAAAATACCACGATTTACTTGGTGGTAGGGCTTTGTGCAGGCCCGTCTGGGTATGTACCACCCACTCATCAGATAATTTACCGCAAATTGGAATACTTGGGAGTCAGGAAGCCAGTGTAAATGAAGGCGCAATGGACATAACATCTTAGCTGCCAAGGTTGGTGGCGTGCGTTTATATTTCTTACAGCACCGTATACATGGTGACCACCTACCATCAGAAGGCCCATTTCCCGTCCGCCTACCAATAATATTAAAATAAAACGAATTTACCAACAATAACTTTACGAAGTTTTAACTCATTAATCATTTCAACTAATTTGTGGTTTGTTGCCATAATCAAAAATATCAAATCAAACATTTGACTTTGGCGATATTATCTGTTCACTGTCCATATAGCATACATGAACGCTCTGAAACAACAAACAAAAAATAACTTTATAATAACTGACTAATCATAAATATCTATAAGCTGACCTGACTAATAGACTGTAGAACTATTCCTTAAGATGAAGGTCGAAACTCATCTCAGAACAAGAGCGTGCAATGTCAAAATGTAATATACGACATTGACTCTAAACATTATAAAATTTAAAGGACATACGTATCAAATCGACGTATCGCCGCAAGTCGGTTGTCAACATATTTCAAGTGAGGTACGAAGTGAATTCCTACAGAATCGCACTTCTGATCTAAGAAAGTTTTATTAATATCCAGTAATTAGATTATTAATTAAATTGCTATGGAGTACGGTTACATAAATATCCTTTATTATTTAACATTTTTTGTAAACATAAAGTGAATTAAAATAATAATATATTTAAATAATGTTAAATATATTTAAATAACTACAAAATGATGTTTCGTCAATAAAAATATACTATTAAAATAATTAAGCATACTTTTTGTTATATTATATTTTTTATGTGTATAAAAGGTCAACATATAAAAAAAACATATAAGGCGGTATATTTAGTGCTGCAAATAAAAAAATGGCAATAATATGAGCTATTTTAAGAGTTATGATTTATACTTAAATAAGAAATTATGTTTGTACATTGGATTTTATTCAAGATATTTGTAATGTAACATATTTTTTAATTTGTGTTTATAATTCATCTAGAAGTTCAGCGTTTAAGAAACGTATCATAAAACCTGCCTATAACGAAAAAAAAATTTGAAATATGAGTATCCAGAAACACTTTTCTTAAAATACAAGATGCGGCCCAGCAGTGGGGCAATAACGGATTATTACTCGGATTACACTATTTTACTGTAACATTTTTTTTAAATAACGATCAGTATAGACGTTGCTTAAGTTCATTTTTGTAAGTATGTTGCAGTCTGACCAAGATAAATTTTATACACATAGATACTTTTACAGAATCATACTTAAAACACAAAACCTAAACTATGCCTGCAGTTAAATAATAATACTGCGACCTAAACATATATATAACAAATTAAAAAATATATCATCTTAATATTATTAGTCATCATTAATGTAAAAAAAGTTTGTATATATATATCTCGTCCAATGCTCAATAAAACTTGCTAAGATAATAACCTATATATGTATATTGATTATGGAATTATTATTTATTAATAATAAGAAACATGCATAAAATATATCCTAAATATATGTGATAAAAGTTAAATAGCAAAAATAACACACTGTGAGAACAGTTATATTCAATCATTGCCTCAATAGTGATCACTGAATGAAACTATCGATCAACAATAACGAGGTTCCGATATCGATAAAAAACAACCATTCAATGCCAAATGCTTAAAATACGTGTAATTTATTATCATTATTAATTTTAAGCCTTTGAAAACTTTGTAAGTACTAAAACGTTTCCAAAATGAAAAAGTTCCCTGTCTAGCTCACCTTCAACGAGCATGATAAGACTTCGGTCGCCATTTACAAGACACGAACAGCCGAATTTATATCTTATCACCTTGGAATATGAATTAAACTTGCTAAATGATAACGTATAATCCAAAAAAAATATTCAAACAAAAATCGACCTTAATTTTAATAGGTAGAGTTAAAAATCACACGACACGAAAATGTGTCTGATTTAAATGCACCGAGTAGGCCTTCTACGCAAAAATGTACTATAAACAAAGCAAAAATGGTCTAAAACGCATTAACCGCAGAACATCGCAGTTAGAACCTTTGGTTATTAGTTCGAAACCGCCAAAATGCATCGGAAGGTCAACGAACCTCGCCCGCCAAGGACAGTGCATTCCATTTTTAAATTTAAAGCTAGCGCGCCAATAGAAGGCAGGATCTAAATAGGACGGCCATCTTGTCGTCATTTTTCGCGGGAAGACTCTTTTAATTGCGCCATCTGAATTTTTGAGGTTTGTACAAAAAGTTTTTTTTGGGACAAACAATGGGCGTTTATGCATTATTTCGACATAATTAGAGTGCGGTAACGAGATAGCAATTTGAGCGTTGGTTTTGCGTTGTTATAAAAGCATTCCGAGTTTTCTACGCGTCTGCGGTTTTTAAAAGCAATTATTTTAAAATATCGATAAATGTGTTAAGTTACGTCTTATTTATTAAATATCTCTTCAGACAGTATCCATGAATGTTTATTTATCAACATTATATACAATCATGCGAGTTGATCGTATATATACGAAATTTAATTGAAATTAAAGTCAAAAATGGAGAACTTGACTCAATCAGAAATAATTAACTGAAGATAGTTAATAGATTACGAATAATTTATAAAACAAATATATTAAGCATTAAAAACGTAGAAGAATATTAAATCTACTTTATTGTCTCTGAATTTATATTATTCAGTTAGCCTTATTTCGATTTAATTATAAAAATAAAATACCAAACAAAAATTACATTAGATCAAAATTGATATATTTTAACAGGCAATGTTGCCACCATTCAAATGAAAATAAATATTATTGAAACATTTGTAAATTTCAGAAATAGAATGCACAAGAACTTAATAATAAAACTGGTATACTAGACCAAACCAAGATTTTTTTTTAAATCCGTCACAGCGAGAATCAAAGTCGCGACATCAGACGTTGCTTAAGACAATTTACATCGTAACTAAATATAAACGTACGTCATAGACCGAGCTTGACCTAGGCTAATAGTATGGAATTACCTAGGCAGTAACTTGTTACGTCATTCAATTATGAAATAAGAAAATTTCCATACAAATAATATTTTTTGTATATTGTCCGTCGATTTTTTTAAATTGTACCTAAACATCGTGTTATAGTTTATATAATGTGTTTAAAATATATTTAAATATTGTGTTGATAAATATTTTTATCTCTTTCAATTACTATTAAAAAAATTGCAGACATTCGCCTTCCTCTAGCACACACAAAGATTTATTTCATTATTTTGTATTATACTAATAAATTACATACTAATAATTATTTCCTTTGCCAAAAAGAAAAACAACTTTAGACGAATGCAGATCTAATTGCCGTCTTATTAATAGTATTCAGATATATATTAGGACTATAAACATTATTATTATCGTGTGTGCACTAACGTGGAGCTGTCAAGCTTATTATAAACCAGCAGTGTGTTCGAGCCTAACATTACTAAAATAAACCAAAACGTTTCAAAGCAAACAGCAAACAGCCACTAGGACTGAATTTAGTCGCTCGTATGGTGCAACGACTCGATCAGTGATGTCGATTTTATCAATTTCACGATACTTTTTATCGATATTATTTTTTGAGTTCTGTTATATTATTTCCTCAAAAGGAGCAGGCCTTAGCCCAACAGTGGGACGGGCTGTTAACTTTCTTGGTGGATTTGACATAAACATTAATAAAATAAAAAACAATTAAATTACGTCACGAGAGAAGGTTTTTGACGCAAAAAGAAGTTTAGCTTTTGTCACGTGTACTGAATTGCTCTCGCATACATTTTTTTAATCTATAAACAGGCGCAACACTACATTATATTAACATATTTTATTAAAATAATATGAAGTTTTACGTTTTTACATTACATTCTTTTATTATTTATGAAACACATTCATTGCGGCTAAATATAGATTCGTGTTTATATATTCACCTTTAAAAACCTTTTTAAAGCAAAGCGTACTAGAATTTGATGTGAATCAACCATATTAAGCCGGTCGGCCTTGCGAGTGAGGCTGAAGGTATGATAATCACACATTTATAATGTTATTGCATTTTCTCATATATAAAATGGCAATACATTGGACGTTTTTAATAATCACCTGTTTCCTATTTACTGACCTTTGTTGTATCGAATTTGTGTTGATGGAAAAAGGCATTGTTGAAGTCGTTTTCGCTAAAAAAATCCGCTAATCTCATCACAGCTATTGATAGATTTTAAAGTTTTCAGGTTTTATGTTTCCTTGTTTACTATCCGTTTTTTTTTTTATTTAAAATACTCAGACTGGTGAATAATCTGATAGTAAGTGGTCACTACTACGCACAGTTATTGATTTGTACAAAGCCCTACAACACGGACGTACTACTCATTAGTAATATTTCATCAAACAACAAAGTAATAGATTGATTTGTATTCTACACAGATATTGAGATCGCTTATAGTAGAGTAGCATGTTTTAACCCTCAATAATTGAGCGAAGTTGTAGGAAAATCCAGTGGTTTATTTTATTAACGTAGGTCAGTATAGTTATACAAGGTATTCTAGCTTACACACGACACGATACGTTCGAAGCGATGTTTTGACACAAAAAAAAAATAATATAAACACCATCTGTGAAACATGAAATTAGCAATCAGCCGTCGTGTCATAAACGTCTTATCTTGGGCATCGGCCATAAACTGATATAGTCGTGAGTATGCGCAGGAAATGTATTTCCATATTAACTTATTTTCCAATTCTCCAAACACGCACGATTAAAATGCAACCAGTGTTGACGCTAATTCAACAATGGATTGAACGTTTGAATACTATCGAAAAAACACAAATTTCTGTATTTACATGATATCCTGGAAGGTTCAACGCACCTAATGCTTTATTCAAAAGTAGTATTAAAAATAATTCAAAATATTCATAGTATAACCTTATGGCACAAGCGATTTATAAATAAGCAACATTGTTATATAAAAGACTGTCGTCATATCCTGTTGAATGATATTTATTACATTTTTAATTTCCTTTAGATCGTGTACGAAAAATTTTAATAGCACCAAGACCTTGGTGTTTACAGGAGGTCGTTATCTTAACATTCATTGTCATTCAAAATCTGTCACCTCGTTTATATGTCTTACATATGTGTGTATTGTTTTTGTCAGACTTAACAATATATTTACAAGTTAACTTCTTACTATTGTAACTGAAAAGACCCGTTAATGTTGTTATGCTGAACAAAAAGGAAAGATTTTTTTAAATTGTCGCTGTCAGCTTAACTTAATATTAATTTTATATGTCTTAACGATGTATTCTTACCCACAGTATATCAATTTACTAAAAAAATTATATGAAAATTTAAATAAGTGCTTATGTCCTCTTGTAGTTGTCTCTGGTTAAATATTTCGTTCCGAAAATATTCATTTGTAATTTATCGTAAAACTAATAACGAAATTTATCACATGCTATCGACATATCGACTGTTCTCGTCCCTACTATTTCTAATTTCACGGCCCCCGGCTATGTGTGTGTCGAGCTAGTGTGCGTGACCTTGCCGCGCGTTGCGTTTCGGCGGTCGTTCACACGAATGCATTCCCATCCCTTGACTTTGGCAGTGTACTATTTATACATAGTGTACGAATTTAATTTACGGGATTATAGTCTTTGTCATTTTAAATATAAAGACGTTTTTCTTATGAATTAGTTTAGTTAGTCATGTGTTAATGATTTTATATTGGTTTAGAAATTTTTTGGTATTTTATTTTTTATTGAAATTTAAGTCTACTTAGTCACCTTTTGTTAGTGTGTGTTGAATAAAAACACATTATAATAGAAGTATATAAAATCTTTGAGTGTGTATGTACTGTAGTGTGTGGTCGTGTATTTATTACATAGCATATAGGAATTATTATTCGTATAATTTTAATAGGTTATTATGTACATTAAATATATCTTTGTCACGAATTGGATTCTAAATTCAATTTCTCTTTTACTCATCACAAATCATCCCAAAAACTGGATCATTGGTCATACGAAGAAGGTTATATAGTTGATATAATTAATCAATTATCTTTTTTTATCTGTGTAACTGTATAATTAGAGGCATTTTCTTTAACGACTAAAGTAACTTAGCTCTACAAAATGTAGTGTTTAAAAATTTAATGGTATAAATTGAAATTATTTATAATTAAAGATATTCAATATCAAATTATGAAATACAAACATAAATATTCGTTAAAATAAATATATTTTTCTTATAACAATAATAATAATAGATAGAGCCGTCCCGTTTTCGAATGGTACAATAACTACCTAAGAAGGTTATATTGTAATACCTAGGGGTTTTTTCCAATATGTTCAACAATAACGATAAAGACAGCGTCATGCCAAACGCGTAGGACTGGACCCTCAGGACCCCCAAGGCGCGCAAAAGTCAAGTCAGTATAGTATGTGCGTATATCACGCGGTAATTAATACATACATTATTATATTATATGTTTGAGTGTTTTCAGAACTTCATATTAATTTATTTTTTAAAGATATTTATTGAAATCATTGTAATTTACGTCAGGAGTATTTACTTATATACTTATAATATCAGGTTATATTAGGCGTAAAAATATTTTTTTTTTATCTAAAATTCAGTTTAGGGTTTTTTGCTAGGCTAAGAGGATTTTCAGGAAAAGGTCTCGGGCCTATTCCATCATGGTGTTCCAATGCAGGTTTGTAGATTTTCATCAGACGCGCGCAGATTTCCTCACGTTATTTTCCCCCACAGCCGAGAATGAGATGAATTATAAACACAATACAGGTGAGAATCTGGAATCTTTGGTTATGTTTTACCTGTTCTAATCACTGAGTTATCCGTTATTATTAAAATATATTTTGCTATTAGTCGATACGACGTTTGGAAGCCGTGTCAATAACTAATCCAGCGCGGGTAAAACCACGGGCATGACTACACGACAAATTGTATTATTGCGGCATTTAAAAACCGCAAATCAAAAGCATTAGTGCGATAGTACCCCAACACAACACATACGTATTTGCGTCTGTGGTATTTCAAATTAAAACTTGAACATTCCAAATTCAAATCTAACCCAAACTCGAAGCATTCAGACCGCAAGCAACCGAGATTGCGTATATATCCGTCTACGAGTCGTCTAGTCGACTATTCACATGTCCAAAATACGTAGACCACTGGAATTCTATACGTCAACCCCGCAGTTCACCTAGTTTTGTATGACGCGGGAGGGCAGCTAGCTCAAGTTATATTGGCCGATCCGTGTAGTGTGTGTAGTGGTCCTGACCTAGAGACGATAGTCGCGGCTCTAGGTCAAGGAAGGATAGACGCACACATGGAAGCTATGAAGTTAGGAATGTTCGCCACTTAGATGTTTATACATGTTTATTTTTATTAGTTTGTGAGATAGATTTATTTTAAGATAGTTTATTTAGATAAAGGCAAGCCTGTTATAAATATACAAGCAAGTAAAGGAATAAATCCAAATTATTTTTATCATCTTGCGTTCAATAAAAAAATATATATATATATAGATATTTGGAATTTAAAAAAAACACTAGTAATACAGCTAACACTTCTAATTATAAAAATTCAGCTAATTTAAAGAAAACTGTTTCTTTATTTGCATGAAGTAATAAAATCATACATTCCATTATATTTGTATATATTCTAACGCTAATTATAAAACTTCTTAAGTAATATTATAACTATATTCTAAATAGGCAATAACCTTTAATTTTATTAATAAAAAAATATATTTTACAAATAGCAACATTTAATCGGAATTTGAAAACACTACAAAGCATGTCAGTGGTTGGTGTCCCTAATGTTTATATCACACTAACTCACTACATGTGTATGTAAGTGTGATGTGTCGCACACATAGCAACATCATTCGATATTTGAATTACGACGCGGTAGCATTCTATGCATTGTTTTAGTTCGTTACACATGTTTTAAATAGTTTTCATGGCTGAATATGAAATGCCTTGATTTCATTTGAATGCAAATTATGAATTTCAAAAGTTTTAGCAGCAAAAAAGCAGTTATAATATTGTTTTCTAATTATTTAACTTGAGTAACGATGATAAATTCAAAATCAAATAATAAATTGCTTATAATGTGTTTCACTTAATTTCAAACTAAAAAGATTTCTAATGTAAAATAAGTAGGAATTTTCTTGACTGTTTTCTATCATTCCCGTGAATATAGTGTACCTATAGACATCTATAACGACAATCCAGTTTCTTCGACCCCCTGCCCTTCGAGGCTAGCTCGGCGACTCAAGAGCCCTTGGCCCCTTATAAAGCCGACTATTTTAGAAGACCCTTTCATTTAAACAAAATCATAAGTAATACGGATCAAGTTCCTTTGGCATATAATACCAACCACTTAAAAAGACCCTACGTTATATAAAGTGTCATACGGAACACGGACCAGTTTAACGTGGACGTATTAAATTTACAGCATCTTAACTTGACCCATTCTTATTTATTTTTTCATTTGAAAGGTAGATCAAATTATATTGGAAGATAACATTAACCAGTTAAAAAGATTATTATTTCCATGTAATATGTCTTACAAGACAGACCCACTTGAGTTGGAAGGATTACATTTAAAGCGTCTCTGTAGGGCCGTTAAAAGTATATGAATCACAAATTATAAATATCTTATGATCACAGACAACGAAGGAGGTTGTATTGCTTTAGATTTGAATTCAATATAATTTAGTTCCATGTCTACGAGTAATTACTCATCCTATAGCCAGTTAATCGAAAAATATATCCGACGTTAAGCTGCCGATTCAAGTTATCTGTAACATGAAAAATTTCCAATAATTTAGTCGTTACTTTAAAGCTATATTACATATCCTGGCTGAAGAAAAACAAACCGCGTTGATAAAAAACAAAAGCAATAATCCATTTTTAATTGCAAACGTCGAGACCGACTCGAATACGAAACAAAAAAATGCGTTCTCATCGGAATTACCAATTGAAAAATCGCAATCACCCCGAATAAAACTTCATTTCAAATTTCGAATTCTGTTTAAAAAACATTCGCTAATTATTGAACGCGGCTATATGTCCGGCCTCCGTACATCGCGGTATAAAGTAACCGTACCAATTAGTGGATACACCAAGCCATTGTGCCACCTTTCACCTATTAAAAAAGAACTATAATCGTATGCACGATTTTAACATTACCCGTCATACATACTTTCCGATATATAATATGTTTTGTGTGTGCGTGTTATATAAAGAAAAAAGGGTGTTTTTGTCTATGTGCCAAATAAAAATGAGGGCGTAATGTCCGGTTGCATGGACCGTTTATCGTGTGTCAGGCAGCTGGATGAAGTGGGATAACTTTATTTTTACAAATTAATTTAATTTAATTTTTAAATAAAATCAATTATACGAATTTCAATTAAAATTAAATCATTATGATATCCAAAATAAAATTCCAATATGAAAAAAATATTAAGAATTACTTCTTTAAAAGATAAATAACGACACAAGTCTGTTCACGGAAGAAAAAATAATATTATCACTAAAGTTTCTAACTAGAGAAAGCTGTCAAGATTACAGTCATGTAAGTTTGAAAACAGTTATATAAATAAATACATCAATTCGACAAAACGAACTTCATAATATCCCCTTTGAATCCAGGAAACGCGGTCCTCAATTTCTTTGTACTTAATGTCCAGAACGACGTTCTATTCGACAATTTAAATCCAATAACTCCGCAGCTGTCATAAACAAGGACAAAAGCCAACGGACTGCACTTGCATGTTAAATTGCACGTCATTGAAATAAATTTACAGCGCACATGATAGTAATTAATTATATGATGAATAACCTCCATAACTTCCGTCTATCAATTTTTTATTCGAAACTTAATGTATCTTACTTTCCTTAGTAGATTCAACACGTGGTTAGTCGTGAAAAACGTTCAAACACCGGCGACTTTTTCGTGTGCTTTTGTATTTATAATAATAAATACGTAATTGTGGGCAAGAAACACATAGTAAGGAAACCCACATTTCCACCCGTTCATGGTGGCAGTTCGGTACAATAGAATCATAATGCCCAGCATTTGATCATATATAAAAGTAACTAAACGTAACCTAAAATTATTTACATTTCATCTAACATTTAAATGCTTACGTTTACAAGTGGAAAAAGAAATAAAAACTGTTTTTTTTTTTAAGTATCCATGTTTTAAATAAAACGGGTTTCTATATAATTTAGTTCTTACTAAGTTCATTAACCCAGAAAATTTCACTCCCATATACTATATAATGTTTTGATAATTACAAATTAATATACATATTTATGAGTTCGACGCGAAAATGAAAGTGCAGTAGAGTACTTTAAATACAACAGTGATAATACGTTTAATTAAAAACGTACAGTTGTACATTAAATTAGTATATAACGTGCATTATATACAGTCAATGCGTACTTATGATCATTATTCGTCTTATTGTAGATTGTATAAAACATAACGTAATATATATTTTGAAAATATTTATTTAAAAAAATATATATTTGTTACATCTTCTCTCTCGCTTTCCTGCCAGCTTTGGGAGTGATTCCGTTAAAAGGGACGGAAGTGTGTAACACGAAGCTGCGCGGTGGTAGAGTTGGCCGTCATGTGCAACCAATATTGCATATTACTAAGGTATAATGTCAAATGTTACAATCTACTGTAATGCTCCTTTCCTGACCTTTTTTACATATGGACTAATTTTTTTATTGCCTTAATTGCCTTCTCTATTAAAAAAGTTCATTATAAGCTTTTCTTGTTAATTATTTTCAAATAACGCATTAACACATACTTCGCTCGGAAGCAAATATTCTACCGTAAGAGAAGCTTTCGTATATGTATGTTAAAAATAATTTTGTAATGCATAATTAAACTTGGAATCGGAGTTTAGACTCCGTGAAATTCGAGACCTCGATTTCACGAAACGGAGATACCGATCTTGATATTTTTAATTATCATTATTTTTATTGTTCATTAGTTATTTTAAGAAATGCAACATTTCGTTTTATTTAAGTATATATTTAATTATATCTGGACGTCAAATGGAGACAGTTAATTAGTTTGGAAATGGAATAGAGTTGAAATAGAGTGTGTTCGGGGAAGAACTACTCAGTTTGCATATATTTAATATCATCTCGTCCTTAGGGCTAGAATTGTTTCATGTTAGATATAACACTATCAGTGCAACTCGGCTTTGTCTATATGTGGGAAATGTACTGTGACTGAACGTTATTATAAGTACTTACTCTTTAGAAAGTAATTCACAATTTCGGATTAATTTAAAGATATTTATTTCCATGTCGAATTGTGCGCAGGATTTAAGTATGTAAATTTTTAACCTCTAAAACTTCGAGGAATACAAAATCACGCCTCTGCGAGTAAAACTATGTGCGGTTGGAATATTTTATTCGGTTTCGTCTTTCGAAATCTAAAGTTTGGAAATCATCAGTTAGCTTTTACTTGAACTACTTTAAGGCCAAAAACCTAATGTAACGAATTTATACAATGAAAGGCAATTGACCTAAGGATATTGAATATAATACGCTGTTTTAAATCACAATAACATGTTTTAAAAGTCAATCAATGCGTCACGCGACCTGGATATTTTATTTTATACTTATGTAAATACTTATTACTTTGCAAACTCTTTTCAACTAAAAATTACGTTAAGCGTTTTCTTGTAATAAAATAAAAATAATAAAAATTAAAATTTACTCTTACACGGTTTTCGCATCGGATCGTCTGACATTCGAAATTTAAATGAAGTAGCTATCGCAATTAGTGCACACATGCAGACCGAGTACACATCGCACACAGGCATGTGAATGCAAATAAAAATGTAGTGATCAAAAATGTGTGAAAGAATGACACACACAGAGAAGCGCAGCCACAATTCAATATCGCTTGTCATTGGACGTAACGTCCGCATAAAATTATAATACTAATTATATATATTAATATACAGATACTTTATATAAAATTTAAATTCGACGTCACTTCAATTTAATAAGTAAATCTTTATTCCAAGTGCTTGCAAGAAATCTTTTTATTAAGCAAATAACTCTTAACACGTGTTGTGAATGTTTAATTGTTAATACTTCAATAAATTGTATAATTCACACTTTAATAAACGGTCGATAAAATTTCCACTTCCATAACATAAATTAAATAAAAAAAATACAAAAACCTTAATTTGAATTACATAATAATCTTAAACACTACATTTTGATTATTTTAATAAATATTCTTAAGATATAAGTACTAATTAAGTGAGACAGTTTTCATGATATTTATCTAAAAAAAAACTATAAAAAACTTAGTGATTGCATTAATATTTGCCGACCGTACTTAATACAACCTGTGCCGCACACTATAACACACTACACACTACTACGGTTACTGTATCTTACACGAGATGTGCGTTAACGCGGCGCAGCCATGTGGCGTATTTGGGTCAATCGCAGAAATAACGCATCGCCGGGCGACGGACGTTTACTTTTTGTCGCTAAGAATGGGGAGACTTAATATAACTTATGCGTGGTATTCCTTTTTTAAAAAAACGGTCTTCTTTTCTGACGTCATCGTTGAATGCGATGTACTTCTTACATATTTTTTTTAATGAACGTGTAATCCGAGAATTTTTCATTTTATTTTGACATTCGCAACGGCAATGAACTTAAGTCATACGAAAGTTACGCTTAAGTTAAAAAAGTTGTATTTAATTTTTATTCTCTCGAATTGATCAGTAGTTTGACCTCTTGTGAGAATAATCACTAATATTAAGACTCGAAATGTCAAATAACCGGTTAAGTTAAAGTTACTTTTAAGTAATGTCAGCGTCATCTTTTGGCGTACGAATGCTTAAAAAAACAAATTACTGCTATAATTTAAAAGTTAAAATTTCTGTAGATTGTCTTTTTACGGCGAATTTAACCGAATTAAAATTATAATTCTTAATGCCCGCCCTGCTGTTACTTCGAATAAAAACTGTTCTTATTAAAACTATCATTATAAGGATTTGAAATTGTATTCAAATTAAATATAATTTATCGTTAAATAAAAAAATATAAAATAAAAGGGCCATTGAGTTCATTAATCATTTAATTATAAATTTCATTAAGAATAAATAAATAAACAATGATTTCGATAATTTCAAATACAACAAAATTTGTAAGTCATTTATGTCATTAAATTGTATTTTATCATGACCTCTCGGTATTGAGAGCTTTTATTTAATATTTTTTGTTTGTAAATTTCGTTGTGGCGGCGTTTAAAAGACAAGGGTCGGACGTGAACAGGTTTTACGTCGCAATCGATTGTATGCAACGCATATCGATTCATTACTTGTATATCAGTGAAATTCTCGTGCAAATGGCATCATTAAATATAAACGTTAATATCTTTTATGTTTCTTTAGCTTATGACAACTTTTGAATCAATTTCTTACAAGATTTTATTAAATGACCGAAGTTTTGATACAGAAATTCAATTCAAACTTTATGCGAAAAATATTTTAATTAAGAAAAAATAAATATTTTAGAAAGTAGTCTCGCCGTTGAAACGTACATTGATTGTCGATTTTTAATGCGTATTCACGACAAGGTTTGCATTTTGGCAATAGAGTTAATGCTAGCTGATATGGAGCTAGACTTTGTTTTTAAATATTTTTTGTAATTTTTTTTAATTACGTCATTTAATGTAGATGTTTATAGTTTTGAACATCCATCCATTATTTGGTGGTACAGCTTTGGGCGAGTCCATTTGGACTCCACTACCAAATATATTCTGGCGCGAGGCAGCAATGCTTAGTACTGTTGTGTTACGGTTTGAGGGGATGAGTGAGTCACATACAAGGACAATTACTAGCAACAGCGTCACAACAACTTAGTTACCAATGTTGGGATTTTTCATGTATTAGCTATGATCGGTATTAACATATAATCAGGTGGCCCATTTTACAATCCTTCCCATATTCAAGAAGACATTTAAAAAATAATATCAAGCCATAAAAACAAAACGAATACACCGAAAAGTCGCAATAACCACGATATACCTAACTGAGTCAATAATAAACACTTAAAAGTCTCTGACCTAAATTTTTAGTGCTCCTTTAAGTAGGGCATGCAAACATGAGTTGTGAGCTTTAAACAAGACGAATTGACTTGAGATGGACGGCGTGACACGGTCGATTGACTTTCGGGGTTCTGTTTACATCACAACGAAAACGTTGACAAACATCCTCACTGTTATTATAAATACGAAAGTTCGTCTGTTACGCGTTAATGTTTTAACTACTCTAACGACTAAGCCCTTCCCCCCTCAAACCCTTACACGTAAGCGAAGCCTCAGACGGAAACTAGTACTGTTAGAAGAAACTTGGGGTATATTTTTGTCTTTGGTAATCTATTTATGATATATTTTTTAATGTCATTGGACATATTTAATATGCTAAAATTTGGACACAAAGACAAACGTTGTTGGATGCTTCTTTTATATCATATATCTGTGCAAAAAGTTTCCACTCTCTTGTAACATTCTTATAATATTTATAATTAATTTATGACACAATAAAACTCTGCTTAAATAATAAATTCTCATTATCTTTCAATATCTACGGCTACAAGTATATATTCCGAATTTGTGTTCGTGCGTATGTATGACGGGGAATATTTCTATATATTATTACGTGGTTTTTGTTGTTCGTTACTCAAACACACTCTAACGATTGATTCCTGAGTGCTATAGGGGATAAATTATTTTGATAAATTATCATTTTATTTATAAATAAATTGCGCCGATTGAAGCCGGGGCGCGTCGCTAGTTTTATTTAAAAAAATATTATTATGTTCTATATAAAACCAGTAATACAGGCGCAATGATAAAATGTTCATGTTAGAAAATATAAAAGGGATCATTCGAATTGTAAATACAGATATTATTTTAAATACAACTCCCATCCCAAACAAACGTAATCAGTCATAACCCATTACTTGAATATTTTTACAATACAGCGATCGTAGCGCTTTATAGCTTTGAGATTGTACCATTAGAAAATTTGTTAAGCAGAAAATTTGTTTGCTATTCTTGAAAATTTGTGTCATCAAAAAAATCACGTCTTAATATATTAATAAATTCATCCGTAAGACCCGATATTCTCAATAAGAATCTTGCTCATTTTCAGATTAAAAATACTAAGTTACTTTAACGTAATGTGACTAAGTAATCCTATTACTTAAATAAGTTATTCCTTTTTCTATGTTCATATTGAAGAATATATATTTGAATGAATTATTAGTTAACACTTTTAAGATTTAAAGTATTACATTATATATGTTTTTGTTTTAGACAATGATATATTATTTTTTTGTTTTTAATATTGGCAATTCTTTTCGATAAGTTAATTGAGATAATTAAATAAACCTTCAAAGACTACTGTTTTGAAGGTCACTGTCTTTATTGTACACGTTAACTATGTCAATGAAATATTAATATATTATTTTTAATAAAACTCAAAAATAAAATAAAATTGTAAAAAATAAAAATTCTATCCATAGCACATAGTACTCGAACCGACATCGGGTTCGAAATTTAAAATTAAAAAAACATACGTACTTATAATCAAAATTGCCATCCCTAATTATATCATTGTAAAGTCAACAAGTCCTCGATGGCCCTAAAAAATGAAGATATTAAAAACTTTCCAAAATTGGCGGGTAATTTATATTTTCGTGTTGCATCACAAAGACTGCCTCTGTGACCTCGATGCTGTATGTGTGCACTCACACATTAACACGAATGTGTACATCGTAATCGATGTACGGATTCACTACATGCAAATCGACTATAGGCTGTTCGAAATATATATTTTTTTTAATTCATGATTTCACATGTTTCTCAATCACGTACAGCTAAAAAGGTTTAATTGGTTGTTAACTTACGAACATTAATTGGCATTTACATGAAATATTTTTTTTATAATTCAGAATTACCTTCTATTTATCGATCAACTAAACATAAACGGTAAAATATTAACATTTATTATTTGATACAGATTAAATACATTTTTTAATTAAAATAGTAATTAATAAAATATAAAAGGCACACCCTGTAGAGCGATACCAATACAAACGAACACAAAATTTTCTCTCTCATCTGATCGGCTCATAATAAAATGTGGCTTTTTTATCACTATTTACTTTTTTCTATGTACTGTTTTAATCTCTATATACTTTTCACATAACGCGCCTCTCATTTCGCTACGTAATCGAAATTTCGTTTCACGATTTCAGTCTGTTTGTTGCAATTGAACGAGCTATGAATATATTAATGTCATATTCGTTTTACGAAACTAAAATGTATATTAATATGTTATTAATGACTGTATTTTCCAAACAACAACGTATTGATCTTCTATGGCTTAGATTCTGTTTAGAGTATAGATTTTGATGTCATCCGGATAGCAACGGTTTTTTAAGAGTGGCTACATAAAACATCTTACATGAAATCATCACAAGATTCCAAAGTCATACTCTTCCTAGCATTACTACGTTTGTTGTTGTGCTAAAATAGTATTTTTCACTCGTTTCGTGCTAAGCTTCAGTTCTGCCACGTATGTATCCTGTAGAATGAGCTCCAAAAAAGAACCAAGTCTTTGCTCAGCCCAGCCTAGATATTTACGTTACATTTTACTATTCAAAGTTTTATTGGTGTTGCTTTAATTTACAGAGACAAGAATGATTTATGGTCCTTCGTTCTATAATTAGCCTCTTACTTGCATGTGCAGAGTTGACTAGTCACCATGAAAGGAGGACGTTAATATTATACAAGCAACCCCAATCACATGATAAAAAATTATGTTCTAAATTCAAAATTCTACAATCAATATAGAAGCATAAAAAATCCTTAGTTATTGTCAAATCTGAACCTATCACCGATTCGGAAAAGAAAACTCCCTGATCTGAGAAGGACTCGCCAGTCCTGTTCCATGTTTGTTTGTATGTATCTAAATAAATAAAACGTAAGGCAGAACTTTTATTGATATTAATAATTAGTGGCAACTTGGCAACACTTGTGTCTGTCGTTACGAAATCTCCACATCCAAATAAACAACTTATTTTAATTCAGAGAAAACGTCATAACCTCACTTTTCAAAGGAAAAAGAATTCAATTAAAGTTCTTGAAAAAAATTTAATGTTTTCGAACAATATAAATATTTTAAAATGCCTGTTTTAAGTAAATAAAGTTTCGACGATTTTCATTGTTTTGTTTTAATTATATTCAACGTAATTATGTACGTCACATAACGCCAAGATGGCTGAGGAAATAGTGATGAAACCTCAACAAAAGATCGGGAGTTACAATCAGGAAAATACCTATAATATGACAGGATTGCGACGTGTGTTTAATACAAATATGTTTATCTAAAAAAACATATGATATTATTTAAACTCACGCCTCTCACCACAGTTTATCAATTTAATTCAGAGCGAGTGAAACTGCGAAGTTTAATTATATATAATCTATACTTCTTTACTAATATTATAAATGTGAAAGTAACTCTGTCTGTCTGTCGATTTTTCACTACCAAACTACTGAACCGAATTTGACGAAATTTGCTATGAAGCAAACTTGAACTCGAAAGAAGGACATAGGCTACTTTTTTTGCCCAACACATGACAGCCAACCTCCTAAAACGCGAGCGAAGCCGCACGCGACAACTAGTAATATTATATACTAAAATATTCTCCGAAAAACGTTTCATCTTCTGATATAAGTTTTATGTATATTGGTTTAGCAGTTATTTCAGTTACGTATCAAAGCACCGTCATCTATTTTTGGCATACTCATTTCTATATTTAGACTAAATATAAGAGTAAAAACTAAATAATATATCAATAAAAAACGAATACCTACACAAAACTTTTTAATGACTAAATTAACATAATTTATCGCGTGCGAGTCCATCCGTCGACACTAGTATGCGGATATGTTTTTTGCGACGCCATTTTAAATCGCCCATTATATATTTACATAGTTCGTGGGCGATGTACCCGCGCTAAAGTTTAATATACGTTTTTTTGGTTCGGATTGATTAAAAGCATCAAATTAAAAACTAAATTTGTATAACGATAACAATAATCAATCACGTTGGTAATATGTTTGAGTTTTCTTAATACTATAAGTTAATTCAAAATATATTTAAATAGATCCCTATGTGAGTAGCGGCTTTATTTGTCCCGCAATACTTGTGAAAACATTTAGAATTTTTTAGGATTCATCTAAAACTATCGTATCATATTTTCAGAGTTTTGGGAACTACTGTTTTTTTTTTTTTTATACAAAATATGTTGAGACTAATGTGTATACGTTTAATATAATTATATTATCTGTGCAAGTTTTATCTTAGTATGTCAAACAGTTGCTAGAAGTGTGGGTGGCGGAGTTCAATAATATGTTTTAGTTTTTATTTATTTTAGGTAAATGAAAACATAATAATAATTCAGTACCCAAATACGTTTAAAGTATTTTTAATTAATAATAATTTCGTTATTAGTAACGAACATTTTCTATTTAATATTGTTTTATATAAAACGAAACAAATGGCGTCGTAAAAACATTTAGTATATAGATATAAATAGAAGAGAAGATTATATATTTCATACATTATCAGAAATAATAAAACTTATAACTAGAACTACTTCGTGGTAGGGCTTTAGGCAGACCCGTCTGGGTACAACACACTCATCAGATATTCTGCCGCCGAGCAGCAATACTTTGCATTGTTGTGTTCCGGTCTAGATCTAGAGAATCTAACACTAAATGTCGATAACTTTCCATGTTAATGTATTTTTATATATTATATTATATATATATATATATATATAGTAAGATTTATATTGAATGATTGTTTAATTTAAAAGAATATTCCATAATGATCTTCTATTTATGTAAATACATTTGTCCTATTTATTCCTGTATTTGAACGTACATTTTTTTTTTTATTTTATGATATATGTTGGCGGAAGAGCAAGCGGTCTACCTGATGGTAAGTGGCCACCATCGCCCATAGACAATGACGCTGTAAGAAATATTAACCATTCCTTACATCGCCAATGCGCCACCAACCCTGAGAACTAAGATGTTATGTCCATTATGCCTGTAGTTACACTGGCTCGCTCACCCTTCAAACCGGAACACAACAATACTGAGTACTGCTATTTAGCAGTAGAATATCTGATGGTACCTACTCAGACGAGCTTGCAAAAAACCCTGCAACCAAATAAAATCATTAGAACAAGTTCACATGTTCTTAACCTAACCTAGACTGTCTTGTTATTTCATTTAAAGTAAACTATATATTTTATAATATTACATTTAAACAAAATTATCAATTTAAAATGATTCAAAATGGTCCTATGAATAATCTAAATTTAAAGAGGACGAAACTACGAAGAGCAACTATTTACATACTATATTATAACTTACTAAAAACTTATCCGAAACGTGGCATCTACTGGTATAAAATTAATCCGTTACTTAGCCAGGCATTACAAAAATTCTCCTCGTTTATTAATAAAGATTAAAATAACACAAGATTGTCGCTTCTCATGTCAATAGTCGAAAAGCGGACGGAACTGCCAAGCACGTTATTATATTATATACTAAAACCTTCTCCGAAACGCACTACATATTTTGATGTAAGTTTCATTTGTATTGCTTCTGTTGTTTTTTTGGGACACCCCTTTGTCAGTACAGATATGTCGTGTATGATGTTTTATTGCTTTCCTCTTTCGAATGTAGTAGGAAAATATCGCTGTCCTCGTTGACTTTTGTTTTTTTTTTAACTATGACATTAACTCCTACGTCACAGAATTTTCGATTAAATCAAAACATACTTTGTTTTGCTTTACAAGCATTCCCAAATTGTCAATTCACAAGTCAGTTCAACGTTAATTAGTATTGATAATTATTGAATACAATCCATGTCAGTCCTCGGTTAAATACGGAAATGTAGTCAAGTCCTATATGACTCAAGAATTATATTATTACAACCGTCTACCTAATGGAAATCGTGGATTATGTTTCAATGAAAAAATTTAACCTGACTACGACAATATAGCACGCTGCATTTTTTTTTGTAATCAACAGCATTTACAATTATATATTTACAAATAACATATCAAGTATAGCTATTGAGGCTCTTAAATTGATCACCTGATGGTAAGTGGTCCCTACTGCCTATAAACATTGGTACTGTAAGAAATGTTAATCATTTCTCAACTTGTGCATTAAGTTACACTGGTTTACTCATTCTTTAAACCAGAATACAACCATTGACAGTATTGCTGTTTATTTTAGTACCTACTTACCGTCTGGGCAGGTCAACTCTACCACCTAAAAAAATATTTAAATTTGGTACCAACATACAATAACAAAGGATAGAACTAAATATATATAGTTATATATGTGTGGTATGAGCATGAATGGTATTAAAATATTATCAAAATTACGGGACCGACGGCTTATTTGAACGGTTTAGTTGTGCAAAGGCTGTTTGTTGGATTTCAATGAATCTCTTATATAAGTTAGTAGAGACTAATAAAGAACTCGACTTTCACAATGTCTTATATAAGATAAACACTGAAAATCTAATGCCATAAGATTTGATTGTGGTTGCAATAAATAGCCTTCAAGAAACTTAGTACCATTTTTGAAGTGAAATTACTTTTAACAAGAAGTATATAAGTACACAGTAATATTTCATGGTTGAATTCATGTAACGTTTGAAAATTAAACGTTTCACTACGGTCACGTGTATCGAGTCGAACTTAAAGCGATTAAAAAATAAATTTGTATAATTTCCATATAATTCACTAATATCCACACGAGGTCTTGAAACTTACAAAATCCGACAATATTAAATGTAACAAATTTAGCTCAGACGCTTTTACTCTGACGGATGCGCGTCGCGGAGGCTGAGCGTTGACTTTCCTTATAGAACTTTAAGAAAACGTTACAGCTCATACAAGTATTATATGTTCCACAAAACTAAACATATATTATTTTAATTTTACATCAATATGTACTTCTTTAATATAAATTGTAACTGTTATATACAAGACTAACTTATTTACGTCTTTACATTTCTTTTTTTTTTAATGTGTTATTGGTTGGTGGACGAGCATATGGGCCACCTGATGGTAAGTGGTCACCACCGCCCATAGACAAAGGCGTAAGAAATATTAACCATTCCTTACATCACCTATGCGCCACCAACCCTGGGAACTAAGATATTATGTCCCTTGTGCCTGTGATTACACTGGCTCACTCACCCTTCTAACCGGAACACAACAATACAGAGTACTGTTATTTGGCGGTAGAATATCTGATGAGTGGGTGGTACCTACCCAGACGGGCTTGCACAAAGCCGGACCACCAAGTATACATAAATACAATTGAACACTTACATAGTACAATTTATTATTAAAAGTTAAGAGGCCTTACCGTAAGGTTAGGTTAGGTTACTTATCTTTCATTTATTATAAAATTATTACAATATTAGAGTATATTGATATGTATCAATTTAATTAATTACAATATGAATTATATTTAATATTACGTTAAATACAGATTATATCGCTTAAATTTTCATATGTCAATTCCTAAAACGTGTTAAAAATATACAGCAGTGATCGTCGAAAGGTGTTCTCGGAAAGCAGGTGTATTGAAAATGCTTTATTTTATAATTCGTATTCAACTTAAATTGTATGAAGTTATCGTTATGATCACTACACACTGTCATACTTTTTTTTTATCACAATTTGCCAACGTTCAATACCTAATTAGGACCATTAAAAACTATTTTCGCGATAAAATTAATTCGTTTAAAAATGTACGCTTTTAAAATGCAATGAAAGTAGAACGAGAAAGTAGAATATGTTATAAATAGAAGCAAGCCGATGAAAGGAAACAAAAAGTCTTTATCAAGCACAACTCGACGTATCGAACCTAAATATTCACATTCTTTACATTTTTTAATACGTGTAATATATAAGTTCATTATATTGAGTAGGTAAATTAAATTGTCACTTAAACTTTACGTTTAAGATATGTAAAAGTTAGCCAATAAAAATAGTCGGCTTTATCTCTGTAAACATGTGTCCGAAAAATGCATTTAAAAAATAAAACCACGTCGGCGCGCGGGCAATTTGAAAATAGAACTCTCACTCTCGGTGGCCATTCGGCTTTTTTTCTTTTTTTATTCCACGGCCCGTACGATAGAAATAGTGACGTATTTTTTTCAGGCTTTCGCTTTCGCTAGTTCTCGCAAAAGCAAATAAAGATTGGAAAAAACTCGGTTGAATTTTTTCACCCGATGTTTTCAGGGTTATTGATTTTTTTTTTTTAATTTCATACGCGTTTTAGCGGGTTGATTTTTTTATTGGGTGACGCGGCCGCTTTGTGCCAATTTTCACACGCCCCGCTCAATTTTTGAATGAACTATTTTTTTTAAACATTGTGCTCTTATTTAGTAACCTATAGCTTTTGTAACTTTCTAATATTGGACCCCATCATAATGTTATATATGACTTTAGTCGTAAGGCCATTGGTTTTAATAGTTTAAATAATATGACTCATTTAAATGTTAATTATACTCGCTTAACATATAACTAAAAGGAAAGCATATATGTTATTATTATTGCGTAATAAAAGCTGAATAATTGAAATCATTGGTCCCGAAAACTGTGAATATAAAAAAAAACGCGTTAGTCAAACAGCGCGGTGAATCTTCTCAAACATTTAGGTTAAAATATAAGCATCTTGCATAAGAAAATGTTGGGGAGGCACCCTCCGTATCTCCGTTTTTAGTATTTTAGTAAGTTCGGGGGGAAATTACCCCACGGGGTTGGGTGGAGGGGTAAGATGTTGATGTTTCTTAGTTTTATATTACCGCTTACTTTATCGCTTATTTGTGTTGGTGTCTGTGTGTCTGTGTGACGTCTATGCAGATGTTTTATTGTACCGATGGCACGCTTTATAGATTTGTTTTAGCGTCTGCCATTACTTTTTAAGATTAGGGCCTGATTTTTTTCCGTTTGCGCGGCAACGCCTTTGACGGCCGCGCTAGTTTTACGGTAAGGTTTTATATATTCCGTATTCCGTAATTTTGTATCTGGAATTTATTGTACGCTAGTAAAAAGTTAATGTTTTTAGGTTTATACTATGTTGTTTTTATACAACGTTCCGATACTCGAACGGATAGCATTTTCTGTTTGTTATTTCGATTCAATAAACATACAACGTTATTTCTATCGTTATTATTTACTTTTTATTAATTATTTTTTATCTGTATTTTTTTTTAAATGAAACTTTACGTCATTAAGTTGACAGCAATATTATGAATTATTTTATTTTATCGAGGTTATATTCTATAAACAAAATTGACGTTATACAGTTTTATTTGTTGTATATTCTCGTTATCAAATATGTTTAAAATGCTTGCAATTATAAAAAGACAGTGAAATATTTTTATAATATCTAATAAATACATATTTTATTTATTAAAACACAATACATATTTTAATCATTGATTTTTTTCTATAGATATATCAAAAGTCATATAGTGATTCAGTAATTTTGTACCGGTCTGAAATATTTGTTAGGTGGTCTTCCTGAGTGCTATTTGCTTTGTAATGTGGTCAAGCAGGGGTTAGGCTATTGGGTTTCGTATATTATCAATCATGTATGACATAGTTATTAAGCTATGTCGTTAATTCGGTGCATATATTGATAAAGATTTCATTTAAAAAATATATTCGATTCGATTTAAAATTTTGATGAGAAAAAATTATCTTAGCGCGTTAAATAAAAAAGATTTTCATACAAGTTGTGCGAAAATAACAATCTGATTTCAGAGTCACGTAATTAATATAATTTAAAAAATTAAACAATTCCAGCAAAGACATTCGTTCATTAAGCCCACACAAACTTTAACTCGAGGCATTCAAACGAGAACACCCATCTAATCCTCCCTCGGAATCTTAGAAAATAATCAATTCCTAAAGAAACAGTCTTCATATATTGATAAATGAGGGCCCCTTCATATTTCTCCCCGGGGGACCACCCCCGTCTTAGATAGTGCCAGGGCTGGGGTAATGAACTTTCAAGTTTTTGGGGTGATCTTATAAGATGGTGGGGTGATGTGTGATTTGTAATTTTAAAACCCTCGTCACAAAGTATATTCAAGCATTCTAAAGTTAAATCTCTCATATTACTGAGTTATACTTACAAAGGTGATACAAAAACATGATTAAAAACATTTTTTATATATGTATATTTTCAACGTTACTCACGTCATTGCATTACGTGTATAAATATTAAATACTTAGTTACTCGCTCGTGGTTTTGCTTGGTATAAAAACTTCAATTACCCAAGTCCTTATTTGTACTCCTGACATTTCGTAACAAAAAAAATTGACATTTACATTTGTAACATTAATTAATATTATTATTAATAAGCCTAACAACACTATCGACAGCAAATGGAGGCAAATTACTTTAAAATTAAATTATTTTAATGAATTTAACCACGTGAACATATACACATATATGTCCTTCAAACAAACGACTACAACATATTCAATTATAAAATGATGAAGGCATTACAATTATAAGGTATAATATATAAATAAACTTTATTTATCCGGTTGCGGCGTCCGCGTTTTAGCAATAATATTGGGTCAATCTGAAATATTCCTTTGCCTAATCTACAAACGAAAAGTACGTGACGAAATAAAAAAATAAAAATGGTGGAAACTAACTTAACATAAATTCAAAATAAAGCTAACACTATGCCAAGTCTCATTAAAATACATCAAGTGGTTTCCCCACGATGCCTGTACAGACGAACAGAAATTCATATCGAATCAAAATATTTTTTTATTTAAATAAAATTTTATAAGGACTTATGTATTTCAAACATTACTATATAGATAAATATTATTGTTGTGAAATATTAGTACGCTTTGGGGGTACGATCGTATTCCGTGAAGTAAACGGCATGACACTTGTGTGCGTGCGTATACTATGTACTTCATTGCTATATATTATTTTAATAATAAGAAAACTATACCTACATACATATGTATGTGTTTAATTTTACAAATTCTATTAATGAACATCAATTCCAAGGCCCGAGCCGGCGCGTTTTTTTTTTTTAATTCATGTTTAATGAATAGATATTTCTCGTAGATAATGCTACGTTATTCGACAGCCCTAAGCCTACGTCGTAGCGTAGCAAAGCGGAGCGTAGCCAGTGCAGACCCAATGTACAACTTACAACTGAGCTTGCGAAAATATCGAATGGAATTCATTGCTTTGTAATATTTATTATATTTTATAATGAAGTATTTCATACGTAATTGCATTGTTTTCAATTGTAATTAATAATTAGTCTGTTTTATTAACTCTTTTAATATTTAATATTATTAGTTTGTCTATTTTATTAAATCTCTATATAGAATTTATTTATTAATGCAAATTTGTGTCGTTTGTATGTGAGGCAAATGACGAATGTACGTGAAGAGCTAAATTCCAAATGTTTAGATTTTTCTTTCAGCATTTTAGTATATATATAAAAATTAATGGAAAATTAAAAGTTCCTGGAAATTTCCTGGTAAGAAATGTTTCATGTCATTTATACTGATTGTTTCTCTTACACGCAAAAATCTTACGTTGTCAAACTCAAATTATATTATAAGTAGTCCAACCATACAATTAATATTTAATTGTAAACAAGAATTAACATTTTCTGAAACTTTTTCAACGAAGACCAAAATTAATTTAACTAAGAAAATCCATCATCTTTCACCCGGAATCGAACCCCAACCCTACGCTCCCTCGCGGAGTACGCGACCGTCCTCCGTTCTTATTTTAAACAACTACGCCTTATAATACATCCCGTTTCGCGACTAAATATCAGCGAATGTAGCGAATGTAGTGCGACTGATACGTCTTGAGATTTGCGGTATAAATCAAATTTCTAAAGATACTTTAGGCTTTTGCGATGTATATTAACGATTATATATATTATATTTGAATTTTAACCGCGATTATGACATATTATTTTTATATTGTAAACGACGAGTAGAGTTACACCCATCAATCAATATTTAAAATTGTTTAGGATTGAACTCACAAGACATTTTTAGTATTTTTTTTTTTAATTCAAATATACAACTAACTATATTTAATGATATTTGTGATATAGTTAAAAAATAAAATTGGAAACAATATTTATTCATAGATTATTAATATTTCATTTGTACATTTGAAGATTTTTAATTCTTTCAATTATAATGAGTTCCAATTTATATTTGGTTAAATAATAAAATATATATTATGTTTGTTTTAACATTCATATTTTATCAATTTATCGTTTATTTTTATTGTTAAAATAATTATATAACATTGAGACGATTTTTGTGCTAGGTAATATCTACATTTACGTTTTTTGGAAATAATAAGACCTTCACAATTATCAAAATATATAATTTAATATTGATTATATAATATATTTGCTTAAATTATTTATTCTCAGAATCATTAATAAAGTATCAACGATCAAGAATATTTACGCGAAGTACTTCCGCGTGCCGTATTTACAAGTATTGTAAGTATAGAATTATATATTTTATAACACCCCCCATCCCTCCCCCGCGCAAACTAAGTCTTTGCGCATCTTTCTATCCCCACCTTTTTGCCTTCTTCTTTTAAAACCACCCATCGTATGAACCCCTTTCCCCTTATTCGACTAATTTCGGGGTACGACTGGAGAATTATTTCTTGGTACATCATTTTAAGCGAAATTGGACTTTAAATTTATATAATCAAAGTTTAAAGTCATGGAAGCAACACACACAGTCTTGGGACTGTATCTTTTCACTTCGAAAACTAATTCGGAATTAGAAAATGGAAACAAGTACGTGAACAAAACGAGCTATTTTGAATCGTATCGTAAAGGAATAGAGCTAGTAATTGGTCGTTGAGGGTCATAAAATTAGAACCGTTTCGTCAAAAATATGAAATTAAAATCTTCATACTAGCGAAAGAAGTTTTAGCATCTTTGTTTTAGAGAGAGACGGCGGACGCTGCATTAGTCTCGCTCCCTCGAGGGGGCTGGGGGGTTAAGAGATGGGTAGTTTGAAGTAAAAAGCCTTGGCTCCTTGATCAATGCGCGGCGCATTCGGAATTAATCATAACTGGGTATTTTCGGTCTATTCCTGGGGGTGGTGGGTGGCTATTGGATTCGTATTCTTAATGAAAATACGGCTCTTCCTGTTTACATTTTGTAATAAATTGTTTTACTCCGATGTTTGTGCGTAGGAAATATCTCATTTATTATTTAGTAACGGGTGTTGGGTTATATCGCAAAGCGATCCATTGCATCCGTCGTATTTTAAAATCTTTGCAGCAGCCATTTTAGCTACGACGATATTCAATCTTTAATTTACAGATAATTTCGCATATTCAACGAAACTACGCACACACGTACGTAAAACTCAATAAGTTAAAATTAATTTATTTAACAAGTCGAGTGTATTTCTAACAATGTGTATCGTGAAATATGTCATTAATATGTATACTCATGGAACTTGACACATAACTAAAACATTAAATTATATCTAACGAATTGGCATCGAATCAACGAACTTCTCGTCGTACACGCAGCCTCTACATATTGGTAAATTTAAGTCAACTCATATTTTATGATTTTATTTTACTTTATTAATAAAATAAAGATTTTCATTTAATGTAAAATTCAATATTTCTAGTTGATCGTTTTCGGTTTACTTATTATTTTATATGCAAATCGATAGGTGACGGTACTCAAACATATAATTATAATTTCATATTTACGACAAGTGAAACGCTGTTGGAACGCCGACCAAAGAAAAATATGATATCAACACATTTAAACCTGTATAAATTATTACAATGACGATAAATTTAATATCAAAACTATAAACAAAATTACACATTACTTATAAGCCAACTACAAATAAAATTAATCAAATATTTCGTAAATAATATAAGTATATTGAGTTTAAAAAAATATCAGGGTACGTAACAGAGTATTTTTTACTATAATATTTTAATTAATTTGAATGAGATAACTTTTTCTTGTTTAGTTCAAAATACCTGCTTTAGATAAAACTCCGAGTAAAACAGTAATATATTTTCATAAAGTCTAAATCCGCTGACATTGGTTCTTTTTGCTTTATATTTACGTAATTACCTTAAAAATTCCGTTTTATAACTTCATTTTACATTTTAATATTATCTATAACAATATGTTTGTAATAAAATGTTAATTGGCATAACTCCTTTGACCTATAAAAAGGTGTGTAATATATTATTTAGATAAATCGGTTAAGAAGTCACTGTATCACCCCAATAACGCCTGGGGCAGTGGGCCGATCGCGCTATAATCGATGTCTTGACCGCCGAGCGCCTTACAAAAATCTCATAGCAATTTTCTTTATGCGCGACGGATGTGTTGCGGCAATAAAAATGTCAGGCGTTGCGATTTAAGTCTTTCTATTCTTTTGCTAAGTCTTAGTATTTTAAAATGATTTAGTGTTTTAATCTTTCGTTTTATATAAATAAGCAATTTTTATTGTTTGTTCTTTTAAAACAACTCAAATCTTATTTTGTAATAATATATTGAATTTTTTTTTTTATTTACTGAAATTCAGTTTGACAACTGTATTTATGTAAATTTAAAATATTACTTAATAACTTAGCTTATTCAAATATTATTTTGATTAACTATTTAATTTTAATTAAAACAGTATTAACGACTTCACGACGTTTCATAACGATGAATAATCGGATCTAAATAGTATTGACATATTTCTAGCCAAGATTTTTTTTTTTTTTCACATTTAATCAATATTTAATTACTAAAGTTACTCGTGATGTAGAAACGAACGAATGATTAAAATCCCCCAGTTATCATATCCAGAAGCACTAGGTACTCGAGTTCACGTGGAAGCGTATCAACGCATAACGAAGCAGATATCTCTAAACAAACCCTAAACTCCAGCCGACACAAAAAGTACAAAAAAAAAAAAACAAAATAAAAGCACAAGTATTCTCGTAATCTAACCCGCGGCGTCACAGCCTCCCAAAAACCTACCTACTCCTATATTCATTTCCGTTCCGTTAATACCGCATACTTTTAACTGTCTAACTAGGTGGGGGGCCACCCGGACCCCTACCCCACGCCACTACTTACACGCGGTAGGCGCAACTTTTATAATACTACGTACTCGGGTGCTTTTTAACGAAGCCACCCCGCGAGGGGTCGCCACCTGCCACGCATACCGAAAAATACGTAAAACCGGCGGTATGGGGCATTTTGTACCCCCGTCGGTTAGAAGTGGCCGTATTTTGCGTATTTTTAAATTATTCCCCACATGCGGGTGTCAGGATGCTTAGTTCGGTTTCCCGGTACGAAATTTCTAATTCTGTTTGCTGTTTATTTTTGTATATTTTTTTTTTTGCTAATTATTACTAATGGGATTGTCTAATTTCCAAGTTTAATACATATATTAACGTTTTATTTAGCAGTTTGAGACATTATAATCATTTAAAAATTCATTTAAATTTTTTATAAAAAAATAAGCACGAATCAATTTTTTTAATTAACTACAATATTTTAATGAACATTAGTTTAATACGAATATAACTATGTACTTGTAACCGTAAACTAACATTTTTTAAATCAATTTTGAGCAAAATAGATAGTCTTTAGTCATTTAAAATAAATGAAAACAAGGAAATATTCATTAAAATATGTCCTCAAATTTCAAATAATCGTCGAACTTGTGTAAATTGACTTGTATCTGAAATCAAAACCAGCGAGTCAGAACGATAACAACATTGTTAAGGAGCCCTGTCAGCAACGTGACTTATTTCCTGACTGACTGACTCCGTTGACGTCTCTAACCTCGTGTTGTCGAGACACGAGTGCGTGTGATAATGTCGTCTGTTCACTCCAACAATGATATCTCGTTTTTTATGTAACCAATTATATTTTGATAGAGCGCAGCAGTTAATGACGATACGATTGATTTAATTTACTATATATATATATACTATATGATATAATTTACAGAAATGTTAGTCTTATTACTTATTGGATACTTTAAATAACGCTTTGTTATAGATTCATAAAAAAAGATTTACTTTAAATGTGTTGTGTTTATTTATGTATACGATATTTAATAAACTAAACTCGATTTAGTTTTATTTGTAATATTAGCTTTTCTGCACCCAATGGTCTTCATTTAATGAAATAGTCTTGTGTAAACGATATTACTTCCAAACTTAATTTAGTTCCTGGAATTTTTGAAATGAATATTACTTTATTTATTAGGAATATAAACGTTTTCTTGTTCTTTATAAAAAACTAGAATATTACCTCGACTTGAATTGTGAATTATTTAAAATGAACTAATTAAAAGTTAATTTGTCATTATTTAATGAGATCTTTCTTTCGTGTTAATTTTAAAGTAGCACATTACTCATTAACCATAAATAGGTACGTGATATCACTACGACATCATATAAAAAAAAACATATTCAACGAATTTTAATTTTCAATCAAAAAGATGAAAAACAACTAATGAAAAGGATCCACAAAAGCGAATCAGAGCGTCTCATTACGAATATAATATAAAAAAAAAATATAACCAACCCGTCCAACAAAAGAACTTTCTAATGACAAATTTCCGACGAAAAAAAAAAAATTCTAATTCACGCACGAGGGATGCCTCCCCGCCCGCCGCCCACCCCAGCATACACGCAATTTTTGATCAATACTTAAAAATTAACCCAGCCTCCGTTAGTTTTTTAAATTACTCTGCGCATGTCATGATTTTTAATCAGCCTCCCTCTGTGACGCCTACATACCGATACATATATATCCTGTATATGTTTAAATGTGATGTTATTATATCATTGCTTTTTTACACGCATCCCTTCGATTGGACAGCATTTTTGAACGAAATTTTTGGTGGGGCGATGATGACAATTATTGATTTTGTATGCTTCAATTATCTTTTAATCACTTTTAATGAGTTTGAACAAGGATACATCGCGACTGCTTTACATTCCCTGACAATAACATACACAATACAAAAGTGATTACAACTAAATGCATCGTATTGTTTCTCAATACTCAGAAGACTATCTTTAAAAGAAAATCGGAGGCCTTGTATTTTTGAAACGAAATTGACTTCAAAATTTAGAACATTTAAGAAATTAAATATAATTAATTATTTTAAATATACTAATTATTCTTGCTTTTAGCATTTAAATTAGAAATTATGTAGCTAATTATATATATACATATTATATATGCATAGACAACAAGACGAGAGAAGTGACTAAATATTATATACGTAATATAAAAACTTTTTTCAATTAAGAAATATTTTCATTTTTTACATTTGTATAGTAGCCAAATATTTTAGTCGAGAGGATGAAAATAGACGACATGACGTCAATAAAAGGGCCGAGGGTGCTCAGAAGCGACGCATACTACAATGAAAAATGTTAAAATGGAGCTTAGAAACAATGATCCGAAAGAATTATTACAAAGTTACGTTTTATTTTCATTATTAATCAAATGAAATCTAATAAAACATATTCTCATAATATATTAAATTAATAGATTAAAACATTACGGTTATTTATTTGTCTTAAGAGTTCCGAAAATAAGTATTACGTATTTAGGAAGACGAATTACGAAACGTCTTAAGTATCAAGATTTTAATAACATTTGTATTTCTTTATTTTTTTATAAACTCCTTAGATAATCCAATTACTTTACATCGAAATAAAAAAAATGGAAACGAAATGAAATAATTATAATATTTTTAATTAAATTAAATGCTAGGCATTTAAATAATATATTGAATATGGCAACGCTAATCGTGCTTGTAATACCTACATTATGTTAAAGTACTACAGATAATTTAAAACAATTTGTCAATTGTATACCAGAAATAATTAATTCATATTAATAATTAAATTACACATTTATTCTAAATATATTAAAACTCAAAAACTAAATATGACTCGGAATTTATATTGAGGAATTAAAAATTCAAATACTCTTTGAACTCCAAGATATTATAAATACTAGCGTAAGGAAAAAATGAAATATCAAAATGTAAATACTCAAAACAGATTATAAAAAATGCTCGAAAAGGCTTCAATTAAACGTACGTATTTACGTGAAAAGAATTATTTTTTAATTTATTATGATTTCGTCTTATTGTATGTACACTTAATATTTTCTTCCCTAAAATCCCACCCCTAATTTGTCATTAAGGCACTTTAAACGTGTCGGGATGTCAAAATCCTTGACCGACTTATATTTCGTCCTAATTTCTAATGAAACGTCACGTCATATATTTCCTCGTTTTCAATATAAATAAACTAGTAGGGGAACGTCCTCGCGTTTTGCTTCCTCATTAATATTTAATATCGTTGTCGTATTTTTATTTATTTTCCAAACGTTACGAAGCGTTTCTTATGGGGATCATGTGCAGTTCGATTTTCGTCGCTTAGTTTTTAAAATATCTATTTTGTATTCGACGATCGTCGTTTCCCGGTACCGAAGAAGGCTTTTTCACACGCATTATTATGATTATGAATAGTTTATTATGTATACGAATAATAATACATCTAGTATTTGTTTCCATGTGACGTTCAGATCGGTAGAATTATACACAGTTTGAAAATACGATGGCAAAATCAAGACTTTGTTTTGAATAAACTAAATTTTATATTAAACTGTACTCTACATACATTATCAGACAAATTTACAATTTTATCATTTAAGTAACTACAGTCGCAGTTGACATAGCAATTTAGATTCCATGTTTTAATGGACAAGTACGTCAAACGTTCCCGCTCCGAACCCCGTTAGTCATAGCGTATTTATCTTACAAATATTATAAATGCGAATGTTTGGACGGATGGATGTTTTTACTCAATCACGCCATATTAGCTGAACAGATGAAAATGAAATTTGGTACAGAGATAGGTTATAGTCTTAAAAACACCGTAGGTTACCCTTACATGCGGACAAAGCCTCTGGCGGAAACTAGTGTAGTAACCCTTTCTTATTAAATATGATATTTAACTGTGAAAACAAATTTCAAATCGAACAGGTAGATCCCTCTCGGGGTATTCTAATGAACAATCAAAGGCTTCTGCCTTTTAATATTACTATAAGTAATAATATATATCGCCACTACAATGGTAACGCTAGGAGCAAAAAAATATATATTTTAAGCTGTAAAATGCCTTACATATTTACAGAATATATAAAATTTTCCATAATATTGCAACTTATAATGTTATCTTACCCCTTATATATAAATTATTGAATATATTTAATTAATTAATTCGTCTATATATGTAAATATTAACATATAACATCGTATATTCTATCGCCAAACAGCAGTACTTAGTATCGTGGTGTTCCGGTTTGAAAGATGAGAGCCAGTGTAGCTGCAGGCAAAAGGGACATAACGTCTTAGTTCCCTAATATTTGGTGGTGTATTGGCGATTTCATTCTATATCTATATATAACGTCAACGTCAATAGGCCATGGTGGCTACTTACCATCAGGCCGCCCAATCTACCAACCTATACTATAAAAAAATATAATCGCTGACGAAAAATGTTTTTTTTTTTCATATGATAGTAATTGACATTATTTAAGTAACAAAAGTCTGGAATCAATGATTAATAATGTACGTCAAGCAATTTATATAAAATACATTTTATTACACATGATCGAATATAAATTTCAGTCTTAGAAGACAAGCAAACTGTGCAGGAAATATTAAAGTGTCCATGTGTCTTTGTAACCACGAGTACTCTATCTATTGCCTTACTTTCAAAGCTCGATTGAAAGGAAATCATATCTGGGATTTGAATGGATCTCTAATTCTTCAATCTTATAAGCTAACCACTAATATAATAATAATTCTGATCCGGCTACAACAGCCAATCTTAAGTAAGACCAGCCAAATACGTTAGACAGGCTTGTAGTGCATAGAAACTGGTGTACTCCTCTAAACCGATTAAACAGCTCCGATACGATCGAAAATATTTCATGCGTAGGACCAACGTCTATAAGTGCTTTCTGTAGCAAAAGAGTGAACACTTCTCAATGAAAAACTAAAAACTTCTAAAATAATAACACTTTTTATCAGCTAACCTGAGGTTCAAACTCAGTACCTCGAGATATAATATATATATATATATATATATATATATATATATATATATATTAGTATCTAGCCGCTAGATCGCAGCTTCATTGTAATTGTTATGAAATAGTTATTAGATCGATATTACAATGTTTTCTTATAAATTTTTAAATCATTAAAACTGAAAAGTAATATAAATATTTTTTAATTAATTATACTAAAATGTAATTTACATATAGTTTTGAGTAGAGCTAGTTTTTATCTTACAAAAAAATTAGCAACCATTGTTTAAAGAGAAAACATCTTCTTTATTATAAAATTTCTTAAAAATTCATGAAAGCCACGATGTTGTGTGTGTGGTAGTGACGTGAAAAGATTTTATCTCGATAAAAATAATAATTAAGTAGGAATTACTTACATTTATATAACACCCTCTCTACATATAGGTATGTTATAGAAGTCATAACTAATTTAAATTATTTGACTCAAGCCTAAAAGTCAAAATAGAATATTTAAACATCTAATTAAAAAAAAAAACAATAATTAATCTAATTATTTATGAAAGAATCAAGAACAAAATAAATTATGTAGCAAGTAAATAAAATATATTCTGAAATTTGATGGTAAATAAAATGTGGTTTTCATATTCTTTCATCATTAGATAAGTGAAAAACTAAATACTTAGACGAACATACAATTCAAAAGGTATAAAGAAACTACTTTCGAATTATAGAAACACACATTTCTTACTAAATATTTTCTTAAGAAATTTCATGAATCGCCTTTTGTGCTACATAATTAGAGGGGTGCTACGAAATTATTTATTTTCACGTAGGCGTGCTACGACGTAGTACTACGCTACGAGTCGACGTAAATCAATTTATAATAGAATACGCGTTGGAGTTTCTTGAGCGTAATATTTAGAAGACACTGGTTCATTTGAAAGCTATTGCTATATATAATTATTAATAATATTGTTTTTTAATTCCGGCATGAACATAATAATTGTAAATCTGTATAGATATTCTGTTTTACTTTGAAAGTACTTTCTTGTTTCTATTAATCTTTTATATATATTTACTCAGAACGTTTTTTAAATGTTGCCTCATATATATATTTTAGTATAATACTAGATAAACGAAGTAATTAAAACGAACGCTCAAATTAGTGTTCGAGTATACGGCTCGTGGTAAAAATGGTATCTCCGCTCTAAGCGAATATAAATAACGGCATCCAAGAAAACCGTTGATAACACAACAGTAACAAAAGCGCAGAGGAAAATAAAAATTTAATAATTACACACAAACCAACCCCGCATAGTTGCTCGGATAACGTTGAAAAAAAACTGTATCGCGGGCCCTCTCCCACTCTACCGCGAAATTTTTCACCCTCCCTCGTTTAGCGAGATTCGATCCCGCAATCAGGGTGGTAGGGTGGCATTTTTTGGCCTCCCTACCACCCCACACCATCGTAAATTGAAGCATATAATTTTTATTACGGCCCTGTCGTATGAGCTCGTTCGAGTAGTCAAAATGGGATACAATGGTATGTATCTTAGTTGGCACTTTTGTTAATGATTATATTTAATTAATTTATTAGGTGATAATTAATATAATTAGGCTTCGCAATTACTCATCGAAAAAATAACACTTTAAAACCACATTCATTTTCCTAATTAAAATTATTTTAGTTAAAACATGTAGAGACAAGTGAAGATTTTATATAATAAAAATCATAAATTTTAAGTATATACATGCTTGTGGGATATTTATGATAAGTACAGTTTCATTTTTTATTTGATAATTTCAATTTTGAATATCGAAATGTAATCGAAACTAAGCTAAATTATTTTACGAAGTTCAAAAATGTATCAAAGTAATATTAATAAATAACTTTACAAGCCGTCAATAAATACGATAAAACTATTTTATAAAACACATTTTTTGTTAGCTGCACTAAAAGTTAGAACGTTTAAATTAAAACAATTTTCAATTGATATTCCAGTAGAGTCAAATGAATTTTCATATAAACGAATTCAGCGGACGTAAAATTTCAAAACAAATAGTTAACACCTAAAATGGATGCTTTTTTTCCGACACACATTTGTTTACAAGCAACGAAAAAATAACCGAATATTTAGAACCGATATAAAAATGTAACCGGAAAATCAAACCCTTTTCACTTTCGATACGGAATAGTGGAAAAAATACGAGTTAAAAAAAGCACGAGGGTCGTAATTTTTTTTTTATTTTTTTTAGAATCCGATCTCTAAAAATTGCGAATGGACGCGTGGCGGCCTAAAAAATATTTTCATTCATTTGTTCGTGGCATAAAAAAGTGCTCAAATTCTTCTCACTTTCACTTTTCGTGTCGCTCAAATAAAAATATCCAGTCGTTTTAAAATCTATTTCGATGCACGAATTTTTTTCAAGGTCACTCGTATGTAGTACGAAGACTCCAGAGATTATAAGGGCATCATAATTTTTACATTCAAAATAACATTCAATTATAGATAATTAGAAAACTGCAAACCTAAGCCTTCGAGCCTTAAATATAATATACGGATAATTAAAAATATAAAAGGAACGATCTCTCATCAAACCGTTCATTGTAATACAAGTGAAGTATTTGAGTTGTGAGGGATTGAAGATTTCCTTTCAGAACTAGGCTCCGTCGTTTACGACCGAATAGAAGCATCGAGAGTTTTCCACGCTAGGTACTTGGACACCGTTTTATTGGCAAAGCACCTTGGCCACAATATTTGAATTGGAAGTAAAAATTTTGAATTTCAAATGTGTATGAACCATAAAATATAATATTGAACATGTATTATTATAAATGAAGAATGCATTTATAATAATACTCATCGAATTATAATTAAAAAATAATATTATCTAAGAAATACAAATTATTATATCATATATAAAAATTGTGCAATATACATATTATATATATATGAGAGTTCAAATATACATATATAATATAAAACTTAACGCGTACATATTTATTTAAAGACAAAAATATTCTAATGATTTATACTAATATTATATATGCGACAGTAACTCTGTCTGTGTGTCTGACACTGTTGCTCTTTCACGGCGAAACCACTGAACCCGATTTGATGAAATTGCGTATGAATCAAGTTGGAACTCCAAAAGAAGAAAGCAAGTTACTTTTTTATGCCTAACCCTTAAATGCTAGCAAAGCCGTAGCCGACAACTTTAGTTTATATAAATATGTATAAGATCTTCTTAAAATCTCGTGTGATTAATCATTTATTTAATATTAAAACCATTGGCAAAAGCGCGTCTTTTGTAAATGGTTGTAAACATATAAAGTAAAATAAATACATTAATATAGTTTCATATATTTTGTACTAAGAATATTTTCATTATACATAAAATTTGCGATCACATAAATAAATTAACAATTTTTTTATAATAAAATAATAATTTAACCGGAAATTTGACTACAAATACGTTTCAATATAAATACATTACACTTGCTTATTAAATTACAAATAAACTACAAGCGATCCGCAAAGACATCTTTTAGAACTGAGAAAAAACAGCAAACAAACGACAAATCTACCTAAAAATAGTAATGAATTGCGGTGTTACCGAACATAACATAGTATATATACACTGAATAGCATATATTCGTTATCATTTTAGTTATCATATATATTCCTCAAAAAGAATATAACATTTCACTTAATCGACTATTATTATAACTTAAACATATAATTTTATAATTCATCACTTTGACGTACACAGTTAACTAACGCTTAGATTTTTTTTTCATTTTCCAACTAGTCACATTATTTATATAAAGGTACTTAGCAATTTTATAATGATACATCTACCCTCAAATTAACGACAGGTTATATTGCATAATGATACGGAAAGCACTCATTGTTTATATTTGTATGAATACGTATGTATACTTAAAACCTGTTTTCTTTATTTAAAGTTACGTTTTATTAATGTAATGTTACAAAATATAACGACAAATTATTGTAACATAACTGTCATCTTAAGACTATCGGAGAACATTTTTTCATTTTTAATAATGTTGTAAATGCGAGGGAAACAATGTCTGTCTGCGTGTTTGTTACGCTTTTTCGGCTAAACCATTAAACCGAATTTGATGAAATTCGGGCTCCTAGATTCTAGCTCCTATCTTTATCTAAACCTTAAGAAAATATATAAATTGACATGAAACATAAATTCAGTGTCAAGAAAAAAATATATAAATACAAATAAATAAATGTTTCTTTAGTTACAGAAACATTCTATTCAAGCTGTATTTTTAAAACAAAACTGTGCGGTAATTCCGGTTAAAAAGATAGAAAAACTGCCAGCTTAGAACTCTTTACAGCTGAGCTTTAAGCTTATTAACACTAGGGTTAAACTGTAAAGAGCGAATGCATATGTTAGAATTACGAATAATTAACATGTATAGAATAAAATTATACAATGTGATATATTATATTGTTTATAATGAATAAATTTAATACTAGTTTAATTATTTTGATAGTATTAGATACTAAGTAAAACTCTATTCAATATTGAATCAAAACGCTTACTTATTGCTAGCAATATAATTCTACCACCTTATTGAGTGTCGAAAGAGAATTATTAAATGTTTTTTTATTATTATTATTCTATTTTATTATATGGTTAACATTAAAGTGAGTTCTTAACTCTCGGAGTTTATAATATATATAAAATACAAATAATACAACATATAACGAGAAATCGCAAGATATAGTGATCAATATGCATTCTTAGGTTAAGTATATATGTATCTAGACAGAGGACTACAGGAGAACTAAAACAAAACGAGCCAACTTTATTGTCTTGGTGTGCGTCATGCTAACGTCATACTTCTTTACTATTGTGCGTGTAATTAGTGGCCACTATTTTTTAGAACGTGTGCTCAGCTTTGTCAGTCTATCTAGACATATTTATTATCAAAGTATGCACGATGTATTTAATTCGAACAAAAAACGAGAAGGAAATGTATATAAACGCTATTTTTTACAATAAACAAAGTTTAATAAATACAAAAATTTCGATTTTAGAAGCGTCGATAATTGTAAACGGAAACCCAGGAATATAGTCACCAGTAACTGTACTAGATGGATTATTATTGTACGCATTCTTAGCAGGCTTTACGCTTGAAGCGAAGCAATCGTTTCTTAAAAAAAAGCAGACTAAATAAATATAATTTCAAAAATAGAACGCCAGTTATAACTTCAATCACAAGTCAAATTATTTTAAAACGTTTTATATGTTACATTACATCGAGTTTCATTTTTTCATTGATCGCTCACTTCCCCTAAGCATCCCTATATTTTCTATACATTTTCTCATTCTTAGTTGGCGGCGGCACACATTAGCGCGTCGTGTGTGTGTGCTACCCCCTAAATTATTTCGACATATGCAAATTTGTATTCACCTACAGAGCTGCCCATAGATTATATGACACAGATGTGGCGTATAATTTAGATAGTTGAGTTTTGTTTTCTACGACTTTTATATTTAAAATTATACTTAAGATTTTATATACAAATCTAAGCTCATAAATATGTATTTATAAATGCAGACGTTAAATATAAAACAATACTGTTTTTTTTTAACCTGTCATCCAAATCTTAGAAGAAAATGTCACCTAAATTTAATATTAGCTTACGTACTAGTAACTATTTGTGTTTTTAAATTATCCGATTGTATAAATGAATCATAAATTTATAATACAATCGTTATATTTTATTAACACTGAATTGTTTTTTACTGCCTGACCTGCAGTTGAGAATAGTTAACGCGCTCAAATTAAGCAGTTTAATAAAATATGTCCTTAACAAAAAAAACTAAGTTTGGTCTTACGAACTACAGATTCAAAATAAAATGGCTTTATTCTACTCTGTTGGAACCACACTCCAATAAACATTATACAGTATTATCAATTCAACTTTGTTGATTCGTATGTAAATTAACTTGTCTTGTCTATATTTTTATTAATCTATGTACACGGGCTCACCTAGCGACGCGAATCTCCAAAAAACGGAGCGGCGCAGTTGTAAAATTGTCTAACTACCCGCCCCCGCGCGCGCTCATTACAGCGCGTGCGTGGACCGCACACCGTGTACTGGGTCGCGGGACATGTCTTAAGATTACTTTATTTATATGTAATGAAGACAAACGATTAAAATGTAAATTAAATATGATATTTTCTGATTCATCACAAAATAGTCTAGATATTTCTAGCCAATAGCTTCTGTTTGAAAGGGTTTTGGACGACAATTTTAAATGTATCAGCAAATAAAAGTTCCCAAGGTTGGTAACGCATGGCAATGTAAGGAATGGTTAAAATTTCTCACAGTGGTAATATCTATGGGCAGTGGTGACCACTTATCTTCAGGCATACCATTTCCCAGTCCGCTTAGCTATGCTGTAAAAAAATGTAACGCTATCATACACTAGTTCTTAATATTCTATTGAATAAATATAATATAACAATATCACGGCTTGTATATTAATAATATTTCTATCTATTCTTAGTAATAATTATATTTTTAATAATTACTAATGAACTATTAATGCAACAATTACGATTAGTAAGTCTTAATATTGCGTGTCAACATTAGTTGGTTATTGATATTCGAAATTTAAATTCGTCCCTATAGAATGACTTGTTAAATTGATATTTATTGGAATGCTATCTTCAGACGTATCCTTCTAATTCAACCTCATTGCAAGAAAGCCCACGCGAGGCCCATATCGCGATACTAAGCGTGTTCATCTCTTTCTAGTTTTGAAAAAACTCCACCCCACCCTCCGCCCTCCTGACCCCCTCCCCTTCCTAATTCCTTACATATTTAAATTCCACTTTCAACGTTCGTTGGAGACTCACATTGTCTCTTATGTCTTTCAGTATGTTTTACACCAAATCTACGTTAAAATTTAACGGAGTTTTTACGAATGATTTGTATTTAATATTTTGTTTACTCTACGTTTATCGTTTTACATGCAATTCAGGTTGAAATGAGAATGCTGTTTGCATACACTTAGCAATGCAATTGTTAGACTTAATTTTCTCTTCTGTGGTTTGTACATTTTTGTTATATTCTTATCCTATATATTCTAACTAGCTCGACCTTTGAAATGTTCATGAATGAGTTAATCACGAATCTATATTTTTATAAAAAACTGAAGATTGCTGGTCAAGCCTGAGATTTTATATGCTGAGCAGACCAGTCTCAATTATGACTGGTCGCGTGGCCGAAGTCGGTTTGATACATTTATCAAAGTGTATATAAATCTTGTATAGAAGTCAACTAATATAACAAATTAATAATAAAACATTCTGCTTTTATAGAGAGAGGTTAAGTAACTGATATTGTTTTACTCTTTGTTTAACTTTAATTTGTTTTAGTAATATATCAATAATGTGTTTAATAATAATGAATCACTGCTGTTACCTATTTTAATCAACTAAGTTTTTCTTTCACTTATGTTTGCCGTAAGTTATTTAGTAAACTGAATATATAAAATTAATATATTAACTTTACGTTTTTTAATAATCAATATAATCTAAGTAAAATTTTTGATGATTTTAAATATATTATATTTTTAAATTTATATTTGATCATTTTCAAATTACAGTTGAGTAATTATATGTTATGTATATAATCAATAAAAAAATAAATACGTCCTTTGATGATAAAATACAATCCAAATTACATATTTATATATCTCAATAGAATCGTTCGATAAAAATGTTCAACTTGAATTAGTAATGCCTAAAATTTTCGCCAATATGTATTATGTATTTATACAGACAGAAATTAAATAATTCCTGTCTACGTTGAAACAGTTGTTCCAACTATCTAATGACATTAAGTTATACTGACGTTAAAGTTGTGTAACTCGTAATTTATTAATTACATTTGAATGATAAAGATACAGTCTGATGAACTATTAATAAAACTTAGTATTAATGTCAAACAAAAAAGGATAAACACGCCTCGCTATTGATTTTTGAAATACAGCTATCGTTCGAAATTTTAGAATTCATTTCACCTTAAAAATAACATGATATAAGTAAGCAAAAGAGAAATATTTAGAGTGATATTATTATTATTTTTTTAATTCTCGTAATTTTATCAAATGTCTTAAATACTTTTTTCTATAAATACTTAGGCTTTTATGTAGTAATATATGGGTTAATATCCAGTTGTTTCATGACATAAATGTCAAATTTAAAAATTTGATATGTATTTCTTTTACATTTATATGTAATAAATAATAAATGTTTTTGGAATACAAATGAATTTTGAGAACGTCATTATGATACAAAAGCTTATTTTATATATTTGTTAAATATATTATAATCTATTAAAATAAAATTATTTTTTGTCAATAAATGTTAAAAAATATAATAATAAATACATTAATTTTATAAAAAATACAACTTTCAAAAGATAAGCCATTTTTGCGCTAAGACAGCCGCTTGTTTGCACAGATGTTATCCATGCAATAAATAATTTTTGAATATATTATTTCCTCATAACATTTTAGACGTTTTAAAATATTATCTAAAAAAATGTCTTACATAAAAACCGCTATGTAATACCTAAAGGCAAAATGCCTGTTGAGCGAATACTTCTAAGTACAAGGAGTTCTTGTGTTCAAGGACGAGTAGTTCTCAGGAGTGGGTAAAGAGGTTCTGAATTAGTGTCAAAGGAAGCGAGTAAACGAAACTGTGGGGTACTTTATGTATAAGAAAAATATAATACTGGGATTTTTTACTAGTTTTTTTTTTGTTGATAGGCTCATATATAGGTCACCTGGTGTCAAGTGGTCACTTGCTGTGTTATATTGAAGGTTGAGTGAGCCAGTGTGTTTGCATGTTGAAAAATAACAGCCTATTAATGACCCACTGCTGGGCGAAGACTTTTTGTAAGCGGCACCTTATATCTCATAGTTTGTGGACGTTGCAAGGAGTTTATATTTTAATACAAATATCTCTAGGAGACCCAGACCATGTAGATAAAAAGCTTGTCCGTTTATCTTGTTTCTATTCATAGAATAAATTTGTATTATGTCTTATCTACAATATCTTGGATATGTATCCTATAGAATAGGAGAGTTAATGAATTAAAAATCACTACTTATTTACCACTAAAGCTACATAGCTGTCATCCGCGGTTTTGTACGCGTTTTCCACCAGTCGGGTATTAGGTATAAAAAAGTATCCTATGTCCTTTATTGGATTCAAACTTGCTTCATACCGAATTTTAATAAATTTGGTTCAGCAACAAATGACCCGACAGACAGACGCACAAACAGAGTAACTTTTGCATTTATAATATTATAGGTTAGAAAATAATAAGACTTTGGACAACGTTTCAATTATACCATTTCAAATTCTCGTCTCGTCGTTATGAAATGTTAGTTTTATTATATACATAACGATTATGTAAAATAGTGCAGATATTACATAGGAAAAAGTAATGCATATTAACAGCTTAACAGCTTAACAGCATATAAATAGCACGATCTATTATCATTTTGAATGATACAAACTTTAGTGATAGTAATTATTAAACTTTGTATTTTAAATGTTGAAAAGGAGCAACTACTGAGTTTCTTGCCGGTTCTTCCCGGTATAATGTACATTCCGAACCGGTGGTAACTTCACTTAATATAGTTTGTAAAATTTTGATTTTGATTTTTTGATAATTTGTACTGACTTTTTAATTTAATTTATTTATATTAAATTTTATTTACAGCTTTCGAGAGGCTGAGCGTCTTCCAAGTGGTAAGTTTTTTTCTTAAAAGTATATGCTTTGCATCCAAGATTCCAACATATGATGACTAAATTAAAGGAGGCGTTAGTATTACGTATATATGATATTTTACCATCATTAACTATTTATATTGCATAAGCAGGGTAATCACAAAATCATAATGTTTAAAAAACGCAGAGGATATACATTTTTTTATACCTAGTAAACATGGGGAAACGATGCCTTATGGTAAATGTTGCCGTTGCTTAAGAGAGCCTTCCAGATAATAGTTTGCATATGCAGTTGAGTGTGAACCTGTATGCTTGACATTTAGAAATCCTCGCAATATGATGCTCAAGGAAATCCGTATTTTCTTAGTACTTAGAATAAACAGTGTGTCTTTTACGGGACGCCTGGACATTTAAGTTGACGGCTGTTGAAATAATCTATAAAATTAAAGGAGGATCTCTTTTAATTATAAATTCTTTCATCAGGTCATGAAATAAGGATTATTTTTATTGTATATGCAAGCCAGATAAGGTAGATTAATGGTCTATCTGATGGTAAGTGGTCAGAACCGCTCATAGACAGACGCTATAAGAAATATCAACCATTCCTTATATCGCTGCTGCGCTAAGCTTGGGAGCTAAGATGTTATGTCCCTTATGTCTGCACTCACTGGCTTACTCATCCTTTAAAAGAGAACACACAAAATACCTCGAAAATATTTTTTTTTTTCTTATTCTTGTAATAACATACAGGTTTTGAGAATGGATGTGGATGGATATAGAAATAGGGGACGATCCAAGAAACGATGGATGGATTGTGTGAAAGACGATATGGTTAGAAAGAATGTTACTAGTGAGATGACGTCCGACAGAGAAGTATGGAAGAAGAAGACATGCTGCGCCGACCCCAAGTATTTTTGGGATGAGGGCAGGAGGATGATGATTTTGTAATAACATACAATATAGAAGTATATAGTGTACGAACTACGGATACACAGGGGTGGGGAGAACAGCGGTGGTGGCGGCATGAGAGAGCGTCTTGCCGTTTGCCATCACAGCATGGTGATCATGTTAACGACGTCCTGACCGATTTCAGTTACGGCGACCGATCTCTAAGGAGGTTAACCAACTACTCAGGATATATTATAGGACACAAGTGCGCACACAGGTGTACTGTCGTAGTTTGATGGAACGGCAAATCTGACTCTGAATGCCTTACGTGTATTCTGAGGCACGACCGTCATGGCATACAATCGTAATCATAATATTATTTATTCAAGTAAGCTCATAAATGTACTTATCATTTGTCATGATACGGTTTTGAAAACTACCACTACGTGTACCAGTTCAGAAAGTAGTGTCGACCGAATAGAATTCGTATGAAACTCAGTAGTAACTCTTTTTCAATGCAATACAATTAAATGGCTTACATCCTGGCTGGAAATCCACAAGAACTTAGTTCACGCTGTATTATCAGGTATTTAATCTTGTATTAGCAATATGCCTTATTTGTCAATGTTTTTTAACATTAAAATTTTAATAGGCAAAGTTAAAAATAACCATTCAATTTTATTATAGAATGATTCGGTCTTAACCCCGAGGCATGACAATAGAAGTTTCACATGAAAAACGAAGAACGGATTTTAGTTTATTTTCATTGTGTGTATTGGTCGTAATAATTACGATCTTTTAAACTAAACTTTTAAATATTTGTTAATTAGTACGTTTGAATTTAGAACGAATTCTGTTTAAGCAATTCAGCTGTAATTCCTAGCTAGGTAAAACCTTTTTATATGATTTTTTAATTAAATACTTGGCATAATTAATATATAGTCATCCAAATTATATTTAGATATGAATTTCACGTTATAATTTATATAGATTTGTAATCTTCGTCAGGTAAGTGTTATATATTTATACATATTGATCGTATCCTAAGTTTTTGTGTGCTCATTCCAGGAAAACGAAGAAGTATTTGAAGTCAAGGGTATACTCGCATGAGATATATTTCTTACTTATAATATACCATGTTTATGGTATTAATTTGATGCTGTGGCATATTGTTTTTAAATAAAACGCGTTTTAAAAAAAATCTAAATTTAGAATCTGTAACATTCGTAAATTCACCTCAAGTCTTGATTTTGGTTTATTATAATAAATAATAAATATACTTGAATTTTTTTTATTTAAAACCGACGCTATAAACATACTTCCGCAAAAAACTTACGAATAAATAATTTGGTATACGGAAATATTACATTGTGTACATAAAAAAAAAACAAACATATATATATATACTTTTTTCACATCCACGAAATAATTCGTCTGCATAATGTCAAGATTAAATGACAGGACGTGTCAAATGTACTCGGAGCTCTCGGGATAAAAAGAGATAAAACTACGAGCGGCCAATTCAATATGAAAAGCAGAACGTTTTTCCACCAATCGGGGGAATTATTGGAAAAACTAGCAAATGAATTTATTATACCCACCGTGGACCCACCCACCACCCCGTTTTCATACTCATTATGAATATAAAGGGTTATACCGTTTTTACAATAAGGAAACAATTTTTAATTATTATAACGCTACGTGTCGCACGCGGCTTTGTTTGCGTTTTACATTTCAACGTTTTCATCTCACTTACATTACAAATGCGAATGTTTGGACGGGGGGATGTTTGTTATTTAATTACGTCAGAACGGCTGAACGGAACCGAATGAAATTTGACACAGAGATCGACTATAGTCTAGAATAGTTATTTATCTCTAATGTTCACCGCAACTCCCCTCCCTCCATTCACACGCAGACGAAGCCGCGAGTGTACGCTAGTATACAATATTACTGTATAGTTATAGATATCTGCGTTGAATAAGTTTATCTTATTGTTAAGTAAACAAACTTTACCAGAGAAGACATGCAATCATTTCAAAAGATTAAATTATATGTGGAGTCCTTCGTTCAGTGTATCCTTCTGAACGAGATAAGTACTTAGAATGATACATGTACATTTTCAATTACTTGCATTGTTCCTAAGATAAGTTACAACTAGTTCTAGTTGTTCTTTACTATATATAATAGATAGAAGAGGACGATTTAATTTACTTTTTAAATCTTTTTAAGAGTATTTCAGTGGGTTGAACTCTACCACCGGATAAAGTGTTTTCGCTTATAATTCATTCAATAATATCTATGTTTATCTATTTAGCCTTAGGATTGGATTAAACCTGAGACTTACCTTTTTTTCAGTTTAAGAACTTTATTCTCATTACGACAACATCATTTACATGAGAACTTATATCTAACTTATAAATATAACAATTCGTTCGGATCAGCAAAGCAGATGAGATAACAGTTTCAATTAATTATTTTAACAGAGAATCGTTACACAGAATATGGTTATAAAGTCGAGATTTAAACATAGAAAAAATTGTTAGAGTTATTACTTGTTTAGGTAAATTGTTATAAAGTTTTGCTCCCTCAAAAATGATCATCTTTTTTCCACTCTTAGTTCTAGTTTTAGGCAGTATTAGATGGCTAGCACGTCTAGTTGCATATTTGTGTAATTGACCTTTGCTTTCGAAAGATATTTCTGTATGTATTTTTTTGTCTAAGATTTTACGTATAAGAATACAAGTAGTGTAGTTGTATAATTGCTTAATATTCATTAATTTGGTTAAACTTATTCGATTTTTGTTGAACTTATTCGATTTTATAGACCAGAGTGTCGTGTTTTTGTTAAAAGATTGAGTAATATACGTTACTATAATATTTATTCTAGGCTGAGAAATTCTGTAAATACTATTGATAATTTCGCGAAGATATATCTATATGAATTTGCAAATTTAAACGTTAAATATTATTTGTCGTACTTATCGTCAATAGTTATCAATTTAGAAAAAGATAATCGCGTGACAACCAATGTAGAAAGAGGTACTGATCTGTTTTCTTGGTGTCAATTTATTTATAGATAAAAATTAAAAATCAAAATCAAAATATACTTTATTCAAGTAGGCTTTTACGAACACTTTTTAATCGTCATTTAACAAATTATATTAAGTGAAGCTACCACCGGTTGGGAATGTAGATTCTACTGAGAAGAACTGGCAAGAAACTCAGTAGTTAGTCTTTTTCAACATTTCAAAAATACAGTCATGTTAGTTAAATACAATTATATATGTATGCAATATATCCTTCCTGGAACTCAAGAATTATTAACTCCACGCTTTTTTATCATGTGTATAATCTTGTATTGAATAAAATGCCTTCTTTACCAAAGTATTTTTTACAAAGACCTCCTCTCCCTTTGAGAGAGAAGGTTTGGAGCATATTCCACCAATTCCATATGCTGCTCCAATGCGGATTGACATGTGGCATAATTTCATTGAAATTAGATACATGCAGGTGTCCTCACAATTTTTTCCTTCACCGTCGAGGACTCGATGAATTATATACACAAATTAAGCACATGAAAATTCAGTGGTGCTTGTCTGGGTTTTGAACCCGCAATCAACGCAGATGCACGCGTTCTAACCACAGGGCCATTTCGGCTTTAGTGACACGAGTGGCACCGAGACACGTTTGATCTAATTAGTGAAATTTTCAACTCATATCTTGGAACATTCAAATGTTTGTATTACAAGAAAATATTCCACAATTCATTAACATCAAAGTAATTATCTAATTTCAGGAAATGAAGTACAAACGACAACAAGATTATACGGGAGAAATGATTTCGTAGAATCATAATTGGCATTTGTTATAAGCACAGGTTACGTAATTGCTACGTCACAAGGCGCCATATAACTTACATGACTCGGGAAAGCTAATGAAATCTAACAACTGTTTTTCTTATCATTATTAATTCAGACATCGGGGCTCTCAATTTACACCAGTTCACTCGCGGATCGAAATTCAACTATTTTTTTTAAATTGATTTTCAAATGTTTTTATTGTAAACACTAAAAGCTTCTAAACGAGAAATATAAAATCGAATGACATCGAATAGAGAATAAAAAGGTACTGAACTGTTTTGTCCTTGTAATAGCAAGAAATTCTATAAAAACAACTTTCTGATCTTTCATTCTGCTAACCGCCAAGGTATCGTCGTCTTTGCTTTTAAATTATAAAAGTATTTTAAACTAGCGAACTGCCCCGGCTTAGAATGGGTGCAATTTTTTTATTGCGTCACAGTCCCTATTAGAAAACCCTGCCTTAACTTAACTGCTCATACGACATTAACGCTTACATTTTCTGAATTTTTTTTCTCTCCGTAAGTACCTTCTAGAAGAAATCAGTAAAGTCGATTTTCGATTCGAATTATGGCGTGACGAGGCGAAATAGGGAAACATTTATATATAAATACAGATTATTTGGGGAGAAATATTTTTTATTTTGCGCGGGAAGACAAATAACCTATAATAAATAATTCTAAAACAACAGACCACTTTTAATATAAGAAGAGAATAAACTATTTAAATAAAAATATACATAAGTACGCTCTTCACGGGTTTACAAAATTCATTAAACATAAAGCCGCCGAATCCGCGTGTAGATTATATCGAAGAGAACTAACAAGAAACTAAGTAACTTCAATTTTATTCGGATTACATGAATTAGCTATTTGCATGGGAATCGACGAATACTAATGTTGCTCTTTTTTGTCCTGTACAAGCTAACGCCCGGCGCGCGTTGCCATAACTCTTTACGTATACTAGCTGCCCGTCCCGACTTCATATGGGTCTAATTAATAAAAAGTTAGATTCACGTTGAAATATCCAAATTTAGTGAAAGTCATCATCGCGAAAGGAGTAACGATTCTAAATTTCAAGCCTTATGGCTAACCATAACCAAATTGTTGATTCGATTATCTATATAAAACTTCTCTTATAGATTCTCCTCTTATATTTGTTTAGTAACACAAAAAAGTCTCGTTCTACATCCGGTAGGTGCCTGTGAACCAATCATAAAGTGCTGAAGCGTCGTTTAAAAGCGAGATACGAATTCAAGTTCCATAGGTGCCAAATGTCATGTTGATCAGACAAATGGTGTTAAAGTCATACTCTCGAACCGGTATACCAATGTCTTATATAAACATTTTTTCTCTGTAAATATATTTTATACTGATCCAAGTTTACTTTGCTCGCCTATCTGAGAAACAGCTTGGTGATTAATCTTCAAATCGTCTCCTGAACAGTAAAAAGGTATTTGACAAAAGTTTGCCCTTCGAGCTCATCCGGAATCACCACCCATGCTTTATGCTACCCGATTGAATATCATATCAATTTTCTAACAGTAAATAATTGCGAATAAAATAAAATGTTTTTTGCTTAAAAACATTAACAAATTGAATATACGACGGATAACATCGGATATTCCGGGAACAATCGCCTGAAAGGCCGTAAAGTTTAAAAATAGGGGTGAGGGCCTTCATACAATTTACCCTTTGAACTCGCATTTCCTATGATTTATCTTTTAGAAATACGTATATATTAACCGTTTAATTAAGATTTGATTAACAACGAGGAGATTTAAATAAATTAACTCAAGTATATTATTATTTCTACCTAATGTTACTAATACAAAATTTTACTTGTATGTTACGCTTTGCAACGCGGGTAAAGCAGACGGCATCTAGTATTATTTATCACGTAATTCTCGTTATTTTTCGGTAGGACTGTGATACCTATTATCACGTTACAGACGCTTTTAAATTGTGACGTGTATGATAGCTCATGTTAGTGAAGTCGAACTATATAAAACTAATATTTTGAACAACTGCAGTTACTGTAATTTTATAAAAAAATGAGGCTATCGTTTATAAATGTCACGGAAGAATTTATAATTAAAGAAAACAATTAAATAAATTTGACGTAAAATATACAAATACATAGCAATTCCTTGAGTTAAAATGCATCATATATAGCAACAAAATATATACTATACGCGACACGCACACTTTTTAAAGTGCAGCGGTGAAGAGGGGTCATGATGGCACGAGCGTCATGTCCTTCGCCGTCACGGCATACGAATCAGTTGTTCCCCCAAGGTGCGTCAATAGAAATTTAACATAAAAATATTATGAATAGTTATAACATACTTTTCACCTACGAACTGACTTGTATACGTAGAATCTTTATATATTATATTAAAAATTAAAGAGCACTATTTTACAAACATATAACTTTTTACCAATACTAGACCTCTATGTTCAAACCTAAAAATATATACAGGGTTATTGGTAATTCGACGTATTCCCGTTAGGAGGTGATAGGGGTGATTATTTGCGATAATTTTAACCCCTATATGCATAATGCAAAAGTGAACCATTTTTGAGTTATCGCGTTTTTTAGATTTTTTCAAAATAAGTCATAAATGCAACTTGAAAAATTTATTTAAAAAAAAGTATCGATTAAAATTTATTTTTTTCTTCTGATTTACAAAAACGAATAAACACTGGTTATTTGTCAATATTAAAACAATAATTATCGATCCAAATTTAAAAATGCGAGACGGAAAAAGATATTATTGCAATTTTTTTTTCCACAAAAATGCCTTAAAAACAAAAAAAATCGTTATGAAACTTGTCCTGCAGATTATTTTATAAACATAACCGCTTTATCACCTCTCCAAAAATGTATAACAACTAGGAACTTATTTCAAATCAACCGAAATAAAATGACTACAAAGGACGCTGGTGGAAATTCGTATTCGAACAAAACTTAAATTCGCTCTTTAAATGTCTCGCAAATAAGTTTAATACATAGCTAGCCAATGCAAGATTATTCGCGTCGGTTTCCTCTTCACCAGCTACCAGATGTATCAGTTTATAATAAGCGAATCCGGGAAACTGGTAGTGTTCAGACGACAAATTAATGTCGAAAGACTCCCAGTCCATATTGTTAATTACTGAGAGGATAAGAATTTATTGATGAATCATGCTCATTTTGGTAATTAGTAATCCCATTTTGATCGATTTTGAATTCAAATTTTCAAACAAGACGCGACTCCTAAATTAATGCTTAATGCGGTAGGTATGAATCTACAAAAAATAACTCTCCTCTCAGGGACCTCTTCGTGAATAATTTGCGCAGTAGTATAATGGTAAATGGTAGTTATCGAATCCTGCATAATGCATTGTAGACCATGCTGTGTGTGCTGTGCTCTGTTACAGAGAGTCGTGCGGCGAAGGTGTTTGTCACAATGGTTCGAATGACCTAACCTAACCTAACCTAACCTAAACTAACCATTATGACATGTGGATCTGTGGCATATTTTTATTTTATTATAAAAAAATATATATATTTCATTCAAACTATTGACTTTACAGCATATACAGTCTCTATAAAACTTTTGAATCTAGTATGATTCTGAATTATAAAAATCGCCATTTTACTTGGTTGTAGGTAGGTTAGGTAGGCTTTAGAGGGTGATTGAGCTAGTGTAACTAAAGGTTGACGACGAGTTGATGATGTAAGGCTGGTAGACGCTGGTCATCACTTACCAGCCTAATTGCTAGTATGAAGGATTCGAATAAAAAAAAAAAAAAAAATGCTATTAAAACATTCCTAAATATTTTTCGTCCATCAAATCGGTTTTAACGAACTCGTCATATTTTTTTGTAAACGTTTGAAGCGATTTTAACAGAAAATTGTGTGAAAATTTAAAGATCAATTAAAATAGTACGCCGTATCACATTGATATTAAATGTCGATGTTCATTAAATAAAAACATGCATGCACGTAAAACATTGTGTATAAATGCAATAGGAAACATAATCCATAAACTCGGTCACACCACAATCCATTTTGAAATATAAGAAAAAATATCATTGGAAGCAGCCGAGCATTATGGGCTAAATGACAGGATTGGTCTAGGGGATCGCTTATTTAATTAATTTATTTATTTAGAATATCCAACAGAATTAACTATAGTAAATTAAACAAACGAAAATAAATAGATCGAAAAATTTAATTGCACTTCTAATTATAGAACATTACAAAACATGATAATAATATCTACGGATAAAGCCAAAAGAATTATATTATATTCTAATTTAAGACTACTTAAAAGGCTAAAAAGAAACGTCTGCTGATCAGCATAAAATTAGTTGTTAGACCGTTTGTTACTTGTTTCTTATCTGTGATATGGATGTCCCATTGTGTGGCTGCTCTTAAGGCTTTGAGTGTGAGTAGGTGATTTTGGGTTTGTGCGCTGATTCTGGCAACGACTCAAAGGCGTTACACGCGGCAATTAAATTTAAAACTAATATTCAAAATATATGAATCCGAGTGAATCTTAGACAAAGATTCAAACCCAATTTTTCATATTTTAATTTAACGTCCCGACTTTTTAAAGGTAAAATTCATACAAACACAACATTTCTCTCCTTGAAGTTGAATTTTCCGACAATCCTTTCTTAGTGAACGTACATGTTGCGCGAAAGGAGACCTACGCTAGGAGTCAAACGGACCTATCATTTAAATGATCTCATGATAAGATATTATGCCTACATATATATATATATATATATATATATATAATTGAATACATATAATACTATATTCGGCGGTTAAGTTATATATCGTTGTAAAACCTGTAAGTGTCGAATATATTTCTGCAACAGGTGTATCTACACACCCCCATTGAAGCAACGTTGTAAGTACAGATAAGCTGCAAATCACCTCAAGACTAAAATAAACCTTTGCTCTGCATGCAAACTGTTATTAACTTACTGTCAAAGTGTATTTAGTTCTAATTTTAACTTTATTACTCAAAACATAAATTTAATTGAAACTTAATAACATAATTATATCAAGTGTAAGTTAAATTATGACATGGCGTCTAGACAATTTCTTGTTGCTTTAAATCATTCTAAGATATATACTGTATATTTATTTTTTATTATAATCTGTAGAAATCCTCATAAAATTATTATCATTAAAATTTATATTGGTATAAACAACATGGAATACGTAAACTCGCTTGTCAACGTGACAGTCTAAATAAAGCGGTAGCTAAACTTTTACCGCCGAAACGCGTTTCACCTTCTAATACAAGTCTTATATATCTAATAGTTTTTACAGTTAGGCATTATAAGACTGCCTATCCTCTATTTAATCCTAGCGTTAATCTTCGAAACTACCAGTTTTATGTCGATAATTCTCTTTGCGTTGAATCGTACATTTGTCGATAAAGGTTACAGATTCTATAAAATCACGCTAGCCAGGGGGACGGAGAAGTAACGTTTAAGGTTGTGTGTAAACCGCTACGACCCTGATGCGGAGCTGGAACTATGAACGACCAATATCATAGACTGTACTCACTGAATGAGATATATATGTAGTATTACTACTACATTCGGCTTAAAGCCGTGGGACTTAATGTAGAGCTTATGTTTATGTTATGTTTAAATATTTTATATATTAATTGATCAACATCTTTAATATCCTTAATATATATTGCCAGTTCCATTTAAATTATACTTTTTTTCGTTAGATAGCCTGTTTGTTGAGAAATGCTATTAAATTTTAAGCTTCATACTTTAGGAGCGGAGTGGTTACCATAAATGTGAACCAATTTGGTAAACTACAGGCGTTTATAAGATGCAAGAGGCAATTGATTCATCAGTCTTACAAAGCAAGTATACTCCAAATTAAACGGGTACTTACATTACTGCTTGTAGCTTATCAAAATGAGGCTGTATATTTATTTTTATTTTTTTTTAACAAGAAATTACCATGTAAATTAAATGTCGGAAGGTTGTTATAAGTTTCTTGTCGGTTCTTCACGGTACACTCCATATCCGTTTCGGAACCGGTGGTAACTTTAAATTTTAATTTAACTTGTAAAATGACGATTCAAAGGTGCTCATAAGTGTCCACTTCAAGCAGGTATGTTTTGATTCTAATTCCAATTGAATACGGCCGAAAGAATATAAAAGTCTAACTTTGAGACTCGACAGTCGTGTCAATTATCGTAAAACCTTGTTAACGAGGAATATTGCAAATTAATAATAATGATATTTAAAGAAGTCATGGTATCGACAGCGTACCATATGTAGCCTTTTTTACCAGACCTATAGGTCTCCTCACGAGTTCAGATAAGTTATCACCGCCCATAAACATTGGTGTTGACAAATTGCACTGCCAACCATGGTTAATAAGGAATATCATATTTTAAATAAGATTTTGCGCCTCTAGTTACAATAGTTCTGAGTCAGCCAGTTCCAGCCCTTCTAACCAGAACACAACGTAACTCAGTATTGCTGTTTTTTATAATATAAATAGTCTCTACGTAGACGAGCTTGCATAAAGTCTTATTATGCATTAAAATTCACTATCAAATAACTTCTAAAGTAGAATTACATATCTCACGAATATTTAAAAAGGGGAACGTTTAGTTTGCGACTCAATCTCGCTCGACCGACTGCGGCGTCTAATACAATTTGACCTAGAAGTCTATCTTATCAGGGTTGAGATCGAGGAGATACTATTTTTAGTATTCATTTAAAAAAAATGATAAGAAATTTAAAAGATACAATAAAAGGCATATTAATCTGGATCAGATTATTTATATAGCTGGTTGTCGGTCCTGATTTCGTACGATTAGAATTCGTACAAAGTTACCCATCACACCTCCCCTCTTAAAGTTGATATTTTCAAAATGCTGGTAAGCGTCTACGTCACAAAAGGACTATGTAACTATGTATGCGGTTTATATATACATAAAAGCAAGAATTTAGTTATGTTCATGATTACTTCATTTAAAATGATTGCTAAAAATATGAAAAAGAGCATTTATTGAGTTTCTTGTCGGCTCTTCTTTATTTAACCTACTTTCAAAACTGATTGTAACGTTAAATTAAATTTATTTTAGGGATGATTTGAAAGAGCTTAAATACATGTAGCCAGATATATATAAAAGATGTAATATTCAAAAAAATTCAGCCTGTAATAGTACCACTGCTGGGCTGAGGGCATTGTAGAGAAGGTTAGGAGCTAATTCCACCACGCTTCTCCAATGTGGATTAGTGGAAACAAATGTGACAGAATTTCAATGAAATTAGATCCATGAGGTTTCCTCACGACGTTCTCTTTCTCATTCTTCACTGTAAATTGATGTATTGATTTTTTTTAATTATTATTATTGTTGTCCTAACATAACAGACGATAGGACACACAGTAACCACCTGATGAACTTAGACAGATCGAAATACCTTGGCGATGGTTTGAATTAGCAATTGCCACTTGAACACATTGAATCAAAAATGACTTCAAGATTTCTCGACAATTGTTCTCGACAATTCTTGATAAAAATTAAACCTAATGTAACTTATTTATTTAAATGAAACGCATTTATCGTGGCTTTATGTTGCCATGCAATTTTATACATGAAATAAATCTATTTTAAAATAGCAAACTCCCATTTTTATGTCAGGAATAGTACATATTCTATAACATTGGACATTTTTAAATTATTTAAATTTTATCTCAGATTTAGTATATTGCACAAATATATAACCTTCATTTTTATTATTTATTGTTGTAAGTGTTAAAAATAATCAAGCATACATACCGTATATTTAATTATGCTAATTTTTATTTGTATTACGTTTGGAAATATCAAATCGTTGAATTTGATTAATAATTCAAATATACTAACAGACAATTCGTCACTATACAATATAAATATATATATATATATATATATATATATTTATGGCATTGGTTGGCGGACGAGCATATTGGCCACCTGATGGTAAGTGGTCACCACTGCCCATAGACAAAGGCGCTGTAAGAAATATTAACCATTCCTTACATCACCTATGCGCCACCAACCTTGGGAACTAAGATGTTATGTCCCTTGTGCCTGTGATTACACTGGCTCACTCACCCTTCTAACCGGAACACAACAATACAGTGTACTGTTATTTGGCGGTAGAATATCTGATGAGTGGGTGGTACATACCCAGACGGGCTTGCACAAAGCCCTACCAAGAAGTTATTCGTAAACTTACATAGCTTTGGAAGGAAAAAAAATAAAAAACTGACGAGTAACTTCACATCTTTTTTTATACTGATTTATGAATTAATTAGACATATTAATCTATTTACCAATATATTATGAAAATTGAACAACTTGAAACACTCTTGGTCGATATATAATATTATATCAAAGAAATTAAATTTTAAAAACATGTTTTACTGTAACCATTGATTTTTACATATCTGCGTTTAACGGAAATAATTTATCATTATAATAATTTCGATTAAGGCATTAATTATTGGAAATTTTCTAAAACGGAACAAATTCAATTGTAAAAAAGTTAATATACTTATAAAAGTAAATTATAAGGAATCTCTAAGAAAACGATCAAATAGAATAATCAGATTTGGTTATTAAACAAACTTATATACATATACTGCTACGTTTAAATTATATCATAAATAAACGAAAGATATTTGTAAAATAATTATTTTATAAACGAAAAACTAGAAACATCGAACGCTCGCTAGATGATATTTTAGATCTAACTGGGTGTCAATGGTTCTTATTTACACAGAGATAGACTAAACACAATTATTCCTACTTAGTCTGCTTAAAAGGTAATTCACCTTAAATCACGTATCATAATTAAAAATTGATGTTCGATTTAAAAATAATACGAAAATTATTTTTAATGGTCAGACTGAAAAATAAATATAAGATACGTCTGATTAATATAACAAAGGATCTAATTAAACATGATTAAATTAAAAACAACCTTTGTATAGGTAATACTCTTATCAACCAACGTGATTTTCTAATCTCGGACGTAAGATTTATTTAAAATGAAATCGGAACGTATTAAAGTACAAGCCTTTAGTGTAATCAAAAACAAACATTCCGTGACATAACCGATATGATTCCAGATCGCAAATCATCCTAATAGTGGGCCTGAAAAAAAAACGTGAAATCAGCCGTATTGTTTCTAGTAATAAAAACTTCTAATAAACATGCAACTAAACTCGAGCTTCCGGGCAAATAAAACATAAAAATATATCCTATTTTCATAGGGCGAGGGTGTCACCCCCCGAGGGGGTGAGGGAGCCCCCTTCTGCGCAAAAACCCAAAAACATCGAAATGAAAATGAGTAGCAGGGAGGCAGGGAGTCTGTGTTGGTAATTCATTTTTAACATTAAGTTTGTGTGAGTTTTTAAAGTACAGTCGATCGCGTTATGCTAATGTATGAAATGTTATTGTCTATGCGAGTGGAATGGATTCTTTACATGTCGGTTTCCTGGTTTTCTTTAGCTGATATTAATTAATTAGTGTTTGGAACTCATTAATGAAAGATATATTTAATTATTATAAAAAAATAAAATTATTTATTTCTGGCAATACGAATACGAGTATATTATATACCATGTATTGGATTCACATATTTTTAACAAAATTGAGTTACTCTATTGTTATTATAATTAAAAAAATCGCGCGATCTAAATATATTCATTTATACAACATTTTTATATTTAATGTTCATAATTTATAGTAGAATAAATCATTTGTTTTAGTGAAATTTTATATTTAGCTCGCTTCGTAGAGGCCTACGCGGTGCGTAGTATACAGTTACGTTATGCACTACGCGTTGAGGGAGGTATCGTGGAAAATTTTAATATAGTTTTTTGAATCTAGAGTATATTCCCTACATTGAAATTTAAATAGAGCTCTAGAAAAAGTTTGTAACTGTGAGCATATGATTGCTTTTCGAATATGCATAAGTTATAATTGCGTTGTGACATGTTTTGAATTTCTTTTTTTTTTTAATTATACAATAAGTAGGCCTAATACGTTATAATCAGGTCGAGTGTACTCGCCGAGTTCGCATTGTGCCCCCACACACCTACACGCACTAGCGCGAACATAAAACGCAATTTTGTATTAGATTTAATTTGACTCGCACACAATCACACACACGGCCCTGCTGTGTGCGGAAGTATGCCGCTTCCTACGCACAAATTGATTGCGATCGTCGCCGAAAAGACGAATTTGCATACGCGGAAGTTTTTTTTAACTTTTACATACTGATACAGCTTTACTTAGTTCTACGTGGGACTTATGAGGTAGTTAAAGTTTGTCGTGGATGTGTGCGACACACGTGTCCGATCGGACGCCGCGTTCGTCTTGGGGACGCGTGGCGTAAGACGGGCGCTAGGAAGTGCATGCGTGATAGTTGGCATAGTGTAGCCGGCGGGAGTTGAGGCTTCGTTGCAGTAGTCTACGGCGGCCACGCGCCGCGGCGCCGCGCCGCCGAGTGAGCGCCCGATTTAAAAACTATACGAACGAACTCGCGCAGCGAGAGCCGTAATACCACCCCCCGCGTAATGATTTTTTGGCGATGAATTTATATTCGCGCGCGAGCGGTGCCACTTTTTCGACCCCCCCACCGGCCCACCCCCCCGCTCATTAACGCAACCCAGATATGCAATTCTGATCTTTGACGAGGAGGCTGTAGTGTCGGCGGGCGCCTCGCCGGGAGAGGTGCCCCGTTTTGTTTTTTCCCGCCCGGCTTCATTATTGATGGCATCGGGACGGTAATGCGGAAGCATGTGTGAACGTTTCATTACAAAAGGTGGACGCGGCTCGTGTTAATATTGCAGACCGGCCGGACCCGACCGGACGGGTGGACGCTTCCGAAAAAAAAAGAAATATTAAAAAAAATAAACATTTGCAATTATATTAAATAATAATTCGGGTTCGGTCTAAAGAAAATTTCAAGTTTCGAATATAGCGCGTCGGCTCCGAACTATTCGGACGCGTGTCGGCAAACTTTTGGTAGAACTTCGGCTAAAGTTCTCACGTGCGTGTGTGACCAGCGGGCGGGCGCGTGACGGATTGGCCAGCCTGCCGCCCGCTTCATTTCATTGGACACTCAAACTTCCAATTCCGAATTCCTCTATTCGAACGTCGCCTAGTCTCAATTAGTGAATATTTTGTCAACAGTCGGGTTAAGTTTGTTTATTCGCTGTGTTCCGTTGCCGGTACCGGACATTGACTCGCAGTGGCATTGTTGATGTTTTGTTGATTGTTTTGTTGAGTTACGTTTTGACGCGCCGCGAACCGGCTGATAAGGTAAGTGCCCCTACATCACTCCACAGGTTCCACGGACGAATCACACGATTGAAAACGAAAATTTTAATATTAAGTAATAATATTTTATTTACAAAAATACAATTCACACCAAAATCAGCCGTTTATCTCGTCGAACTTGATTTTTTATCTATTGCGAACAATTAGAGCGACTCTTTTGTGAGAAGAACTATTATTATGTAAATATTAGTGGACAGACGCACGGTCGGACAAGGGTTGAAGCTAGTCTGCAAGTGCGCTCAGACCTCGACATTAGACATTTTTGCATAAATAATTGCTTTAAGAGCAATAACCGATGCATCTGGGACGGTTGATGTGATAGAATTACTGATACGTTAATATTTATAAGATATTTTTTTAACCGTCGTATTTTAAGGCCAGACTTAGAAAATTTAATTAATATAAATATAAAATTATTATTCTGTATTCGTATGCTGGTCAACAAATGTTAATACATTTAATTGTTTATTGTAATTATAAACTTGATTGTAATTACAGTGTTTTTTTTTTTAAATTAAAATCATATAATTGCAACTTAAATATTTAAAAAAAACTTAAATAAAGTTGTGTAAAAGAAAATGATGTCTTTAAATGTAAAATATCGTTTTCATTATTTTTTTAAATACAAAATAATAGTATGTTCCGCATATGAAACTTTATAAAAGTAACATAAAAAAAAAAATAAAGTCATGAGCGCTCTAGATAAAACATATATAAATTCGTGTATAGATTAACGGTGGTAGTATTTAAGGAACGCACTCACACAGCCCAATAATTCGCAATTTGCACCCTACATACAAGAGTTACACAAATTAGGTTCTTTAGCGTGTCGTTACGAGCGCGCACGCTGCATGAGCTCGGAGCGAGCCTGCAGCATCGCTGCACGCACCCCTTCACTATTGTGTATCACAAAGTACCTCGAGATGGACAACTATCAAATCGTAACAGGTTTTCTATTTTTTAAAATGTTTTTGACAGATAAACTCGCATAAAATTAATTCGACGGTTATAGCTAGAATTCGTAGGTCATTTAAATGTTGCCATAATTAACAAGGCATAAGTATTTTTTTTATAATGGAAATGGTTTCTGTAATTTAAGTAAAGTTACATTTATTGGTATAGAGTTCTAGTCGAGCGTTATTTTACCGCTTAGAATGATGCAACGAAAGCGAACAAGAAACGCATCCTCGAAAATCGAATCTCAATTAAAAGTAGGAGATCGCTAATTTCATCTCGGTCCAGACGAGCGATCATCGATTCGTAGCATCTATACGAAACAATCCTACAGAGCTGCAGACTAGGAAAAAGTAAAAAACGTTGACAGACTCGTTCTGTCGCCGTTCTAATCGCGCCCCCACGCACGCGCGGCTTTTAATTGCATCCCCGCCCCCCCGGAAAAAAGGGCCGAAGCACACGATGGATTAGCATACAACCTCGCGCTCAGAGCGCACCCCTTCAGTTTTTACGCGTTTCCTCCCGCCATATTTTTTCGCGGCATATTTTCGGCGACGGAGGGGGGGCGTCGCTGCGTGCGCGCCGCCAGTCGGCAGCGGCCGGCGAGCGCGCGATGTACATCACGAACCGTCGCGAAACATTATACACACTTCCGCGACTGACATGATCGACAAACTTTTCTAATTGAGTGCAGTGCTGTGTGTGGATTTAAAGCAATTTCTTTTTTTTTTTCGGAAAAAAAAAATCGGTAAGTCACTTTTATCAGTGGTGACGTCGGTGCCGGCGAAATTTGGTGATATCTGGGAGCAAGGTCGTGGCACTATGATAATATTATTTGCACAAAAAATGTAGTTAGACTGATTTGGATAACCTCATTTTAGGACAACGCGCGCCGTTGTTTCTCCTCGCGTGTTTTCTTTTGTAACGACTTTTTTTTTTTTGACCACAACTAAATGTGCAAAAATTCATTTTAAATGTCTGTTATACATAATTTTTATATTTATCATCGTTAATATAAAAAAAAAAAATTTTTTTTTAAAGAAATTTAATGAACTCGAATGTTTTAACTTTAGAAAGCAAAGTCGACGTAGGACGATTGTAATCAATATTGGTGGTTAATCCACCACTTAAATTACTTATTAAAAAATTTCAAATACATTTAGACATAATTTACCAAAAACCTCTGATGCAAAACGAAATTTAAACAATGATTAAACATTAATTGTCATTTCATACAAGAATAAGTTATAAATATAAATAGTTACCTAGTAACATAAGTTTGAAAAAATAATAATATTTAATAGAAAAAATATACAACTTTGTTAAGCTTTGTACATAATGTTCCAAATAATTATATTATATAAAAAGAGAAGAATTCCCTTGTGTTTCCGTAATATGCATATGTTTTCTTTGCGTATTTACTTCAATTATATTTTGATATACAATGCATAGTTCGTTTAATTTTACATATTTTTACTGACATTGTAAAACTTATTCAACTTATTAAACTCAATTATATATAATATTTTATAAGAACATATAGATCAAGCTTGTCACGTCGATAGTCTAAAACTAAAGCAGGTGAAACTGCGTAGCACGACTTATAAAATTATATTATATACTAAAACCTTCTCCTAAACGCGTCGCATTTTCTAGTATAAGTTTAATGTATATTGGTTCAGTAGTTTTTTCAGTTTAAATACACATTATCTTTTTATTAGTAATAGATATATCATATAATTAAAAAAAAAAATCACATGTCGCGGTAAATAATTTAAAAGAATATTTATACATGCATACAAAATACAGAACACAGAAATCTTTTTATATCATATTGAAATTATATATATAAACGTTCACTTGCTATGCAAAGATATACTTCTTAAAGAAAGGCGTTTAACTTAATCCGCCACGCTGCTCCAGTGCGGATAGGTGGATCTTTGAGTAGTAAATAACTTTGTTCACGATGTTTTCATTGCCGTAGAGCGCGAAACGTAACAGACACAAATTAAACACATGAAAACTGCTTGTCTAGATTTGAACGTGTTAACTTCCAAAGGTTTTAATCTCGGCTCTCAATATGAAATCTCAGCATACAAAAAACATTAAATCTAAATACAAGAAAATTAAAATGAATACATTTATTTAAAGAGTCTCTTATTAACACTTTTGATCAGATCATGTTACAATTTTAAATTAAATATAAAACACGTACGAAATAAAAAAAAATCTTAATATATTTTATTCAAATAGGCTGTTACAAGCACTTTTAAATCGTCATTTTAAACACAAATCTACCACTAGTTCATAATACAGACTATACAAAGATATCGGCAAGAAACTCAATATTAAAACTTCCCACTAAATGAAATAGTAACGTTAAGTAAATACATATATGTATTACGTCTTAAAGAATATTATATATTCGACATTGTATATAAAATATATAACGATGATACTCGTAGATATAAAGTAAACCGACGTTCTTAATCTTGCTCATATTACTGTCGAAAGTTAGGAAAACTATCTCACTTTACTTAAATATTATTGATGGAGGGACCATTACGAACTCTCATACCACGTACAAGTATTTAATTCTCATAAATTTACTATATCCCGTGTCATTGTCTACATTTAATTTTTAATATATAAATGCACATCCCTATTTTATGGAGTCTGTCTATGTATAATACTCCGAAAAGTCATAGAGTCTAACTATATAACTTTTCTAAACGAACTTAACATATAAGGCATAAAATAAATTTGCTCTTCGAATCCCTAATAATAGTTTCTATGTTGTCGTATCCCTAATAATGTAATTTCAAGTACATTTTCACACGGATACAAAATTAATATACTTTATGTGAACTAGGAAATTAAGTTACAATAATTACCAAATACTGCCTCTACATACCTTTATATTCATATCTTATTTAACTATGTATATAAAGTATTTAATTACTAAATACAACAGCAATCATATTATAAATATAACCTCAATAAATAATGAACACTCTTTAAAAAAAAAATACAAAACTATACGATAGAGAAAATTTGAACATTATAGTTTATTAACAAGAGTTTTATCAAGTATCAAATTCGAAAAAGATCGATCATTTAAATCTCAAAATTAAGTCATTACATACCTTTGATTTCGGAATTAGATATACAAACTTAAATGGGATAAAAATCTTAAATATATCTTCGTGCAAGTACATTCGGCATGTATGGTGGTACAAAACATTCACACACAAATACAGTTTATAATATCAGTAAAGATAAAATTATATGTTAATTAAAATCTTAACATACTTCATACAATGAAGTTTCACATTATTTCTAAACACTTATAAACCATAAAATATATGCGAATAATTTAGATTATACGAATATGAAAATTCAATAAAAACCTGTTTATTGTAAGAAGTATATTATATACTGCGTTTGTATCGCTAAAAAAGGACTTCCTGATAACAACGCATTGCTTTCGCTGGGACCTCGTGACGATACTGTAGTTGTAACGCGTATGTATTCAATTAATGGTTAAACTTAACAGAAAATCCCGATGGTCTGACGCCAGTCTTACCCGCAGATGACTATATAAGGGAGTATTTGCCGTTCTAAATGTAACATCTCACTTAGTATTTCACTCGAAAGTCGATGCGTATATTAAATATTGTAATAATGACACTCAATGTTGCATGTCGTATTTTGGCATTTCACGATCGTGTTGCCGTGAATTTCTAGTTTACAGATCTCACCTGACATTTGAAAAGTATAAATATAAGATTATGTTTTATACAAATACGTGAAATCTCCCGTAAAGATGTTTATAACAGTTGGAAGACAAGTATTACAGGGGATCGTTCTTAAAAACTTTAACTCCGTGTGCTTTAGTCCATATCATCGTCTAATTACTAATATTTAATTTATAATGTAGATTATTTAAATGTATGCTAACAGCACACTATATAGAACTGAGTTTTTTTTTATTTTACATGTTTTTTTTAAATAAATGTTGATTACACGTGTGGTGTAATTCGTATTAGTTTAGAATCAAACTCATTGAAATACTTAAAGCACCTAACATAGAACATAGCGTATAAATGTTTTTTTTAAGGAGATTCTTGCTAATTTTCCACTTATTTACTATCAGGTACATAGTTATAGTTTAATAAGTATTTTGAATCACTAAAAACACATTAATATTCTCCGGCGAAAATTTAAGAATAGTAAAATTATTTTGATCAGACCTTAAATCTAGATTCGGTGTAATTAAACAAACAATACGTAATTTCTTATTAATATGTTTTCAGGGCCTAATATCAGATACAGGTAAAATCTTAATCGGTCAATTTTTTCTGAAGTAGCACGATAATTATACTACGATTAATCTATACTAATATTTCAAATGCGAAAGTAACTCTATCTGTAACCTCTTTACACTTTAACCGCTGAACCGATTTAGATGAAATTTGGTGCGGAGATAGTTTGAATCCCGAGGAAGACATAGGCTACAGGCTTTTTATAATACATCCGTCGATGAAGTAAAATTGAGGTAACGGTGTGTGTTACGGGTAAAGTTTTGTTAATTTCGCGCGTATATTAAAAGTTAGCCAAGATTTTAGGAAGAAGGGTTGGACCACCTATTTTTCAAAACCAATATTTCGAGGAATTAACCATTTATTTTCTTTATTAATGTTTTTGTTAAAACCACTTAAATATAATCTTTTGTTATAATTTTTTGTCTAATTGGGTTAGGTTAGTTTTGGTAAAATACCTAACCTATTTTATTAACCGAATAAAATCACGATAGTACATATAATTAATAATTAGTGCTTAACATATATCTGTTATTAGGAAAATCTATTTAAATATATTATATCAACGTATTTATTTTCCTTAAATATGGCAATGACCGTTGTACAGTCGTATTACAAAATGAAATATATTTTAATTAATTTCATAATAATCTTAATGCATACTAAATTTCTTAGTTAAAAATGTAATATTATCTAATATATTATTTATAAACTTAAACTTGTGATAACATGATTCATAATTTATGACCGACCAAAATGTCGGTGCAATTTAAACTTAGAAATAAAAAAAAAAAAACATATGACAAACATCAAGTGCTTAACAGGCTAAAATTCTTTCATAAAAATGATTCAATTTTAAAATAACGTTCGAAATTTTAAAAATTTGAATATGTTAACGAATTTCATAAAAAAATATATGTCGTAGTTTTTTTTTATACGCATAGTTCAGGCGCCAGTCGGTTAGTTCAAAGTCAATTATGCGACGTCCTACTCGGTAACCGTACTTGTGAAAAGGGCGCTCGAGTCCGCTTACGCGTCATAACGCGTGTTTGCCTCTGCGGTGTCGGAAACGTAACGCGTGTGAATAGACTGTTGAAGCTGTGATGAATGCAGAATGGCTTCATACTCTTCAATATCTATAGGCAAAATAAAGTTGTATCTCTTATGGTATATTTCTTGAAAAGTTTAATCGTCAGAAAGTAACCAGAGCAACCTCCAGACAATTTAGACATTATTCTTTTATTAAAATTATTATTATTATTTATTTAAGATATACTAATAAAAACTAATCAACAAAATTACAGTACAAGTATCTGAACTAGCTAACACTATATGAAACTGAGCCATTTATTCATTAAACCCTAAAAATATCAAGCATACAATATCTAGGTATTAAACGAGTAATATGAAATGACTAATTACTTAGTAGACACGCGTCAACTCGATGTTACTGTAGCTATCAGGCTAGACGAACCGTCGTCGTGACTAAACAGGATACTATGCTAAAAAACACGACGATTAAAGTATATTGTTCGGCAGTCGGCCGAATCTAAAATACATTTGGTTTCTATTCATATTATTTACATATTAATTCATAGTGTTGCCATTTCATAAAAACAAATTCACCCATAAAATAATTTTGTATAAAGATTATTTAATTATAAATTGATATAAGCATAGTTCTTGATATCATAGATTGATTTTTCTCTCTGAGAAAATGCATATATTTACATATACCACACACTAGGAACCAAAATGCCCAACCATGTGACTGTATACTGAGTTTTTTGCCGATATCTCGGTCGAATTTTTATTCCAAACCGGCGCGGTGGTAGCTTTACCATTTTGTAGCTGTCGCCCGTTTATACAGTTATATATGAATGTAAACTAATTATAAATATCCCTAGTTTAGTTTTCTTCGATGCGATATACTTGTCTAAATCATTTAAATTTATAATATAAAAATAAATCAATGATTAATATTTAAAAAACGAAATTTTAATTATATAAAAAATATTTCCAAACTAATATCATATCAAATATGGATTTCATTTAAATTTCAAACAGGAAATGCAGCTTGCTAAATATTATTATATATTTCAAAAAATATTAACTTATTCATAGACAGTGTAGTTAGATCTATTTACCCATAACGTGCTTAACAATTTAAGCATAAGTGACAACTTAATATATTAATAATAAAAGGCATCCTTCACTTCGCAGTCTTAGCCCAGCAATGGTCTTACTTGACTTTAAAATTGTCTTTGACGTCAGCCATCACTTATTCAATACTTAAATCTACATCATGATCAACATAAAGTATCATGAGAATTACATATACGTGTGTAATAAGCTAGTAGGCTGTACCTACAAAAGCATAGTCAAGCCTGCACGAGACCGTCTTTCAAAAAGTAACTGTTTTTTTTTTTTTTAAATAGCACAGAATCATACAGGACTAAAAAAGAACGTCATTTATTGTGACTTCGGTTTTAAATAATAACGTCGTCCTTTAATCATTGACAAATCATTTAAAAGTTAAAATGTTATAAAATACAAGTTAAGCGATAATTTAAACAATGAAATTCCAACGCTTGCGCAATCCATTGCCGCGCATCTTAGAAATACGTAACAGGAGTGCGCCCGCGGTGGTCTATGACGATTCACGTGAAATACTTCAACGGAATAGTTATTTTTATAACTAGTTATTACTGGTTTGACTTAGCATATCAGAGTTCGTATACTGAGACCGTATTAGCGTTACAGTTCGGAGATCACAACTTCAATTCTGCGCGCAATGTAATAACTGCTTGTATTATTTATGGGCAGAACAAACAACCAGAGCCACGGTTATCGCTAGTTAAAGTGTTTGTAATACATATATTCCATGTTTATTAAACATTTTTGAATTAGAATGTTTTTAGGTTAATTTTTTTTTAAAATTATTACTAAGCTAAGGAAAATACAGACGCCGCAAACAATTATTTACAATAACTTAAAGGGTACGCTGCAATTTCCAAGAACGGTTAAAATTAACCAATCAATTAACCGGAACGATGCATTCGCACTATCTGTGCACCAGCCGAATGCACAATAAAAAGATTTAAACAAAATTCAACTTTAATTCTATCACGTTATAGTATATTATCTCTTGAAGAAACATCATCTTATATGATTATAAAATCATCAAATTAAGTAAGCAAGTTTCAGTTCGTAGTCCACTATTTTCTAAAAAACAAATAAGAATTCAAAACAATAACAGCTTTGTACGTAATAAGTTTTGAGGCTAATATTCCGTGACACAGATAACACTTTGATCAATCACACTTACAATAATTATGATTGAGCAAAAATAAACTCTATAACTAAGAATATATTATTAAAATTAGCTTGAGATGTTTTCTCATTGAAATTTATGCAATACGATTTTTGGAAGTAAGGTTTCGAAAGAGTTTTTTCTCGATGAATGTCTCTACAAAAGGCATTGTTTTGTAATGAGTGTTAACGTTTAAGCACCGATCAGCATTCGTTGTAGGATAAATAAATGCTTAGGTAAGCTCAAAGTTTCAACACTACAAATCAATTATTGTATATTCGAAATCAGTTCAACAATATTAAATTGACATATTGGTTAGTCACGAGTCAAATGTAATGAATATAAGAGCTGACCGAATAATTAAAATAAACTAACAATTATGTAGCTCGTAAGACACCTTAGGGCTGAATCTTTACTCCCTAACAAAAGTTTAATTCCATTAAAAACAACAAATTTGGGAAAAAATATCCCGCCCTAATAAATATTTTCAAATCTTAAATAAATATTTTCAAATTTACATTGAGTATAGAAAAACGGAAAATTATTTAACATGATTATATTTATAATATATAATTTATAACGACGATACAATTAGCATCCTAAATATTTATTTTATTTGATTCATAGATATGTTAACTAAAAGGTAAACACAAACTGTTTACTAAATCTCGGTCGGCTGGACATTTCACTAGTTGAGTGACGACGGATTTCCGTTAAAAGTTATTTATAAACAAAACTTATAGTAACAATTAAACTATATCGCTAACAAGAATTAAAAAAAAAAGTAAACCGATCCATAAATATGTATCTTAAATAGTAAAGCTATTCTTAATAACATACTTTAGTAATTTGAAAAAATATGTAAATTTTTTTTTACTTAGAAGGCGAGCGAGCATGCCATCTGTTAATAATGACCTTAGCTCAATGTCAAAGTTCCACCAAACATTTCGATATAATTCTATTTATTATATATATAATATGTTATTATATATTACTCGTGGTATGACACTGACTACCTTTTATATACAATTATATTATGTATTAGTGCGAAATGACATAGTTATGTAACTGACCACTTTTAAGAAAAGCCTAAAAGCCGATTATATTTCTCTTTTACCTCTATTCAAAGTTAACATAATAATTAATTAAGAAAAAAAAAATTGACACATGACGTTTAGCCGTTTTAAATTTCGAACATTATTTTTGACATACAACCTCTTTGAAATACTAGCGATTATTACATGACGACTGTGAAATAAATGGTAAAAATATTACACATAACTGTCATACGATATCTGAGAACAAAAGGATGATTTACATCCGACTTTCAATATATAGAACCATAACAATTCAATTAATTAACATCTTTATAACTTTTCACTTGACATTTGATCGGAAAAATTCATCAATATTATTATTATTAAAAAAAAATGAAATAATCAAACCCGATCGTATTATATGTACTTAACTAAGTAAACATGGGCGATAAATAATGTACTTAACTTATTTTATGCCCTTGTTTGTTGATATAAAAAAAAAACACAAATTCCTTTTAATACCAAAATTATATCAAAATTGGTTTATTGGCGATTTTCTGATCAGTATGATAGATCTTAATAGAACATAAAAATAAATTAAATATAAAAGAACATACATTATTTTGAAACGTATAATTATTTTATTCGCAATGACTCTAAACATCACTAGAACACTTTATATATAAATACACGTGTATACAATCATAGAAAAAAAAACTATTTAGACGAGTCTCTATGCCAAATTCTAATCTAATGTTATTCGGCACACCTTATCTTTGCGATATTTTCATATTCGCAATCTCCTGCAACTGATAACTGGCCCTGCCGTAGGTTAGTGTTGTGACGTATCAAGAATCGACATCGATAAGATTAAAGGTTTAACGGTGGCATTCGCTACTATTAATAAGTAAAGATTTATTGATAAAACAATTTACTACTAATGAATGTGTGGGTAGGAAACAAATCTTATTTGAATTAAATTTTTAAATAAAAATTATTTTTTCTAATAAGTTATACATAATATTTCTTAAGTATTACTAATAAGATATTATAAATTAACAAATTCAACTGATAATAGAATCAATTACTATAAGAAAACATATCTTTATAAATATAGCAAAGATTAAAAAACAAAACATTTAATTTATTTAGAAACGATAAATTCAACATAGAAATTAACCCAAACCGTTTAACAACTTAATAAAACTATCGATAAATATTTAAATTAGAACAGCACTACTCGCAGTGCAACGCTATCGCGTTTTTAATACTACGACAAATATTAGTTGGCAAACATAGGCGATTCTAGCCACGAAATATAATATCTAAGTTCGTTACGTTTTTAATTTATAATTTATATTTGATTGATATTTCAACGTTTGCCGTAGTTTAGTAGTGATGAATGTTTTATTACATTTAGTTCGATGTTTGTTTTTCATCAGCATTATTTGTTTGTAATGTTCGGTCGCGATTTTCGCACCCAAAGCATCCATCATAGCCAACAGCTTGTTTAATTTTAAAAATAAACTAACCTACAAAAACAATCAACTTTTTGGCATGAAAAATATATTTAGGGACATTGTGATTTTTTTTTTTTATATTAACAAGTAGTACTATTCTGGAAGAAGAAACTCGAATCTCACCGCAGAAAACGAACGTTAATTTCAGAATTCATAATGCGACATTAACTATATAGATAATAAAAGTTTATATACGTATAGAGTAGCGTATCACCGTTGATCGGTTAAAATTCCACGAGTAAGATACAGAGTGAATTTTTACAGAACCCCGCAGTGCAGGATTCGATCTCGTAATGTCAAAAAGTGATAAGTCACATTGACTATTATTTATTTATTTATTTAAGCCTCATTTATTCCTTAGTATAATAATAATAATAAGAGGTATTTGTTTTTTTTTTTATAAATCTAATTTTAACTAAGGACCTCTCGACGAGTCACTCCATTTTTTTCTGTCTTGAGCTATTCTCATCCAGTCTTTGTTTAAGAATTTTAAAAGTTCGTCTTCCCATCTTTCCCTTGAAACAAGATAACATTGACTATATTAAGAATAATATTAAGACTAATAAGTCGGTTATCAACATTTCATGTAACAGTATTAATAGGAAATAAATTGATTACCTACTCCTTAAGAATTTCACTACGTGTTATTATTATTTAAATATGTATACTAAAAAAAAAGGATATATTATATATATCATTGTATTTAACAAACATACTGTATCTCAAATGTTGGAAGAAAGTAACTACTGAGTTCCTTGTCGGTTCTTCTCGGTAGAATCCACATTCCGAACCGCTGGTAGCTTTACTTAACACAGTTCTGTAAAATGTCGATTCAAAAGTGCCTGTAATAAGCTTGAATAAATTATATTTTGAGTTTGATCAATAGAACTAACAGCTCTCGACTCAATACTGACGATATATCAAACAAATTTAATTGTATTTGTTTGTACAAATGTTTCAAATGCTGGAAAATAGTACTTATTCAATAGAATCTATTTATATTTTGAAACAGTGGTGGCTTTTCATTTAATACAATGACTGTAAATCATCATTGAAAAGTGCTTGTAAAAGCCTACTTTAGTAAAGTATGTTTTGATTTGATTTTATTTGTTATATGCATTGAAGAGCAATAAGTGTTTACGTCACTGTTATAAAATGAATGACACTTTGCATTTGACGATTAGGTGAATTTCAAAATTAAAATATCACAATAAATATAGTGCACCTCGGTATAACGAAGCGAGGCTCTTCTTCTTTCTAGTTTCTATGCGTTTGAGTTTAAGGTGGTCCAGCTACATACTGGAATCTCTGGATCTAGTGGCTATATTATTGTATATGGATATATTTAGACAATTATAGGTTTATTGTCAAACATTCTCTATAGCGATCTGAAATGTGTAAGTTTAGAGTGTTTACACGCCCCTCCCTGGGTCCAGTGAAGAGGTCGGTCATGCACATGAACTCGCGTAGAAGTTCCTATTAGATTTTAAGACTAATGGATTAGCAAGTGCACTTTTAATAAGCCCCGCGTAGTACTCTGTTGACATTGGCCGCCGTGAAATTGGTCAGTAGAGTATCTTCTTATACTATATCTATAAAAAAATATATAGCTATTTTTCTAGAACGCGTATCACACAAGAACCCTTGAATATTTTGACATGAAATTTGCACTGTTATATTCAGCGGGTTTCGGTGAAAGTTTTTAGTTAAACATTAAAATACAACGTAGAAGGTAATCACAGTAACGCACCGGTTTGCCTTATATGATATATCTAGATAACGTACATTCTATTTTCGAAAAGTGTATTAGTAATTATATGTAAAATCATGACTCTTTTGTAGGAAACTGAGAGCTTTATATAAATAAAATTATTATTCTAACCCTTTTATATATATTATCACTTTAAGTCAATGTACGGGTCAAAACACCCAGCTCAATAAGGAAGTGCATATATATATACTTTTATATATGCGTTTTACATAATATATTAACAAAGCATTATGTACGCAGAAGAGGGCTATTTGTGCAATTTATAGCCTGGGCCCAAAAGATTCGTTTAGAGGTAAATTTAAAGAAATTAAAATAATGACTGTCGCTTCTCAATTTTTTTTTGATAATGTTATGTATGTACGCAAAAACATAAATGTTTTTCCCAGAAATTGTGACGTACATTCTATTAACACTAGGAACAAGAATAAACTTGTTACTCCAAGTACCCGATTACACAGGGTTAGTAACTCTTTTTTGGGGCAATGTATACGTTTTTACAACAGGATCCCAGAAAACGTTCAAAATTATTCAATTATAAAATTCAAAAGAATCGTTAAAGAGCGTTTGTGTGCTAAAGGATATTAAAATACTAATGACTTTTTAGTTGACTGCACACCTTGGGAATGAAATGATCGCCTCCAGGCTGTTTCAAATAACTAAAATATAAATATTATTGGACATGCAAAATAGAAAAAAAAAAAAATCCCGCTGAGTTTCTTTTGCCGGTTCTTCTCAGGTCCGAGGTGTTAAATTCCGAACCGGTGGTAGATTTTTGACTATCAATAAGCAGGTGTAAACACTTCTATATTGAATAAAGTTTTTTAACTTTGACTTTTGACTTTGACGTCGTAAACATAATGTTGTAATCCTATGATTGCTGAGAACAGACGTTTATCATATTTCATATATATATAATTATTTATAATAAAGAAAGTTTAAAGTATTATTTAATTTTATTTACTAGAAATAAAGCTTAAAAAAAGTCAACATTTAAAAAAATGCAATCTTTTATTATTGATTATATTTTGACTTGCCCTTAAAATCGTAAAAAATATCATTTATATAAATCATTTACGCTAATAGACAAAATATAGAAGCTTCTTATGTCATAATCAAACCTGCGATTTAAACATCGCTAGGCGGTCAGCGAGTGAGCTATAGCTGATCATGAATTAGATCATCTGAATATAATGATGGAGTTTTTTATAATCCGTACGCAAAGCTAAAAGAGCCATTCTAATGAAGCTAGAACTGATAACATTTGAACCGACTTGGAATAAAAAATTGAATAAGTCTCTTTGTGGTGAGATAATGTAACAATTTGTTTACTAGAATTACGTTACGGCGTTGTACTTCGAGCAATTTGTAGTATTCCGACTTTTCTATACGACATCATACGTTTTTTTCCTTAGCATTTCAATTTTGTACGTTCTATTGAAAAACATTGTTCTATTTACGAAAATTTCGACATTAACTTGACAATGTATAAATATTATAAAACTAAGTAACAATTTCTTATATAAAACGCCTTTTTTCGATCACAGTATTATATATACATATATATATACAAGGATGTTAATAATAATTCTGTAAAAGTGATTTGAATGATTCAATTAAAATATACAATTAATTATATAATATACAAAATTATGTGACTATCGTTCATTCGAAGCAACATACACATCGGTCACTCAATTAGTTAAATTATACATTTTATGATCAATTTATTCAACATGATCATTAAAATGAACGATCAAAAAAAAATTGAGTTGGAAATATTGCTGTATTTTATTGAACATATTAAATACCAAATTATCATAAAAGGCTATATTTGTCCTCACGGAAATATTCTTCAATAGATAATTTTAGCAAATTCATTTTGTTATTTTAGGGTTCTTTGGCCAAACAACACACATATAAAATTTTCGTTGCTGAGAAAATATGCTGAGACGTTATTTAATAATAACATTAAACGGCCATAGTAAAATTTTACTTCGAATAAATAACAGTAACGAAACACCTAAGTTAGGTTAGGTTAACTATTTTCCGTAAACGTTCTAACATAAGGCGTAAATATGTAACCAACCGAAGGTTCTGAGGCCCGGAATCACGTAGGCTCTATGCATTATTTCCGTAAACAAGTAGTATATGAGCAGGAATCATCCAATCGGAATGAAGGTCAAATTTTGAATAGCCAACCAGAGCGGGTCGTTTGGTATTCGAACTATGTAGGCTCTGTGCGAAAGCGAAAGTGGGCCAATAGCGTGTCTAGTTTCTATGTGAGGGTGGCATGTGTGGACGTATGTAAATAGGTTCTATTTGAACGTGTGCGTTGTGAATGGAGCTTTCAGAGCCTTTGTTACGTAATGAAGCTACGGTGCTGAGTTTTAAATGACTTGACGTTCAAATACTTAAAGTTACATATCGTTTAGAAATGGCTCTAAAACAAATCTTATATTTTCATTATATATTATATGGAGCTATATTTCATATATCATACTGTTAACCTTATATAATTGATTATAAAATCTAAATCTAAATGGGGTAGTTAATACATTGGGTATATAAACTTACTAATAATATCATTAACTTTTTAATGTTCAAAATTCGCGTTTTATCATTAGAAATACTTACGTAATCATGACACATGAAAACATCCGGCTACTTATGTATGTTTTGATATTTTATCGAACATGATATAAAAATTACAAAAAAATAAAATTTACCATCGAAAGTATTATAATACATAAATTAGATTCACCAAAATAATAATGAAAATGTTTCTTTTACAGATTTAAGACAAGCGGTCGCTGTTAATTGGACAGTCGCTATCACAAAGGTATGTCCAATATTACTTCTTTAAATAGCAATATATAACACATAAATGATAATTAAATGTTAAAAGGAAATTGTAATTTGCAAGAAAACTGTTGCATCTCGTGTCAATGTGTAAACAATTTCAACAAAGAAATATCCACCAATACAACCTTTGCATTTGATAACTCTGAAACGATCCACGTGACCTGCACGTGGTTATCGTCTCGCCTTATCCAAATTATAACATTGTTTAATTTATTTTAGCTCCTGATCATTTTTTTATATGAAAACACAAAAATATATTGAAATTTTCCGATAACATTTAATAAATTCTCATTTCCTTGTTTATTAACCTTAAAGAAACAAAATTCGATCTCGTGGCTACGATATATTTATTAATTCAATATATTTTTGTCCTAAAATTTCATTAAGGTAATTTCTAACTGTTAGAAGAAAAGGCTGTCAACGAACACATTTAACCAAAAAATCTTACATCATACTCTTACGGTACCGCAAGCATCCAAGTATCAATACTTATCACTTGTAAATACAAGTTTAATCTTAAGATATTTTTAAAAACCTATTATATTACAATATAATAATGAAGTCGATTTTTGATAACGAGTAGGTAGGTCACGACGTCTGAGCTCTGACACTAAGCTAGATAAAGCCTAAGTTTTTAGTTCTTTTTGAGATAACGATGCTTTATTATAGTATTTAAAATCTTAAAAATTATAAACATCGTGATGACAGCATTTGGACCTATTTATATAAATTATAGAATAGCGGTCCCAAAGTGACCCCACGGTACACCTATTAATATATACTCAATAGGTAAATTATACGCATTACCGAGCCGCACTTTAAAAAATAGTGCGCAAAATTATTGAATATTCTTCTGTGTAAATAATTTAAAATATTTAATAGATTGTTTTGCGATTATACGAACGATATATCTTATCAAAAGCCTTACAAAAAAACCTTGAAATATTTACTAGACAAAATATCAAAACCAATGGTAATCAGTACATAGGACTGAAATAAATACGTTTAAAAAAAATTTTTAGTAACATTTAAGTATTTACATCAAAATATAATTATGATCTCATTTTTCGGTGAATTAGTTATCAATAGGTATGAATAATTTCATATTATTTTCATATTGTTCATTAAAAACTATTGTATTCTAAGATAAATATGTGTTCTTCATTTACACACTTTGTTAGGAACGCTATTTGAAAATATTCAAAATTGTGTAAATTTTACAAATATCATCCGTATATAATATTTTTGCTAATAAGTCACAATTACGCTGCCATTATTATTATCTGTGACGAGTATTTGTTTCATCTTAAAGTTTTATTTATCATTCTAATTTCAAAAAAATATATGTCAAATATAATTTAAATGTTTTTTTTTTTTTTATAACGACGACGAACAAGTTTTATTATCAATCAAATTTTATAGGTTAAGTAATTTTTATAATACCTATATTATTAAATGGTATACCGTACGAACTAAGTTATTATTTATTAATAACACCAAAACGAAAAAAAAAATAAGAATTTTAAATCGTTGCAATGTTGTAAGCCGTAAGATTAGGATTATAAATCCACATTAATTAATTTATACACTTACAAACTATGTTTTTTAGTTTTCTTTAACGCTCCAAGACTAAGTTATGACCCAGCTTTGACACCTGTGGTAGAACCTACCATTATTAATGTATAACTATATCTATGATATAAATATGTATTCAATTGTAGACATTCACAATATCGCAAGCCAATAGCAAAGACAAATATTTAAATAAAGCAACATACTTGCAAAACCATCTGTACAATTTGTCCGGACCTTGGAATATGCAATTATAATTTAGTATCGATAAATACAAATGAGCAAATATTATCCGTAAATTAAATTGCTTATAATTCGATCATTATCATAACATATTACTAAAAAAAAAAACTTTTTTTCGATATTTTTTTTTAATTGACAATATTTATGTCGTAACACACTCTCGCATCCGTCAATTATCATTTCTTCTTTATTTTGGCCACGTTTTTAACTAAGTTAAAACTAACTTAATAAATTTCATATATACAATCGTACGTGGAATTAATCTTTAAATAAAATCTCTAAGCAAGGCAAGTTAAATATTCGATGTTATAATTTTATTTGTATAGGTTTTTATTTAATAATAAAACTTTTATTTTATAGACGAAGAACAAAAGGACTGTACGTGAATCTAGAACATAGATTTCTATGAAAGACTTCAACGCGGGTGATTGAAATAATAAAGGTTTTATGAACCGTAAATATCGTGGTAAAGACACGAAATTGCACTTTACACTAAAAATGTAATTCAAAGTTAAATCTTTTGTAAATACACATTTTGTAATTAGGTAAGTGTTTATCATTAACGTCATTTAACGGAAAATACTTTACATTTACATGGAAGCACTTTGCAAGCCCCTCTGGGTAACCCACTCGCCATATAACTGCAATACTAGAATTGTTGTGTTACATAAGTGAAAGGAAATCTTTAAATAGTGTATTAATTTGTACGAAGCAATAAATATTATTTTGATAATCTTCTGAAATAAAATCCGTCTACTAAAACTGTGTACAAAAGAACAAAAGGTCAAACATTGAGTTTCTTTTTAATTTCATATGATGTATTTCCGAAAGTGAAGCAGAAATATCGATATTCGTTCCATTAAAAACTTTTTACACGATCTATATTTATCATAAAACACAACGTCCGAGTGATTTATTTTATAACACTAGAAATATTCAGAAACCTAAACTATACGGCCGATAAGATATCAGGTAGCCTAGGTTTTTGATAAAACGCTAAATTTACAAAAAAAAAATGTGATAACGAGCGGCTATCGGCGTGGTGATGCGCCTGCTCGCTTCTAATTCAGTTATTAACAAAATTTATTACGTATCTTTACGAATATTATAATCGTGAGCCTTAGCCGTTAGTGATCGTGTTACTTCTGAGAGTTTTGACGAGACGTGCGACTGTGGCAAAATGTATTAGTTCTGTCGAAACGTTTCCAGTACAATAAGTACAGACTGAAAATGTCCTACGGCTGGCCTCAAGCTTTCTCTCGTTTTAAAGATTGGATTTAGATGTCAACACGCCGTCCATCCCCATCCAGGTTTGTAGACACACGAAGAAAATTAATTATGCATAGATTATATCACAAATAGAACATAATAGTATTTGAACCCGCTATCTTTGAATGCACACACACAAAACTTTAGCAACTTTACAGGTTTTCACTCTGCAATTTTTACTTTAAAGTTAATAGAAATATCATGTATTGATTTAAATATATAAAGATTTATTTTCATTGTTTGATATTATAATACGACACATTCATATTAATTAATATCAAAACGATTTATCAATGCAATTTAATGTACAGAGAAATCTAAACTGACCATGATTGATCAATCATTCGTGATAGTATAACTAATGCCATTAATCGGTGTAGTTTTTTTTTCTAAATTTAGGTATCTGATAAGATAATAGTCTGAAGTTTAATCTTTATCATTCATTCCGAATGAAGATTAAATCTTTCCATTCATTTTTTATTTCAGAATGTTATTCTTATAATTCCCACCACAATTATATTAAAGATCAAAATTTATTTTTTTCGTTTTTAATATCATCAAAATAAGTACATATTTAATTATAATAGCTATTTAAACATAACTTACAAATTAAATCATAATGATGTATGTAAATATGTAATTCGGTTAAAATGTTTTTGTTTTTTTTTTTAAATATTTAATTATGATACGGATCCCTAAACAATTCGTTATCTATCTATACAGAAACAAATATAATGCATACGATAATGCATATATTATATAATTTTATCTATCAAGATAGTGTATCCATGTAATAACTTCAAACATAGACCCTTTTTTAATAAATATTAGAGTTTAATTTCGCGTGTGTATACTAAAGGATTACAGAAATACCTGTAGTATATTGCAAGTTTATCAATTCGTAGACGGTTATAAAACTAAAATATAGATTCTGATTAGACTTACAAGGTATTTTTAACACATTAACGTTAAAAAATAGTTTAAGCGAGTAGATAGTTAAATTAAAATATATATTTTATATAAATTACGACCAATAAAATTAAAACTTTCATTTGTTTCTAATCAACCGTATAATTATGTAGTTTATTTTGAGCAAACTTAAAGTATGCTCTACTTTAATTTAAAATTATTTAAACGTATCATAGAATGAGAAGTAAATAAAATTAATCTTAAATGTGTATCAAGTGTATGATTTTGAGTCGTATTAAGAGGGATATAAGTATCATTTTTATTTGTCGGATCTTATTGATATCTCCCCATTGTATATAATGTTATGTGTCGCGTAAATCCTTTGTAGAGGTGTGAAATACACAAAAACACTATTCATTTATTTATAAAGATATTTTTAAATGGGACAAAACGGACATTTTGGTTTTGGTGTGTGGACCAAGGGATATGATTCCGATGGTTTAGGATTTTAATTTTTTTTTTACATTTATTTAAATATAAGAATATGTTTTGAAACATAGAGAGATGACGTGCGAATGTTTCATTGTACTATATTTCTAATAATTGAAATAAAATAAGGCTTCACTGAGTTGAAAGACATAACTCAAAAAAAACTTCAGAAATATTTGGTATACCTAATATCCACAGAGAAATATAAATATATATTTAGGTATCTTGCATGTGTCTCATGAATTACGCCACGTATACAGGGAGTGTGCCTTTTCATAAAGGTTGAATGGCTCAGATTTGCAAAGTGGTGTCGCGGCTCCTGCAGTTACTTTAGATTTACAAATAGCGCGGAGGCACATCTGTGCTAATATTAGACCTAGGGTGTGATCCGTCAATTGAAGCCTGTTTCGACAAATAGTTAAGATTTGTTTCTTATTTAAAGTAGCTTTTTCTCGTTTCTATGCCTGATATTATCCTGTAATGTGATGATCTTTCAAATATACCAATATTCGTCTTTAATATGATAATTATGTAGGTATCATAGATATTCGTTTTTTTTTTTTAATTCAGAATTGAAAAAGTTAAATATTTCAACTCAAAACCGACTTTAACTGGACTCGCGTATACAATTATAATATTAATTATACGTCACTACGTTGAGTTTAGATTTTTTCAGGCAGAATATCTTTAGGGATATGTATAAGTAAGAACTAAGATATTTAAGTAAACAAACTTATACTATTTGTTGATCTTAGTACCAGAGATAATTCGTATCACATACCGATGGAAACATGATCGTCATTGTTACAATGGCGGCCACTGGGTTATTGTCTACGATTGTTTAAAAAATTGCACTGAAATATCTGTTTTTTATTTCAAACCATAATACCTGTGCTATAAGGTTTAAAGTGCTATGTAAGGTGACTGTAGAGTTTTTTTTTTCGTAGAAATCTCTATGAAAAATGTTTCGACGGAAATCTTATAAGAAACAAGAATATTAGCTTTTATTTGATTGGCAGTTTAACATATTTTCGCTAAGTTATTATATAATATTTTATATACATTGATTTCAATGTGGGGCAATCCCTCACACCCTATATATTTTAATAAAATGTATTGCTATTTAAAGTTCATTAAGATTGTTATCCTGAAACACCGGTTAAGATGCCGCCTGGAATAAAATCATCCCGGCACATCAAACATCACAATCAAATTCAATCAAAATAAAATAAAAAGATTTGTTAGTACAAAGAAAATATATTCGTTTAGACGTAATTGTATTAGAAAGTAAACGTTAAGAAACGTCTATATATATATTATAATTATATTTTTGTGATACTATTAGGTAAATCAAGCATTTTAGTTTATCTTAACTTCCTATGTCGAGCTTATGTCGGTCTTTTTAGGGAAGCCAATAAATCCTTCTTTCTTATTGGCTAAACGTTTATTTAAGAAAAAAATATATATAGTACTATGAAATATAACAATAGTATTCCTGAACTTTCTATCTTTTATTGTTCTGAATATGCGCTAAATTCATGGTTTACAAAACTTTACAAAGCCTTATAACAAACAATACCTAAAAACACGTTCTTATTTTCGAAACATGGTTTCTACAAAAGGAAGCCGTATTTTAAATAGTAGCCATAATTAAACGTTTTTCACGATTTGTTTAAATATTTTTTTTTAAGCTAAAGCTATTTCAAAATAGTTGACATTCACATTCTGTAACGCGTTGCCGCCTAAAAAGGTATTTTATAAGGTAATAAAATGCGCAAACATTTCAGGTTCTTTAGCAAAGTGCAAAGTTAAAAAGGTTAAATAATAAACAATACAAGCTTAATTAACGCAATGGCAACACTTAAATAAATAAATCATTAAAAGTAGTTATCTTTGGTTAGAAAAAATAAACCAACGTATCACACGCAGCTATCTCCAATGCCTAGATCAAAGAATGAGTTATACAATAATTACAGGCGGTGATTAAAAAAAACGGGTCACAGATAATAAGACAGAACATATCACTTGTTATTGACAATTTTAAATTATTGCACATTTGTCCCATTTTTTACACAATAATTACTATCGATGCAATTATTCATTTCTATTTAAAGATGGCAGTAAATATTAAGATAAATCTCTATTGTAACGAGATTATGTTCACAATTAAACCAACTCGCACTTGGCGTGTTTATTAAAATAAATATATAAAATGATAATTATTTATGTTTAATATACGAACGGAAAAATAAAATTATATGTCTTGTATTTAATAAGTAATATGATCAAGACTATCAATATTAATATATCTATATTTAATAAAAATGTACTCAATAAAAAACCTTCAAGCAATATTATTTTTCGCTCACAGATAACAACCACATGACTCGATAATTGGCGGTAAAAAAAAATCAAGATGGTGGACACACAGCACTTTTGCCTCCGGTGGAACAACTACCAGAGTAGCATCACCAGCGCTTTCGAGAACCTTCGAGATGATGAAGATTTTGTAGACGTGACCCTCGCCTGTGATGGAAAGAGTTTAAAGGCGCATAGAGTCGTACTATCAGCATGCAGCCCATATTTCCGAGAGCTGCTCAAGGTAATAATTAAGCTTATATTAAAATATTTATGTAGATGGATGTTTGTTTCTTTTAATTATGTTCATAAAACGGTTTAAATATATTTATAAACAAAACAACGTTATTTTTAAATGCAAATCGCATAATTAATTATGTTTAGTTTATGTAAAACGACCGTTTAAAATACATTTCAATTTCAAAACAATAGTCAATCGAACTCAGCTGAATTTCATAACATTAAAAATACACTAAATATGAAGAGATTGACTCATTCTGCTCAATTTTTTACATTAATAATAATAGTTAATAATATTTAAATTAAAAAAATAAAAATAAAACTGCAAAAATTCTAGGCATTGCAGCTATTGTCAGGTGTGGGGTTCGAACCCACGCTCCCTCTCGGGAACCAGAGCTTAAATCTGGCGCCTTAGACCACTCGGCCAACCTGACGTGAATACTATTCATTGAAATACGATATACTTTCCTCATTCAAATAACTACTTAAATATTTTATCAATAAATATATATTTACTTTATTACTTTTTATTGTTACATAATTTGAAATATTCACTTAATTTATTCGAATCGCATAACAAATGCTTATGGGAAAAAAAAATTATATTGCTAAATAATTAAATAAAACTAAATATTTTCGTTAATAAATAAATATTTATTATTATTATAATCAAATATTACGACGACGTATGTAGTATGTACTCGCCGTACACATACAAGTTTACTCAATTGTATGCGTGGCGTGAGGGGGTGGATCAGCGACGGAAAGAGGGCAAGACGTCATAAGACGTCATTCCGTTTACCTTTACGGTATACGGATAAGGTCTAACCCCAAAATTGGCAATTGAAGATTTATGATAAAAAATATTTTTTTTATGAATTTAATAACAAGGACTTCGACTGACTTTGCCTAGTGTCGATACACCGATGTCGCTAATGAGTTATGACTTTCCTCTCTCGCAGTCAACACCTTGCAAGCACCCAGTGATTGTGCTACAAGATGTCGCATTCCCGGACCTACACGCACTAGTAGAGTTCATCTACCACGGCGAGGTGAACGTGCACCAGCGCAGCCTCTCGTCCTTCCTCAAGACAGCTGAGGTACTCCGCGTATCCGGCTTGACACAAAATGATGATGCTCAGGGGGTAAGTAAAGGATAGAACTGCTATAATAATGAATATCAAGAAGTATTGTATCCAGTGGCGTAGCTAGGTGGGCAAGGGCGCCGGTGCATTGGAAAAGAATCGGTCTCTCATCCCCTCTTTAACTTTAATTGCCTTTCCAAATTATATATACGAAAAATAAATATCTTGTGAGCAGGGTCGAGGTTTTCTAGCTGCAGGAGCTGGCGAGTTGGCTGACCCGCTCTTATCAAAGCTTAGGTTAGAGGGCCCCCTGAGGTCCGGGGCCCCGGTGCACTGCACCACTTGGCACTACGATAGCTACGCCACGTATTGCATCAAAATCAACGGTATCTGGGTCGTGATAGTCAGACGCTCTGTTATACCTAAATCCTCCTCTTACTTACAGAATACCCGTAGGTATTCTCCAATATTTTAAAGGCACCGCCTTTTTTCTTTTTTTTTACAAAATTATGTCGGTCTTTAAAAACTCTATTTTAAACTAAGTGTTTTTATTTAATTAGTTGAAAATTAAATCTTCACTACAGACCTTAATTCTATATGTAAAGTTAAAAACAAAAAAAAAAATCAAATCGTAATGCGTTAATCTCTACAACTACCAGTTCGATTCGAAATATTCTGGAACATTCGATTTATTTCTGTAAAATAAACATCGCTGACTAGTACTCTTTAAGTAATATAATTTTATTTCAATTGTCATCGTTTGCGTAATAAAGTCTTACGAGATATGTGGGTTATTTACTAAACTCACACTTAACTGAGTATAATAATAGTTTTACTGTCGAATAAAATAGTATGGATCTTATAAATTAACTATTCACATAATATACCACTTCGATGAATGCTGTCAGCATTATACATGAAATACTCGCAAAAATATCAAAATTGAAAATACAAGTGTTTAATTAATTATAATGTATAATCATTAGTTCGTAGTAATTCTGAAATTACAATGAATAGATATCGTCGGTCTAGACTTGCGTGTAAGATAAACCACAGGCGTAAATCGATCACGAAAATCAATATGCAAACGATATTTTTACACGATAAACGTTAGGCGTTGCAAGTGGCGTGAAGTGACGCTTTTTTTAATTTTATGTAATAGGAGGTCAACGACATCCCTCTTATAATATTAGCGATTGATTAGACAATACTTGTTCGTGTGCATCGATCATACTAAGATTCGTATTCGTCAACAGCCGCTCGTGCAGAGCATCGCTCGCGCAGCCGCCGCCGCCGCGTCGTCGCCGCACACCCCTCCCCACCCCGCGCACACCCCGCACGCGCCGCACACCCCGCACACCCCCAGCTACACCGAGAAGCTGGAGGAGGCTCTGCTCCACCCGCCGCCGATCATGCGCCGCATCCCGCTCCCCCCGCGCCGCATGTCCCGCTCCGCGGACAACTCGCCCGACGTCATCAAGCGTGCTCGCCACGACAACAACAACGACCAACCGCAGATACACGACTTCTCGACGAAGAACCACTCGATGGTGAACAACACTCGCGCCCATAACGAGCAAGGCAACAACGGGAACGGGATCTCAAACTCCAGCTCGTCCCCCTCCCCGCGGCTGATGGACGAGGTGAAGAACGAGCCTCTCGACATGATCTGCCCTTCGAACCCGGACATCGACAGGAGTACGGATGACACACCGCCTCACTCCCATCACAGACCACTTGTGAGTTGGTAAAAGTCATCCACTGTAACAGAATCGACGATAGATATGAAATAAAAAAATACTCTACAGACCCCTATCCTTCACGATACAACACAAATACACAATTATACAAGTATTATTCAGATATAAATTGATTAACAGAACTTTCAGAATGTAGGACTTTATGTCACGCTTCAAATTCTTAGCAGAAATCTTTGTAAATATTTTTAATTCCATTTTAATCTCGAAATGTTCTTAAATTAGTCAATCCACGATTGACAACGAGTTGACATATTGAAGATTCTTAATGAAAGCGGTAATACAATATTATAATATAAACACGTGACTTCCTCACGTTCTCATTGGCATTGAGACTTACTGAGTATTAGAACCACTAACTAGAATCTATACCCGGAATCGTTTGAGAGTCGTATGACACGTCGAACGAAACAACGCGCGCGATTTTAGCGACCTGACCTTCCAAAAACGAAATCGTACATTTTTTATCTGTAAAATGTACGTTAATTATTTTTTTTTGTTCATATCGTGTAATAATTAGCAATGACTTAAGACTAAAAAAATAAACAGACATTGTCATTATAAAGAACAAAATCGACTATTATGCAACAAATTCTTTATCATCTGCATCGCAAAACATATTTTTCTTACAAAATTCTAGAGTGGAAATTGTTCTTAAATCGTTTTTTAATAAAGCTTAAGTTTCAAATTATTTTACATGGAAATAAATACAGAATGATCTAAAATAAAATACCTACAACATATGTTTTTCTAATAATATTATCAATGATGATGACAGGCAACCTAAGTCTCGATAAATATACAGACAGAATACATTATATTCGTTACGTCAAGATAAGCCGATTCCAATCAAAGAACAAAAGTAACGCTGTACTAAAGTTTAATGCCTACGTCCCGCTGTCTCAGGGAGGCGGGCCGCCGTCCCGCGCAAGCTCGGCCGAGGCGGACGACCGCACCCCGCCCCCGCAGATGCCCCCCTCGCCGTTCATATCGCCTGCCGATACCAAGCTATTCGCGCCGCAGCACAACTACAACTACAGCATGACGGCTCTCACTGATCCTTCTGCTTTAGCCGGTAATGATGCTTTTGTGATGTGATTTATGTAACGTATTGTGTTTTTCTTTTACTGTAAAAACTAGAAATTAATTACTACAGTTTTTTTTTTTACATACGAACTAGGAAGCATATTTTATTTTGATTATCTGATAAACTCATGTTATAAGTCTGGTTAGTTAAATTAAAACATGGTCAAGTGTCAATATCACAATATATTTTTCTCAGGTATGATTTGAGAATTTTCAAAGTAATAGAAACCATTTCAGAAGGAAATATTTACATCAGAAAATTTACGGTGGTGGTACTTGTTGAATTATTAAATAGGAGATAAAGACTAGGTATTAGAAGGTTTAAAACAGCATTGGTATGGAGGAGTGAATAAGAGCCATGCAATTTCCAGGTCTGCCGAGCCCGCTGGCGCCGGACGGCATGGCGAGCACATCACAAGGTGAGTTGGCTTGTTAGCAACAAGTTTATTTTATGCATACCTACATATATTGAAACAAACGATATTTTTAATGCACTGTCTGTCGTATGCCACCATCACCGCTTCCTCTCTGCTCTGTCATTATTAGGTATATATATCATTATTAGGTTTTATATTTAAAAAAATTAAATGTATGAGGCAATTATCACGTGACATATTTTTTAATATATGTATTATTTATATATATACTCCTAACCTGTATATGTCTTCATTATGTGCTGTGTTTTGTACTCAATATTAATGTTAGCTTTTGTGTATTGGTTCGATGTATTAGCTCGTATCTCTTTTCATTTATCAGAATTGAACGATCTGCAAAAATGAGAATTGATCATTGAACCAAAACGCAACTTGGCGTGCATGTTAATGTATTGTTACTATAGTTTAATGTATTCTATACCAAGAAATTGCTAGCTTGTTTTCTAGATGTGTCTTAATAAGTTACGCTAGGAATCCCTCGTCCCGTTTACTCCTTTTAGTTCATTTTTTATTTTCGTTACATTTTTAAAACGAATTACTTCCTATTATTTTTGATTCTCACTCAGTTACCCCCTAATCGTGAAATACAAAACGCACTAAATGTTGAATTGGCTAATATCGTGCCGGTTAAGAAGAAAAAAATATATATATAAAAGAAGACGATAGCTTACAAAATTTCAAGAAAAATCTGGAAAAAATCTGATCGAAAGTTAGCTTCATCGAAAAGCGTTGTCATGAATCATTCGTGTATCTAAACATTCTCGGGTTACCCTTAGCCGTTGTTCTCTCGGGAAATATATCGTTGGGACACACAAGATTGGACAATGGAAATTTAGTAGCGATTACGTGGTGTCAGTTTATTTAAAAGATATTTCATTGAAGAATAACTAATGCTTTCGTTCGAGAAATTCGAAACCGCATCAGCCGATAGCGCGTAATGAAAACAATTGATTCACTCATCGCTCAATCATCGGTCAGCTTAACTAAGACGTAGGTCGAGTTAGGAAAAGAATTTATTGCGTTACTAATACCGCTTGGCATAATATCGACGCGTCGGATGGCTATCATCAAACTGTAAGGGGGGTGGCGGTGCTTGAAAGTTAAACGAGAGGCTACGATAGTGAGTGCATTAAAAGTGCGTTCGGAAGCTTCGATGGGGCTAACTGCTTGTGTTGTGACCAGGTGGCGCCCGCACCCCCCAGGAAGAATACAGATGCGAGCCCTGTAACAAGAGCTTGTCTTCCCTGACGCGGCTCAAACGGCATATCCAAAACGTTCACATGCGACCGTCCAGGGAGCCCGTGTGTAACATTTGCCGACGGGTTTACTCCAGCCTGAATAGTCTGAGAAACCACAAGTCGATCTACCACCGCAAGCAGCAACCGCCCTCCGCCGGCCAGGGCCCCTTCTACCCTGTCAATTGACGCCCGACGAATCCGTTGCCATACACGTTGCCATTCGAAGAATCAAAGCTGCCATCCCAACCACCTAAAACATAGCCATAGTCTTGCCCTTAGACTTCTGTTAAGTTTAATAAAAATGTAACGCGATATGTTCCTAACATTTGTACATAGCATAGTTTTACGTGTACTTGCATGCGCATCGCCAGACTCTATTATATTATGTATCTATAAATTATCGTTACTAAAATAAAATGTACGCTTGCGTGAGCGTCGCTCGCACGCGCCACGCCTCTCTGGAACCAATTGGAACATCTATGATCGGTACACGCATAACAACCAACGCTCCTTTACATAAAGCGCATTAGTCAATTTTTAAAGATCGAATCACGTTGAATTGCCTCTACAACCCAGGTTCACAAAATTGCCACCCGTAAAAAAATGGCGGCACTGAATTGTGCCAATTGGTTCCATCAGGATGGGACCCGTTGGATGCGAGCGGTCGCTGTGGTGTTGGTGTGCTCTATTCCCTGGGGGTAAGGGGTGTATCTGTTGACTAATGCGCTAATGTTGGTCGTTATGTGTGGCGCAGTGGGCCCATTGGGGGCGGGTCACCGATGCGAGGTGTGCGGCAAGCTGCTGTCCACGCGGCTGACGCTCAAGCGGCACACGGAACAGCAGCACCTGCAGCCGCTGCACTCGGCGCGCTGCAGCCTCTGCCACAAGGTGTTCCGCACGCTCAACTCTCTCAACAACCACAAGAGCATCTACCACCGGCGCCAGCGCGGGCCGCCGCAGCAGCAGCCGCAGAACCTCACCACCGGCGACGCCAAGATCGCCCCGCCGCATCCGCCCCACAACGTCGACTTCTACAAGTACAAGGATCAGTTCAACGTCTAAGGCCGAACTGACCGCGAACCTTACGATTCTCTGTCTCGTTCTTTCGTATAGATTTTATATTTTCTCGCTCGGCCGCGAGTGCCGACGCGGTTTCGTTTCATTTACCCGTGTCTTGGATCTTGTAGCGACGTTGTGCGGCCGCCGCGGACTCGCGCGGTCTGATGTTATTCGATGTTATTCGATGTTATTCGGTGTTATTCGATGTTATGAAATTGACATTCCGATGTTATCGACGAGGGAGGGCGAGTTTCGGGTCGAAATTTTTTAGAGAATTTAACTTACGCCCGCTAAGTGCAATACTGCGGTATGAGTATTCCTGAATTTTACACTATGTTTAATGTGTGACAATAAGGCGAAGAGAAAATTTAATATTTTGAGAAAAGAGAAAAATCTTGGTGCTGTAAAATTATATATTAGGCTTAAATTTATAAAAGGAACAGTGTTCGTTGTAAGTAACAAAAGAGGCATATTGTTTTCAACATTGTGTTCATTTTTCGGCGTTTTGCAATTTTTTTTTTTTTATTTATTCTGTACTTTTTACCTTCATGATCTCACACTTAGATATTTATACGAGATTACTAAAAAATCTATTTAAAAATAAATAAAATTATATACACAAATATATAATTGGCTAATGAGGCTTTTCAAATTTATTATTTTATTTAGGTGTTTTTTGTTGATTGACTGTAAGACTGAACATACAGAACACATAGCACCAATAGAACCGAGAAATTACTTTAAACAGCCACCCGCAGACGCACTGTCACCACCGCAACGGTAACAGTAACAGGTTTCATTCGATATCAATCAGCCACCGGAACAGGACCTACAAATAGTTTATGGCATCACAAACCGACAAATTTCACATGATTAACTCAAGTCGACTATTTTATTACTCTACTTATTTTAACTGTTACTCTATCTAGTCGACTATTTTTTCGTTTACTATCTTTTTACTTTTCGTTTATTTTCCAATGTTTATGCTTTGTCAATGCAGGAGCATTTCTGAGCGAAGTGAATCGCAAGGTGCCATTTTAAGTAAATCAATATGGCTATAATATATATTATTTTTTTTAGTTTAGTCAGATTTTAGTTACTTTCGAAACATTAGTTTTATCACATCTTGTGTTCGTTTTATTATTTTATTGTTGTTTCGAATTAATCGTTTCGTTTCGGCAATAACTTTTTATTAACGTTTTTTTTTCTTTTTTTATTTAAATTATTTTTTCACTGAATTACGATTTAATCGTTTCGTTCGAGTCTAAATAAAATAAACACCACGTTATTGATAAAAATTAAAAAAATACTTTATAGGTAATAACTATTAAATCTTAATAATTCTCAGTGTTAAATGTTCCTAAATTTCAACAATGTGAATTTTTTAATATTACAATTTTTCTGCTTGCCATAAATAGTCGTAAACGATTATAAATATTTTTTATTAGGCGACAACTTTTAGACGATTTTTTGTATCGCTGTCTAGATTCAGAAACGCTTATTTCGAGTCGTTTTATTCCTAACTGATATCGATGTATGTTAGTCAACCCATTGTACGTAGTTCGGTAACCAATTCGTTTATAGTTGTATCAATAGCGCTGGCTTCATTGACCTTGTAGGTATTCATACATATACTAGGTGTTTGATGTTGTACCAAAATCACCCTCTGAATCTAGACTTCTGGGCTCTAAATGTTTCCTTTCGATATCTACTTTATCTAGTTCAATAAACATCACTATTTTCCAGCGACCTACATCGCTTAAAACAATGTTATATTTCTTTATAATAGCAATAAGAAAAATATTATCTAAGTGTAAATGTAAACACATAATTTATTGTAACAATATACACATTAAGTAATTATTAGTGCCTGCTTTACATTATTGTTTTTTTTTTTTTTTTTAATTTTATTATTCGGACAAAAGACATATTTTGCGTAACTAAAATTTAGAGTAGTGTTCGGAACACTCATTACCTGTGAGGTAATCGCTATTTTTATTAGCAAATGAGGCTTCCTAAAGTAAATTTTAAATACGATACGTTATAGATTATGTTGTTATTACTAAATGCATAAACGCTTAGCAATTAAAATTTGTTTAGTTATTTAATAAGCTTTATTACGATACTTTTAAACAATTGGAAGACTAGTGTTTTGGTGCTAAATTGGAACGATGTTCGTGTTAGAAAAAAAAAAATTAGGAAAATAACAAGGGTTTAATAAAAAAATGGGATCTAAATTTGTTCGAAACATTCGCAACATTCCGTGCACGAAAAAAAAAAGTGTTAAGTTTTTTTTTGCAAACAATTGCAAGATTTTTGACCGTAAGTCGTAGGATTGTTGTTTTTTGTGTAGTAATTTAGTAATAGTTTTTATTGTTAATTTGGGTTTGGGAATTAAGTTAGTTGACTATTTAGATATAAGATTTATCTGAATTCGTAGCGGTAATAGCATCTACATTTTTAATTTACGATTACAGGGATGTGCTGCTGAGTGTGGCAGTAATTATTTGGCTATGTCACGTAGCACTAGACGAAAGATCTTGTGAATTTTGAAATTTTATTTAAAAAAAAAAAATATTCAAAAATATTATGCCAAAATTAATAAGCGCTATAGACTGATTAGAGTAAGTACGCGTTTCAATTGTACACTATTAGGCGTATTTTCTAGAATAAAATGTACAATTATTTACTAAATTAATAATTTTATAGAAAAAAAAGTCAGAAGCGTGATTCGTTTCGGTTCGGTATTAAATCAAAATTATTTGTGATTCGAGGATCTTTGTTTTATATTTTTAATTTCGTAGTGGCTAAGTTATGGGGATCTCAGGAGATCTATACGATCTATGGGTTTTAAGGGCGATACTACACCGTGTTCTAAGGAGCAGAACACATCCCTGTCAAAACTACATTAGTTAGGATCTTAGCAAGTTTAAGACTGTTTCTGTGACCTGTTTAAGTTTTTTTTTTATCTTCCTAACGTGTTAAGGGATAATTATTTTCTTGCCGCACGTGCAGGCGTCGCGACCTTATACGATGTGTTCTTATACTTCTTGTTGGCATTTTTACTTATTTTATAAGGAATCTAAATTAATTTATTGGTTGTTGTATTGAAAATTTTATATTTTTTCTTCTTAAATTATTATACTGTCCTTGGATCTTGATGTTTTGTTGATGATTGGCATCTATGTGATGCAGCCCATTACATTACTAGAGGTTACAACGGTGCCAAAAATTGTTGATTTAAGTTTGTCTTCCATTGAAACGCTGTTATTTACAAAATGATAAATTGGCGAACATCCGGTACGCACGAGACACCGCCTGATATAATGGGCTGCACGGAACCATAGTTCTATACTTACCTACTTATTATTGAATTAATTTTACATCACTTATTATATTTACAGATAGTTCTTTTTCCTTACTTTTAAATTTAAACCTTGACATAATTACTCATAAAATGTAATTGTAATCGTTAAACCGAACTTCATAAATCCTAATATTGATGATAATGGCGTTTTTAATAAAAACAAATATACAAAAAAATATATAGCTGATAGTTTTATTCTCACCCTCACACACGATACATTAGAAGATGAAGCTTCCGAGAGTAGACGGATGTAGTGCACTTTTACTTTGGAACGCTTGTCATATCCCCGTTAAAGTATCTTTTCCCGCCACATGCATGTGTTTGTTCTAACACTTCATCGGCCACTGTAGCTTCGCAATCATTTATATTTATTTTTCTTTTTAATTTAATTTTTTTTTTATTTTTTTTTTATTATATTTTATTAATATTTTCAATCACTTTTTTCACTCCTTGTTTTTTCCGATGTTTTTAGTTCACAATAAAAAAAAAAAAGAAATTCACAAATAGAAATGAATAACAGCTAGGCTTACAAAGGTGTTATTTTATTTTATCGGTTCCGGGGACCGACCCCATATTTGTTTTGTTTTTTCGATTTGTTTACAGGTAAAAAATTATTCTCCTGCACGCTATGCTCGAAAGTGTTGTGCTCAAAGGCGTCGTTGAAACGACATATCGCGGACAAACACGCGGAGAGGCAGGAGGAGTACAGATGCACGATTTGCGAAAGAGTGTACTGCTCGAGGAACTCCCTAATGACCCACATATACACCTACCACAAGTCCAGGCCAGGGGAGACGGATCAAATCCGGTTTTTTTAGTGACTACTTGGACGGAGTTGGCGCGGCGTGCGGCAGAATTCATCTAGCAAAGAGAACCTACACGAAGCCAATCACCCAACCGCCGTTCTTAACATCACTCAAAAAGGTTAGAATCTGTTTATAGACAGCCACAACTTAGGGTTTACTGACCGCTGATTCATTAACGATATGTACTTCGATAGACATAGGTTTAAGGGCCCCCCTTTTTTTACGTTACGTTAATTTTTGTTATTTTGATTATTATTTTTATTTCTGATTTAATACCCAGCCGAAGACCCCCTCCCAACGGGTTTCGCAGTTTTGACGTTGTTGTGTTGCTTGGAGCATGCTTCTATCATTTTTGTTATCACGTGTTTCTGTGTCATTGTGGTTGAGAGAATTTCCTTAAATTTTTAAATATATACGACTCGTGATTACTGTGTAGTTAGTCAATGTGTACAGTGCATACTATTAGTATTATAATTAATTTTAAATAACCTCATACATACTCACAAATCTATATAACCGCTATAACCCTTTTTATATTTCATGAGCTGTTCGACTATAGCCAACCGAACGAAACATAACAAACCACCTCTGCAGATAACGATGAACACACACTAATCTTTCGGTCCGCAGCCGCACCGCCCCTCCGCATGCCCCCGCCGACGGCCGGCGGCATCAACGAGCCGCAAGAGTGTCCCTACTGCCGCAGGACATTCTCTTGTTACTATTCCTTGAAACGACACTTCCAAGACAAGCACGAGCAGTCCGACACGCTGTACGTGTGCGAGTTCTGCCACCGGAGGTACCGGACCAAGAACTCGCTGACGACGCACAAGAGCCTGCAGCACCGCGGCTCCAGCGGCATGCTGAAGCGGCTGCTGAAGACGTCGGCGCTGCACGGCGCGCTGCCGGCGCCGCACCACCTGTTCGAGCTCGGCGCCGAGCGCGCGCCGCTGCCGCCCGGCCTGCAATGACCGCTGTCGGGCTAGCCGCGCTCCTAGTGTAATCTTACGGTAGGAAATATTCACGTTAGCTTGTACGAGAACAGTATTGGAGCACCGAGTCGGACGGTGTTCGGGATGACGATGTAATTCAGAGCAATACTAAAGTATTAATGTATCTAGTACTGCCAAAATTATGCCAACTCTATTCTAGAGAGAAAAATTACATTTTTAATATCACTTTTCGATAAATGTCTAGTGTCAAATTAGATTCGGTAACTGTACAAAAACGAAACGTACAAATTTTAAACAGTAAATATTAAAATATTGAAAGAAAATATTTTTTAAAGAGACTTTTTTCGGATCGCCAAATCTAAATTTAAATACAGATTATTTAGGAGTTAATAACCAAAATTTTTAGATTAAAACGTATAAAAAAAAATAAAAAAAAAATATGTTGATGTTGATTAAAAATTAAATAAAGACTACTTAGAATCTGATTTGAGAGTACAAAAGAGTTACGTCTTATCGATGAATATGTGTATTCTATGTGCGTTTTGGCTTCAGTAATAACATTTTGATCGATGTATAAGTAGCCGTGCCTTCGTTCGTCCTCATGCGATACAAAAAAATGGTTTGATGAAATTACCGAAGTGACAAAGAATGTAAAAGTTGTTGGCGAACGAAATGTAACGGTCGATTGCCGATGAGCGCGACTGGCACGCCGCCAGCCACTGCCAGTCGACCTGTGGGTACGCCGCTAGGCTGCCAGTCGGTCTGGCAGCCCTATACAGGGTCTTGTGAGGGTCGTGGAAGCACCAGTGAGCCAACACTGCGAGGGTCTTCGAAAAGCAGGAACCTGTTCCATCGTATACGTTCGTGGTTTCGAATCACGCGACGAATTAATGTTTCGTCTGTATAGATAACCTAGACATTAGGATATTCATTAACATAATTATATTTAATCTGTATCCATTTTTCGGATTTCTCTCTATGAGTGTATAGTGGTTTCTTATTTAAATGTCGACCAACGTAGCGGACGTCTCGTTATTGAAAATTTATTAGATTATTATTATTATTATTATTAATTATATTCTCAAAATTCTTAGGATCGACCATAAGATGGCTGCAGATGTAAAAATATATTATTTACTTATATTATAGGTAATCGCTTGGGTACCGCATTTGGCTAAAATTGCGACTGACATATCTTCTCAGGGTTTAACGACGAATACGTTTTGATATCATAGATAAATTCTGCATCTTTACAGATAAGTATAACCCTTACATATCAATCAAATATCTAACATAAATATATGCTGGTATAAAAGTATTTCAACGCCGTGATATTTCACAAGCCAAAGAAAAACATTTAAATGGGGATAATTTTTGCCTATACGCATTTACTTCGAGTAGAATAAAAAGGAAACATTCTGAAAAATGATCAAATCGAACTGTGCCATATCTGATTGGAATTACCGAAATATCTACTTGATTGAACGATTCAAATATAACCGTTTTTTTTTTTTTTAAATGCTACACCGTTACAAGGGCGTGGCAAATAATGTCCGCAATCAATGCAATTTCAGATATAGTTTAATTTAATTAACATTATTATTTTGCATTTATTATTTTCCAATTTTAAGGTAAATGGTTAAGTATATACGAGTAAGTTTTTATTTTCTTTTTCGGAATGTTACATATTCGTAATTTGTGATATGAGTTTTAATTGAATGTTATTTGGTATAATTCCAAATATATTTTTAAAATAAGTTTTTTTTTTTTTTATATTCAGCTTAAATTAATTTGTTAGACAAATTACTTTTTTCATGATTATCGATGCGTTTTCATGCGAAGATTATACGTTATCCCCGGTAATAACGCGCGTACCTCCATGTTCGTAATACCTCAAATATTTTGTTTTTTATATATTAATTTTTATTTGAATGTTAAATAAACTGGCTGTCTTAGATTCCGAAAGGAACGTTTTCGGTTCGGGAATTTAATCGTCATAGAATCATCTAGAGAGCTTAGAAAAAAAAAGCAAGCGGGTAGTTTGAATTGTAAATATGTTATAAGTTAGGCAGTAATTGAAGGATCGTGGCATCATTCGGGAATAAAGCCTCGTGATATTATTAACTAAAATAGTGAATAGATGAAATCATTAATGGAAAGGATTTTTATATATATTCTAATAATGGATTTATTAATAGTAAAACTTAGGACTTAGTCTTTCTATAATGTTTTTTTTTAGTGTTTGCGTTTATTGTTTTCGCTGTGCAATTTATTTCATACGTTCGGCCGTTTGAAAGCTTGTTGTTGAATGCTTTGTTAAAAAAAAAAAAAATTGGATTGTTTTCCCACCAATATTTTTTGTGAAAATTATTTTTTCGTAATTCTAAATTGATCTCAGTAGACAGCTGCGAACTACATCATATATCGGAGACAGCTGTTGGTAATTGTTATTAGGCGTAGGTCTTTTACGTTAAGTTTGGATGTGTCGGCAAAAAAAAATTAAGTACGAAACCGCAGCTTAAAAAAAAAATAGCTCAAAAACAGCGAAACACGAAAATAAACATATTCTTTTGCAATGTATACCAAAATACTGCATTTTTAAATAGTAAGATGATAAGTGAGAAAACATTTTTTTTTTTTATATAAATTATTTCAACGTCTCAATTAAATAATTAATATGTATAATCATTTCGCTTCGTCGCCAGATAATTTATTTTAAGTTTACTAACGATATTCGTTTAAATAAACCGACTGTGTTACTAAGGTAGGTAATGCAAATTTTAATCAACAACAGAATGCCTTCGTAACAGTACAACTATTACAATAGCCTACAAGTTAAGTAAATATAAGATACAACGGATAAATGACAATAAGTAAATAAAATCCGATGTTCAGCTGTAAATAATATAAGGGACGATAGCGATCTGCGCATGCGCCGTTTTATTTTAGATTGTTCGAATTTATTGTAGTGGGTAGGTGTAGCGACCACTGACGACTTTGTATACGTATTGTCATTTAGTTCATTACATTTCTTTGCTGAACCTGTCCAGTTATACTGCCAATAGTAATCGTAACCGAATTCGGACGTCAGAAGCACTTAATTAATTTCTAGTATATTTACGGCATTAATTATACTAAAACACGTATTGGCTTTATGTAAATAAAATACAAAGTACGGTTAACTCCACGTTCACAAATCGGTTTCACAAAACAATCTTGCTTTTTAAATCGTAAGTATTACCTCCAATAATATTAAGTATTATCTTTGATAAATCTTTTAATTTTTAATGTTAATGTAGCGAGAGAAACTCCCTGTGAGGCTACTTGACTTGAACCACATCAGTTTAAAAAAGGTTATGCTTTTACACAAACTGGTCTCTTGAAAGTAACGTCGCCAATATTTTTAATGTTAAAAAGATGACTGTATCACTGTCTCTATCGAACGTACGGTCGTTTATTAAGCTAGAAAGAGACAAAGCATTACTTATAATATAATAACTTCGTATACGGTAGTAAATAGGCAACGGTTAATTCTTCGGGCGCAAGTAGCTTCACATGGCGTGTATGGTTTTCGTTATTTAACCAGGAAAAGTCAATGAAACGTGATCACTTATATTTATAAATACAATAATTATAGATATTGTCGAACTTTAACAGTTGTTACATAGTTATTTCCATACATACATTATTTTTGTTATCCATATCCATATTTAAAATGCAATAGTTTATTATTCGGGGCTGTGGTTACCGGGATATTTATTCTCCCGTACCAGAGCGTCGATGCACCAGATCACAATAGTTAATTATTTAAAATAATTATATTTGCTCGACGGGGGACGCGAAAGCCGTTTTTTGAGAATAGATCGACTCCACCTAAAACTTAGCCTAGGATCAAATCGCACCGACTTACAATTCGTATTTATCGACCGCATACATGTTTCATTTAAACGATATTTTAATGATCTAGTTATTTTTATACAGATTTTCCAAAGCGGAGTGGTCGTTTGTTGTTATTTTTTAATCGATATAAGTCGATGTATTTTCGATCTGTAGTCGAGTGATTAAAGTGAGTCTATACAATTAAGTCGTTATATTCTTAAGTCAATAGCTTTAATATATACAGTATCTTCCACTTTAATATAATTATTATAATACAGTTATAGCAATAGTTCCCATTCTGCCACAGTACCTCAATAATTATACAATTAACATAAGTAATGAAATGAGATCGATAGCAGATTATTAAGATATTTTTTTAAATAATTCTCTTTTCACCGAAAAGGTTTTAATCTCGTATTAAGTAAACGTCAATTCAAGTGTCAATAAGACAATCCATTCAGTATTTTTTTACGCGTCCTGTATTCCCGATGTGAGTCTACTCTAACGAACTGTTCCTATATTTAGCGATCTTATAAATATAGAGGACTATATGTAAAATGGTAAAGATTTATAAATGTTAACTAAGAAATACTTTAGTCAGGTGCTAAACAGCGTATGCGCCCCTAATATAATCTGCAGGTCCCCTAACTACCAATAGTTACAATTATAGTTCCATAATTCAAAGTGCACTTACGTCTTTTTATATAAAAGTAAGTATATTATACTATGTAGTTCATTCGACGCCTCCCCTGTCGAGCAACGATCGTTGATAGCCCGTCTTTGCAGTAACTATATAAAAAGTATTTACAATATACTCACTAATGACATACAATATATTGCTAGAAGTAACTTTTTATCTACAGATGAGAGAGTAAAGCAGGAGTACAATCTCGCTAAGAAATCGATTAGAACGTTGTTTTTCGTGTCTGGAGGGACGAGTATTTATTGATAAATGTTTATCGCACTCGTAGCGATCTATTCGATATAATATTTTCTATCGTGCGTTTACGGTGGAGTTTTATTGTGTAAACGACCCAGTCGATTTTTTAGCGGAATTGCACAGCTGTTACTTGTTGCTTGGATGACACATTTTATACACAGAAATATTTTTTTAAGGAAATCAATTTATATGTCAATGTTAATTAAGTGGCAATTCTAATTTTAACTGCACTATATTTTTGCTGACACGTTTAGGTTTAGAGTTTTTTCTTTTTTTTTTCGTAATTTAATATATGCACGATCTGCGTTTTTATTAGTATCGACTTTACATTTTTAAGAATTTCTCGTCTAAGTGATACGTACCCTCGATTCATCGTGGAAATATACACATTTTATTAATTTATTTTATTTTTTACTAAACGCACGCTGCAATCGAGAGTGTGTGACATTTGCGATCGTTCTATGCCTAAACTAATAGATATTGTGTTACTATTGTAAAAGTTATAGTTTGCCATCGTTGATCAAAGAGGAAAAATATGTTTTTAAATACATTTAGTTAGTGAGTTTTGTTATACTTTTCATGTTCGGAAAGTTCGGAAGGAGCGGGATGTACAAAAATGTTTCATAGTATTGTGTATTGCTCGATAAGATAATAGGTGTGGGACCGGAGTAATCGGTCCTATAGAGAGTTAGGGATCCTCTTGGAAATTGTTGTAAGTCGGAACATCCTCAGTCAAGACACTTAAAGTACTATTGTTGTACATTGTATAAAAGTCGACTACGATGAAATGAGAATGTTTATTTGGCACTGAAATCGTAAAAAGTATACACTTTAAAATATATATAGTATATCACTCAAATAGAAAAACTTTTTCTTTTAATTACGTGTCAACCAAGTAAGTTTACAGTATGAACACTTTTCGCGCTCTTTTGTTGACAGCGCAACGTACGCTCAGAAACCTGAACAAAACATAAAGTCTTCATTGTTTTCGGAGTAGCTATTTTTTATGATTTTCGTGTCACTTAAATGGTTGTGTCTTTGTTTTGATGTTGTTGATAAATGTGATTAAGGGAATCAATCGGGCTGCGTAGGAACATATCAAAGTCGGATGACCTAGTACTCTAAGTATCTTTGAATCTGACATACAGAATTACTTATATTGGATTGTAATAAGCGGTCCTTTATGTTTTGTATGAAATCTGCGTTTTGAAATATCATGGAAAATATAACAGTTGGATGTAATAAAAGTATAAAATTTAATAAACTCGCAGTGATTCCATTGATGATGCGTATTTTTATTTCACTCCTCTTCACTATTAATAAAAATAAATATTTCCCCTTCACATTCCTTTCCTTATTTCCTTAAACACTCAACATTGTTTATGTATGTTGTAATAAAAACAGAATTGAATTCAATAAACAGTCCGAGCTGACAAACGTTATTATTACTTAAATAGAACTAAATCCTTAACAGAAAAAAAAAACAACCATAAAGGTTGCTAAATAGTGTAAATTATTGATGATAATGTTTACCTAGCTATTTTTAGTGCATGCAAGCTATGTGACAAAAATTGGTAACACTAATTCAGAAGTAAAAGAAATCACTTTAAATGTAGTTCGATGTTGTATATTTTTAAGCTGTGTACGTGAATTCATGGTCTATAGTGAAAACACCTTGGTTAATAAAAAATAATTAAAAAATACTGGGTTTTAATAAATACTTGAAATTTATATAAACTTTTATAAATGTTATGTATCATTATGCATATTTTTGAATGTTTTCATATTATTATAAATATATAATTTTAGAAATTTAACGAGATATATAAGCATAACTTATAAAAATATAAACAAAATAATAAGTATCAGTACACGATGGATATTTCTTGTTTGAAATACATGTGTAAATTACCAATAAAAATAACTAAGATATTTAGTTTGCCAAACCACTTAACCAAGAAATAGATAGAACTACTAATCATTTAGAGCACTTATGACGGAATAGCCGTTTTCACGAAACTTTTTAAAGAGATTGTAAGCCAAATATTTATCAGTTGCTTAAACAAAAAATACTGTACAAAAGTGTATTCTCTTTTTAATTGAATCTTTAGAAAAAATCCTTAATAAACATTACTGGTTTTAAAATTGCAAGTTTCTAAAAAAAAAAAAATCTTTATCTGTAAATTGCATGCTGTTTCACCCATAAAGATTACTTGTAAGTTATTTCTCTAGAAAATAGATAAATGAGTAGATTGTCTTCTTTAGAATGTATTGATAAAAAAAATGTATTCTTATATAATTTTTGAGAATGAATGAAATGTTTTTTTTATGATATCGGTAGGCGGACGAGCAAATTTGCCACTTGACAATGGCGTTGTAAGAAATATTAACCATTCCTTACATCACCAATGCGCCACCAACCTTGGGAACTATACGTCCCTTGTGGCTGTAGTTACACTGGCTCACTCACCCTTCAAACCGGAACACAACAATGCTGAGTACTGCTGTTTGGTGAAAGAATATCTGATGAGTGGGTGGTACCTACCCAGACGGGCTTGCACAAAGCTCTACCACCAAGTATGTCAGTGTGTCAGGCTAAATGTCCAATATTAAGCTTCAAACATCATGTTATTTCTACAAAAGTTCATTGTTAATTGAATAAATACTTATGCATTTATAAAGTTTAAAAGTCATTGATTACTAATATATATATTTTTTAATTTAAATACGATATTTTATCATTTAATTTTTTTTTTTCAAAATAACTCATTAACTTTGAACGCAACGCGCAAATTGGCATATCGCGCCGAGCGCCTACAAAGGGAGGACGCAGTGCTCGTTGTCGCATGCTACACTCACACAAGCATTGCTATTTTTTACGTAAGCTGCCTCTCGGTACAGGTTTAGCGCGACTAAGACATTTTGACCTGAAGTATTTACTTTCATATCATATTTAACCGATATTAAATTTTTCAACTAAAAAAAAAATTTTTTTTTGATGACATAACATATTTACCTATTCAAAGAAGGAGGTTCTCAATTCAAATGTATTTCGTATTATTATTTGTTCAGAACCAGGTACCACGCATTTATTAGATACTTACTTACCTTACCCTACCTTACTTAACTTACCACCTACCTTAAATTAAAAAAAAAATTACGAACTCGTAATTTAGTTGCCTTTTGTAATATTACATAGACTTCCAGTGTCCTTAAAGTTAGGGTTATATATTTAATTTTTTTTTTTTTTAATTTTTAGAAACTCGGATGAGGCAATTGGAATTAGGGCTCTTAACATAAAATTGTAGATATTTAATTATCATCATTAATTTATGAATGTCAAAATATTTATGAACGAAATACTTACTGTCTACTTCAAATGAACTGTCATCTGTCAGTGCCAGGACTGAGGACACAGATCTGTCAGTCACCGCGGTTATGTTATGAGGTTTCATATCAACATTACCTCGTGTAATTTTAGTGTTTAATATATTAAACAATGTTTGCGAATTAAATAACAGCATAATGGACGCCTACGATATTTTTAAAAAACTGACAAAGGGTCTTACATTCAAACGTCGTGTTTTAGGAGTGAAAAATGCCGTGAGTATTCCTTCTAACCTCTTCCAATGTTTTTATTTCAGTTTAATTGTATATTTACTAAAAAACAAAATTTGCATGTTTAAAAAACCTCTAAATCAAGCTTATAATATTAGGTTATTGAAATATATTTTTAATTCTAATAGCTTAATTAACCTAAGACATATTAATATGTTTCTACTAATTTTAGAAGTTTCGAAGTTTCTAGTAAGCTTAGAAGAAAAATTAAACAGTAACTTTAATTTACACTGCAATGATTATTCGAAGTATTATCGAAGTATAACTATCACAAAATTATTTATTTCATAAATTATTTAATTTAATTTAAATTTTACTTCTAATAGGAGCAAAATATTAAAGCTACTCTAAAAAAGGAAACAGAATTAAAAAACGAGGAGGAAGACGAAATAAAACAAGAAATTGAAGATAATGAGAATTCAATTGAACATTCAGATGTAGAAAATGAAGATGGTGAAGATGAAAAGAATGATGACCTACAAATAATTGATGGTGTAACGGTAGAGAAGAAGACCAAGAAAAATAAATCAAAGTTAACACCTGAGGAATTAGAGAAAAGACTTGAAATCGAACAGGTCTCTTTTTTTTTAATAATCACTGTACAAAGTTCATAAGAAATGGCAGATAATTTACATACAGCTTTTAATTAAAATAATGAATTTAATTTTGACAAGTGCCTTTCTCGGTGGTAGGACTTTGTGTTAGCATACAGGTAACACCTGCTCATCCCATATTCTTCAGCCAAACAGCAATACTTAGTATTGTTATGTTAAGGTTTGAAGGGTAAGGGAGTGAGTATAACTACAAGCACAAGGGATCTAACGTCTTAGTTCCCAAGGATGGTAGATTCTTACAGTGCCAATGGGTGTTGGTGACCACTATCAGGTGATCTATTTGCAGTGCACATGTATGATGTTAAAAAAAACCATTCTAGTGCAATAGCTGATGATATATATGTTACTGTAAAAGCTCAACTACGGTAAATCTTAAGATTTTCCAGAAAAACCTAAGATTTACCGATTATGAATGGTAAATCTTAGGATTTACATGTTAGGTTAGGTTAGGTTGGAATGGTAAAAGTCCGAAAAAGTTGACCCTTTATAATAAATACTCACATTTACCAACTCATGTCGGTAAATCTTAGGTTTTACTGGAAAATCTTAAGATTTACCTTAGTTCGAACTTTTACAGTAACATATATATTAAAAATATTCTATTAAACAAAATTAGTGTTATTTGAAATGTATTGAAGGGATTAGTTTTATATAACGAGTTTTATCTCATTGAATGTATTAACAAGTTTACATTTTTTAGCAAAATCAATTTCGAAATGAACATGGAATCAAAGCGGTTGGTCGACATATTCCAAATGCATTGAAAGACTTCAATGAGCTAGTAACCAAATACAAAGTAGCACAATCACTTGTGGACACACTGAGTCAGTGTGGTTACTCTGAACCTACACCAGTGCAGCGTCAAGCGATACCCTGCTTATTGGAGGTTAGTAGATTCAATTTAACAAAATCATGAAATTTAATGTACAATGATTTCTTATGTATCTAGCAATCTTGAAAAGTACCATTCATTGGCTTGGCATCCTCAAACTCAACCCTTTCTAGTCATTTTTGTTTTTTTTTTCTATAGTGATGATATTTTTTTCTGTATTGAGCCTAATCAAATATACTATTCATTTATAATGGGTTATTGTCATCAACAATATTAAAACTTCATAATAAAATAATGACAATACATCCTTCGAAATACAAATATCAGAAGAAGAAAAAACAACCAATAATTTATATCCCAGGGTCGTCAGATAGTCGCATGCGCCCCGACCGGCTCCGGGAAGACGGCGGCCTTCCTGCTGCCGCTGCTGCAGGCGCTGGGCGCGGCGCAGGGCGGGCCTCGCGCGCTGCTGCTGTGCCCCACGCGCGAGCTGGCGCTGCAGATCCACCGCGAGGCGCTGCGGCTGGCGGCGCCCACGCCGCTGCGCTGCTCCGTCGTCAGGAGCTGCAAGCAGAGCAAGATCAAGGAGCGGGAGAACACCATTAAAAAGAGTGGTATGGATCAATCTTGTTAATCTAATTGGTAGATTAATTGGCTTCATATGTATGTATGTGTATGTGTCTCTTGGAGGTATACAGTTTCCTGGCCGCTGTTCCTGTTAACCTTTCTTTCATTATTGTTACATAAAGGTGATTAAACTCTTTACTTCATAGTGCAGACGGACTATTTGCTCTGTCTCATACTCTGATGAGACATCTAGTGATCAGCTGCAGAGTTCTTTAAGTTACAGCAAATACTGAACAGAATTCCTACTAGTGTATTATTACTTTTGATGAGAATTTAATTTGTCTTCAGATCTGGTGATAAGTACACCGAATCGTCTCTGCTATTTGCTGAATCAAGAGAATGTCGGCATTAATTTGGATAAGTGAGTTTTTTTATAAATATTTATTTAAATTTACATTATACATACTTTTTTTAAATTATTTCTTTAGTGAGTGAATTTTGTTTTTTTTTTTTGTCTATTCTAGGGTCCAATGGCTAATCATCGACGAAGCGGACAAGCTGTTCGAAGGCACCACGGAGGAGGTGGACACGTTCCGCCAGCAGCTCGACGTCATCATGGGCTTCTGCAAGGCCAAGGTGGCCATGTTCAGCGCCACTCACACCCCCGCCATCGCCAAGTGGGCGCGGCACAACATGCGCGGACTCATCAACGTCACCGTCGGACTCAGGTCTGTCTGCACCATTGTCTGATGCCCTCGTGTTCAAATCCCGGATCGGCCAGTAACTATTTCATTTTTCCACTGTGTAATATTCAGAAGTTGTCTGAACTGTTGAAATTGGCAATTTATGGTTTAACAGCTTAAAAAAAGTCGTTTAAAATACATTGCATTAATATTATGTAACAGGTTCTTATTTAAATTGTAATTACTTTTAGTTTAGAGACATTCGAACATTTCCGCACAGTGAGGTAATTGAACTATATGACATTGATAATGATTATGTTCTCAGGAATGCAGCCTCCACATCAGTGGACCAAGAGCTGCTGTTCTGCGGGAACGAGAATGGAAAGCTGGTCGCGTTTAGACAACTCGTGCAAAAAGGACTTAAGCCTCCCGTTTTAGGTAACAACATACAATAATAATCTTATGACGTCGACATCAAGCATATTCATATTTATAGTTTCTAAGCTACTTTCGTCACAGTTGACTATATCGTGGGTGCGAGACTGTTTGTCTGTTTGATAAATTTCATGAAGATCGGTCGGTAAGTTAAGACGTGACACCGTAACAATGAAACTCACAACCTCAGAAAATTAGTTAGGTTTATACATTACATATATTACATCCCACTGCTGGGCTAAAGACCTCTTCTACCTTTGAGGAGAAGGTTTGGAGCATACTTCACCACGCTGCTCCAATGCAAGTTGGTGGAATACACATGTGGCAGAATTTCGTTGAAATTAGACACATGAAGGTTTCCTCACGATGTTCTTCACCGCCGAGCACGAGATGAATTATAAACACAAATTAAATGGTGCCTGCCTGGGTTTGAACCCGAAATCATCGGTTCCACCAGATGCACGCGTTCTAACCACTGGGCCAGCTCGGCTCAGTGGTTTATAAAATCATCACTATAAGATCAATCGTATTTTTTCATTTGATTATATATTTTTGCCGTTTACATTTAGTATTAATATAATTTATTTCAGTTTTCGTGCAAAGTAAAGACCGTGCAAAGCAGCTCTTCAAGGAACTGATCTACGACGGTATCAACGTGGACGTCATCCACGCAGACAGAACGCAAGCGCAGGTAAAGAAAAACCTCAAATACTAAAATCAGGATGTTTTTTTGTGTGTGGCACCTCAGACAGAACATTGAGAAAAAAACCATAAATGTGAGAAAGGCACTTTGGAAGAAGTCTAGTGTATATAGTAATATGCTTAAAAATATATCATATAATATCAACGAATAACAATCTTATTCATTCATACGATTAAATGACTATGATTACGGCATATAAAAACTCTTTTGTTAATCCATATTAAGATAACTGCCATTAACGAACAATAACCCTGTATTTGCGTTAATTCACCTCCCAGCGTGACAACGTGGTGCGCAGCTTCCGCACGGGGCGCATCTGGGTGCTGATCTGTACCGAGCTGATGGGTCGCGGTATCGACTTCCGGGGCGTCAACCTTGTGGTCAATTTCGATTTTCCGCCGTCCGCCATTGCTTATATCCACAGGTTAGTGAGCAAAATTTATATTATATTTAACTTCAATCACATACTTCAATCAGAGACAGACGTGACTTGACTAATAACTTCTCCCAGATTATATATTTGGCTTCAAAAGATACATTAGCAATCTATCAATGAACTTCGTACTCCATAGTATTTACAGAAAATAAAATTATAGAGAAAAAATCACATGAAATTCAACAGCTATGTTATATAAGATATATTATAAAGTATAATGTTGTATTCTCAAATCAGGATCGGTCGAGCGGGCCGAGCGGGACAGAAAGGTCGCGCCGTCACGTTCTTCACGCAAGACGACGTCACCAATCTCAGGAGGTAATATGGTCATTTAGTTCCACTAACTTTTCTAGATCGGTCATATATAGTGTAAACTCTATGTAACGTCACTCAAGGGACTGGGTATTTGGATGTAATACAGAGTTGGCGTTAAATGGAGGGGAAAATATATGTATCAGATAAAGTTTCTTCCAGACTAGTGTCAGTAATAGAAGTAAGATAATAAAGCGACAAAGGAACGTACACATCTGCGCTGTTTTTACTAATTTTGGCGACTAAAAAGAACTTTTTATTATTTAATTTGTCGTTATGTAACGCTATACAGTCTATCGTTGTATGGAAGACAAACTGAACCAACCAAAGTCGAGTGATTTCGACGCTTTAGGGAGTTTGTCGTTAAATGGAGTTTACACTGTATATACTCATACAAATTAGATTAACTTTTATTGGAATAATTGCATATATGTTTATACAGATGGAGTGTACGGGCACAAATCAAATCAAATCAAAATATACTTTATTCGTGTAGGTTTTTACAAGCACTTTTGAATCGTCATTTAACAAACTATTTAAAGTAAAGCTACCACCGGTTCGGAATGTAGATTCTAATGAGAAGAACCGGCAAGAAACTCAGTAGTTACTCTTCCAACATCTAAAAATACAGTCATGTTAGTTAAATACAATTATATATGTACAGTAATGTGTTATCTATATAGAACGAATGGGATAAGATGAAGAATGAATACATGACAGCTGGGACGTGATGGTGATTTGGTGCAACCAAGTTTTAAGCCAAAACTTTGTTCAGTCAACAACATATTTTAAACAATCCTCAGAAAGCAGAGGACAAACGTGATTACATAGAGTGCATTTCGAAGCTTTTATCACTATAAAAAGGATGTTTTTCACTGAACAAGTCATAGCGGACTGAAAATATTTTTTTTTTTTAAACTCAGTTGCACTAAACCACCATTCATCGAAACTCAGTTTTAACTCTTCATTGTATATATTAATATATCACCTGATGTAACATAGAAAGCAATCACCCGGAGTCGTCTAAATGATTGTATTTGTAAATTATTATCATAATAAATATTCCGGGCGAAAAGTCTTAGGCCGAGTCCACTAGGCACTATTCGAACAAAACACAATATGAAAAATGAAATATGTTTGCTGGATTTTGAGGAGCCGGCTTAAGAGTAAACATATTTCATTTGTACAATTTAGTGGCTTCGTGGTTTTACTAAATTCGTATTATACATGGATTGTAGAAATCTAACAATACATGTCTGACCAGTGTCTATCCAGTAATTGTCAAGTTCAATAGGAGTTGTATTATGTTTCCTGTATATATAATTAAATTAAAACGTAAATTGTAATTCCAGCATCGCTTCAGTGATGAAACAGTCCGGCTGTGAAGTACCAGAATACATGTTGAAACTCAAACAAGACGCTAATAAAAGGAAAAAGCTGTCAAAGAAGGCCCCACGCAGAGACCAAATATCAACAATCTTGCAGAAACCGGAAAAGTATGTGATTTTCGATCATTTCGTTTCAACTTCGACTTTATTTGATTTATTATTTACTTTGTTTCGTGCGCAGTAACACTATAAATATTTGCGAAACTTATAACAACGTAGCTTGTTCACAAAGAACATATTTTTATATTTTAAGGTTTAACAACAAAATTCAAGAGCAAACTTTGTCCTGTTAGAGAAGTGATTTTTCTAAAAAATAACGTTCTGCCCTTGAGGTTACATCTTAATCTATGGAGTTTATAATTTGAAGGGTTTTACTCTTAAAAAATTCTACAAAACAATGTTTCCTTAATTCCAGCTCACAACGATTGATAATAATAATAATTAATCCAGAACAAATAATTGATAAAAATTAATGAAGGCTTTCCAACGATATACACATTTATATTTTCAGACGTAAACTTGAAACTCAAGACGCAAAGGAAAGTAGCAAGACGAAAGACACAGATAACGTGAGAAACGGGAAGAATGAAAAATTAAGGAAAATACAAAATGGGGTAACGAAGAAGGTCAGAACTCAGAAAGAAAATACTAAGGCGGCAAATGAAGCAAAAAAAACACATAAAATAGGACAAAACAAACGGAAAAAGAAGAAAATGAATACAGTGTGAAAAAGTAAATAAATTATTAAGTTGATGTTTAGTTTTATTTTTAACTAGCGACCCGCCCCGGCTTCGTCTTACAACGTTCACAGTTTTTCAGACGTTAGACAATACAAATCGCTTTGCAAAATATTCATTTTAATTACATGCTGTAAAAGGCCATATTGATCTATATTAAATGCACAACGTATTTAAGGTCCAATAAGGATAAGAATTAATGCTGTATTGTTTAAAATCGCTTCGAAGTTAATGGCTTATTTCTCGTAAAAAGTAAAGGATAAAAAACGTTTTTTGTAGGTTATCCCTAAGAGATATACATATACTATGCCGGACTTTTTAAAGACCTTTTTAAAGTGTACAATACGGTAGTACATTATTTTGTTAAAAAATGTGCTTATTTATGACATCACTTCATGTGCGGGATTTAACGAGAAAACTTCGATAGAAAAAATAATAAGACGTGTATCAGTGGTGAACTGCTATATTCAGAATGATGACAAAAAAAAATGTAACTTAAATCTAAGTACATCTAATTGCACGACGGCGCAATAAGTGCAGCTGCATTCAATTTCTCGCAGGCGCTTAAACATGCCCCCGGGCGTTGAAAGCATGGCTTTTAACCATGGAAGGTTATTATGATGACAGAGGCAATGGACAAATTCTGTTGAATGCCCTTCTGATAACACCAGTGGACGTCCAAATATCCGCCACGCGAACAACATCGTCCGAACCAGAACCTCTAAAGTTATGAGTTTCTACTATATTGTGCATGATCATCAAATTAACATTTTATGGGGAACATTTTTTGCTAAAGGCGGTTTCTCACCCCAGCACTGCAAAAATTCTTAGTTTTGATTTTGAGCATTTGTCTGTAAGTCAGTCAGTTTTTTCGGTGAAATTGGTATCGGAACTATGGAAGTAAATTAAAGTGGAAATAACAAATTACAAATAATATGTAAATCTGAGATTTGTTTATCTTTACTCCTTTTTGGAATAGGTTTCAGCTCTATACTTCAGTTAGAGAATTCTCAGACATGTGAAGCTTTAGGTACTCTTGATGATTTTTATCCAGCGATTGTATTAAACAGAAATAGATTCGTGAAAACTCGAAACTTGCTCGAATTGAATATATTCTATCCACTAACCATCAAAGTTTATGAAATTGGATTAATAAATAAAACAACCATCTGACTAATAAACTAGCTTTACATAATAAATCAGATATAAAATAGACAGTCTTCATTGCAATTTATATACAAAATATATCCATACTAAGTTACTTAAATAAAAAATATATATAGTCTATGGGACATTAAATTATAAGCCATTATAAATCTATGGCACTTTAAGAACATTGCATAAGCCTCAAACTCGAATCTGTATTAAGCTATTAACTAATATCTACTACTTAAAATAATTTTAAGCCTCTTTATATATTATATAGAAACAGTTTTAGATAGAGATTCTTAAAAAACTGTTATTTCAGTAAAGTGTTATTTCTGAAACAAAAAAGTGGTCCAAAAATTATATTTTTAGTAAAAATAAAAGAAACACTAACAATGTCTTGCTTAAAACTATGCTTAACAATAATACTATTTTGACAGTTTCTTTGCATAGATTTGTACGATTTATAATAAAAAAAAGACAAAGTTATCACCTGACGTAATAGAATCTTAAAACTAAGAAACAACTTTTGGTTAAACACATTTTTTAATGTCTAAAACATCGTTTTCTTATCATCGATATTATTTTAAAGTGATTTAATTATTCAGAATACGATTATATAGATCCTCATTTACACTATATTGTTTTAATAAAGTTCTACTTCCCCGTTTATTATTATTCGAAACGGTAATAATTGTATATAGACCCTTTTTGCTTACAATAAATCCCTGTTAACTATATAACATAACTGTTACAAAAATATCTGACAGTAAAAACTAAAACCTATCATAAACTATGAAATTAAATATTTACAAGTAGCAACACTAATGTCGTGCTGTCTTTTTATTTCCCATATTTATATGCATGTCTCTTATTATGTAAATATTGTTAATTAATAATCATATTAAAAGTTTAAAGTTGGATCGGAATAGATAAATTTATAGTGACTACGGTCAGCCTCGGGTCCGGGGCAAAACTATGTTGGGAAAAATCTTTACGCATAATGTCAAGCCCACTATGTTCCAGAAATTATTATTTATGTGATTTTGACAAAAACTTAAGTGTTTGCAGGATGACGTCCTGGAGGAGAGATGGCGCCACTATCAAATTCGTGTCCCGATTCGGAAAAATCTTAGAAGTTAGTTAATTTTTATCACACAACCTTAAACTATGTAATAATAATTAACTGTTTAGCCTGAAATTAGGTGGAACGCATTAAAATACAATCTTTAAACTTTTAATATGAGTATGCGTTAAGGTTATGTTATTTAAATTAAATAATATTATCTTTATGTACAGTTGACAGAAACATTTAAAAATGTCTGTTCAATAGTTATTGCACTTGAGTTATAAAAAGGTCAAATTTTGTATAAAGTTTTTAAAATTAAATAATAACAATGAAGAAAAATGACCAATTCGGTAAGTCACTTTGGGTTATCAAAGCACATAAGGCACCATTTACTTTTATTAATAAGAGTTGTTCTTACGATATGAATTAACGTAGCATATTGAAACATTATAAGATTTAACTCTCTAATTGCGGGGCTGATATGAGTGTTTTTTTATCTTAACTTAATTTTGGAAAGGTAGCATTATTATCACAAAAAATCTCAAGAGAAATCTGTTCACGATATTATGAGATTATGAACATACAAAATGTATCCGTTCCGCTTTCATATAATTGGCCGTTTTCTTATAATTTGTACGTAAATTTAAATATTTTTCAAGAATATATTTTTTTTCGATAAACAAAGAATGTTTGTCGATTGCTAACATTAAACAAAAATTAACGCTTTTCTACTAATCAAAGTTGAAATTCATTCGCATAACCAGTCACAAGGCAATCTCGGCATCTTATTAGCCGGCCAAGGCAGATACCCGGCCGTTTTAAAGACCCAGTAATCATATGACACCTTGCTGATAAGCAGCACCAGAACTAGTACCTCCAGGCCTATGATGTAGTAGATGTAGTCCGTCCAATCCCTGGGCGTATGACAGACCTGATACTCCTTGAGATCAACCACAGGGCCCATGCTATCTTCGCATTGCAGGCTCTTTAAGTCTGGTATATTCTTGTAGTTTTCTAGAAGCCACGGCTGGAAAATATTTTATATAACAATTATTGTATTTGTTCTAAACCTTTAACACCAATTAGATTTATAATTGTGATTCAATTCCTTAGCATTCTAATAAATTTGGTTTATTTTCGGTAGGAATTTACTTTGAAATAAATTACATAGTATTATGATCTTCAAATCAGTTTAAGGAAATAATATATTTCAGTGTTTAGAAATAAAATAATGTATTGACGTAAATATCACATAGCTGGGCAAAATAAAATTAATTCAATTATTTTATTGCAATCGTGTAAAGCTAAACTGTTTCCAAGTGAACTTGATTTTACAACCACCTAAGGGCCAACAAATTAAATCAGAATATTAAAGAAGATCATACCTTTACAACTTTTTCCGTGTTACAGTCACAGTGTATGTAATTCCCTCCGATCAGGAACGAAGGTCCCGTCGTTATGAAGCAATTGGACATTACGTACGTGTGGATCTGGAATATTAAAGGCCTTTTCAACTTTGAATTGCCTTACCATTGACGAACTTTTGAAGTGAACGAGACAAAAGATACTAAAAACTGTCTCATTAGTCAGTCAGTCAGGCTCTTAGATCTTTTCTCTGATTAGACCAAAGGAAGCGATCGAAGTTCTCTGACAAGTAATTTATGGCTGTACACAAATTACAGTCTTTTGCCTCGACAAACCGTTGGTCTCAAGCCTGAATCCTTTCGACGTTTCGAATTTGCGGTCCCATCGTATTATAAGAGTCAGGGAATTTAAAGTACACATTTGTACACACCGTATCTCGTGCGCACGGTTTGACAATTGTCTCTTTTGAGAATGGTTTCCGTGTCCTGAATCGTCCAGGACGAAAACAAACCAATATATAGTAAAAATCTTATAAATATTTCTAAGCCAAAACTTTCCATTAATATTTTGACATGAAAGGAAACCTTTTATTTCTAAAATTAAATTCAACCAACTCACCGTTTTAAGTTTATTGTGGGTTAAAGAAAATACCATAAAGTTATCTATGAACTTGGTGCCTTCTAACTCCACGATGCTAGCAATGTCGTTATAGTCCACCAGTAGCTGCCTCAGGTGCTCGTACGTCGGGTCGTCGGACACCGCTTGGAGTGATGTGATCTGATTAATAAATGGCTTTTGTTAGAAATTAGACCAACATGAAATGAGCCGATTGTTTTCATATTAAGGCCAGTATGTGGTCATTCAGTAAACATGATAAAATTCACATCGTATTATTCATTACTTATTTAAGACTAAATATAAGCCTTTAATTCTATATCATTATTTATTAACGTCGATTATATAATAATGGCATATAAAGTATCTTCGGCATATTTAGAAATTTCTAATTTTTTGGGTTCTCTATTGACTACTCACATTGTTATATGAAACGTTCAACTTGGCCGTGTTGGGCGGCAGATTAGTGGGCATGACCTTAAGATGTCGCATGGAACAGTCTACTGCTACCAAATTGGTGACCTCACCCCCCAGAAGTTCCAGCCGATCGGGTATGCAGGTGCAGTTCGCATTAGCGGGTCGTATATTACGACAACTGGCACTCAACTGGAAATGAAATAAATTATATTCAGTGTTTGATATCACACACCGGACTATGTTGAGTGGCTTAACCAAATAATGTAAACAAAAAAACCATTATTATCTTGGTGTGCGTGACAGCTACGCTTGACACTCGTCAAACGTCATAATAAATGACAACATCACTTTACTAGTGTGCGTGTACTTAGAGGTCCACTGTTGCCCACAATTTTTTTCAACGCGTTTTCAGTTTTGACAGTCTATCTAGACACATTAGTCAAAACTATTTCGATCATGCCAATGTAGATAACAAAATAATATGTTGATTGTATTTTCATTATAACGAAATATTTTAATTGCTGTACACTGTCTGTAATGAGAATGAATAGCAGGCAAATAGTTCAATTTCAAATATACTTCTTTCGTTCATTATTTTAAAGTCTAGTGATAAACTAAGATTTTCATTACAAGCTACTATTGTTCCCATTGCAATTTACGATCATCACCGATTTAATCCTATCTGGATTCCACCAACTAGGATTAATTATTGTCTGTCACAAACTCAATATCTAATTACCTCTTCTTGAACTCGTAGATGGTCGATTTGGACAACTTGCACGTCTTTGAACCAGTTAAACGTCAGGTCGAGGGCGCAATATGTACGCTCGTAGTTGAGAAATGTCACCAGTGAGCTACTGTTAGTTTCCATCGCCTTCTGGAAATGCTTGCATGGGAGGTAATTGTTACCTGTGGGGATAATCGGACCAGTTAAACATTTCGTCATAAAATGAGGTTTAAAAATTGTTGTTTGAGGGTATTTATCGGATTGATATAAAGAGGTACTTCAAATACAAACCGATATGTGTATAGATTTTTTGTTTCATTAATAATAAATTATAAAAAATATATGTAAAGATCATCTAATTGTTGGAAAAATGGCTCCTTTGTAAAGTTGGTCGAAGTTTGGTAGAAAATTAGTTGAACGTTAGGTGTAATGTTCCAAAAAATATTTCCACTTTATTTAAAATGAATATAGCTCAGCTTTTAAAAATAAACTTAAGTGTACGTGCACTATAATGTAATTTAAGCTCGAAAACGATTTTTTATTGCAATATTGCAATTAAGAATTTTATGTCAAAAATAAAATTTTAGTTCCGATTCTACTTCTCTTTTTCAAAAATTTAAAGAAATTGATATTGTATCTCACGAGAAACAAGTTGGTCTCACCTGACAAATCCACGGAAATCTTTCTGTTACTCTGAACCAAACTTAACGGGAACTCTGTGAGATTGTTGGCTGAAGCATCGAGGACCGTCAGGGTGAACAGGTAGGCGAACGGTCTCTGGATGGATGACTGAAGAGTCGCGCTGCTCAGATTGTTGTTGGAAATATTGAGACACGCGATCGAAGAGTACTTTGGGAATTGACCTGATAAGATATTAAAAAAAAATTAAAAGTTCGTCCTCTTCATACAGACAAAAGTATACAACGCAAGTATATACTCATTATATATTATTATTATATATTTATTATTTCATTTATTGTTATTGTTAGACGATAATAGTCTAAACGTATAGTTTGAAAATATTGGTTTTTTAATTTACAGTAAGTCTTAACCTTAAATATATTTTCTGTAATATATAATTTGTTAGAAGATACCCAATATTATTATTATTACGTTACCATATATTAAGCTTAAGTATTCGAAGATTTTCGATGAGTTTTACAAATATATTGTGAATCATAAACGATATGACTTCATCAAAAATACAAAAAGGAAGATCTTTGACAGCCGTACTGAGAAACCTGTCGGTTATTTTTGTGCTTTAATATCTGTAGTATTTGTCCTTTTTGTATATTGTCAATTTGAACATGAAATCAACTGCGAATGTTCAAAAACCGAAAGGTCTTGTTTGATTTACAACAAGCAATAAGAATTGATATTCAACTTTTGTTATCATTTTGAGGATATTGACAATAATCATGAAGAAAATTGGAGACCCAATTTTCATGATTTTGATTAGGGTTTAGAAATCATCCCGTCAAGTAAAACAGCGTGAGGTATACTGAACGTTTCAAACTAATTTCTGCTACATCTACAGTACTTCCTTCAATCCGACTGTGAAATATTTACAAGGCACTTTTTCTTAAGGATAATGATAATTTTTTATAATTATTATTTGTTTCATTTTGGAAGAATTGCAAACAGTGATGATTGACTATCAAAAAGCACTTAAATATGTTTAAATTTTATAAAGATACTCTTAAAATCCTCTAAATGCGCCGAAACAATTTATTTTCGTTCTTTGTTTTAATTAAATTACAAAACAACAATCATACGTCATACATAACTTATAATACTTACTTTTATTTCGTTTAATTTCTGAAGCGTCCTCGGCTTGCATAAACAAATACGCAATTATAATTTATTTCATACTACGGATTACAATAGAGCTTACAATTTAATACCAACTTTTTTTAAAGTTATTTATTAGATCTCCAATAAAATACCCGTAACACATTACATTTTGAACAAAATATTCGATACAGTCGAAATGTATCATAATTAAAGGTCAAAGCAATATGGAATCTTAAAAAATTTAAGTAAAAAAAAGGTTGTTACAAATATAATTTATCAATATTTAAAACAATATCGAAACTGACTTGCTTTACATGTTTGCTCATTATAATAACCAAAGGTACATTTTAACAAAGGAGACTACACAAATACTATACGAGTAATTATTTACTTTATATATGTGTCAAAATCTGACGCCAGTTTATATAATAATAATTAAGTGTCTTAGTCAAGTGTTCGAAGCTCAAGTGCTCCATTGGTCAATATTCCATTATATAAGCAATACTTTCTGTCAACAGCTCTAAACGCTAACCCGAGGGATTACATAAATAACGTCTTGTGTTTATTTGATTTATTATTAATAATATTCAAGCTGATTACTAGTTACTAAACAAATATTGGTTGGGAATAATTATTATATATAATTAAAATTATACCTATTATTTTCACAGAATGTCAACGAATACAAAACTATTAAAGTCAGTTTGACCGATAAAGTCTCATCTCATTTTGGGCATACTATATTTGTATAAGTTACATGTTTAAAACAAATCTAAATATTTAACCTATACTTGTAATGTTGGAATGAATAGCTAGTATAATACGAATGCTATAAAAAGAATACGCCTTCCATAGTCCGTCCTACGCCATTAATCCCAAGACGCCGGTACTATTGTACCTGTGATCATATTTATGGATCTATTTATGTTATTACAAAGAATATACTCGTGTGTCAATGCAGATCTATTCAATCAGGAAGGTGCGCCCCACTACGTGTAATTAGACATTAAGACAGCAAAAAAATACAAATTAAATTATATTTGTTAAATTTATCCTATTAAAAATTAATTAATTTAGCGGAGGAGTTTATATATAGTTAATTGTTTAGTTTAATTATAAAATATATTCGCTTACCGACGATCTTGCCAATGTTCCCATCGGTGAGCGCCATGGAGGTGAGGCGACGGAAGACGGCCTGCGAGACGTCCAACTCGTCTATCGTGGCGTTCAGCACGTGGAGATTAGTTGTATTCTGTGTCACTGTTGAAAAAAGAACAGAGGTTTATCTTCAACATGTAATATAAGTAATAAAAGCAACTTCTAAAACCGTCAGTAAGTCGCCGCTCATCTTTCAAACATAAAACTGGAACACAAAGTATAACAGTTTGACACTTTAACATCTATTGAGAGTACCCGTATAAACCTTAATCGTGTCAGCTACCGGTAAAGAGAAAAACATATTCGATTGTCGAGCATCCCTACATAAATTATATACGTAATAAATCATAATAATATTACAAACAGCCGATTTATAATACTCAGAAACTTATAGCCGTAACACAGGTTATGTTGGTAAACTGAAATAAATGCGAATCAACACGGATATACTGCTACCAATCTAGCCATTTCCTTTTGATCATATTATATTATATCTATTTAAGTCCATAAATATGTATGTATTATGATACTCTGTCTGTAATAAAAAATATCATTCGAGACGAATATCATAATTAAATCGATACGTTTAAATGTCACGTATATTAAGCTATTTTTCTTTGTCAGCAATGAATATATATCGCGTTTATAGCCAAGTCGTCGCGCAATATCACCAACAATACGTTCTTATACTGATTATAAGTTATTTTTGCTATCAAGGCTACGGCGAGAACAAATAGTTATAATCGTATATATGCGTGCCTAGAATAGAGGATCGTGCGCTTTGACCATTATATTTTAACTTATATTTAAATTTGTATGAAGCAGTAGGTAATATTAATGTTTCTAACTATACATTTTACCCATTTCGTTAAGTATTTAAACGATTCGTGAGTCAGTATAATTACAAACACGAGGGCCAATGGCGGTTATACTTAGAAAATAAAGCAATGACAATATATCATCAACTCATCTTCGGTTCTGGATTTCCTACCGCTTCTTATCGGTAGAATCTAGGACCCGGTGATTACTTTAAATTATAATTTTAATATAAAGCTATCACTTGAATAAATATTTTTTTATTCTGAACTTATGATTGTGGTCTTGAGAGTTTGTGTTAATTAAAAAACATAAATGGTGTCTATTGGCGACACAATCGTGGTCATTTATAAATGAATCAGATATAAATGTGAATCATAAATAAATCCAGGATTAATTTTAGATATTTCTTCAAGGCCATGATTATAATGTCAGCTTATTAATAACTATGCAAGAATATAAATAGCTGCTATAAAAAAACGTGCATTGATTACCGAGATATCCGTGTATAATATTTTTATTTCAACCTTAAGCTTAAATAACCTAGTTTAAAACTTATCCTTCGACAAGGAACAACAATTTAACAAACAGCAATTTAATCAAGGTTATTTGTTTTAAAAATAAACAAACAAAAACAATGCAATCACGTCCGAACATTCTGTCGTGGTATATTTACGACGTCGCGGGCGCCGGCGCACACGCAGGTCGTCTCACATTCCGCAACGATCACACTCGTGAAGGTTTATTTGTGTTCAATAAAAAAGGTAGTTCTAGTGCTTAGAATACGTCGTGGACTCCCAACTCAAATAACCTTTATGTATTGAAATTTCATAATTTCTGGAATTTATCTCGTGCTTATCGGTTAGTTAGGCCGTTAGCAACACTGAATGTCCTTAAAAATTCTTTTTTACATTATAAATTAAGCAATTATAAGTTCTTAAAAATGACCATATTGACAAATATTATTTATGTACAAAAATGTAACGAATATATTTTTTTTATTGTGAAACTAGTTTACACTAACCGCAACCACACATTATTGCGGTCCAGACTGGAACCTGTCTAGTAAGAAGCCTATTCACACTATTAAATATACGCGGTTTGGTCGGGCAACACAGACGTTGGAAGATGGACGCCCTCCAAAGAATGGCTCCGGAGGGCGTTTCGTGGTTTTATGGTATCTCAATAATGTAGGGGTGTACTCTCAGTATCTTGTAATACGATGGAAATTTATAAGGGGTTGAATAATGTAATGATATAAGGGACCAATGCTACAAGTTGTTCAGCATTCAGTAGCGACGTTCCAGAGCTGGCTATGTAATATAAAATGTTAAACCAGCGAGAAGTACCACTGAGTCGTGTTCGGTATGTCAAGCTTGGCATAAATTTTAGCAGCCTCGGCGGATACACCTAATTTGATATTTGAAAGTATAAAATATATTGGAACTTCAAGTTATTAATAATATGTACAAACAAAGCATTTAAAAGTACATTACTTTCTGATGTTATAAACGCTTGAAACGTCAACCCTAACTTCTATATACATAAGTAAGTAGGCTTGACTAATAGATAAAAAGTACATAAAAAAATACAAATGACTTCAACTCACTTGTAATAGCAAGCGCCTCTTTCAGTCTGAAACTGTCCACGTCACAGCAAAACACGGAGACGGGATCCACGCGCGTGCACTTAGGATCAGTGGGGCAATGCTCCCGAGACATGTGAAAGCATTTACCCTTCTTCAGCTCAACGCGAGGTGCCTCCGGCTTAGGCTTCTCCGTTGATGGTGGCCGCGGCTGGAAGTTAAACCGATAAGTTCATTTCAAAAGTCTTTAAAGAGTTGTGATTATTGGGTTAATTAAGTTTAAAATGACTATAATATTCACTTGGTGTAAGGCTTTGTTCAAGCCCGTGTGGGTAGGCACCATCCACTCATCAAATATTCTACCGCCAAGCAGCAGTATTCAGTATTGTTGTGTTCCGGTTTGAAGGGTGAGTAAGCCAGTGTATCTACAGGCACATCTTAGTTCCCAAGGTTGGTGGCGCATTGTTGATGTAAGGAATGGTTAATATTTCTTACAGCGCCATTTTCTATGGGCGGCGGTGACCACTTAATATGTTAATAACCAATAATTGCGGCCCGGGCATTTAACACTGAATTTGAATGTGCTTAAGTTGTTTTTATAATTCTTCATGATTTTCGGTGAAGGAAAATATCGTGAGAAAACCTGCATGAAATTAAATGTCGGATGAAATGTGCCATATGCGTTCACCAACCCGGATGGAGCAGCGTGGTGGAATAAGCGTGCTCCAAACCTTCTCTTCCAAAAGGACAAACAGTGGAACTGTTTCTTGTTATTACTTTTGAATTAAATTTTAGCTTATATTTAATGAATACTCAAGGGAATGATTAATACGGAGTCACTTAACTTTATCAAATAATTTAATTTCTTATTTCTCAAAATTTAACTAAATTTTTTAAGTGTTTGACCCACAAAATTATTGGGATTAGTCGCAATTTAAACGTAGTGTAGGACGTCCTCAGGCACGGTGGAGTGACGATTTGCGCAAGACGGCTGGCAGGAGCTGGATGCGAGTTGCCGAAGAAAGACCACAGTGGCGTGCATTTGGAGAGGCCTATGTCCAGCAGTGGCCGAATGCGGGCTGATGTGTGTGTGTGTGTGTGTGTGTGTGAGTCGCAATTTATCAGTCAGTATCTTTACATTGCGATTGAAAATAAATTAACAGTTCGTGGCCTGCCGAGACTCAATGTAGATTTATTGTACATAATATACTCTTAATGCACACCAAGACTTAAACTAAAATATACACTAGGATTTACAAAAGTAGAACGAGGTACAGAAAAGAAGCGATTTTTTTGTCACAACGATTAATTCTAAGGTAATAAAGGTCAACATACGGCAAAGATATACCCTATATATATCTCCAATCAGTTTAAAAAGCAGCGAATAGATAACGAACCGAGCACTTCCTATCTATTATTCATCTCTTGCAAGCTTGCTGTAAGCTGAACAATGGCCCTAGACGATAAAAGGGCTCTTAACCCCTTTGAAATTAAACGAGGGCGAAGATAGCTTAGAAAAGAACGCTAGGGTTTCAAATATAGCTTGGGTTAAGTAAAGAAAACCGAAAAAACATTTTACTAACACAAATACTGATCCTGAATAACTTAATTCCAAAAAATTATACAAACAATCACTAAAATGTCAGTACCAATATAATAAGATTCTTCGTCTAAATCATTTGAGCGATTGAAAAAAAATTGGTGACTTTTTCTGTGTACGCACGAGAAGGTTTCGCCCACAAAAAACCTTTGTATGTTGGTCGTTCAATATAAACGTTTTATGAACGTGATATGTATATATAATAAAACACCATCTGAAATGATGAACGCTCGTCGTTTAAAAGTAACGCATTTAAAAGTAAACTCGCTGAGTAGGTACGTAATGTTAAATCCAAAAACATAATTTTAAGTAAATTAATGTTTTCCCCATTTCCTTATTATGTAGATTGACATATTATATTTATGTGTGTTTAAGTTCTTGATTTGTTCTCATACTTATTCGTTATTTCGAAAATATAACAAAATAAAAAATGCAAATTTTCCATACATAAGCAAATATAAATTAATATTTCTATGGATAATATTTGGAAATGTACACCAGTTGAAAACGACTTTATTTACTTAAGTTATCGTTATATGTTCGTTTGTTCTTGATAACTATGTTATAGCTTACGACCTCGTGCATTGCAAAACAAAATGTCAACTTGATCCGGACAAAGTCGCAAATAAACAGATAATTTATGAATTGCGAATGTTTGACATTTAACTTGAAAAACAGTTAATTAAATACGTTGTTGTGTTAAATTGTTGTATTCCGATTTGAATTGTGAGTGAGCCAGTGGAACTTGCACAAACACGCACAAAGGATATAACATCTTAGCTCCTGATGTTGGTGGCGCATTGATGTGATGTAAGGAATGATGAATATTTCTTACGGTGCCAATGTCTCTGGGCGGTGATGGTGGTTAAAATAAGGTGGCCCATTACATTACATGTGTGGTTTGTTTAGGTTAGGTTGAGTCGAAGTTCGATCAAAAAGATTCGATAAGGTATCAAAGCCGTTGTAAATATAAAAGAATTTGTCGAATAATAAAAAAAACATTAGTACGTAATTGGAAGAGAAATTTAGAGGAACTTTTACAATCATTGCTTAAACAACAATGCTGTGTCTTCTAATATGTCCAATTCTCCCCCCCCCCCTTCCTCGGACTTAATATACTTAAGTGCCTATTTATTATTATTAACAAACCAGTTTTCACCATAGTAACATACGTCAGCAAAAAGCAGTTACATATAGTATGACTATTGAAACGCTCTTTGATTTTATAGAAACTGTACACTTGAGTATCGGAGATAATATCTCGATACTAGTTTAAGTCAAACTGGAACATCTGATGATAAATAATATGTTGTTAAATACAACTCTAAAGTAATTGCGCCCATCAGGGCTTGGAGCTTAGTCCACGGATTTACAACCGACATATCAATTGAATAACAAACAAAGAACAACAGGAAGATTCGATGTTGATGGGTTTGAACACAACACCTGATGGTGAGTGCTCACCGCCGCCCATAGACAATGGCGCTCTAAGAGATATTAACCATTCCTTATATTACCAATGCGCCACCAACCTTAGGAACTAAAATGTTATGTCGCTTGTTCCTGTAGTTACACTGACTCACTCACCCGTCGAACTGAAACACAACAATACTAAGTACTGCTGTGTGGCGGTATAATATCTGATGAGTGAGTGGTACCTGCCCAGACGGGCTTACACAAAGCCCTGCCACCAAGTAAAATCAAACAATCATCGCATAACTCAATAACTTAATCTTTTAAAATAATTTCTTACATCCATTTCTTCCAACCTCGTCTCCACGAACCCCATATTGAATATGAGGAACATCAGGAGATAACACCAGATCTTTACCTGAAACGATACATTAAATTAAGTATCATATAATTAGTAGAAGTATTTCTGTGTAATTAACTCTTAAACTTAATATTTAGTCAATTGTATATTATATAATCAGGCCGAATCAGGAACAGGGGCTACTGCCCTGGGACCTCTCCAAGAGTGTTTCTCAATATAAATTATTAAAATGAAAAACATCCCATTTTCGACACACATTTAAGGCAACTAGTAAAATACAATATATAATTCTTATATATAATTAAAATAATTACTTAAAAGATTTATGAAAGAAGAACAAAAGATTCATTCAAACAACCGACTGAAAATAATGTTCAGTTCATTTGCTTAAGAGAAGATGAATTTAAAAACAAACGAAGCGCAGGAAAACTGTTTTAAAGAATTGGCATTTCGCCGGTTTGACCTCGAGATCCAAATAATCATAAAAACTATACGTCTATCCATTGACATTAATATGAGTGACGCTAGTGCCATGAAAATGTCTTAGTACGCGTTATACGACTAAGAGTACAGACTGCAAAAAAATACAACTTAGATTATATTTGTTAAGTTGATTTAAAAGTCGATTATTTAAAATAGAGAATAGATCTATTCGAACCGTATCAATGACGGAACAGCAATATACCGTATTATCGCAACTAATAATAATAATAAAATCGATATAAATGCAACGAAATCTTCTAGGCGTGACGATTCCACGCGGTCTAGTGGCTATTTTTAATATAGTTTTCTAATATGCTCATCTTAGTTCTAGATCCGAGATGGCCCAGTGGTTAGAACGCATGCATCTTAACCGATGATTTCGGGTTCAAACCCAGGCAGGCACCACTGAATTTTCATGTGCTTAATTTGTGTTTATAATTCATCTCGTGCTCGGCGGTGAAGGAAAACATTGTGAGGAAACCTGCATGTGTGTAATTTCAACGAAATTCTGCCACATGTGTATTCCACCAACCCGCATTGGAGCAGCGTGGTGGAATATGCTCCATACCTTCTCCTCAACGGGAGAGGAGGCCGTAGCCCAGCAGTGGGAAATTTACAGGCTGATTATGTATGTATGTTATGTTTTAGTTCTAAAAATTAAAACGTTTAAATAATTTCAACACACGCAAAATGTCATCAATTTTATTAATCAAATTTAATTGCGTTTGTTTACAATTTGCAATGGACTGCAATAAACAAACAGGATCAGGTTGCAATAAATTATGCACGCTCGCAAGTTAGCACGTTGCTATCGTAATATATAACATTTATACTGATTATTACTAGATAAACTTGTTTCCGAGCATGCAAAACGGCTAGACCTGCCGACTTTTGGAAAAAGTCACGAAGAAAATAGCATAGCGTTTAAAAACACTAACTATACTAAAGTTGTTGATTGTATCGTTGAACAAATTAACAGAGAATAATATTTTGATATTAAAAACCGGAGTGTGAATGTTCTACTTCCTCGGCGTAATTAAAATAGTTTTTTAATGGCACGCAAATGATTTATTAGAACAAAATAATACTAATCTACTTAATTAAAATCAAATAATAATTATTATTATGACACATGTAATTTATTCTTCTTTCAGCAAAAATTTAAAAACATTCTCAATTTTGCGTAATAAATTTTACATTGAATTGAAGGAAGCTGTTATATCACATTGCGCGAACGTCATAATAATTAACTCATAACTCGCCGAAAGAAGTTTAACTTCAAAAATGAAGACCTATAAGCATTATTTTATTTAATCTTTGAATAAAAACAAATGAAATTGAGAATACTAGTGAATCAACACCAAAAGTTTGGGCATTATTTCTGCTCAAAATTTTAACCTACGCGCTGAAGATAACAAAAAGCTTGTAATAAAAATAATATTATATTACTACATTGCTAATTAATTAATTTAAATCGTTATTTAAAAATAAACATAATAAATAAGGCATATCATTCAATATAAGATTAAATAGATAATAAAATAGTTTGTAGTTAAGTATTTGTTGATTTACAGATAAGATACGTTTATTTGAATTTTATTAACATGTTCAGTCAATTCACCGATTTTTTAAAGTATAGTTAACTTTAAAAATTAAGAAATCTTATCTTATAACTCACATTTTATGCAACCGTCATTGAAAACAACTGAAATGAATGTATAATGTTATAACGTAGCTTCGCATGTCACAGTATTTAAAAAAAAAAACGAAAAGCACAAAATTAAAACAAATCTCTATTGAACCTTTTTTACAACGGTAAAATATCTTGATTCCTTGAACGAACAAGAGCATCGCAATTCACTCTCTGATTATTATCATCAGAAGTCGTGGAATATTTGGCAAAAGAGGTGGTCATTTTTACAGCATTTTAACAGAATTATCTGGTATGTAATTGAATGTTAATTATGAAGCACGTTGTGCCTTTCAATATTGGCTCATTATTGTTTAAGTTCACTTCGTACAATCATACCAAGTTTTTGTACAAAAACCGTCCAAATCTGCGTTAGTCATAAATTGTCGAAGCGCGGATCAAGTTTCTTAGCAAAACACGAGGTGAACGTACGGTGAATTGATTGATATGTACATTTAGTGATATGAACCACATGCAGTAAGTAATCATCTTTGCGCACACATATATTTTGCCAAAGTACTGCCAGCGGTGGATACATAAATTACGTTTTTTTTATTTGTTCTAGATTCTAGTATTATGGGCGACCACATATCCTAACTCGTTCGTCCTCTATACTAAATCTAGCTAGCAATACCGATAAGCCTATGATGTCTATGACTCTATGTACTTGTCTCGATTGAAACTTTGAAGAGGTAGATTCGATGATATTGGAGATAGCCCGTTCTCCATAAAACAAACATTTCTCATGGTATTTATTTTTTATTATACGCGCAAACATAAGTGCATTTTCTATTCTCTCAGCAATCGGTAGGACAGTTGATCCGAATCAAGGTTCAAGGTCAAACGACTTTCAAATTCAAGTAACTACGAATTCGATGTAGAAAACAGGGCTCGAATCCAAGACTGGATTAGGGATCTGCAGCCTAATTAGATAACCACTAGGCGAGCGAGGCAGTTGTAAGCACTAAGCCATCAGGCTTATGTATAAAATAAAGAACTCACTTCTTATGATACAAAACTCTTTATATACAGCATGTATTATATACATTACACATACCTACTGGTTTGTGTTGCGGTGGAAGGTAAAATGTTTATAAAAAATACACGTAGGCGGTTACGATACGTCAATTGGAATGACTTAAGCATTTAATAACATAAAATGATGCACGCGTTACGCGAAGATTGTAAAGTCATTCTTGGAATATAAAGCATAAATATTTCTTTATACCAGATTTTTTGGAAACTTTGACAAGAATTCTAGTAAATCACTCGCTAGCCGACCCGGCTTCGCACAGGTAGGAGTAGGTTCGACGTTAATTGTTTTTATTGAAGGACAAAAATACAAAGACAAATTTTAACATATAAAAACCTCTTTTTGAATTGTAACCTTCCTGATTGTACCAACGTATCACAATTCTACAAAGTTTCATCATAATCTGATAAATAAGTTAGAGATGCACACAAAAACAGATATTCAAATATTGTTCATTTTGCTCAATTATTGGAGTTTAAATCAAATCAAAATCATTTATTCAATATAGGAGACACTGATTTATTGATTGTCAAATTAAAAACTACCATCGAAAATTTTACCTGAGAAGAACCGACGAAAGAAACTCAACGGGTATTTTTAATTTATCTCGTGTTCTCGTGTTCACCATCGAGTGAAGGAAAACAGAGCGAGGGATTTATTCTACTAAAAAGTTGACAGTTTATTGCAATCAAATCGAAACGCAATCGTTGCCGATCAGCAGAGTATGTATTCTACCAAACCAACGATCCAGTTGCGGGTTTGAACAGAGTTGGATCGTATCGTATCCGATATAAATAAGTATACTTGGTCTTCAATTACGATATCGAACGTATCCTTACCGTTATAATTTAGTAGAATTGTCCCGTGCATATTTCGGTTGAAATTCCTAAGCTTCTAATCTTTGCCTCGTTTTCTTTGCAAGCAAAGATAATATAAGGGATATATATAAGCCAGCATGATATACATACCAACATTTTAGAAACAATACAATGTACATCACTCTTACAGCCTAACTTATGAATTAATCTCAAGAAATCAATTACAAAAACTATTTAACTTACAGATATAAAATAAAATTTATATAAGAAAAAAAAAGATGACATAAAAAAAAACATTGTTCACGCTTTCAAAGCATAACTATTCTTCATAGATGTTGTCAGGGGTACAGAAAAGGTCTTAAGGTACAAAGCACACCTCCTCGACGCGTAGATCATTCGCCCGTTGACAAAAACTATTAAAAAATACAGGCCCATTTGCTCGTCCGCCTACCTAGATCTATATAAACAGATTTTCTATTATCTACATCTTAAAAGAAATTAACCTAAAAACTTATTGTTAAATATCTATTATTATATTGTATTTACGGGCGTCAAAAGATTGCACAATATTACCACTTAATCTGCTGTCTGTACAAAGCACTAAATCATTTATAAGATTCGACCCACACATACCAACCAATAGTTAAATAAAAGCTTGAATAATATAGCGAAAGGTAACGACGGTAAGGTGATTGAGTTATTTGACAGTCGACAGAAATATATAATAATTTTTGACTTATAACATTAATAATAATCGTTTTAATAATATCGACACACACAAATAAATATTCAAGGGCATTTCAATAAAAAAAGTAAAAATGAATGGCATAATTATTTAAGTTTTAGACTATAACGTTGTGCATTGCTGTAATAGAATAGGAATATCGTTAAAAGTTGAAGCAATATGATTCTAGTTACAAAGTATCTTGCCGTGTTGTGGTAGACGTGCAAGATAATATTCGATCGTATTGTACAGATATACTCGCGTTAGTTTAGTTCTCATGGTCGGGAATTGCAATGTTTACGAACAAAGGTGAATAAATTACCATCACATACCACCTCATCCGTACGTCGGCTGCAGGTGCTTCGCACTGAATCTATTCTACATTCTATTATAACCCTACCCAGCAACACTCCTCACAATCTTTCCTTCGTACATTTAAAGTTAATATAATTTTTATACTGATATGTATATCTAATATATTATTTATGAGACTCAATAAGAATGTATTACATTATATTAATATTATATGAATTATTATTATCTGTATGTCACTTTGTCTAATAAACATTATAATATTTTATTTTTAATCTGTTAACATGAACATGACAGATACTCGTCATGGCGGGAAAATTGATTCTCGAATATATATTTTTAACTGCGTATCGAGTAAAACATTATTTAAAAATTCTTATCAAATTATATAAGAATAAACTATGTTTTATTTCTGATTTAAGACTAAGTTCTTACATATTATACTACAATGAGTGTAATACCATATTAAAATATACCTACAAAATATTAACGATCAAGATCTATTTAATATGTCAAAAGAAGCCTTAAGAAATACAATAAGCCATTAAATTATGAATTGAATTGAACAATGAATGAAATGCAAAATGGACATATTTTTACTTCGTAAATAGTAAAGACCAACATTATTATGCACATAAATATAACATAAATTAAAAAAATACACATGTTAATATAAATTGACAGAGAACATTTTTTTATTCTCATAAAATAGAAATAAGAATTTTTTTTACATAAATATAATTAAAAATTTAGTAGTTTAAAATCACATAAACTACTACAGTTTATGTGATTTTACAACAAGGAACGTCGTGAACTAGACATTTGTAGATAATGTCGAAATATCAAGCTCCACCAAATAAAAATTCAAATGCTTATAGTTATAAAAATAACCATGTTAATTTAAAATCTTATTTTAAGTAACGTCTTATTTGGTAAAACTTCGTACCCTTTTATGGGACTGTCAAAACATACACTAAATGATACATAAAAAATATACGATAATATACCTTAAGATCTTTCTAGTAAAGGTTAAAATATCGTAAAGGAATTCGTCTTCCTCTTATTCATACGAGGAAAGGAAATGAAACATTGAATAATTGAAGACGCCCGGTCTGACGTCCTCGCGCAATGATGCAAAATGTCTTTCAAGGATTTCGAGTGGGATTGACTGAGCTATATTTAAGCTATAAAAATCTTTATATATCCTCCACTTTCATCGATCCATATCTCTATCAGATCTATAGCAATTAATAATAGTTACTTTCATTATTAATAGAAGCATTTATTTCTATACAAGATTATATTATAGATGATAAGAATCTAAGTATTTTGTACCGTTGATTTTCGTAGAAGATAAAGAAAAAAATAATTGATGTTTAAGAGAAACTCAGTAGGTACTCTTTTTGACAATCTTAAACACGACTTGCCGGTTCTTCTCGGTAGAAACTACATTCCATACTGACGACATCTTTAAATTTATCTTCACAGGTCAAAAGTACTTATAAGAGTCTACTTGAATAAAGTATAATACCTATGTATATTTTTTTATTCTCATTTTAAGAGCTGAGTCACTATGTTGTTCTGGTATATAATATGTTTATATAAAAAAACCGTTAGTGGCCAATTTGTAAGATCGATACAAAAACATGTATTCGTTATTTATTATTATAACAAGTAGCTAATCGCTATAGCAATCCCGAGGTCTTCCCATGCGACCCGACATTTGACCCGAAGATTGGGTTTTTATATTTTTTGTCTAATTCTCAGTAGCATATCAAACCTTGAAAATGAAATAGTAACAATTTATTGCCACGGAACAGACCCAGCTTTAGTACAACAAACGCCCAGCTGCAAACATCGTTCTGGTGCCCCAACAAAAATGGAGAAATGTTTTGGGGCATCTCTTTGGATGGACCAATCATCAGCGAGGAAGTTCCCGAAGCGCAGCGCAGCGCTACGTTTGATTAAGCCAGGCCTGACTCTGAAAGCACGTGAAGGGCTTGCCTAATCTCTTTCCAGTCGTGTCGGCTCATCATACCATCGGATTATGAAGGAGTATTATGTGTGCACCTGTAATCGCGCACACAAACGTTATAATATGTCCAGCGCAGTTGGCTCTATGTGTAGAGACTAACTGCCGTGACCGAAATCAGTCAGGAGGACTTCATTATCGTTATTTAAGTACGACCAGGAGATCAATTTCGAGTTTTAATATGCTATAGAATATCATATATTAGTGAACATCTTGTGATCGAAGCGTAATTTGCGAGTGATAACACCAGAACACGATAGCAATGTGTTATCAAATGAAACTGACTCACTTATCAGACGGGTTAAGCTCTTTGTGATCACACTTGATCAAACACGACACATTATGGTTCAGAATATATACAATAAAAACATTTTATATGTCATTTTCGTGATAAATTTATTATATTATTATACTTAACTTATTATATATTATGATGTTCAGCTTACATAAGAATTATTTTAATTAAGGACTCTAATAATGCTCGTATCAATTCCTCGTTGTTATCAATGCAGATTCTCTGGGCAAAATATAAGTCAGATCCCTTGTGACAGTAGTTACACTGGCTCATTCATCCTTTAAACTGGAACACAAAAATACAAATCGTTGCTGCTTGGCGGTATAATATACGGTGAGTGGATGGTACCTCCCGTACCACGAAGTATCACTTCAATAATCATGAATTTTCTATCAGATAGTTAATACCTAGTACTTTACCTCTCAATCAAAATCAAAATATACTTTATTCAAGTGGGCTTTTACATGCACCTTCGAATCGTCATTTAACAAACTATATTAAGGTAAGCTACTACCAGTTCGGAATGCAGTTTCTACCGAGAAGAACCGGCAAGATACTCAGTATTTACTCTTTTTTCAACATTTAAAAATACAAAGTCATGTTAGTTAATTGCAATGATATATGTATGTAATATATCCTGCCTGGAAGTCAACAGGTATTAGCTCCGCGTATTTTTATTATCGGTATAATCTTGCATTGAATAATATGCCTTCTTTACCAATGTATTTTTTACAAATGATTTGTAATTATGAAACGGCAAAGTTAAGATGTTTCCTACATCAGACTTTGAATTTAAAAATCGAATACCGCATCAGATAGTACTTACACTACACTACATAGTAGTACAGTAGTAGTACAATTTTGATGAATGTAATTTTGATATCACAAGCGTATAACGTCACAATGGATAATCTGAAAGATAAAAATAAATCTCTTAAGACGTTATTGATGTTTTTCAACTGATCATTTAATATATACAGGAAATATATACTGATAATCTATCTGTTTATACTAATAATTGACGAGCCAGTACTTTTTGTAATACTAACTGAAAAAAGTATTAAACCAATATTAAAGAAAAATTGTACCAGAAGATGCACCGCGTTTTGGAGGAAGTTTTAAAATGACATACCTACTGTCAACGCACACGAAGTATTAGGATAATACGAAATGCTCCTGAGGGAATGTAATAGGATAAAAGTTTGTATGGAAGTTCGTCATTTTTGAAAGTTACAAATATATTTATTTAAAATATAACTTTTACGCTGTTATTGAAAATTCACCACTAATAAGTATTGCTGCTTGGCGGTAGGATGGGTGGTGAGTGGATGATACCTACCCAGACGGGCTTCCGGAAAACCCCTACCACCAAGCACAAAATCGCAATCGAATATTTAAAATATTTTATATCACATGTTCATATGTTACAAAAGATTTTTTTCCTCGAGAACACTATAAATGATCTCGCTCATGTCGAAAGTCAACTTAACGAACCCGGATGTAGATGCATACGAACACGTGTAATAAATAATTACAACCAGTTAAATAGGTATATAAGGTAGACGAGCGATCGCCTAGGACTAGGGCTAGGGAAACGGTGCTGTTAGAAACGAGAGGTTCAAGATTGAAGATGGAATATTGTATGTGCTGTGCAACAGCTAAAAATGTTGGGGCATTTTTAAACTTATCAACAATAAATAGTTTTATTGCCATTCCCACGGCCTACAACGATTAAAACATCGCCGGAAATAGCCAAGAAGGAATGTCTCTCAAAATTTAATTACAATAATTAATTATATTAATTTAATTTAATTAATTATTGTAGTATGTCATTCCGATTTCGAAAAAAAAAAAAATTATAAAAAATAATCAGCAACATAAATTATTTTCACCATATCGGAACCGAAGCTATATTCATTAGCATCCTGTAAATTTCCCACTCCTGGGCTAAAGGCCTCCTCTCCCTTTGAGGAGAAGGTTTGGAGCATATTCCACCACGCTGCTCCAATGCGGGTTGGCGGAATAAACATGTGGCAGAATTTCTTTGAAATTAGACACATGCAGGTTTCCTCACGATGTTTTCCTTCACCGCCGAGCACGAGATGAATATAAACACAAATTAAGCACATGAAAATTCAGTGGTGCCTGCCTGGGTTTGAACCTGAAATCATCGGTTAAGATGCACGCGTTCTAACCACTGGGCCATCTCGGCTCAAGCTATATTCGGATCATTAGAAAATTTTCGATTTACAAAGTCAAGGAAAACCCGGAACTTAATTTTTTTACGTCAAATTTAAATTGCTGATTTTTCTTATGAGTGTTTAATATAAAGGAAAGTTAGTTAACTATTCAATGGTATCATAATAAGGGTTCCCTTAGTCGTCGAACTTTGAACTTAATATTATGGAAAATTTTAAGAATACATCGCGTTTGGAAAATTTTGTCTTCATACTTATTTGATTTTCTTCCATTGGTAACTCTAGAGCTGAGTATTTTTTAATTGCATGAAAATAATTAAACAAAATAAAATAATTATGATATATATTTTTTTTCTTTTTACACCTCTACCATAAAACTTACTCACAAATTTACCATTCATAATTTAAATTTGTAATAAAAAAAAGACATTGTAAAATAAGTTAAGGGATGAAGTTGTCTAATTCGAGCGTTTGAACACTTAATTGGCGGTTCAGCGAGCAACTCCATCATATAGTTTTTATATAACCCTAGCTGAGACTAAAAAGAAGAAGAAAAAACAAAATTTCGCATTCTATGTTTGTTTTTCAATCTCTAATAGTTGTATATAAACCCTGATTGTAACCATGTAACGCCGAGTAAAGTCGAGACGGGGGCTAGTTCAGCATAAATTTTAGCATATCACTCTTTTTCTTAATATTAACAAGGTGCTAAAAAGAGGTACAAAGGTTTCTTTACATATTAATATATATATATTTAATTATACATATAATATAAACACGAGTTAAGTATACGTCATAAGCATAATCGTACACGCGCAACCATTTAAAATTATTGCAATATAGCTAATATTTATTTTTGAATACCATTTGTCCGTAATATTCAACAAATATTTTTAATAATTACGAAACTTTATTATCTATTAAAGACGCAGTTTCCGAGATAAGGGACTCGAGATTGCTCTAAACAAACAGCTCCTTGCTGACAGATAACACTGAGCAATTAATATGATTGTTACTTGAAGATAACATTTTATAATTTCTACAAAACTTCGCATCTATTTTTAGTGATTTTCTCTTTACTAATTTCGGCGACGACTAACAGGGAACTGCAAACTGTGTGTGCAATTACAATAATTTGCACCTTGATCTTATGATCTGATGGAACGGCACGGCCGGAAGAGTTCAAGCGCTGCTATTTTTATTTAGAAGCTTTTATCATTTTTTAATTAAAAAAAAAGTTATACCTTATATTTCTTACAAAGTCGATATCCGATTTAAAATATCGTTACGTTACAGTTGTTGATTATCGAACAACTCAGACCTGAGAAAAACCGGCATAAGTATGTGTGTATAATGTATATTGATAAAATATTATTTATTTTGAGACAGTCGCGACAGTGCTAAACGCCTACTATGAGAAAGTCTTTAGCATTAAAACTATTGTTGCATTTCGGCTTTAAAATTAAAATTATATATATCTACTTCGGCCACGTGGTAAACAAAATCGAACTCCCGATTCAGCAGTGCGATTCTTTAGGAATTCGCTTCGTATCTCACTCGTGAAATATTGACAACCGACTTACGGTGATACGTCATTTTGATACGTATAATTCTATACATTTTATAATTATTGTATTCAGTATATCAGTATCTGACATTTCAAGCTCGTGTCCTACGGTGAGTATCGAGTTTCTTGTTACAGAATAGTCTTACTGTAGAATGTAGCCTAAATATAGATATCGGAGATCAATCAAATAAATTCTAAAACAGGTGCACGGTGTAGTTCAATAATTTCATCACTCTGCATAAAGTGGTTAGTTTTTTAAAGAAATCTTTTGAAACTATGCTTCTTAATCAACGTGTAAGATAATTTTAACTTTGCCTATTAATAAATTATAATTTTATTAAGACTTATCTATATATTATAATACATAGATGACAAAAAACTGGGATTGCTATTCGCAATTACTTTTACATTACATAACAAACACGTTTAAACTATATAGTTGACTATCTATTTCATTATTTAAATGAAATAACTACTGTCTTGCCTGCTTATCAAATCGAATCTTTTTCAATCAATCACTTTTGAATCGTCATTTAACAAACTATTTAAAGTGAAGCTACCACCGGTTCGGAATGTAAATTCTACCGAGAAGAACCGGCAAGAAACTCTTACATTTCGAACCGATGGTAGGTTTGCGTTCAATTCAATCTATGACGATTCTGAGAGTGTTTTTTAACAAATCTATTAATGTAATTAATTCGTTGAATGGTTGCGGTATTAAAAAAAATCCACGTCAGTTCGTTATTCTGACTTGATATATATTTTACAGATAATTGCTAAACGTTAATCATTAAAATTTACCGTTCCCGCTGCGCTGTGATTAAACTAGGTCACTTGACAATACAATATATACTGAGTGTTTAATTGTACGCCTAATAATACCACAAGACAAATACTACGTTAGAATACTACGTAGAATAACCTAAACGAATAAAACGTTACTTCCAAATGGCTTAAAAATATTTATTTCAATAATATATAATATTAACAAAAATCAACTACCTTCTTTAAATGGGACCAAACCGAAGTATAACCTCATAAGCAAAAAAAGATTTTCCAAAACATTTCATATACGAAAGGGTTCTGATGTATCAAATATAAAAAAATATATAATCGACTTAGTTAACCTTCTTCTTTAGAATTCGGTTTATATTACAATAACTGAACGGAAAATTATAATGTAATGATAGCAGTAAATAACATGAAATCTATACACAATACAATACAATACAGCAAGGACAAAACTTCGGGTTATATTAGACTAGCTGATCATGCGGTTTTACCCGCCTGAAATTTATAAAATATAACCTATAGCAATACAATACGTCACAATTTGATTTCCTCGAGGGGTGAATAAGAAAACCCCGGGACTCAGACTATCTCCAAATTTATCTATCTATCTATATATATTTTTTATGTTAGAGGTGGCAAACGAGCAGGAGGCTCACCTGATGGAAAGTGACTACCACCGCCCATGGACATCTGCAACACCGGGGGGCTTGCAGGTGCGTTGCCGGCCTTTCAGGAAAGAGTACGCTCTTTTCTTGAAAGTTCCCAAGTCGTATCGGTTCGGAAAAACCGCCGGCGAAAGCTGGTTCCACAGAGTGGTTGTCCGGTTGTTGTTGAAATGGATTAGGTTTAGCCGACCCCAGTTTGAGACTTTGTTTAACGAAAACTTGATTTCAGACACAAGTTTGTTCCGGTTTTCTTCGACATTTTCCCAAGAAATATTAGCACGGCCGGTGTATGAGGTGTCTACGGTGCTGTCGTCTGCATAGCAGTGAATGTTACTGTTTTGCAACAAGTCATTGATATGCAGAAGAAACAGAGTGGGTGATAGAACGCAGTCTTGTGGAACACCAGCATTGACGAATTTTAATTCGGAGCATGCACCGTCGACAACGACCTTGATGCTCCGATCTGCCAAAAAACTGGTAATCCAATTGCATAATTTCCCGGGAAGCCCATAGGAAGGAAGCTACGAAAGAAGCGCTTTGTGCCACACGCGATCGAAGGCCTTCGCTATGTCCAGACTGGCTGCTAATGCCTCCCCCTCAACTGCTTCCGCCCATCTATGAGTAAGGTAAACTAGATCACCGGCTCAGCGACCCCGACGGAAACCGACCTGGCGGTCGCTAATCAGCTGGTACTCCTCTAGGTACTGCAGGAGCTGGCAGTTTATAATGGACTCCATTACCTTGGAGAACAAGGAGGTGATGGCTATAGGCCTATAATTGGACGCCTCTGATCGGTTGCCCTTTTTAGGGATCGGATGCACCAAAGCAGTCTTCCAGGAGTTCGGGACGACGCCGAATGCATAGGATTGCCGGAAAAGACGCGTTAAGACCGGAGCCAAATCGGGAGCACAAGTCCGTAGCACGATTGAAGGGATGCCATCGGGTCCACTCGATTTATGGATATCCAAAGAAAGAAGTGCTTTACGAACTGCACTTTGCCGGAATTTAACCTGCGGCATCGTGGTATCGCACCGCGGGATTGTTGGTGGTGACTTTCCTCGGTTATCCAGAGTCATGTTCGCCGCGAAGAGAGAGCCTAAAAGATCAGCTTTCTCCTTCGCTGTATGGGCCAATGACTCACCGTCTCTGTGCAAAGATGGAAAAGAGGGCTGACAGAAATTCCCTAAGACAGCCTTAGCGAGAGACCAGAACGCACGTGTTCCTGAAGGGAGGCGCACCAGTCTCACGCCAATTCTGCCAATGTACTCCGTCTTCGCCTTAGCAATCACATTTTTGAAGGATATAGAGGCAGAATTATATTCCTTTCTGAATGCGTTGGTATTTACATCACGAGACGCCGATGCGTTAGCCCAGTATTGGTAGCGTTCCCATTTTCGACGTGAAGCCGTTGCAGAAACGACCAAACCAGCGCTGGGACTTGCCACCGATGGGGACCGCATAATACGGAATGAACAGTTCCATACCCTGAAGTACCACATCGGCGACAGAGTCAGCAACAACGCTCGAATCATCCAGCGAGAAACAAACCTGCCCCCATGGGTAGGATGCAAAGAAGGACCGCATCCCATCCCGATCTGCTGACTTGTAGTGCCACACTCTGCGGCAGCCCACGAAACGAGGTCGTGAGTACCACGGCGGGGAATCGAACCCCGGTCTCCCGCGTGACAGGCGGGGATACTTACCACTATACTACCGAGGATGGTCGTGAGTACCGCGCAACCGGCACTGTACTCCGGACGAGACAGTGGTCCGACGAGCCCAGAGGGGGATCGACGATAACCTCAGCAGAAGGTCCAACAGGGAAGGTATATGAACCTCCACGTTGGCGAGGTGAGCAGTTGTGTCAAATCATATGCTAATGCGAAGTCGAGAACAGATCTACCCGCATGATCGGTAGTGCGTGAGCCAAGCCATTCGAGCCATTCTTTATCCAAATTTGATCTTAACCGGTTTAGCAGTTTAAGCGTGATGAGGTTACAGACAGAGTTACTTTCTCATTTATAATATAGGTATAGATTTAAGAAAAATATACATACTTAGGAAAAAATTTGAAAAATAAAATAATTCCTGCTAAGTAGAATATTATTATTTTTTCTAATTAATAAAAAAAGGCATTTCTGACTCTTAAGACCGCCTGACTTTTATATGTTCCATAAACAACAGTACCGTCGGAATGGCGGCTCCACCCCTACTCATAGTGATATATTAAGCACACTGGGCGAGCCGCAGTAAACATCGCCACCGATTAACTCAAATTGCGATCACGCTGCGAATAAACTCCTTGTCTGTTTGATATATCGTCAGCCACGAACGGAGCCGAGATGTACCAATAGTAATACGCGAAATTTTACTGTAGACTGCGTTCAAAGCGGACAAACTCGTATTAAACTCGTTTAAAATAAATTTTCTTGTGCATAATTTCTGTTTATAATTTTTCTCGTACTGACAGTAAAGGAAAAGGCTGGTGATGCGATGTAAGAAACCACATAACAACAGGTGGCCTCTTTAGAAGTCTACGGATATCATAAAAAATATATGATGTACTTGTAGTAATACTTACCATAAGTTTCAGTAATATTTTACTTTCAAGCTTCCTCATACCAAGTTTTATCAAATTCGGTTCAGCCGTTAAAACGTAACAGACAGACAGACAGGCATAGTTACTTTCTCATTTATAATATTACTGTAGATTCTATGACCTAGTATTATAAGGGCTAAACATTGTGCCTTTTACCAATTTATTTAAAACAATAACAATTTTATTTGTAATAAAACGATTTTGATTACAAAATTCAGGGTTATTGATATTGTTTTTTTTTTGACACCAGGACATAAAATTTATTGTAATTATCATGGAGTACTTTTTGTAAGTTTTGTGTATACCATTTTACGTAAAAAAAAAACAGATTAAAAATAGCGAAATGACTTGCGTCACCTTCAAGTGCATATCCATTAAATATTAAATGCAAATTAAAATACCAAATCATGATTTATTTACTCTGTGGTAGGGCTTTGTTGCCCGACTGGGTAGGTAGGTGTTGTGTTAAGATTTAAAGGTTGAGCGAGCCAGTATAACTACAGGCACATGAGGCAAATAGGACCTAGGCGCTGTAAATACCTAATGGTTAATATCTCTTACAGCGGTAATGTCTATGAGTTGAGGTAACAGTTTTCCATCAAGTGGCCGCATCAAATACCGCATTTGCCCGACCGCCTAACTATATAAAAAAAAAACATTCTGCACGTTCGATTACGATGACAACAAACAACTAAATTATTATTAAGGAAATGACCATTACCTGATTCATAACTGTTTACGTTATAATTACTTTAATTACTCTTTACAAATTATCGAATCAAAATATTCTTTATTAAAGTAGGCTCATAAAAGCACTTTTGAATTGTCATGTTACTAAGTTCAGAAAGTAGATTCTACCGGGAATATCCAGCAAATAACTCAGTAGTTACTCTTCTCCGCCACTTTTACTTACAGAGTATATCAGGAAAGTTTTTTTTTTTTTTATATTCTGCCTAGAAATCAATAGATATTAAATCCACGCTTTTTTATCTTTAATATAATCTTGTATTGAGTAATATGTCTTATTTATCAACGTATTTTGACAGGAGCTTTAAATTTTTTTAATATATTGCTAGCGTTACATTCGTTTATCGATTGAGATAAAAATACCGCACACGTTTTCGAAAATTTATGAATGCGTTCTAAACCTGTCTCGAAAATAAACGTAGTTGACCTCGAAATCAATATTAGTCAAAATATGTAAGTAAATCGCTTCTATAAATATGTTCACTGTTGTATTGTTATTTATACTATTGTCATTTTTACAACATATAGTTACTGAATTGTTTACGTAAATCAGCATATATTTCATCATATGACCTTGTTGAAAAATCAAAATGGCCGACATGGTAAAGAATAGGTGATAAAAACACAGCATACCTAATTAGATTCATAATTATTATATTTATACATCTCTAATAAAATTAAATTAATAAGTTAAAACTTACTTAAAACGTACTTTTCTGTTGTTTACGACTTTGCGTGCAAAACAAATGAATCGGCCGTTCTTGAATATCGCTATCACAACGCAATTTCCGTTAACAATAAAATAATAATTACTCCAATACGATTATATTGGGCAATGTGAGTGAAATTACGACGCTAATACGATTACCAACGCGTAACGTGTCGTTAACATTAATTGTTGTCTTTTATTATAATTAGAACGATTAAACAGATAAAGTTTTATTGATTTTAGAAATAATCTGCGTTACTTTATTCAATAATATCAACCGAGCCCAATAGAGCAACTTACTAGAAAAAGTTTCAAATCATCTTAAAAGCCTTCTTACCCCAGTTTTGGGCCATTAACAAGCTTTTATGTTATTCAATACCTAATTAAATAAACCTTTTTCTGATAATAGGTATAGGTAGGCGGACGGCGAAAAAACGACCTGATGATTAGTGGTCACCACTGTCTATAGACGTTATGACTGTAAGATATATTAATTTACAGTAACATTCGTTGCATCAGCGATACGCTGGTTCACTGACCTTTCAAACCGAAAACAAAGTATTACTGTTTGGCGGTAGAATATCTGATGAGTGGGTGACATTCAGGCGGCCTTGCACAAAGCCCTACCACTAAATTATACTTAATTTGTAATAATAATATGTGTGATTTACACTTCATGGAATGCTAGTGGAATACTTTCCACTAGCAGTCCATTAAGTGTAACCAAAAGTGCGACCAGCTAATTTAAGTTGACATTTAAGATAATTGAATGTGAAGGCAACTTACACGGTCCTATAAGAATTTACACATCTCACTCGTGAAATTTTTTACACGTATAGTGATACGCTGTTTTGACGCGTGGAAAACTTGAATATTTTATACTAGCGACCCGCCTCGGCCTCATACGGCTACTACAATGGGCTATATGAAACTTTTATATTGAAAAACAAACATACAAAGATAAATTGTTGTTCTTTTTTGAATATAAATTATCGGCTTCTACTATAATATGTCAACTTTCCTTTTGAATCAATCCGTATAATGAGGAAAACCGCATTAAAATCCGTTGTGTAGTTTAAGAGATCTAAGCGCACAGACGGCCGAAAGCGACTTTGTCTTATACTGTGTACGGATCATGATCTGCGATGATTTACGAATTTATTCTTAAAAAAAACTCTACAGAACCAACTGCAAGACTAGCACTCTAGACTAGAAACTATTTCATTACAAATTAAAGTAAATATGCGTGTGAATTATTCAGCCTAATATATATAACCAAATCTATAAATCTTGCAAAAAATCAACTAACACTAACTCACTTTTTATCATACGCTTAATCTCGTTAGGTTCCAATAAATGTTTTTTTTTTTCATAAGATTTTAATTAATTAATAGGCAATAACCTACATTATCAGTCACATGACTCGAATGAAATATAATCTTCATATTAAAAGATTAATATATAAAGATTATTATTATCAACATATTAACATATAATATGATCATTAATTTAAACATAAAGAATATTTGATGTTTTATCGGTCACGACAGTATGGTGTGTTGCCATTTCCAACTTATAATTTCAAGGAAAATGTTATGATTAAGCATTTAACTTGATTTTAATTGTAAGTTCACCGTGACACTCACGTCTTTCCTACTCCTGGTAGTGCTTAGTCCAAGCCCGTCTATGTAGGTACCACCAACTCATCGTATATTATTTAGCCAAACAGCAATACTAAGAATTGTGTTCTGTATTGAAGGGAGACATAACATATTAATTCCCAAAGTTGGTGAAGCATTGGTGATACGAGATGATATTAATATTTCTTACGTTGCTAATGTCTGTGAACTGTGGTGAGCACCTACCATCAGGTGGCGCATTGGCCAATTCACGTTGATGATAGTTATATGTAAAATACTATTGGAAGGCAAATTCAAATGATAAGTGAACATTGTAAGAAAAATGTCTTTGTTCACGTCATATACTTTTATATGACGTAAATTCGACCATTCGACAATTTAATCGTTATAGAAACATTTATGTAAAATAATATTGAATTTGCACGTTACGAACATATTTTATTAATGTCATGAATATTCTTTTTCAAAAAAACACGAGAAAAAGTGACTGAACTATGTTATCTTTGCCTTTTTTTTTATATGTTTAAAAGTACAACGACGAAAGTCACTTTTATTATGTGTGTTGAATATATTTATAAACACCGTGATCACTTTTACTCGCTTTATTTATCTGCACGTAAACACATGACAGGCTATTTAAAAACAACAATATTATACTCATGTACATGCATAATTATGTCACATCACATGCACAATTTATAGCCCACTCTCACTGCAATGACTCGGTATAATAACAATCTTTGTACATTATAAACAACATACAGGTTTTTTCTGTTTAATAAAATATCGGATTAGCATAATGAGTCAGCCGTTGACTTCAATAAGAAACGAACGAGGTTAATAATTTCATTTATTTTTGATAGTTTTTTTATTCAAACGAGTTGTCGGAGATGGTTCGTTTAATGTTGGAAAATTTGGTTAACATTCGTCAACTACTGTGTGTATATTTAGACATGAGTTAGATAGGTAAACTGCAAGTCACAAACTAGATGATACATATTTAATTAGATTTATCCCGCAGCTTCAACCACGTGTTACGTTAGGGGGGGGGGGTGATCTATATCTTTCCCTGGAGTTCAATCTTGCTTCATACCAAATTTCATAAAATTCGGTTCAGTAGTTTAGCTGTGAAAACGTAACGGACAGACAGACTTACTTTATAATATTAGTGTAGATTATTATATACTTACACAGTCGTATCATATGTAAAGAGGCAAAACTGTATATATTATATCGGATCCAGCGGGACTAAGATGGTTCGGTCGCGCAAGTCCCGCAATTATAAAAAATAATGCACACAAATTGTCATAAATATTTTTTTTCAATATAATTATCCAAAGCCAATTCAAGACAAAGACTGAAATCATAAAACATCTGCATTGATCACAATTTTATACATTAGTAAGACAAGTATTGTTTATGTATTTTTAAATTTAAGAAACATAAGCGTATTCACAAATTAAACGAGAAATAATTTTACGACAATAGTAGCCACAGAAAATAACCTTAATACCGCAACTCATTCAGTGCTATCATTATATGTTTCTTAAAACTGTTTTCGCTGAACATTTCGACGTCATATCATATACTGTTGAAGGTAATCACTTACTTTATACTTAAGTTCAATTCATTTATTAAATTATCTTTACATTTCACAAACAACATATCGTTGTTGCAATTTTGCACATTGTCGTCTTGATAAGCATAAGAACCTTAATTAAGAAAAGATTTTTTATTGTTTTTATATTTGCAAAAAAATACGATACTTTTTATATGATGATATAAATAAACAACCACACTTTAAAAAATATGGCGGCCACAGATAAATAATGTTAAGTAAGCGAAAAAGACACCATAATAAATATTTGATGTCATTGTTCTCGAAATCCACAATATTACGGTCGGTAACAGGCGAAGTTTTCTCTTGTTTTTGCGCCCGAGCAGAATATTAACGATGTACGTATGTAATTGCAAAAATGTATGTACGTATAGCACATGCGCCCTGATATAATTCGTTGGCAAAAAACAAAAAAATAGAAAAAACTAAATCTAAGTACCATGATTGCAAGACTACTATATCGCGATATAGACTTTTCCCGTTTGATAGGGCAAGATTGTTAAAACAACCAGGGAACCCCCAGAGCATAGGATTATTACAAATTTTATAGTTCAGTAATTTTTGCGTGAAACAGTACCGAAGATCCACGGACACAAACTCTCGTGTTATAAGTGGGATATAATTACGTATAACTAATTAATATTCATCAGATATTATAATATACAGGCCATTTTAGATGTCATAAAGATATATGAATATCATCAATATTAAAAAAAGCCTATATATTGAAGTAGGCTTTCACGAGCACTTAAGAACTTTTTTTATAACGAGCTGTTCATGAAGCTATCACAATGTGAAAATACCTAGCTACTCGCTAGTAACCCTTTAAACTTGTACAATATATTTTTAATTGCATGTGCATCTATACATATATTTTTATATAATAAAACATTAATACTCGTGTGAAGGTTTTGTAGAAAAAATATGTTTGTATGCAAAATGTTATTGAAAGATTATATTTTCTAAATAGCTTTCAAAGTAAAAATTATAATGGTGATACAAACGTTTTATCAACTTGCTTTGTGCAAGCCCGTCTGAGTAGGTACCACCCACTCATCAGATATTCTACCGCCAAACAACGTTAATGTAAGTGTTAAATTTCAAAAGTAACCCTATTGGCTGTTCCATAATCTTTGTGCCAAATTTCAACCATCCAAACTTTTGCATTTATAACATTGCACAGTCGCTAAAAACACTTAAATACTAAAACGTACAATTTACACAAAATGGTTGCCATAATATTACATTAGCTATGCAATATATTTACATAAACGCAGTGCAATGCTGTAGAAATGTGTTATATACATATATGCGGGCGTAATTCTGTCAACTATCTTTAACTCGCACTTCGCAGGACTTCTCTTGATTTTACGGGGCCTTGTAATTGTAAATTTGGGTACGCCATAAACCTCCCTGGGGTTTTCACAATTTGTTTTATGTAATAAAGTAGCTGCCCAATCATAATGACTACAATTATATCTCATCGGAACCAGGCGAGAACGTGTTGTGGTTAATTATGTCTTACTGTGTAAAAATAATCTTAAAAAATTTAATTAAATTTCAATGAACAAAAAAACGTAAAAAACAGCCGCCTTTCATTCGGTTTTTAAGATACTCTGAGTTCCGGATGCCAGTGGGGAACTCGTGGCGGCCATTCGCCCGGTGTTGAGAGAGTGGGTCGAGCGCAAACACGGCCCACTCACGTACCACCTGACGCAGCTCATGACCGGTCACGGCTGCTTCGCCAAATACTTGTGCGAAGTCGTCGGGAGAGAGCCGTCGGTGGTATGTCTTCATTGCGACGACGGAGCCGTGGACACGGCCGAGCATACACGCGCAGTGTGCCCAGCCTGGGCGAAGCCTCGCGCAGACCTGTTCACGGCTATTGGATGTGACATCTCGCTTCCGCCCTTAGTGCGTAAGATGGTCGCGAGTGCAGAGGCGTGGGCGGCATTACGGGTCTTCAGCGAAGCCGTAATGTCCGCAAAGGAGGAGGCGGAGCGACAGCGGAAGGACGACCCAAACTCCCTCCCGCTGCGTCGACGGAGACCTGGTCGACGGCGCCGCGACCATCTAGGCCGGATTCCTTGACATGGACGAGACATAATTAAATCCTAAATGACATAATGTGGTTGGCAGCGGAATTTTACATCCGCTGCCGCCTAGCCTCCAGTGGCGGACTCGGGGGGATTCCGTCACGGTTCAGATGGAGACGGTGTCGGAAGGTGCGCCGTAACACCCTGGCGTGCCTTTCGTGGCGAGTCGCCCCTTTACAGCGACGGCCGTTGGCAGGGCCGCGGTGGTGAGCCACACGCGTTCCCGTAGCCCTGTCGCCTTGCGGTGAGGCGGAAATCCGAGGAGGTTTTAGTGGGTAGGACGGGGCCTTCAGCCCCGGGAGTCCCACATATCCGTCCCGGTCCCCCCTTTCGACCGGGCGGAATGCATTTCCTCCTCGTAAAACAAAAAAAAAATATTGGAATGGTAAAAGTCCGAAAAAGTCGTCCCTTTATAATAAATACTTACATTTACCAACTCATGTCGGTAAATCTTAGGTTTTACTGGAAAATCTTAAGATTTACCTTAGTTCGAGCTGTTACAGTAACATATATACATCACATGCAGTAGGTATTAATGTCTCAACATATACAAGTAAATCCATCGTGATTATAGATTTAACAATACGTACAACAATTGCTAAGAAGAACTCAACGAGTTAACTTTGTCATAAAACATTACAACCTATAACCCGGCGCACATCTTTAGATTATTATGGAGTCCATCGGATACTTTTCGCGAGTGGTTTAAAAGTTATATCACCAGTTCTCGTTATCACAGCGTAATGAAATACATAAGTATCTTTTGAGCACAAAAAGTTTCACCATAATAGATTATCTAGTTTGTGCACAGAGAGAAAATATACCTTTTTAATGATATAATTGCAAAATTAAATGTCATTTTCTTAATGCTGATAACTATGATATTTATCAAACCAACTACAATAATATGTAGTATGTTACATGATTATTGAACCACGCCAGTCAGATTTCACGGCTTTTTAATAAAAGTAACTATAAAATGAATTACTATTTTACTACAATATTTTTATTTAGCATTTTGAAAGTTACGATTGATTTGTAATATTTTCCATATCAGTTATCTAACAATTTATGTCCTTTTTGAAATGTTTTTGCGTTATGCAAAGAAATTTACATATTAATGATTTTTGGAACGGTAGAATGTTTTTGTTTTAAATCTCTTCGCGTAATTATTTAGGTTAGATTTATGGACATTTATTCTCAAAAAGACATAAGTCGCTTACATGAGAATACACATAATATATGGTAATATAAAATAACATTTATTAATTCTGTTCCTAAAATCTCTTTTTCTGTTATGTTAGAATATCCTGACCTGGAAGGAGATTATTTTGGGTACGCGAATGTATTGGGCCATCATAGTAAGTGATCATCACTGCCGAGGCAGTTGACTTCCAGGAGTTCCAGGCAGGATATATAACATATATATAATTGTATTTAAATAACATGATTGTATTTTTAGATGTTGAAAAAGAGTAACTACTGAGTTTCTTGCCGGTTCTTCTCGGTAGAATCTACATTCCGAACCGGTGGTAGCTTTACTAAATATAGTTTGTTAAACGACCATTCAAAAGTGCTTGTAAAAGCCTACTTGAATAAGGTATATTTTAATTTTGATTGATTTAGTATCGCGAGGCGCCGTAAGAACTATGGGAGCTAAGATGCTATGTCCTTCTTGAAATTATACTGGCTCCTCGTCCTTCCCACCGGAACACAACAATACTAAGCATTACTGTTTGTTGGTAGAATATATGATGAGAGGGTGATACCTACCTTAACGGACTTGCATCATAGGGCTTTACCACCAAGTAATGGTGGTAGGGCTATGTGGTGGCAGAACGGGTCCAGACTCGGCTATTCTTTAACACAGTTAGGGTAAGTTGTACTATGAAATGTGTACTTATATAATTAAGTATATAGTATATAAACTCAATAATTATATTTAATTAATAATATAGGTACTTACGTTCAAGCTGCTTTTAGTATTTGAATTTTATTGCAATTACATTCTCGAGCTTGGAATTAATGTAGTGGCTTCTAGTCGATTCCATACAACATTAACTAATTAACGATTTAATTTTATTGTATTTGTGCAAGTATAAAAACAATTTTATGTATAGGGCCTCGCAAATGTGCAATCTCGTAATTACGATTACAACAATTGCAGCCGCATAAAACGACTTCATTGCGTAACAATTCAAAATTTTATAAATACCAGTACATCATTATTAAAAATTTGAGAAAAAAATATGAGAATTTGATTTTTTTTATCTTTCTTTCTATTTTTAATTCGAGTATGTATTTTTTTAATTATGAAATATCGTTATAGTTCGTAAACTACATACATATAAATATACTATAGTTGTCTAAAGTTGTCTACCAAACAAAAGAAAATCGATCGAAAAGAAGCGAAGAATCGTTTAACGTGTATGTTTTTTCTTTGCCAATAAAGATATAGATATCACGATTATTTAATACCTACCTATCTAACTACGTACCTACTTACCTGCCTACCTACACTAAATCGATTCTTACGGAATGCGATATTACCTATTAAGGCCTATTTAAGACATCTCACATATTAGTTCATTATGTATTTATGAATTACATTGTGCATTGTACGTAGACTATTTACAGGATATTACGTATTTGTTATTGTGATGTATTAGTTAAAACATAAAGAACTGTCTAGAAATTGTGACGTACATTTATATTCAAAGTAATTAATCCAGCACAGAAGCACTACACGTACTGATCGTCAAAGTAAAAATTGATGATTGTTGCAGTCGATAAATCAGTATGATGGAGTATTGTGCTACTGCAAAGGTCTATGGTACTGATTTATAATTTTTTGCTTTGATATCAATCCGCAGCAAATATTTGATAGCAACAGTTGCTATGTTCTAACCGTAATAGCCCCCCAGATTCCGAGAACTGGCGAACTATTCTGTCTTTTGTAATTTATACGTCTTTAGGCGCGTTATGAATGATTAATGTGCTTATTTATATTGTAAAACTTCATGAAGTTGCTCACTAAACCATTAAGTGACAAGTCGCACGAAATAGACAACTTCATACCTTATCTTATAGTACAATATTAAAATTGTGAATGTTTGGTTGCATTCTATTAAAAACTATTTTTAATTATTCTGAAGAAGAACTTCTCACGCGCGTACATAACTACACGCACCTTTTTTTTGTTTTCACTATGTAATACTGAAACCGAGTGTAATCTTATTATGTCTGTTAGCCGACTACACGGACCTGTGGTTTGTGGTGACAGTCCCTTGTGGATCCCAGGAAATGTTAAAAAACTAAGTTCAAATGTTAAGGAACGTTTTAAAATATTACGACAATTTGGCGTAAAAATATTCGCTTCAAAGCTTTTAATAAAATTGTAATGTTATTATACTTTTGTACGTTATCGAAAATAACTTTAGGAAACGGCACTTCCGTTTCCTAAAGTCACCACTATATATAGGAAATGGCGCTATAAGAAATAGTAACCATTCCTTACATCGCCAATGCGCCACCAATCTTGGGACCTGTGATGTTATGTCCCTTGTGCTTGTAGTTACACTGGCTGAGTCGCGCTTCAAACCGGAACACAACAATACTGAGTACTGCTATTTGGCGGTAGAATATTTGATGAGTGCTCATCAGATATTCTACCTACCCAGACGGGCTTGCACAAAGCCCTACTACCAAGTAAAACATATCAACATATTAAACCGTCGGCTTATTCTTTTTAAAGTAATTGATGCTCATTAATATGGAACCTAAGAAATCAGTAATGTATAAAACGTTCTACTGAATGGTCTTGTGGCTGTGACCTTTTCTCCAGACAGAGCACAGCGGGTGTCAGATCTGCGTGGGAATATTTATCAGTAACGCCCAATCGAATAAGATCACCGACGTATTAAGCAAATAAAAACACGCCGTTCTTCGTTTAATATTCCCGTGTCTAGCCACTGAGAGAGAGCTAGTTCTTCTCTCTGAGTCATCTGTTATTAAAAACAAGCTCGTTGAAATATTCGTCTTCTTCGAGGTACGAAGTTATTTATAGCGTTTAAATAATAACAAAATAATACCACGTAAAGGTTACTGAAATAAAAATACATAACGAACTAAACTGGATTTCGTTTAATCGGTTTATTAACGAACGTTGTCAGAACGCAACGACTATTTACAACTTCTTTTGTAAACTTGTTTTATAATTGAGATATAAAACTAATTGTATATCGTTATTCGTGATATAAACAATACGATATATAAATTGGTTACTGATACGTTAACAAATTAAGTAGTCACTACATCATAAAACCATGTTCAAATTTAGCAACTTTTTAATTCAGTCTTTATTACAATTATGTTAACAAATGAGATAAGTACATTAATTTTAAAGTGTTACAGATCACACGTCGTGTGTTTCCTTACTAATTAATATTTTTTAAAACCAGTTTCTGACTGCGTTCTATAAGATTGTAAAATATGTAAACAAGCAACGGCTGTTACTTTTTTATTTATAGTAGGTTAGTGGACTAGGAAATGGATCACGTTTTGGTAAGTGGCCCCGTATATTGGAGCTGTAAGATATATTAAGCATTCCTTAAACATGTAATGCAAGTTGTTTTATGTTGTGTAGTATTATTTATTTGAGTTTTATTTCGTTATGTTCTAATAAAACTAGATTATAATAAAGTCATTGTATTCTAAAAACAATATTGGTGTTGATGCGTTATCATATTTAGATTATGCTTACATTTAACACATCGCATACGACATCGGTCAATATCATCGCGTGCTGTCTACAATAAGGCTCATGAACAAGTGGAGCTCGTAAACGAATAATTTCATCAGTCAAAGATCCAATGAGATAATTCGATTGCGCGAAGACCTCTCAATTGCGCCCTGACATCAACAGCCGCTACAACAATCACGCAAAGTTTCACATTACACTTAACCCGACTATTCTTATTTTTAACCGTCTTGTTAAAGAATATATAAAACAATATAAAAATGTTTTGATAATATCGCAATTGATTTAAAGATTCAGGTTATCAGGAAAATATTACTTTTTACAGGAAATATTGGCTCATTTTCAAAGCGATTTTAACCAATACAGCATTAATTCTTATCTAATTAAGTACCTTAAATACATTATGCATTGAATATAGATCAATATGGACCTTCACAGCATGTAATTAAAATGAATATTTAAAACGCAGGGACATAGCGATTTGTATTGTCTAATCACTGAAAAAATTAGAAGGAACATCAAATTCGGTTCCATTGGTTTGGCCGTGAAAGAGCAACAGACAGACAGGCAGAATTATTTTAACATTTATAATAGTAATGTAGATAACCCGTTCGAATAAAAGCGAATATTCCGCGAAATCTTTGACCGCCCAGCCGAATATGGCTCGAATTATCAAGCAGCATTTTTCAAAGTATCATCCTGAAATTGGTTCACACTCATAATTATTATGTATCATGTTCGCGTGTTCATTAATAATTATTTTATGTTCGTACGTAAACTATAGGTAAATTACTAATGCGTAGATTATGTGCTAATTACAGTATTATAATATGTAATATATAATCACACCGCTTTGATGTATTTTCTCTTACATTCTACGAATTATTCGAACATACGGATAGCGTTAATAAATTACAGCAAACAATAACATCGAGAACACACTTTTGGTGTGATTGTATGAAATTAAATTTTTCAGTTTATTGGTTTCGTTAAGAGTGTGAACTATTTCATTCCAGAATAGGTCACGTTACCGCCCCAACTAATAAATAACATTATTATTGATTCATGACAAAAGGCGTTTAAAAATTTCATAGATTATTCAAGATCTCTATCATAATAGTTCAGTACAATGTCAAAGTTGTTTATTGGTCTTTATTCTTCCTGTGATTGAAATATAATAATACTGGCGCGATTTCTGCGCGTCGCGTTGGTCCAATCCCAATACGTACGTATTTGTTAATATTTCTTTGTCTTAAGTATTAAAATGAATAGCGTATGGACGAATTTGAAGATTGGAACGTGCAGAAACATGTTACAAAATGTCCTCTATATCAAGATAAGATAAGGGTGTCACCCAAGTTTTAAATATTCATCTCTTCTATGAAAATGATGATAGATGAATATTTAAAACTTGGATTGTTTGTTTTGATCGGTTCAACTGTATACTGTTGCGTTGAATTAGTGAATCACTACTTTGCTATTTAGATATTTAGTAAAGATTTAAATATGAAGAGATGGTAGGGCATTGTGCAGGCCCGTTCGGATCACTACCGACGAACAGCAATACTTAGTTCAGTTTAAAGGGTAATTACAGGCCCAAGGGACTTAACTTCTTAGTTCCCAAGGTTGACTTCGCATTGCCAATGTATGTTTAATATTTGAAGACGTAAGTGAAAACAGTAAATGACAAAGCAAAACAGAGTAATCGGCAGTTTTATGTTTTTGTGTTGAAGCGTGTATTTGATCGTAGAGATAGGATATTGGAACTTCTATGTACATATATAAGCCTCATGCAGTTGATACGAACATCTGTATTATTTAATAAAAATGTAGGTATATTTTTTTAAAAGACAATGTACACGTCACGTACCATCATTAATATTTGGGTGTTATGTAATGTCTGAAAGTGTTTAATGTACAAAATATGAACGATTTTCAAGGATTTCTTCGTAAAAGTATATATATATATTCAGGCAAATCTACTTCTTAATTTCATTTCTATTTTCAATAGTTCATCCACATCATTTCAGCCTGTACACGCCCACTTATGGACGAAAGCCTGCCTGTGGAAATCCTTTTCCACTATGTCCAATCTTGCGATACATCATTTGGACAAAACGCCTTTATACTTAGGTTTAGAGTTAAATTTTGGTAGAAAGAGCTATATTCATATATAACACTTTCTTCCTTTACATTATGTTGTGAGTTTTGTGCCCTTAGTGTCTCCAATTATGACGAAAATTAATTATTCGTGTTCATACGCGTTCAATTCTTAAATCAAGCATCCAAGCTCTTAAAACTTTAAAACATGGGAACTGAAGTTACCACGAGGTTTATAGTGACTATAAATATTTATTGGTGTCACAAAATCGACTTATGTTTTCAGCAGTTGTGACCACTCACCGTCACGCTCATTCGCCGATCCACCTATCTCAATAACAGCTATGTACATATAACAGTTTTATAAATATTAACAACATTAATAATGAACGTTATTACGTATTACACACTCGTCGTGAAATAAATAATGTTTGGCAATTATCGAAAACCGACAACGACTCGACCAAACAACAATAATACTGTTTGGTAATGTTTACTTTTCATAATATCAACACAGTCCAAATTAAATGGCATTCGTAAAGTAAAAACATAATCCTTATAACTTAAATAATACCTGCGTTTTTAATATAAGCACACAGGCGATGATGATATATCCTTTCGGGCCCCCATTCTTTAGAGGGCATTCGCTTTTACTGTAATTAGGAAATACCCAACAAAAATATTTAGAGTGTATCTCAACGTGAGTCGACGTGAGGTACGAAACCTTTAATGCGCAAGTTCCAGTCGTACTTGGTTAGTCATTTGCTTTCATAGAGGCCCCATATTCTTGTTTGCGCTAGGGCCCCAGAATGGATTAAGACGGTTCTGCCTAATATATGCAACAGTTTTACATTTTATTTAATATTGTAACTTGACGACTTAAAAGCGCATTAATATGGAAAATAATTTTTTTACTTCGTTTGACATTATCCTTAGTTCATACAATTTAATTCACTTCTACATATTAATGCACCTTACGCAAAAAACTCCAAGAGTTTCAAGTTCTACTGAATTAGAATTTAGACACATCTTATTTAAATATTATTGCAGTTAACACAAAATCACGTCGTTATTTTTAAAATCTTTTGTATTTTATAATTTATAAATAAATTAGTAAGTGGGTACATTAAATCAAATCAAATCAAATTTGCATACATCGTTGCGATAGTGATGTCCGTTTTTTCGCACACATTTTGGATATCGACAAAAATCGAAAATATTAACGAAAAACAATCACGTACTTAAATATTTAATGTTTATGTAGTTTTTATATTTTTTTTAAATGCATCATGACTATACATAAAATATAAATCTCCATGATGCTATAAAGTGTAACAATGTATTATAATGTAAACAGTTTTTAACATATTACGAGCGTATTAGTAATCCTTGTTCTATTTTTAGCCAACGCATATTATTACGACACTATTTATGTCATCTGCCGAGTTAAAGCGTCGGTCTTCTATATATAATTAAATATTTAAATTAGTTATATATTCGAAACTAAATACGGTTAAAACAGTTAATGGCGACATCGTTTAGAACAACATATCGGTTATATTGACCAAAATCAAAGGTCCCGGCTGAATGCTATATAACTGTCTTATAAAAAATATTGCTTTTTACGACATTGCTACTGACTTGCTATTGACTACGACATACCGCATTAAACAACCACATTTGGTTAATGTTTTCGAAAAATTATATCTGTAGAACAACCAGCTGATCCGTATTGTAAACAATTTGAATAGGCACAGTTTAGGCACAAGAGGTTTAGGGTCTTTTGTAATTCTTAGAAACAAAACACACGCATTTGTACACAAGACGCACCAAAAGACAGTCTGAATTAATTGTGAAACTGTCAACATGTCGGGAGCAAAAAGAAAGCAGATTAATATCGAAGAAAAGTCGCGTATTATTTCAAATGTACGACTGCACCATATGGACATTTATTACCTGCCCACAAATGTCGTACAGCTGGTCAAAGTAGTATCTTCTTATAAGGTAAAGTTTTAGAGCTTATTCCATCAAGCTGTTTGCAATGGTGGTGGTTCGTACTGCACATATGACAATGACAAAGTGTAATCCGACGCAGGCACCTTGCAAAGTGTCATGCAAATTTCCTCTCGAAGTTTTTCTTCACTGCTGAGCACGAGATTACTTGTGGTTTTTCGAATTTTGTAAATTATAAAATGATCAAATCTCGTGTAACGTATTAACTGTGCCGTCGGTGTACATTTTATATTTATATTAATTTTTGATGTACCCGCATGTTTTTTTTATCCAGGCAGCATCTGCCAGCATCAGCCAGGTTAAGGGGTTAAATTTAACGTCATCCGTTTAACCATCTCTGCTTTATATCAAAACGTAATCTTAAAATAACATGTATCTAATCTAAACCACTAACAACAGTCATGAATGTCAGACACAGTGTATATAAATCACAGCTGCTAATAAAATATGAAACACAAAACCCATTTAGCTGAAGCTGGGCTCGCGCCAGTTCTTTGTTTTCTTTTCGAAGAAAATAAATAAAAAAGCTTTCTAAGAGTATACTTTCCAATTCAATTTTCATTTCATAATATTATTTTATTTCAAAAACTTAAGACTCATTCTTTACCAAGTAATCGTGACGCTTATAAGGAAAACAAAACAAAAGAACAATGATAAAAACATTTTAAAGTCACATACGTTATTGTATTTTAATACTCAGAACATTTCGTAATATATTATAATTTGTTTATGTTATTAATACAAAATTATTATCAAAATAATACTTACATCGTTTACGCGATAACTCACAATCATTTTATTTTTTTCCTCGGGAAAATAACAATTAAAAACCAGCGATGCACAAATATTCCAATACGAAACCACACTTGCCTCGTTTTTAAAACTATTTACAACTTTCAAAGTCTATCGGTATCTAATAAACGCATTCACGCGCCACAAACGGCGCTCGGTCTGCGACGGTATCATTTTTCACTTTTAACGTAAAAAACTATTTACTATCCAGCACTTCTCGAGTCATAAAATAAATGATCACGACACTTTTGACGCTTACCGCACAAAACACATGTAGCGAGTCTAATTCGGATCGACTCCAACTTGGCAAAACACAAAACTGAATAGTTTACCACTGATGCGTAAGCTACAACCATATAACTATAGTGAGCCAGCACGACGGTACTCCGTACGCGAGAAAGGGATAGAGAATCGGTTATCAACGCGAAAGGCGAAGGTGACGCGTAAGGAGGAAAAGGACAGGCATACGTACTCCAGCTACGGATTTAGTATCCGGTATTCCCGTTCGAGAATTTGTATGTTTTGTGAGGTGTAGCTGCGATAACGCTGGTGGTGGTCAGCAGCTGACCTCTATATAGATTATCTATAATTATAAATAAACTTACAAAAGTGCATAGTTTATTTTTTATGTAACACATAAAACCGTAGCTAAGATTTAAGGGTAAGGTATAAATATACAACAATGAAATTATGACTGTATACTGTGTGTGAATTTCCACAATTAAATAATAATAACAATTAGGAAATTTTTATCACAATTTTTAATATAATATTAATTGATTCTAATGTAAACGGCATTGTCTTGATTGGTAAATACTACGCGAAAAAAAAACTCGTTTTTAAATTGTTATATATATTTATATAATTCAAAAAACTACAAATAATAAAATTAACTATTGCGCAAATTGAATTGTATTATCATTTATACACCTCTATAATGTAATGCACATATCGATATAAATCAATTAATGCTATCGATATAATATACAGCACTAGTCGGCTCAAGACGTACAAAGAATGTATGGTAGGGGCACTGTTATGTAGCAATGATAAAAATATTGTATTCCCGTTAGAATTTCACTTCCTAACGCGAAAGCTACTTGGTTCTTGTCATGAATGAAAATCAAATAAGATATTTCGAAATATTACGTTTTTTTTTCTTCTAAATTGAATCTATAACTGTCAATTTCTAAGCCAAAGAAAGGATATCCATAAGGCCTAATTTCGCCCCAGATTAACACAAAAAAATGCTACGTCTTGCCGTTTTCTTTATTATAACGAAAATAATCAATGTTGATTCGAATGATCGGGAAAAATGTTGCTCAGATAGGCGATATATTTTGTTAAAAACGATAAAAATATCCAAGGAAACATCAAATAAACTTTATTGATTTTTTTATTTGATTTGACGTGTGATTTATACATTGAAAGTATGAACGTAAACTATGAATGTTTTATTTAATTAAACATTACACTACTCCGCGCGCGATTTGCTCAAAAATGTGTACAAAGTTTGCTGATTATCTGATAAGAATATATATTTATAAGACAAAAAAATACGACATTACATCTTACTAGCGAACGTTGAACTGTAATTTTCGTTCTGATCTATTCCTTCTGTTCAAAACAGTTACTACCTACTTACAAAACCGTAATATAAAACATATTCTTAATTAAATTGATGTGCCCGTTGGCGGTTTTAGTTTTTTTCTTATATTTTCTAGCGTTGATAGCCGAAATGGTCTAGTGAATATAAACTGTAGATATTCAACAAAAGATCCAGGGTTCCAATCGGGGCAAGCACCAATTAAGAAAGTTGTATTGTGCTTCATTTTAAGCCAAAATTAATCCCGTGATCGACGTTAAAATGAAATACCGCGAGGAAACTCGTACGTGTGGGATATCGTTCCCATACATTTTTTTACATATTCCATGCGATTTGCTATTGCAGACAGTTCTTGATTAATGTATCTTTGGATATAATACATAATTATTTTATTTCACAATTTATATCCGATTTAATTTTAATTTCCATTAAAATTTCAAACGCTATTTAAAACTTCAACGCTACGCCGATGATTCAAATCGATGTTTTTTCGCGAATTCACAATGAATGTCATAGATTATTCGAATCACCAATGACATCAATGTTAAAGTTATTTATTTTGCTTTAGAAGCAAGAGAAGTCTTTTGGTTGGAACAGATCTCCAACCCTCATTGGAGCAGCGTGATAGAATCTTCTCCTTGAGATAAGTATTTCTTTTTACTTACTCTTAATAACATATTGTTGGGCTTTCTTTTTTCTATAATTAAAAAATTGAAAATAATAAATAAAATAATGAAACCATACATGAAATACAAAAAGAAAGTTTAATTTAGAAATCCTAAGCTGGCAGCTTTCGCGAGGGGTTAAGCGTCAGTGGTTTTATAAAGTACTAAATATTTAACACAGCAATATTTTCTATTGGATTCATATAAAAAGGTGTCATGTAACTTGACTGGTACTAAATTAATGTCTGCCACAGTGGTAGTGAGCTGATGGTTCTGTGCGCTCAGAGATAAGTACAGAAATATAGCATATGTCTTAAGTAATCTTAGCTTGGAATGACTGCTACACCCCCACTCGAACTGATATATTGAGCACACAGGGCGAGCCACAGTACACATCGCTTCCGATTAGCTCAAATTGCCATCCCGCTGCGTATTTATATGTTCACTATTCATAGTTTTGGAAAATAATAAAAGGCGACCTGCCTATTGTTCATAAAATTATCTTGCCCTAACACAGTTTCGATTTGAGTTTTATTCGGTGTTGACTCTCTGATTTTCTGCACGACTGAAAAAAAATCGTAACTCATCTGTAGTACAATTAGCAATATTTATGATTTTACTTGGTGGTAGGGCTTTGTGCAAGCCCGTGTGGGGACTCACGTACTCTACCTCCAAACAGCAATACTTATTATTTATGTATTCTCGGTTTACAGATTGAGTATTGACGATACAGGGTATGGTTAAAATTTCTTGTAGTCAGGGCCGGACCGTAAGTTTAGGGGGCCCTGGTCTAACACTACATAGGGGCCCACCTAAGACATATCTGAACGTGGACTTGAATTAAATTAACTGAATGGATTTGATTAATTGCAGGACTCGCAGGGCTGCAAACCATACGATCTGTTTAATTTTATAAAGTTATGGATTCTTTCGCATTATCGTCTATTTTTGACTTTGACTTGACTTAGTTGGGGCCCCTTGAATCCACGGGGCCCTGGGCTGAAGCCCAAAAAGCCATATGGTAGATCCGGCCCTGCTTGTATTGCCATTGTCTATGGAGGGTAACTACTTACCATCACGTGGTGCATTTGCCAGTCTAGCTATTATTAAAAATAAATTTAAAAAAATAGTTCATAGATGGATTCATAGAGTGAAGCACGCCTTGAATAAACAAATTAGAATTTAAATAAAGCCACATTTCTTAATACAGCCTGCGAGATAAAGGTACCATATTCAATATAATTTAAACGCACCTCACAATCTCGCGTGCACTATGTGCGCTCGCGCAGACGCAAGTATATGGACACCTTCACGATATACGTGAGGCCCTGTTATCGCCGACCACCCTCCCCAGGTCATGACAACGATTTAGAGCGACGATACGCTAACAACCGCAACAGAAAACCCCAAGGACGAGACAATCACGGACTACCTGCCCTTTTAGGTCAAAATGAAATGACTACGTAACCGAAGCTACCTGTGAGGATAATCCCTGGTAGGGAGCGTAGCCTGGATGCCCGCCAGCATCAGATGCAGTCTAATCTAAGCCGGACAAGAAGACCCCACACACATAAAATTTAAAATGGTCACAATTCTCAAACAAACTTCAAGATCCGTTTATCGTCAAGCAGTTCTTCATATATATTATAAATTGTAAAAATATAAATAGCGTATGTCACATGGTTCAATGATATCGAATGGTGATTGATCTATTGTTAAAACGAACTCAGTGTCGATACAGACAATGAATAATCTAGAAAATACAAAATTGTGGCGAGAGAGCGAGAACAACTTTGGTTGGCACTGACTTAACATTACACTGCCTAACTAAATTTAAACTTTCATGAATATTTGTCATCGTTAGTCATCGAAGCTCTTCTCAGCAACGTAATTACAAAAATATATAAACAATTTTTTTTCTTTTTATTTCTATTCGTATTATTTTATATTCGTTAGTCTTGAATATTGTTTATTTTCACTGATCATCTTTTCCGTCGCCCGCAGCTACCGACCAATAAGAATCAGATTAAAAGCAAATAATCTTAAATTTAATTTTGATAGACGTTTAAAAACTGAAGATAGTCTGTTTACTTGGAAGCTCAAACACGTAATATTCTTTAACAAGTATTTTTTTTAATTTAACGACTTTTTTCTTTATTCTTTATAAAAAAAAAAAATATTCAAATTATTCGAGATATGTCAACAGCCGAACAGCGTCACAAAAAATAAGAGGCTATTTGACAATGCGAAAAATAAAGTGCCAATTATTGTAATCAGTATAAATTATGAGTTTAAAAATGGTTATTTATCAACGAAAGTTGAAAATAATAATTAATTTATTCAAAAATACATAAATAAAAATGCATTTTTTTAAACGTTTGTCACGTGACACAAAACGCTCTCGATTGGTCGGACTTATGATGACCTCACTTGCTTATTAACCTCGTTTGCCTACTATATGCACCACAGATTACAATACAGGCAAGTGACGTCAACGACCCCATTGCAGCGCCATATTGTCCAAAGTAGCGTTTTCGCGGGCTATTTAAATATGGATTTTTTATTTTGATATTTTTCAGCAAATATGTACTAAAATTTAAAAAAACAACTTTTACTGGGTTTCTTAACCTCTACTAAATATTATAAAATGTATTTTAAAAACCAGTCAAATAGCCTATACTTAACAACACTTTTATACCTAGTCAGCATAAATCGAACGACATCTTAATTAATTTTAAATAGCTTAAAAGTATCACGTAGTTAATTTATATATGACTTTTATTATTAAAATGATAATCATATCTTAATAACCGAATTCCGCAAATGGTCAATATGTTATATAATACTGATAGGCTGAAGCCTTCTCTCCCTTTTGAGGAGAAGGTTTGCAACCTACGATGCTCCAACGCGGGTTGTGTACACATGTAGAAAAAAATTATTGAAATTTGATACATGTAGGTTTCCTCTTGTTTTTCTTCACCGCTGAGCACGAGATGAATTGTAAACACAAATTAAGTACATGAAATTTCGCTTGCCTAGGTTTGAAACCGCAATTACCAGTGAGATGCACAAGTTCTAACTACTGGACCAAGATATATAGCATAGATGTGTCCACTAACATGGATATCCTGTCTATCTACGGAGAGTGAGATAGAGGTTGTTTTTTCAAACAGCTCTTACATTATATAGACGATAAAAAAGTGTGGAATCAGTATTTTTTTATGTCTATGCAGGATAAGTAATCATTTAATTGTATTTAATAATCGATGTAGTTAAACGAAAGTCGGAAAAGTCCTTTGTTTCTTGCCAGTTCTATCCGGTTGAATCTTCATTCCAAAAAAGTGATATGAAATTTAAATTTGGAATCCGTTGAAAAGATATCCCAGGGTCACGTAAACAATAACTACAGCTAAATATAACATAGAATAGACTATTTTTATTAAATAATGTCTCGAAATATCTTAATGTCCCCACATTAATAATTGTTACTCACTTACCATACGTTCCCAGAGGGTAATCGTCGTCTTCATCGGGTATCTAATTATTAAAACGACTAGATTACTAACTATGTAACCCTGTTGCCTAACAGAAGCAAGTATTATTTTATTTATCTACTCCTGTCATGACTAGATTCTTTTTTTAAAATTAAATAAGAATGAATGAATGTTAATGACCCGTGTAGAGTTAATTTTTTTTCGCGTTTAATTTTGTTTTATGTCGTATAGTTTGTCGGACCGGCTAATGCGACCTGATGGTAAGTACAACGCCCATAAACATTGGCACTTTAAGAAATATCATTAGTCATTAGACGTATTAAATGCGATACCAACCTTGAGAACTAAGATGTTATGTCCCTTGTGTGCTAACTTGAACATACCAAACGAGCTTGACTTGAACAAAACCCTACCCCCAAGAAAGTTTTGTATGTCGATGGATACTATACTGAAGCATACAACTATGATATTTACAATTTTATTACTTAATTTAAAAAAAAGAGCCCGTTAATACCGATACAAAGCTTATTTAAAATTTGAATAAAATTAAATTATAAATATTAATTAAAAAGTTCCTCATCAATTTTTTACATGCAATTTTATAAGAATGTGGTTTGTTGCTCATATAAAAAAAACAGGCGGAGTACGTCTCGTTTCGTATACATTTTATACTGTTACCACGTTTGCATATTTTCATCAAACTAAATACATTTAATGATATTAGAAGCCAAATTAACCGAGATGTCGCATATTCCTCGATAACGAAAAACGTGATCGTGTAATTCCGGCTAGGGAAACTGTCAAAATAAACTTGCAGTTATAGTCTTTTATGCCGCGCCATTTAAACTAAGAATTTAATCTAATTTCTTTTAACTCTATCTACTTGTACCTTATAAGATCCAGTAGGTACATATGGCTTAACAACGAAATCCTATAGAAGGAATTTAAACGTAACTCTAACTTACTAACTTAACGCAACTATTTCAGCAGTGCGATTCACTTCGTATCTCACTAGGGAAATGTTGACAACCGACTTATCACCGATATGGCATTTTGATTCGTGTATTCTTTAATTTTAACAATCATTATATGCTCTATTCGAAAAATAAACAACATTTGACAGTAAATTGAAGCATGATGGTTGAAAGCTTGATTAATCTATGATATTCACTATGGATTTGCGAAAAAATGGCGTTTTGAACGTCGACGAAACTGTTATCGGAATTTTGGAAGTAAAATTAAATTGAAAATAAGTGTAGCCTATTCCAATGGAAGTAGGAAAAAAGATAAACAAACCAAAGTATAATAGTTTTGTATTATAAATAAAGATCATAATCATAAATGCTTAGTAGTGCATAATATAGCTTTATTGGCTAGTCGCATAAAATACGAAAGTCTAAGGTCTTCCATTGGTCAATTTCGGTGAGTTTGGAGTTTCTTCGTACATAATACCTCTACTGTGTGTGTTAGCGAGTATAGACATGTTAAGACAGACAGCACTTCTTCAAAGCAGCATCCCCCGCGGTTCCTTCACTTTTCCTTAATAATTATTATTATATTTGATACGAAGTAACATAATCTGAAACGAATTGTTGAAGTGTATTCTTAGACTAACTGACACAAATATCTTCGAACTTTGATTTTGAAAATTTATTATTAATTTGGTTTTTTATTAATTGATTTTTTTCCTATTGTTCAAAAATCCACAAATATCCAAAAAACCTCACTTAATCTTCTTCATCAATACCATAATTTATTATAAAGAACACGATCCAGACGCTCACTAATTACTGACACGTTCTGATTTCACGGACCCTGCCTGCTCGTTGTCGTTAAGTTTATCAACATTGATAAAGCTATACCTTCCATGGCTATGTGGGTCGAACGAACACTTGTATTTGCTAGGGGTTGCGGTCGCGTCAAATATCGTTTAATTTTTAAAATGCCTAGTAATTAGAATTGATATTTCATTTATTTAAATTTGCTTAAAATTTATTAAGACCTAATCTTTTCAGACTAATTAATTATCAACTGACATTTATGACATTTTTAAGTTTGTTAATAATTAATTTGACTGTACTATGTGAGATTGAAATTACATTTCGTTGATGAATATTATATGCGTAGGTCTCACGATTTTGTTTTGTTTTTCGTTTATTTAATTTAGAAATGAAGATTGTCATCCTCATATTGACAATGTTACCACTGGGAATGAAAGTGCTGTTGTCCCTATAACTGTACTGGTTCACTCAGTATTCAAGTAAATACTTAAATTGTAAATTTGGCAGTTGGATAAGCGATGAATGATACTTACCCTTGAGCTTGAGACACTTACCCAAGGTTGTTAAGAATGTTTTAATCAAAAGTTATCGAATGCACGGCCAACTTAGGAAATCCATCAGCAATATAAATGGAATACTTCATACTTAACTTCCTGTAAGTTTCAGTTATTTCAAAACCAAGGTACAGAACTTTTTTTTTATGTTAGAGGTGGCAAACGAGCAGGAGGCTCACCTGATGGAAAGTGACTACCACCGCCCATGGACATCTGCAACACCGGGGGGCTTGCAGGTGCGTTGCCGGCCTTTCAGGAAGGAATAACTATAATTGAATGCTAAATTTCAAACATTTCTTTATAGTCTTTAGGGTTTCGTGATATCGAGCAAAGTATTGGAATACAAATATTGATCATCGTGAGCCTTACATATTTTTTTTTAAAGTTAAGGAATATAATCCGTATGATCAACAAAATATCCTACGTCATTATAGTTTAAGTACGTCATTATATTTTATACGTTGGTTACATGAAATATTCATATTCTAACATGTTTTTAACACTAGTGAACCTATACTCTGTATCAGCTCGTTCAAAGCAAACACTAAAACATTAGGTACTGCTATTTTAATAGATTTACAACGATAAAGTAAATAAATCGTTAAATCAAAAGCAACAATAAAAGTAGACGTTTATGGAAGTATCGTTCGTATACTATCGCGGCAGCATTAGAAATGTAGAAAAGTCCTTAACAATTGTTTCTTAAAAACACTTGTGCAAACAGCATTAGGTTTTCGAGCAGTGTTACTAGCGCGCGCGCAGGTTGCGCGTGTCAAAATGGCGGACTTTTTCTTTCTATCGATTCGTGGAAGATGGTGTTTTGTGATGAGGACGACCCGAGCGGATGAGCAAACTGTATCCTGGACCAGTTTGTTCGCCCCGGCTCGTGTCGTCTGGGTCACAATGTCAGCGTGGCTAATCCCTTGACACGTGAGCGAGTGAGCTGTCCGTCTAACATAGGTAACGTCCATTATTGCCTCCTTTTATAACATGCCGTAAACAATTTCACTGGCATATGTTGAACTTATATATTCATTAAATACTGTATTGACTGATTTTTTTAGTGATTAACTTGTAATTGTCAGCCGTAGGTCACTAATTAGCTCGTATTCATGTCTTGTAAGGTTACCTATGCGTTTTTTATAATTCATATGTATTAGCATTGATTCAGTAGTTTATGTTATATAATAGCAGAAAGAGATTCCATAATAGGATTACTCGAAGAATTTGAAAAGTAAGATGCCAAAATAATTCGAAAACAGTACTACTTTCACGTCATTTTTACCTTTTTTTCGAAAATTGGAAGTAAATATTTGCCGCGTCATCTTTAAAGTCTACAATAATATACTTATATCAAAATGATATTCAAAAACTAAAAAGTAACGAAAAGATTATTAGGGAGTTTTAAAAAATAATATTAATTAGTAAAATGATCAAGCGAGGAGATCACCGACTAGCATAGTCACGATATAATTAAACATAACCTTTTTTTTTCTAATAATTTATGTATAAGTTAAGAATATGTTATGTTTCGCTTATTTGTTTACAAGTTTAATGTAAAGACACATTACGATCTATCAAATATCGATAATATCATTACACGGCTCGCAGATGTCAAAAAAGTTCAAAAGACATGAAATAATCCTTCTGATTTTTAGGATTTACAAGAGCCGAAGCAAAGCGGCTTGACCATTTGAATCTTAAATGTAAATTACGTTTTTAAACCACTGAATTTTAATTTGCTTAATTTGAGTTTATAATTTATATCATGCGGGGGTTAAGCGGCAGTTACTGAGGAAACTTCCATGTCTGTCGGATGAAAATCTGCAACATGGATTTTCACTAAGCCGCCGAAATAGAGCGAAAAGGTAGGCTGTCGTTCAGTAGCGGGACATTTACAGTATGATGCTTTTGAAAGACAAAATAAAATGTATATTAATTTCTGTTTTTATAAAGATTTTGAAATAGCATTTTGATGGTAACGTCTTCTACTGCTCATAGATACCTAGAATAAATATATTTTTTAATATAAAACGGTTGAAACTTCTACAATTTAAGCAAAATATACGTTTACAAACAAATTCTTGCAAGCTGTGTAACCTATCTTTTTAGAATTTCAAAATGGCGGAACCATCGACAAAGACAAGATACAATATATATATTTTATCTATCACAAACTGAAACAAGTGTATCTATGGCTTTCTGTATAATAATCACTATTAAATTCTTGATCTTGTTTAGTTACCATTTACCTTATATACTGATTATCTAAGTATCATATGATTATCAGAGTCCTCTGGGCTAGTTAGCAAATCTAACCTCCAATCGTATACAATGAGATTTAGACATAGACAACTTGCTACTTATATATTAAGTAATTTTAGTTAATCTTTTAAATACACAATTTATGTTGTTAGACACATAACAATGAATAAGGTGTAAATATTTATACCACAAGCCTTAATTTGAGCTTAATTTTAAAACTATTATCGAATATAAGTTTGATGTGTGTTTATATAACTTAATTACTGATCTATTTATTTGAATGTTTTGATTGAATGCGGGAAAGGAGATTTAATACTTTTGTGTGATTTTCCCATAGACAATGTAAAAAACGATAGCAAGTACTTATCTTTTAACAGCGGCAATGTCTTGCTGCAGTTGGGCTACGTACACTGTTGTCTTCTCTAAGTTTTTTATCACACTGCTAACTCACACTATAGCCTGAAGGAAGATCACTCTCTACAGAAATTAAAGGTTAGCATTATAAATATACATAGGCATAAATTTAACATGTAACGATTGCAAAATAATTTCACACTCCTTCAAGTACAATTATTTAGTCTTGATTTTTAATCGACGCGTCCTATAAGCGTTATCGGGTCGTTATTTCGAAAATTCCGCCTAGAAACAATGCAGTCATAAACTCGTGTAGTAACTAGGGCGTGTTATGCTCTGTGGAATTTTCGACCTTATTACCTTTATCGAATAACAACGATCGGTTCGATTTTTAAGTAATAGTACGATTTTTCTTCAGAATTTATTGCGTTTGTATGTTAAAAAATACAGAAAATTGTTTTTTTTTTTTCAAATAACTTGGTAGTTTGGTTGGTATGTGTGATCAAGTTTTATATAATAAGTAAATCACAAGTGATGCTATTTATAATATTTTTTTTAAATAAAGCATATCCTCTTAATTCTAGGAAAACATTGGAAAGTATTCATTCTAATATTGTTTTTAAGTAATGAGAAATTTGCCAAAAATATATCATAATTTTGAGCTTGAAATCATTTAAAAAATCAATAGTATTTTTGTGGTTATTTTAATAATTATTATTGGACTATTGCATTATATTTAGAAGACAATTTAATTTTAATAAATATAAGAAGCAACTGCTACCCTTATGAGAAACATTCACTTATAAGAACGCTAAGCAACTGTACGCTCGCGTCTTTTTTCGCGTTGACACTGATTATAATTCGATATTTAAGCTTGTATTTCCCGGTCTAATAAATATAATGTTTGAATAACACCGCTTTTCCAAATCCATTGAAGCAATTTCGTGTAATACTTCCATTTACCATACTTATTTGTAAATTTCGTATGATTCTCGACGCTCTTTCGTTTTTGTCCAGTCCAATTGAAAGCGAGTTTTTCATAATAAACTATATTAATGTTACAAGTACAACTTTGAGCGATGTTTCTCACAGACGGGGCAGAGCGAAAATATTTAAGATAAAAATAAAAGGAGACAATGATTATTTTATATTATAAATATTTAATGATACTTGTCATCCACAGCTTAGCCTGCGTTTTAGGAATTGGTCGTCAGTTGGTAGGAATAAAAAATATCCTGTGTTGGAGATCGCGCTTGCTTTATGATTTATACAAAATTGCATCAAATTCGATTCAGTGGTTTGGCAGACAGACACTCTCGCATTAAAAATTAGCAAAGATTATAAATCCCCAACACATTATAGTTTTATTTTATTGCCTATATGTCGTAGGTATGTAAAACGTATTTTTTTTTTATAAATCATTAACATAACTACAAGAATTTTTAATCTATCATGGCCACACAGAACGTTCATTATAAAAAGCATATTTCCGTAGCGTAAAATTGTCCGAGCTCTTATCGGGACTATAAAAGACTTCAACTAGAAAAATAAACGATTGCCTTGCAATAAACCCATGTTGTTCGAGTCGATTGCAAACGTTTAATCAAATATGCAATATGCTATGAGTTCCCTTATCGAGCTTTTGGGTTTATTGAATTGGTTACGGCTCCGTAACAACGCGTGCATTACACGTATGCTCGTTAAACTTGCTTTTTCCTACTTAGTTTTGAAATTACAGTCAAATTATTAACAAGTTCAAAACAGTAATAGTAATAATAATTAATAGTTCCTTATCCAGTAATTACTTAATACTTGATATTGTAAAATGATAGCAGCCATTGCGAACTAATTCTTACCTGTAATAAATAAGTACTTACCTACGTTACAATAGTAAAATATTGCTTTTATTTATTGTACCTACATCGTTGTGTTGGCTTGAGAAACAAACGTTACAGATTTAATTAAAAACGACGTTAATTAATGTACACTTTAATTAAGTAATTTTAATGTGAAGATATATTCGGTGAGTCAACTTACAATTTGATTTGTTTTTATTTGTACCACAACCGCCCTCAGAAACACTAAAGGTTTTTTGAATAAAATTTATTTAAGTAGTATTTAATACACTATTTAATATTTTAAATAGGTATTGAGACTGACAAATGAGCGACCTGATGGTAAGGCATCACTACCGACCATAGACATTAGCAGTATAAGAAACACGAACCATTCCTAAGAATGCGAAACTTAGAAACTAGGATGTTATGGCTCACTCACCCTTCAAACCGGAACACATCCGTTCTAAGTATGGATGTTTGGCGGTACAATAAACCATGCTGATTCATATTCAATTATTCATAACTGCTTCCATTGTTAGGAATATGTATAACTAGATAATTATAGTTGATGGCACTAAAACGAGTTTGAACCATTCCGTGGTCGGACCAGTACACAATGTTATGTATACTGTAAGTCTTTCTTAGCTCTGATTCTTTGTATTCATCATTATCATGACAGTTAGTCGGCATAGATACTTACTTATTACTCTTACAAATATAATATAAACTAATCAAACTGTCACCAGTGGAGGCAATAAGGCGAGGTGTTATACTTCAAAAAAGTATTCGTATTAAAAACTTAACTTAATACCTCGAAAAGTTTTTGAAATATTATTCCAAAATCCAATTAGGTACTATCAAAAGACAATGAGATTTTGGCGTAGACATTTTGTACTACTTTTTACTAATTATTATATTCGAAGCCGAAATGTTTCCGTTTGTCTGTTAAGGAATTATCAGTAGCAGTCCGGAATCTGGAAATTAACAGCGTTTACACTCCCGCGCACAAGGCATAAAACTGTTATCCCTGCGCCTAAAAGTTTTCTGTTCATTCTGACGATTCATGCGAATTATGACTGTGAGGAAATTAGAGAGTTTGGGAACACACATGAGCACTATAACGTGTCCCACGCAATTGACTAGTACTCGATTAGGAGAACTTCATCAGACTGTGGGATTATATTAATGCATTTGATAAGATTATATGCAAAACAGGAAAAGCGTATTTTTCATATAATACTTGGTATAGAAATAATCGTATTAAAAAAAAATATATTGCCTATTAGTGACCCAGTAGTTATAATGCATGCGTCTAACCGATAACAGTGTTTGTTGTGACAAGCATTACTGAATTTCCATGCGCTTAATTTGTGTTTATAATTCATTACGGCGGCGAAGGAAGGTGAGGAAACCTGAATGTGTCTTATTTCCATGAAATACTGCCACATGTATATCCACCAACCCGTATTGGAGCAGCGTGGTGCAATCATCCAATCCTTCACCATTGCGTTGTACTCATTGTATTTAGACACCTTATACGACATAATTTTAATAACAAAACTCTTTGGTTTTATTAAGTAGGTATATAATAATCACTAAATAAATCATATAATATTATATGATTTCTGATTGATGATAATCCTAATGGATAACTGGCTTTATCAGGCGTGTATGTAAGCCTGTTGATTAAAAAAATCAACATTAAAAAAAGGCGCGACAACATTTTTATACATCACAAACTAGTGACAGCCCCACAGAATATTATTCCGAAGAAATCCTGTTTGCAATGGTTGGCACCATTCCAAAAGTACCTTTTTTAATTTTGATTTTTTAAATATATTTTTATGTTAAATATTATAATAATGTAATAATAAAATAATCAGACTTGTTCTCTATTGAAGTCTTGTTATTAATTTTATAGAATTGATACCTGTTTTTTTTTTCTTATACATAGAAAAGCAAGAATTCTATTAATATTGTATTTAATTAACTTTAATATCTGTAGCATAAATAAAACACATATTTTTTAAAGCTTTCAATGTTTTATTTTGTCCAACATTCTATTTGCCGCTAATTTTCTTACATACATATTTTTTATCTGACATCACAGATAAAATTAATATTTAATAAAAACTATTATTATATTTTGTTTATTTTAAACTTTATTATTATTAAGCTATTTATTATTTCTTCCGTATAATTGCACACTCAATATTGCCAGCAATAAAATACTTCACATTTCATTTGATTAAGATGATACATGCAAAGATTTTAGTTTTGATAATTTGTAAATAACTTGAGGACGAATAACAGACTTAGTATTCTACGTTTGATTTAATTATTTTACAATATTACAAATACTTTATTACTTTTTATTTCTTATTACTCTTTTATTTTTTATTTTGAATTATTCTAGAACCCGGCAGAAGTTATTGAATCTGTGTATATTTATGTAGTTTCGTACATAAAAATAGATAACAGATGAGCCGTTAATGATTAGATTAGTTATATATTAAAATATATATAGCTTAAAATAATTGTAAATAGACAGAAGGATAAAAAATACTTCAGTCAATTATACAACAAAGTAAATATTGTAAAAACTGCCGCCATTAAAAAATATACTCCCATTAATCTGTAAATATATCAACATCCTCTTTTATATACAATGATTATATGTAACAACAAAATTTCACATTAAAAAATGGAAAATAAAAAAGAACAAAACCAATATATTACACATTTATTAAATTGTTCAACTACATATTATGTCTTATGAGTTAAATGAGTGACTAAATCAACGATTAACTACATTTTTTTAGTGCCGTATCTTTAAGATTTGGGTGCAAAAAGTGTTTACATTTGTGCTCTTTACTTAACAAAATAAAGCAAAAAAATAATCCAAAAGTTAATATAGTTGTAAAACAATAAATCAAATATTATATCGGTATTTATTAAAAAAAAAAAAACAGGTACTGTGACGTTTCAGCGGATATATAAAAAAATATTTAGCACTGCGGTATTTACCATCGCTACTTTCAACAGTTCTCTTTATTACCTAAATTTACGTATTACATTATTTATATTATTATTATATTCTATTTATCCTAACGCACAAAATAAGATTCAATAAAATCTTACGTAAAATTCCTGCATTACATTATATGAGCGATTTACAAATAGTAAACACCATCCTGTATTTGCTACAGTTCAATCAAAATAGGAATATTAATTATTTTCCGGGGTTCTTCCTTATGTTGTAGAAAATTAAAAGCGAAAACTATCGTACGGGACATTTAGATAAATTATTACAATCGAATAAAATTCTATTTATTGAGCATTTCGATGTTAAAACATTATCTACAGTAAATTCTCATTTTTAATACATAACTATAAATGAGCGAGTCATTTTATAATCAATCAATTTTTCATATTGATCCTAATTGAAAAATTATTTTGTTTTGGAGGAGAGAGGAGGCTCTTAATCCATTAATATAAAAAAAAGATATTGTTGTCAAGCCATTTATTTTATTTACCTACACAATAACAGGTGTGTCAGTTAAGCGTTGAAGATTAAGTTCTTGGCTTTATTGATACTGTACAAGTACTTTAGAAAAACAATCCGCCCATACTTGACATATTTGTAGATATACGATACTTCTATATTTGGACGAAATAAAAAATGAGAATCAAAAATTTTGTTATATTTTCTACTTTATAAATATCCAAGCTATGTTACAATTCTGTACAGGATTTGGAAAAATATGCGAGTTTCAATTCAATTCCACGACAATTTAACGCTTAAATTTAATGCTCAAATATTGAGATACTGTCCTCACGCGGTCTCCTAACGTTTGATGCGCGCTGTATATTTCATTCTAAATATATATAGTTTAAATCTTTACATTATAATTACGAGATGTTTATGATTTTATAATTAAGCTTATATCTAGACAGTTTTCAAAAATACATTCTATCACCAATAAAAATAAAAAAATTAAACTTTAATTTCATTTAAGCAGTATTTACAGTAGCTTTAGATATTTCTTTACAAGCCATAAGACATCATGAGATACATTTTTTGTCTGTGGCATAAACTATTGTATTGAAAATAATATTGTCTACGCTCCCAAATATACTCATCTCTTAAAACTTTTTTGTACAGTTTTGTACATCTTTATTCGTTCTAATTTCGTTCCAGCTTAGAGCTTTCATTTGGTTCTAATTATAATTACAAATAGTGAATATTTATTACTATTTTAACACACTTATTGCTGATAAAGACAGTACAAGTTGTTAACGTATCAACTGAGTTACAACGGTTTGTCCCTTTCTAACATATTCTTATTTCATGATGGAAGAAAGAGACAAACATACAATTGTTTATTCCATATTAAAAATTATATCTGATAAATTTTCGTAATGAAAGTTATTCAAATGACCAATAGTTTGATATTATTTAATGAAAATAGACTTTATAACAAGATAAATAGGATAGATATTTGAGTAACTCCGCGATTGAGCTGCGTCATCAATAACTTTTATTACTATGATAACATTATTAAAATTCCACACTCGGCTATTAAACTAATATACACTAACCATAGCTATTTCTACTACACATAGAGACATATTAATCATCATATATATATTAATATAATCACACCAATAGTATCTTAAACTATGATATTTTAATAGGTTCATATCTTGTTATTTTTATTTTGTTTAATTCCATTTCTATAATAATATTACAAAACAAATTTTATCTAATTCAATCATTTGACACATTCAATTTTTAAATAATCCGCCGATTCATATTTTTATTCCTCATTAATTTATAAGTATTATATTAACAAAAATAGTTAATTTTAATTTGTAATATATAATTTATATTATAATAATGATATTTCACTAGAATCTGATAGCTATTGATAAACGGATGACACATAATATTCATATTGAATAAACAGACACACAAAATATTTGGAGGTTTAAAAAATTATACGTATATATTATTAGCTCATTCGTTTTTTATAAAAAAATATAATGTACACCGTGGACGATTTTATAATGAGCTTAAATATTAAGTAGTATTAACTTAAGTTATTATTGTAATATATTTGATGTTTATAATGGTGTCATAACTCATCAGCTATCTCGTAACAAGAAAAAATATCACGAATGAAATTATTTATATACCATAAAGGTAATTGTGCAAAAATCATCTCTTGTCCAAAATCATATTTTTTTATTAAATTGTCGAATTAATATAGCAGTATAATTGATCTCGATAGACGCGGAGAACTAAGCTAAGGTTAAGCCACAAATTCACGGATGGGACTGGATTTACACGTCAAACCGCTAAAAAACCAAATGCTCCGCCAATTGTTTATCACAAGCAGCGAGTGCCCCATTGCAACGTTAGTTTCTAAACTTTTAAAACGCTAAATGCAACGTTCCTAAAGCCCCGAGGACCGATGCTAGTCGCGACCCCGCTCCGGACGAGTACTAGTCCAGCAGAGGCGGGGAGGGCGTCTGCGGGGGGAGCGGGGCCGGGGCCGGGGGGCCGCATCACCGCGACGGGCACGAGCTGATGGCGGACTTGCCGCTCAGGCAGGAGAACCCGCTGGTGG